>NC_143018.1:50770661-51391286 GCF_055824585.1 Amblyomma mixtum
TGGGCGAGTTGTTCTCATCGCGCAATTAGAGCCTTCATTCCTGCGTTACCCTCCACCTCCTCTAGGGTCTTGGACACCGTCCATCACCGCCGCCTCCGCCGCCGGTCATGCGGGGAATGGCCAGACTGGTGTCTTCCTTCATTAGCGCGCCCAAAGTAGAAAGGCTTTCTTGCTTCTGCGTTTACACTTTACTAGCTTCTCTTAGGGTCGTCGCGTGCCGGCCAGTCGTCGTCTATGATTAGAGCCTCTTTGTTTGCCAACGGCCCTTGAGGAGGTCTGGGAGAGCGTTTCAACGGCGTTTCTTATTACGCAACCGCCGTTGGATGCAAACAAGAGGAGCGTTCGTTCTGGCGTCTTCCAGGGGGCTCGTCCACTGCTGACGCTCCTGGACGCCAAGACAAGGCATCAAGCAGCGCGTGCGATTTGCCCGAGGCCCCGTAAAGTTTTGGCGCCAATGCGTCTGGACTGAAGGGGCTGAGTTAGGCGTCGACTCGTTTCCGGCCTTCCTCCTTCATTTCTGTGATGGACGTCTTATTACCGCCAGCGTTAGCGCGTGAGGTTGCACGCTCCGTGAATGCGCCATTATGGCTATATCCAGTGGAGCTCGTGTTGTGCTGACGCTGGTGACGGATGAGCAAAGGAAGTTAAAAGAGGGAAATAATTGGCCGAAATGGCGGAAGGCCGGAAGAGGGGTGGCTGAAGTCTCGCAGCTGCATCTGGAAGTAGCAGTCACGTGGGCCTTCGGTGTCTACACTGTAAACACAGTAACCTATAACGTAACTTTTGGACGTGAGTAACTTTTGTCACAAAGGTTACAATTGAGGTTTTTTTATGTTTTCATTATGTTTTCTTTATTTTTGTGGAGCCAAAAGGTTACAACAGTCGAAAGTCAACCGTTTCAAAGGTTACGATGAAAAAATTGCCAAGTAACCTTTGCGCTGTAACCTTTGCGCAGCACGGTAACCTATATTCGTCGTCAAGCGAGGAGATATGCACATATAGAGGACGTATGCTGCTTTATGTGCGGGAATGTGCTTTTCGGATGCAATGGGCCTGCGGTTTCGACCGCAAAGAGGAGTCATCAACGTACGCTATCGCATGAGCCCGATACTGCTGTTTTGGGTCGCAGCCACATTGAATCGCGCGTTATCAGATATCTGCCTTCACATTTACCAAAGGAGGCTGTGAATGCAATGCAAATGCAGAATTTTACGGCTGTATATGAGATCACATCTTGAATGTTCGATTCCTATCCATGAATTTTGCAAAGAAACCCAACGTGCTACTTCTCTAAGCATGTTCTGTACCGGTTTTATTGCGCGAATAAACGTTAATAAGCAAGTATTTCAAATTTCATGTAATTTTTCGATGACTCGAATAGAGCCTATTTCTCATCTTAGTCGAACCGATACGCGATAGCAACGGTGGCAATTAATAGTAAAAAGCAGACATATGGAAGGGGAGCGCCTGGAAAAGCGACAGCGGACGTAACCGCATTTGCGGGCCGCCGAGAGCGCGATTCGATTTACCTTCATGTGGCTCTTTTCATACACTTCCAATGTATCAGTTCTAGTGGAAAATATTTATCACAGATCAAAACGTAATGAGCCCACGGTACGAACGGCGGCGCCTATAAGAAACGAGTAATTGGCGAAGAACTACTCAAAATATGGCACAACGGCCGCTCCAGTATGCGTGAGACGCGCATGCGCAGATGGCCAGCGCTTCACCCAATGAAAAGCGGCGCTTCTGTTTCAAACGCTTGGCATCGTTGCACGCCGGCAAGTCTGGACGGCGGGAAGGCTCGGACGTTGCAGCGTTGCGGAGGCTGCTTTGTTCTTGGAACCGTTTGAGCCGAGAGTTGGAACCGTTCGTGAACCACCCCGTCTTTTGGTGGCGAACCTAAAATAGTGGTTTGTTTGGGGGAATGCCGCTAAGCAGCAGGGACCTGTGGGGTACGCTGCGCAGCAGCTGCAACGAACCTCAATGTGACTGTAGACGCTACGTCGTTGTGTGCTCGGCGGACAGCTCCGCGCCCGGCGCTATTCGTTGCGACTACTGCAGTCACGTTCCTGGGGTTCATGGAAGAATGACGGACTTGGGTGAGTGGCCTTTTTCTTTTTACCATATGCACAATAGCGACCTGCGAAGTCATTTATTTCATGCTTGTCAAAGTGCGTATTTTCTTTGTTTGCCAGAGCAGCTTCATTCCTAAGCCTCGTTGAGTGCACTTCGGAGCGAAATGTGGTTCAGTAGTTTGAGTGCCTCATTCACCTATTGCGCGGGGTTTCGTGCCAAAAGTTTGGTTATCCAGAATATTGGTTTTAGACTATTGTTGCCGTATGTCATTTGGGGTCATTAGTGCGATAACACGGGGGTAATCCAGCGCTAATTCTTGATCGTTTGCATGCGTGTGCGCGCGTTTTTTTTTTGCATACATACAAAAGAGCATGCGTAAAACGCACGACGCTACTTTTTTAATGAAGGGTGTGATTTGGGCGAGTTGGTATTGTAGGCGATTTTATGACGCAATTCCACATCGGCGCTATACTCCGGCCCAGGCGGCGGCAGTCGCCTGCTCGACTCGAGTGGCGATCACGTGAATCTGGCTCGGTGCGCCGGTCGGTCCCAGTGCCTACCTCATTGCCTGCCTATCCTCTTTCCTCTCTTCCCGGCGCCGTCTGGATGACGTTTGTGTTTGTGATGGTTGTTTTTCGCGAGTGCGGCGCGTCGACTCATCAGCGTTGGCGACGGGAAGCGCAGCGCAGGGTGTGTGGTGCGCGAGCGATCTGAGCGGACGTGCGTAAGACAGTGCGAGCCCTATTGAAGTGCGCTAACCAGAATTAAGTTGTAACTGCAATATATCCGTTTTTTATTCTCACAAATTTGTGTGAGCGTCGAGTGTTCTTACTCGTGCCCCCTCCCGGTTTGGTCATCTGTAACAGTATTGATTCATATATTGAAAACAGCGCGGGAAAACGAGGCGGTGTGTTGTGTCTTTCTTTGCTCGTCTCGTTTTCCCGCGCTGTTTTCACTATGAAGTGGTACCTTTGTTTTGAATCTGAATTTTGAAAGTTTGCACGTCGTTTCATTGATTATCAGCTGATCGGTGCGCCATACGATTTTGGCAATACAACTGGGCTCATTAAAAAAATTGGCTGTGGTTTGACCAATGGTCATCCTGAGTGAATTGTGGAAGCGCGGAGTGAATCGCAGCAGCGGCGCTGCGATGCGGTAGGCACTGCGGTGTTCTTTGTATACCATGTTTCACTCTGGTGAGAATATCAAGCATGCTTTAAGTATGAATGGTTGCTCACTGGCTCTAATTTAACATTCCACAGATCCCACTGCCTGAAGAGTTGCAAGTGACTGCACCTTATGTATATACACCTGCACTGAGTGTTTACGCTGGAAGTAGTAAAGGAGTGATCTCGATCAGCAACGGCAACCTAGAGCGTGCCCTCTTCTTTTGCCTGTTGGCATATTACATAAAAAGCCTCGACTATCCACCGCCATTTTCCGCCATACTCATCCTGCTGCAGAAGATTGCCCTGCCAGACACTTTAGTGCCACGTGGACTAACCGACTTAAGAGCTTATTCATGCTCTTAAAAAAGAATAATTTGTTGTAATTTTCTGGAAAGAAATGTTTTGAATTGTTCACTTTCTAATATGTTGAATTATATTTTCCACAGCTAAATTGAGCAAGTTTTTTTTTAACTGCAGTACACAAGTTGATGTACTTATGCGAGCGTTGGCAGGCTCATAGCACTGTTAATGTTGCAAGTTATTGGTCATGCCATTGTGCATCTTTGTTAATGAAGTGACTGGAGGAGTCACAAAGGGCTTTTGTTTATATGATCTAGGCAAGTTGTTCTGAATTTGCTGATGCTATGTACCTCTGAAAGCTGTTAGGCACAGGTATATCTCTGGTTGCTGTTTAGCCAAGATGTTTAATCCTATTGATTGTTGTTTTCGTTTGTATGTGGCCGCAAGTTTTAAAAGAACTTATGTTATCTGCACTGCTTGGACCACCCTTCCTGATCTCTTATTGTATAGTCATTTTAATCTTTCTTTTAAGAGGTGTGGTAAAATGTGTGATCAAAATATTGCCTTCTCTGATATTTTTGCCATTCATAATTTGTGTCTGTTGTATCCCTCACACAATGTCAAGTTGACTTGGCACTTGGACTTGAATAATAAAGCTTTTATTTTGTTCTTTTTGGTGCTAAAATTACAGTGCCTATGTTTTTTTTACATTGCAATAAGAGTGATATGCTGTAGCCAAGCTCTATTCGAAGCGAGACTTCCCTTATAAAAATTTCTATAGAAAGTCCATAGACTGTCTATAGACTTTAGTCTATGAAGTCTATAGACTGTCTATAGACAAATCCTTTAGACTGGTCTATAGACAGTCTATAGATTTATGGCCATACACTTTTAGTAGACTTTTGTCTATAGACAGTCTATAGACAAATGTCTACTGAAAGTCTATAGGTCTATAGGAAGTCTATAGACACATGTCTATAGACAGTCTATAGACGATCTATAGATTTATGGTCATACATTTCCTATAGAGTTGTCTATAGACCGTCTATAGACACTTGTCTATAGACGGACTATAGACGACGGACTATAGACTGTCTATAGACAGTCTACAGACAAAAGTCTACTGGTCCAGTAGACATATGTCTATAGACTGTCTATAGACATTCCATAGGTGTGTGGCCTGGCAGTGCTATAGACCTTTGTCTATAGACAGTCTATAGACCTCTGTCTACTGAACTATTAGTAGACCATTATCTATAAACTGCCTATAGACAGTCTACAACCACTGAAAAAAGTCACCAGAGTTCACAAATGACACAATCAATATACTTACAAATTTAGTTTTATTTCCAAGCTATCCAGGCCGGGAATATGCAATACATGGACCATAAGAATGCACAATAACATAAATGTTGAAAGTAACAGTCCCGCTAGTTTCCTCAGAAGCATTCTTGCGGCCTGTTGTCTGCAGTCAATCATCCGGGCATGTTCACCTGTACAGCACAAAGGAAAAAAATAACAGAGGAACTGAAAAAAAAAATTCCCATACCATCTCTACACATGTGCTTTACAATGAAAGGCATATCCTGGCTATGCCATTCTAGAAAGGCAATCTTGATCTTTTGGTTTGGTTTTATGGGGTTCAAAGACCCAAGGCGACACAGGCTACAAGACGCTGAAGTGAAAGGCTGCGGAATAATTTCGGCCAGTTCTGCAGAGTACACAAGCCTTTAGCATTTTGCCTCTATTAAAATGCGACCGCATAGGCCGGAATCGAACCTGCATCTTTCAGGTCGCCAGACGAACATGATAGCCACTGAGCTATCACGCCGGCGCAATCATTTCAGTAAATACACGACAGATTATAAGTGTCTTCACAAAACACTGTAACAAAGACCCGTAATCCCTGGAGAACTCTACTCTGAATCCAGTACTGATACTGATTTCTGTATGGCAATCATTTTACATTATTTGTAACAGAAGACATTGAACAATTGTGCCACATATCTGCATTGACTCGCAAGGAGGTGTTAAGAATGCCACCTCCATAAAATACAGATTCAGCGCACCTTACACAGGGATCCAAAAAGAAGAATATTGCAGCATTTATCCTTATAACCGCTATAGAAGCGCTTCAAAATACCCTGCGTGAGGCCTGGTATACCCGGCCAAATTTTTAACTGGCTCTGGTGTTGCATCGCTAAATGCACCTTGTAAAAAAGGTGCCTTTTAGCTACACTGCTGGCATATTCATGCTGTAATTTGACGAGTGAAATGTCATTTCGTGGTTCCTTTTTGTTCATATATTGTTTGAGTGCAGCACTTGCGTGTTTAGATCAACGTTATCAGAAATATTCGTCTGCCACTACAACAGCTGAAACAAGCGGCAGACGCAGCAATGAATCTGGTCCATATGGCCTCATCCTCTGGGTAAACTACCACTCCTTTCATGGCGGACAAGTCGTTTACCTAGAGTAAGTGCAAATGCGCCACCAGAACCATTAGTGCGTATTCCTCTTGTTTCGGCTGTTCGTAGCAGCAGACGATGAATATTTCTGATAACTTTGATCGAAACACGCAAGTACTCCACTCAAACGTTATATTAACAAAAAGAAACTATGAAATGCCATCTCACGTGTCAAATTACAACATGAATATGCCAGCAGTGTAGCCAAAAGGCACCTTTTTTACAAGGTTCATTTATCGATGCAACACCAGAGCCAGTTAAAGATTTGGCCGGGTGTACGTAAGTCGATACTCAAACGGGCACAAGCTATACAAAACCGGCAGGCAGAAGCGACCAGTTCACCACAGATTTGCGCCTATAACTTGAAGCACAAAGATGGAACAGCATACTCATACATCAGCGCGCGCTCTTAGAAACAAGCGGGTTGCAGCGCTTCCATGCCGCGCTCATTATTCAGAAAACTAATACAGGACACAGAGGCTGCAGCTGCGCCGTTTCAAAAGCAGTCGCGAGTTTAAGACAACAAATTACTGTCACGATAAAATACCGTCTGAAATTCAATTAGTCTTTCCTTCAAGTGCAGCACCAACAGCGCCGTAAAGAGGTGTGTTTCTTGCATGGAGGTAGCCTAACCCAACGCTGCTAGAAAAATCAACGAAAGCATTGAACGCGCTCAAAGTACGAAGTATTTAAATGAAGCAATTAACGCTTTCAAGAGGTGCAGCTATAGTAACACGAGAGCTTAATTTAATTTTAGGCGCAAATAAGCGGCGAATTACATCGGCGCTTTCGTAAGTTAGCAGTCTGAAATCAGAAACACATACTTTGCCTCTCGCGCAAATGGTATTAGAGAAATCTGTGCACGCGTGAGCGGAATTCATGAACGAACCACTCGGAAAGAAATGTAAGCCACCTCTTGTCGAGCCGACCTTTACCCAGCTTTCAAAATGAAGTGCCCGCAGGCGAGCGGGGGCGGCCAACGGCTCTGATGACAGACATGGAGGAATCCGTACGTGTGCAACGACGGGGAGACGGGATGGAGCTCGTGGGTTCTTCGCGGTGTTTGAGCACGCCGGCCAATCGCGCGGGCAATGAATTTTATACCATCACACTAAAAGAATTCCTTCAGCGCTGCTTAACTACAACTTTGACAACCGTCTCGCGCTCCAGTCTGTAGCGTTACAAGACACCTTTGCTGAAACGTCGGCGCCCACGACGCGCACCGAGCGAGCGTCCATATACGTAGGAAGGAAATGCACACCTCAAAAAGAACAGCACTCCAAGGTCCAGACAAGCGATAACACAAAGATTAGAAAATAAATGTAATCCACCACAGAACGAGAGCGTATGTAAGTACGTTTTCGGAGGTGCAAAGTAAATTGAGCTCACACGGCGCTAACTACCGCACAGTTCCATTTCGGCCGTCATTCACAGGCTAAACGACATTTCTGGCCGCGCGTCTACCTTGAAACACGAAAACTCTAGTAGACAGCTCGCGAGGAGCGGCTTATCATCAAGGGCATCGCACAGACTGCCTTTCCGCGCGTTAGTAAAGACAGCGGCACAGAGATAAGCGGCATTAGTCGAGAACCCGATGGCTTCCGCCTTAGAAACGAAGATAGGACGTTTGTCACTGCGCACATAATCTGTTCTGCACACACAGCTCTGCTTAGAGTGGTTTAGGAGACCAAATGAATAAAATATAAACGTATAGACTTACCGTAAGCGGACGATGCAGCTGGATTTTGAAGAAAACGTAATCCGCGAAAAAAACGCCGACTCCACCGACGCAGCCACGCACAGGGTTGTTTGCAGCCCGAATGATTTTCCGCCGTCTCGTGGTAAAACGGTAAAACGTGAAACAGAAACCCATTTCACGGTCGTATCTTTATCGCTCGCACTCTTTCCGTGTGGAGCTTGAACTGATATCCAAGACCACAGAAGGTAACTGGTTTATAAGCGTGAATTCTTCGCATACCCTCTAGAAACCTTATTGTTTTCGTGAAAAGAGAACCGAAATCTAACTGCTTGACTGTATACGCGCCGCATCTCCCACCGAATAGTATGTGGTACAATTCTCAAATAATAATTATAATGTTGCATAGCATAACGTCTTTTTTGCGTGTGTTCGTGTTTAGAAAACTGATATGCTCGACATCAGCGTGTCATCGGCTCCGAAGCAACAGGTGCAAGGGTAGGAACGAAAAAATACTGGCTTTCTGATTGTTGCGTCGGTGAACTTATTCACGTGAATACAAACTGCAAAGGTATAAATGGGAGATGTTAATCGCACAGAGGACCAGGCTCTTTGAGACTATTCTGAGGTGTTTCTAAGCGATGGGCGCTTCCTTGAATTCTCACACCCGTCTTTCCCCCTTTATTTTCAGGACATTTTAAAGAGAAATGTAGAAGCCTTGATGAAATGTGTCTGATTTCAGCGCGTTGGACAGTAACGATCGAAAGATGGAATGGAACTGTGTCGAGCGATTCCTTTAAGGGACAGCGTATTCATTCGATGTAGTAGAGTTTGCGGCGCCTTTACTTCAAGAACGGCTGCCTTTCCGCGGCTTACTTGTTAGCATTAAATATTTAATTGTATTGACAATATACGTCACGATATAACGAAAAGGAGCTTGTCAAGGCTCCTGAAAATATACAGGTGGGTGTTGTAATGTCCTCACGCAATACTTTTTTAATTTCCGTAATAGCGAAGGAGGTGGAGGACTCCCGACATAGTTGCGGTCACCAGATGCAGGTCCCCGCAGCATGCAGTGCAAAAATAAATTGGCATTGTTCTATACTTAGTCGAAAGTCAGTGTATCGAACATTGTTAGATAAAATCAGGATTGTTATAGACTGGTCTATAGACAGCAGACTATCTATAGTGTACAGTGCATAGACGAAAGGAAATTGAGGCATTTGTAGACTGTAGTCTATAGAGAGTCTATAGACCGACTATAGACGAAAGGAAATTGAAGCAGCTATAGACCGTAGTCTATAGAGAGTCTATAGACCGTCTACAGACGAAAGCAAATTGAGGCTATAGACCTTAGTCAATAGACAGTCTATAGAACATCTATAGACGAAAGAAAATTGAGCCAGCTATAGACTTTAGTCTATAAAACGTCTATAGACAAAAAGAAATTGAGGCAACTACAGACCTTGGTCTATAGAGAGTCTATAGACCGTCTATAGACAAAAGGAGATTGTGACAGCTATAGACCTTAGTCTATATCGAGTCTATAGATCGTCTATAGACAAAAGGAAATTGAAGCAATTATAGACTTTAGTCTATAGAGAGTCTATAGACAAAAGGAAATTGAGGCAGCTATAGACCTTAGGCTATAGCGAGTCTATAGACTGTCTATAGACGAAAGGAAATTGAGGTAGTTATAGACCTAAGTCTATAGGGAGTCTATAGACCGTCTATAGACGAAAGGAAATTGAGACAGCTATAGACCTTAGTCTATAGGGAGTCTATAGACCGTCTATAGACGAAAGGAAATTGAGACAGCTATAGACCTTAGTCTATAGATAGTCTATAGACCGTCTATAGACCAAAGGAAATTGAGGTAGTTATAGACTTAAGTCTATAGAGAATCTATAGACCGTCTATAGACTAAAGGAAATTGAGGCTGCTATAGACTTTAGTCTATAGAGAGTCTATAGATAGTCTATGGACAAAAGGAAATTGAGACAGCTATAGACTTTAGTCTATAGATTTTCTATAGACTGTCTATAGACAAAAGTAAAAGTCTATAGGATGTCTATAGAGTCTATAAAAAGTCTATAGAAAGTCTATAGACCATTTTTATAAGGGTTCATCTGAGCATGCTTTATTGAGTTGCTTGTTCAACGTGGTTCTATTTGGCATGCCAACAGTAATACTGTAATATGGGCCCATATTTTAGTGCTTGCATGCCCATTTATTGTGATATTTTTTTGCAAAACGTTTGCAAAAATGGTGCCTTGAACATGCCTGCATCTGTTACATTCTTTAATTTTTCTTCAATGTAGACAATATTTGGGAAGTTTTGTTGTTTTGTATTTCCTCTAGTCTTGAAGATGTTGGAGTCAATTAAAAATTTGCCTACCATATGCCGATAATTGTCATTTTTCTCCTTTTTAAACCATTCTCTTGCTTGGCCAATTTTTGTTCCATTCAAATTGCAATCCACCAGAGCTCTGTATTGCATCACCTTCAGCAAGTTGGAGAGACATTTTTGCCATTTTTAGGCCAGCCATTGCGGCTTACAAAGGTTACACATTTTGGAGCACGTAACCTATGGCTAACTCGATGATGTATACCTTTGTAAAAGTTACAGCGCTAAAAACGTCGCGTAACCTATGCCTAAAAAGAAGTAACCTTTACCATTTGTAACTTTTACAAAAGTTATAAGTGGAAAAGTTACATTCCGTAACCTTTAAATTATAGGTATACTTCAATGTGAAAATGTGCACCTTTACAAAGGTTACCCAAAGGTTACCGTGTTTAGAGTGTAGGAGTCGACTGGACTTCGAACGGGTGAGCGAGATGACGCTGTTTCGCTTCGAGAGCTCTTGGGTGCCCCGATACCTCAAGAGCCGAGCGCTATTCTGTCGATAGAGGCCAACATCAATTTGCCTCATTACCCGTTTCATGAGTTCTACGTAGTGGAAACTAATACGTGGAGTGTCTGCCTCACCACTACTCCGGCATATGAGCACCGACTCTAAACCGAAAATGGGCACAGAAGGAATTACGAGCTTAGGGCCTTGGTGCTCGCGAAGAACTATTGGATCGCATAGAGTCCCACTGTGGCTGATGTACTTCTACCGTCAGTCTCTCCTGGGGGAGGAATCCGCTGCCTGGTACAATAACGATCGCTGAAAATGCCATTAGTTTCGAATAGACCAGCCCTTGTTTTCTTTGCATTCCTCTCATGTTTAGAAGGCATAGAAAATGATTCCTAAATTAATTACTAATATAAGAGGTCACTGTGGCTTGTGACCGCTTTCATTTACTAAAGCAGCAATGGTTGTGCTTCAGAGTCTAGCGTGCGGAAGCGTAGTTAGGCACCAAGGGACTAACCCATATACGCCTCCTAGACCTTCCTTTCTTAAAGTGCATAGTAATCGAACTATAGTTCAGTAACGATTATCACTGCAGGTTATGCCGCCGCGGTGGCTCAGTGGTTATGGCACTCGGCTGCTGACCCGATAGACGCGGGCTCGATCCCGGCCGCGGCGGCCGAATTTCGCTGAAGGCGAAATTCTAGAGGCCCGTGTACTGCGCGATGTCAGTGCACGTTAAAGAACCCCAGGTGGTCTAAATTTCCGGAGCCCTTCACTACGGCGTCCCTCATAGCCTGAGTCGCTGTGGGACGTTAAACCCCCTTAGACCATTAAACGAATCACTGCAGGTTATGATCCCTTTTTTGCATTGACTATCTAAGAGAAAATTATTTTCTCGTGTAGAGACTCCGCTTGGGCCAACGCAGCTGGACCCTAAAAGGCTATAACCCGCGCACCGTTCCTAGCCTTCCGTTGCTTAGGATGCATAGTAATTGAATTACAGTCAGGCCCTACGAAAGAGAAGAAACGCACGATGCAGTAGCGCCCACGCACCTGACCAAATCGCACGACGCACCACCGCGCATAGCTTGCTTCTGCGGCCGGTTGATGTTTAATGCATATACGCGCACGCATGAGCGCCTATATTCAGGCATGGCGCGTAGGAGCTTGGCCGCAACGCTGTCTGCCGGTCTTCCAGGATCGTGAGCCGGAAGCGCCTGTGAAAGCGCGGAAAGCGAACGCCGTTCTCGCTCTCATCCGGCTCGGAGTTTCTCGTGATGACGTAACCGCGCCGAGCTCACTCGCGACCCTCCATGATCGATGACGTAAGCAAAAAAAGCGGATCCCTTCTTTCTCCGTCGTTGTCTTCGTCACGAGTTTGTAAAAATAACGCGCCACGGACAACCCGGGCCCGCTGACGACGCGTCCGTCCGCAATAAGCGTTTTCCTCCCCCTGGTCGTTCGGGCATTTCCGTTTTGTTTGGCGGTGTATGATCCGCGCTGAGACTACTACCGAAGTTATCCGGATATAACTCGCTTGTTACTTGTTATTTTGGTCGACTGTTTCTAGGGGAATCCCCCAAGGTGCAGTAGATTTGTGATAAAGGAGTAATTACTCTCTTATCACGAATGGGAGTAATTACTTCCAGTAGTTGCAGTGTGGAAGCTGTATAGTTTCCCTTTGTAGCCGCATGGCTGCGCTTGCGTGGATGCCAATGAGTAATCGCTCTCTCATTCATTGTTATTCTCCATGCTTGAAAGCGATGGGCTGATGTACTGGTGATGGGCCCACAGAGCGACTTTGTAACGCTTGATGAAGTTTTGATCAATTGCTGCAGTTCCGAAACTCACACGTGCAGTTGCTAGGCTTCAGAACTTTCCGTGACGATTATTGCAAAGTTTAGAAGCGAGAAGATTGTTGGGCCACCAGCGGGAATCAAATACACTGCCAAATTTTGGTCAAAACATAGAGGAAGATGAAGATCGGTTCCGTGACGCCCTCTATAGCCGACTGCAGTCCTGTGCCGTTGCCTCGGTCTGTTGTCTCACCCTGTGACTACAGGCCCAAGGGGCCCTCAGACTTTGTTACGGCGTTTCCGTTACCAGAACGATGAAACAAACAAACAAAACAACTGAAATTTCCGTTCTCCTTCTTTGCACCAAATGGCAGCGTTATTTCACTAACGCAGCGTGCCTCCAGGACACATGTTTGCTACCAACGAGCCCGGTCTCAAACACTACCGGTGCTAGTTCACAACTGTCTTGAAGGCGCTCGCTACAGAAGATTATAGATGAAATTCTCGGGCCTACCAAAGACCCGTGAACCGAAAACAACAGTCTTAAAATTGCACGATGCAGTCGCACGACGAACAAACATCGTCCCTGCGATCCTCCCTGCATGACTCGGAGTGCTGAACCAGTGCTATTGCATTAGCCTTCTTAGGGAGATTTCGCTGACACGATCCTGCCAACTTAGTGCAGGTGACGGAGGCGAAATACGGAAGCGTAACTGTAATGTCAGTACGGTGCACTTTAAGGAGCCCCAGGTGGTAAAAAGTAATCAGGAGCCCTCCACTCTATGGCCTGCTCCATAACCCAGAGTTTAACTTGGAACGCACAGGTCTGTTAACCATGAAACGCAGTAGCTTGCCGCTTCGTGTGGTGTGTTTCTATGGAGAACGATGTCGGCAACCACAGACAAACTTCTTGCCTTTGATTGAGTTAATGGTGGGCTTTATTTCTGTCTGCGCTTCCGGCTGTTTCTTCGCAGCGATGAATTTTTCTTACTTGCTGTAGACTGATTAATTATGGTGACCTGCGTGCTCACCAACAGGATTTCATATACCTTAAGACCAGTGTATGCTGTACGGTTTCTTCTTTGATTTCCGCATTGTTTGCTGAACACTATGTTGCAGTAAGCAATTGATGCCTTAGTGCGAGGTTTGCAGACTTGGGCGGTTTCAAAGTGGTGCGGAAATATGGTTCACTTTCTATGTATTAAACGTTAAGAGCACCGAAAAGTTTCTGGAATCCGCATTTTTTACAAGGTGTGGCGTTCTCTGGGGAGTGGCGGAAATTCTTCTGCTACTGGTTGAAAACAAACGCACTTGGGAGACGCAGGCGCGATCTGGTTCCACGAGGAGCCACCTGCTGCTGCGAAGTGGCAAGTTTTTGCGCTTGACAGCTGCCGCCATCTGTCGCGGGCGCCTGTCACTAACATGAACTGCGCATGCTCTGTAGGAGCCGGCGGGTTTATTTTCAACCAGTTGAGCGGAAGGAGAAGAGGCGCGCACGCGCAGAGCGGCCTTGTGAAAAAGGCGCATTATGCAGAATTCAAATTAAGGTTAACGTCTTTAATTCGCTTGACACTGACAGCGTCACTTCGATTATTCGGAATAACCGATTTAACTCGACTCCACTCCATGGCTGTTCGTGTCGAATAAATGTTAGTCCCTGAACAGAGAGTGAGTTTTAATCTGAGACAGGGTTATGTGCTTTCACTTTATTGCAGTACAGTTTCGTATGACTATTCCTCTGGGATCATATTCTTTGTTTGTTCGGCTTCAATTATCAACGGCCCCGCCTAGGTGGCTCAGTGGCTATGGTGCTCGGCTGCTGACCGGAAAGACGCGGGTTCGATCCCGGCCGCGGTGGCTGAATTTCGATGAAGCCGAAATTCTAGAGGCCCGTGTACAGTGCAACGTCAGTGCACGTTAAAGAACCCCAGGTAGTGGAAATTCCCGGAGCCCTTCACTACGGCGTCCCTCATAGCCTGAGTTGCTTCGGGACGTTAAACCCCAATAAACCAAACCAAACCTAATTATCAACATTTGTACGAATTTCCGGGGCGGGCCCAGATATAACCGTGACGTCACGTCGTTTTGTTGGTGTAGCCGTAGAAGAAAGGGGCGGTTGATCTGCGTTCAGTTTGGCTTATATGTGGCTAAATACGGTATTTGTGGCTCTGTCGCTCTCCTTTCGCTGGCTCACTCCGCACGACTCTTCTTTCGCCGAGCTGTCGGTCGCCAGTGGCACGCTTTCGGTCCGGAAGTGGGAAAGGCCGCGCGGAGCATCGGGGCCACGAGATGGAGAGAAAGGGACGTTACCCGGTCACCGCTCTTTTTTCTTTCCTCTTTCTGTCTATTTCCGTTCGCTTTTGCGTTCTTTTCCTTTCCTCTTGCCGTCGAATCTTACATTACGCTCTGACAAGTGCGGAGCAGAGACTTCTGCGCTGTGTGACATACTGCGCTGATGTAGATGCCGTCTACGCCGGAGAAATACCTTGGTACAGCCTTCGGTGTAAAAAAACAAGGCTAAAAAAAAACTTTGAACAAAACAGTCATCTAGAGCTAGACGTCCTCAAGTATAAAAAGGGGCTTTACTTCCCTCCATTTTGTCACCATTGGAGCAAGGAGCCAAATCGGACCCGAAACTTTGGGAAGCTCTGTATAAGTGCTTAGAACGGTGTAATTAATGCTATACCGTTATGTGACTCAGTGAAAACGAAACCCGGTGTTATTGTACAGACGAAACAGTACGAAAACTCCAATGGCGTCATCAGCACAGTTGCCGTAGCAACCTGACGGGAGTGAACAGAGGACCCAATGTATACATAGACACCTAATGGCCTTTAGGGTAAGCATCTTTTACATAAAGACACTCACCTTAAATGGCTTTGATACATTAGTAATAGTTATTAACTGTACTAACTAGTAAACAAATATAGCGAACGTGTAGCCCATGATGAGACACAAATGCTTTCGCGTTCAGAGCACGTAACTCCTCCACAATTTTTGCTTTCTTTTTTGTCTCCCGACCAGGCAGATGTTGTTCGAGGATGTTTATGTCACCCCCCCCCCCCCTCCTCTCCAAAAAAAAAAACAATAACAAAATAACTTATTGTTCTTGAGCAAGCTGCCTGAGAGAGATCCTGATAGTCCTGATACATAGGCTGATAGAAGGAGATGTCGTACGTAGTTGAGGGCTACCGATGAACTTAGACCACTGCTAGGGTTCCTTAACTTGCATTGACATTGCGCAGCACACGGTTGTGTTTTGCATTTCGCCGCGGCCCGAATTCGATCCCACTACATCGTATCCAGCAGCGGAACGGCACAAGCACTGGGCCACCGCGGCGAGTAGCCTTTGAGAAAGAAACAGCTACAAACCCGTCCCTGCTCTCCTTTCTATACTGGGCACGGGAACAACTCCGCAGCAGTGAGCGGCGTTTTTTGGCTGCCAGCGAAAATTTCCCCCCTCGTATCGTGGGCGAAAACGGCTCGATCCGTGTACGCATACACAGGGCGTCCACAACTGTTTATGGCTCGTACGCGATCCCTGGCATTTGCTTCGAAAGAAAGCACGCCCTGTATCGAGGCCGCGCCATCGGCGAGCACGTATGTATACTACGTATGTGCCACACCGCGAAACACCAACAGCAGCAACGCAGTATGCGTCGGCGGCGGGTCGCCGGGGCGTTGGCGTGACAAGGCTGCGCGCTCACGGAGGTTCGCCTGCCTGCCGTCAGTGGCGCTGGTGTCGCGTGCGTACGCAGTGCTCGCCGGCGGCGGCGTGCAGTGTGAAGGGAAACGCCCTTCTTGTTCTTGCGTCTTTATTACCGCTTCTTCTTTTTTTTTAAAGGAATTTCAGAGGGAGGGGTAGCATACGGAGCGCCGTTTGGTGCGCATAGGTAAGTGAGGGGGGAAGCGGTGTGACGTAGGTGACCTCGGGACGTTTACCCCGCCCGCACCCTCGAAGAATGCGGAGTGACTGTCGCGGAGGGTGACCTGTTTAACCCTAGCCGACCTTCGGTTCGGTGGGCACTTCGGTTTCTATTTCAGCGGTAACTGGCAAGAAGGCGGCTTTCTTTGGTTGTGGTTGCTTTAACAAATGTGACGATGCAAACTGTCCGTGTTCACTTCCTCAACCGACTGGCCGAATATAGTCCTTAGTGTGGCCTGCGCGGTAACGGACTGCACAATAAGGGGATTCGTTACGCGAGGGGAGGGGGGGGGGGTGAGAAGTAGAATGGTCTGGTGTTACCCAACATGCCCAAGTGCCCGGAATGACACAGTTTGTGCACCTACAACTATAGCTAACTTTCTGCACACCATAGATATGTCACACGATCATCTATATATGGACGCCGTTGAAAGAACAAAACTTATATTTTCAACGGCGTCCATATACAGATGATTGTGTGACACGTCTATGGTGTGCAGAAAGCTAACTATAGTTGTAGGTGCACAAATTGTGTTATTGCGGGCCCTTGTTGGGCTTTCTTCACCTCAGGAGTTATTCTTATCTCTTCGCTGGTACGACTCGGTCCGCTTGGAATAGCTAGTAGGATCGATCATGTAGAGGGCGTGTACGCTCCCCTTATTCAGTCGTATGGGAGCCGCGCCAACCCGGCCATTCGCGTCTCAAAATAAGGCCCGTTTCCTTCGTAGGTAGAGTCTTAGCAGGGATATGTCAGGCTGCGGTACAGGGGTTGCGAGCTCTGGAGTACACCGCGGGCAGTCTGGCCTGTGTTAGCTTTGCAACGTGGTAATAGAAATATAATATAAAACATCGGTTGCACCTGGCGTGAACTTCATGCGTGTGGGCTTTCCATACCTGCAGCAAGCAGAAATATTGAAAGCAGCGGGCTTTCCGGTGAAGCTAAAAGAAGCAGATTTTTTTCAACGGTCCTGAATAAACTGAAGCAGAAACAAACCCACGTAAAAAGAAAGCGCAGGAACCGAGCTAAGGAAAAGAACTAAAGTTGTGCTATACGTCCAGAAGGTGTCGCACAACACAATCAAAGCACGAGCTGACACGACGTTGCCGTGGTTTCTTTGAACTCTAAGAAAACTGAGCAATTAGTACTGGCACTTAAGTTCTGGCGCACTGTGCAAGTACTGTGTTGTCAAAAGGGATTTTTTTTTTTTTTGCTGCATGTGGTGGAAGCTGACATCACATCCTCCGCTTGCTGTAGGTTGTTCGTCGTCATTGCACTGTCAGTGCAATCACTGTTCAACCATCGGGATGATCGTTTGGCACTCCTTGATCAATGTGAGAGGACACCGTAGTTTGCAGCGCTCGAGTTTAGGCCTGCTGGCTGTTCATTCATGCCATCGTTAAGCTTGATGCCTTCATCCATCGCGGTGGCTCGGGGTACTGCGTTCGGCTGCAGAGCCCGTGGTTATAAGGCCAAATCTCAGTTTCGGCTGCCGCATTTCGAGGGGGGCGAAATCTAAAAACAAAAAAAAAGCAAAACACCCGGCCAGGTACCGCCCGATGTAAGTGCACCGGTCTGAAGGTACCCCAATCAGTCGGAATTGAGTGGGAGTCCTTCATTCCGGTGTCCCGCATGGCACATATGTAGCTTCGAGACGTTAAACCCCACACCCGAATAATTCCCTCCGTGATCTTCGACATGCCGCCGAGTTACAGTATATGCACAGCCTGTGTCAAAAGTAACCAGGCTGCATGCATCTGCTCCTCATTCGTATAGTAGAGCCCTTACGGCTTCCCTAAACATCAAAAAGTTATTTGAAGGTGAGGACAGGGGTTCTCCTTACCATACATAAATTTGGAGCTTTAGGGCTGACATAATAGCTTTAGCATACGACTGACAAGCAAACCGTCTAGCCATGGTTACTTTTGGCAAAGACTGTACGCCACTAAGGCGCATTTTTGGTCCACTCGGTGGCAATTCAGCTTGATGGAAACTGCGTTTGGGGGCAAGACTAGTAGCAAGGCTGAGAACCAGTTGCCACCCTTCCCTACAGTATTTTCGTGCCTGTTGTCTCATCTTTGTGCCAAAGCTAGTTTACACAGTGTTGATGTCCGTAGATTTGACTGCTGACTTAACTAGCGACAGGTTCCGCTCCGTTGGTTTCAAAATGGTGAAACGCCGCTTACGGACGAACACAAAAGAAGGGAAGAAACGGAAAAGGCCCTTCTTCCTCTTTGTTCTTCTATCAACTGTGCTTTACCGCTGCAAAATCATGAATCCCCAGCCCGCCTACAATCCCTGTTTAGTCTTCATCGTCGATGATACACTGACTGCCTCAAAAACTTTGAGATCACTGCAGCGATCCGCATTGGAGGAACGCGAAAGCATTGACACCTCCTCGGCACTCCTTTCTCCCTTGTCCTTCCTCGTTTGGCGTCATTTTGACGTCTGTGGCTCTTTCGACGTCCTCTCAATTTCGACTTTCATGGATATTTCGACGTCCAAGTGGGTTTTTTTGGCTTTAATAAATAACTAATTTTTCCATATCAACCAAATTTGCCCCATAGTGAAATTTTGTCATCCTGTATCTGATATAATCAAACTTTTCTCCATATCTCTTTATAGGACGACAGGAACGTGCGGACCAAATTGCGGACACGTTTTGCCGACACGTTTTGGTGACTACGCCGCTGCGGTTGCTCAGTGGTTGCGGTGCTCGGCTCCTGACCCGAAAGACGCGGGTTCAATCCCGGCCGGGGCGGTAGAATTTCGATGAAGTCGAAATTCCAGAGGCCCGTGTGCTGTGCGGCGTCAGTGCACGTTAAAGAACCCCAGGTGGTCGAAATTTTCCGGAGCCCTCCACTACGGCGTCCCTCATAGCCTGAGTCGCTTTGGGACGTTAAACCCCTCATAAAACCAACCAACTTTTTGGTGACGCGTACATCGCCATATAATGCTGTCGCATTAATGAATTCGAAGGCAAGCCGCGCGCGACTAATGCCTTACAATAACTACCCCGCATCCTCCCGTACACGTCTTTTGATTACCATCGCTGCATAGACCAGCCCTTGTGGGCGTTACAGTGCTCGTTCGACAATAACGCGGACGTAGCCGCTCTTGTGTACGGTGCGTGCAGACCCTTCGGCCGTCTCCACCGCGGTGCTCGCGTGCGTGTGCTACACCTTCCGTGGGCGTGCTGGCTGGGCCGCCGAGCGCCCAGCCAGCTGTTGTTCCCTTTCGCGCCTAACCCACATACGCACGCACGCACACGGCCATCGAACGAACGGAGCGGCTACGCGCGCCGATTGGAAAGCCCACGCAGACAGCCAGCTTTTACCCCCCGCTGGGGAGAGACCGCTCTTGCCGGGAGCTGGGCGCGAACACCTGTTTTTCGGTGGGAGTTTGTGTGTGTCTTGTTCTTCGTTTCCGAGAAAATGGCAGTCTGCCGCGCTCCCTCTCTCTCTCGCCCTTGTGTTTTTTTTTCTTCTCGCCACTTTCGCTGGACCTCATTTAAATATTAGCGCCGGGTGCTGCCAGCGACACCTGGACGGGAGTGGGAGAATCGAGTCTCGGAATGGAGGAAAACCGTAGGGGAAGAAGTATTGAAGTTTTATTCACAACGATAGCTGAGGAGAGAAGCAGCGCAGAGGAGGCAGTGGTGCTGGCTGTAGTAGCAGTAGTAGTAGCAGTAGTAGTAGTAGAAGTAGTAGTAGTAGTTAGGATCTAGCGGTGGTACAGCTGATTAGGCCGTATCGTTCTATATATATATATATATATATATATATATATATATATATATATATATATATATATATATATATATATATATATATATAGGTACAGTATTACGACAAACGCGACTGTTCTTTTAACGTTTATTTTGCCAACAGTTTCGGGAATGGCGTTCCCTTCGTCAGGGCAGCCATGACGAAGGGAATACCATTCCCGAAACTGTTGGCAAAATAAACGTTAAAAGAAAAGTCGCGCTTGGGGTAATACTGTACCTATATATATATATATATATATATATATATATATATATCAATTGGGACCAAGGGGGACTAGTTGGGTCCCACTAAATGACATCGTGCCACCTTTCGTGTTGCGTTTGGCGGGAAACGGTTAATGTCATGGTTAAAAAAACGGTCGTATGCAATTCACTCAAATATGATTCCCCTACATACTCACCCCGGCACTGTGCATGTGACCTCATAATGCTTATGAATAGGTGAGCAGCACAGTTCAACCTAAGCGCCTTCGTGGCACTGTGTAGAGACGAAACCCTATACCTCGAACAGACAGAGTCGCTACAACTCGGTATAACAAACGTCCGGTATGACGCCTGCCTAGGGTGCCGTGCTGAACCATCCCGCTAGCTAAACGTTTCATTACCTTATGAACAGTACAGCACGAGTCTGCCAAGGCACACGACGCGAAATACCCAAGTTTCGCAACCTTGTCTCACGTGGGAGCCGTTCCGAGCGCTCACGGTCTTCCGCTAAAGCCTACCCACGCTTGCGTCAACGCGACTGACCTCTTCCAACACCCGTTGCTCCCCTTCAAACTCTCCGCGTTCTTTCACTGCCTCAGCCGGTAATCCACAATGGCGCACTCAACTCGCAGCCGCCAGTACTCTTAACTCGCCCGCGGTGCCTTCTCTGTAAAAGTCGTGGGCGTGTCCGGTGGCCTCTCTTTTTGTTGCACCCTTTTTCACCGCGTGCATTCAGTTTTCCGTTTGTTTCTTCGTCTTCTTGGAGCTCGCTCGATTCTTCTCAGTTCATCTAGTCCGTCCGTGTACGTACGTCATGGGGTCCGACTGCGAAAAGCCGTTCTTCGGCTTACCGACGTGAGGCAAGTGGCGGCCGGCTTCTCGCTTGTTGCCGTTCTTCCTTATTGGCTTATCTGGACCGCGCTTCAGACAGCCGCTGGAACACACACGCACACACATACATACTGGCGGTCGGTCCCCTGGATGTGGAAGAAGGAAAATAAAAGCAACCAACGCCACCTCCATAGGTACTGGCCGAGTGGCTGCGCCTCGACCGTTGTCCAGAGTCCCTCTGGGCAGATCCATCTTTCCATCTGATCTGACGTGGCGGCGGCGGGGCCTGTGTTGGTGTTGAGCGGGCATTCGCTTTTTCTACCAGGGGTCACCGTCCAAGGCCGGGCACGCCCCCCGTTCCTGGCCAGCGTGTATAACGGTCTTTGTCGTCGTTGTGGGGTTCGACGGCGCAGTCCACTCGATGCACCCCCCCCCCCCCCCCCCCCCCCCCCCCCACAGCTGCTGGCCTCACTAGGCTGGTGCTGGCTCTTCAGGCGTGCGTGCGCTTTCGTATACTCTCGAAGAGAGCGGTCGGCCTTTGTGCACGTTGGCGCCTTTCGCATTTCAGCACGCACCGTATGGCTTGCCTTTAGTTTACTCGTTATTTATATATTTTTGTTTGTAGTCGAGCTTCGCGTGGGTTAGACGGAGCTGAAAGAGGACTTGATGACGCGTTATTAAACATTCGAGCTTCTTTCCTTCTGTTGTGCGTAGCCTGTACTTAAGACTGGAGAGCAAGTGCCTCTGTGGGATTTAATCAGTTTTGGCGGCTTAAATGCGGACGGACCTTGTCAGACTCCGCATCTGGGGCACAGAATAGCACAAAATTGCTCGCTTATGGCTTACGGCAATGGAACTACCGAGAATGTTCATCTGCGTCAATTGTCGGTGAAAATCATGACTGACCCCGCGCCCTTTTTTGAACTTGGTTGGGTTTCTTTCTTATGATGTTTATTTCGCTCATAATGGGCTTACTTGTGATTAACTTGCTTGCTGTTGGCCCCTTCCGCACTGTACGAGTGGTGTCCAAAAAGTTTTGCTTCGTGTCCTTCAATGTTTCATTAAGTGGTGAAGTTGGACGATGCTACATCCGAAGGAGAGTTAGGCTCATCGTCAGGAGCACATCACTTTTGGGTGTAGTCACGACCAGTGGAAACGCACTGCTACGACCGGTTCAATAGTCTTCGCACGCCATAGTACAATAATCAGTACTCCTCAACAATACGGTGATGGTGACCACTTGGTCACACGCGAAGCGCGTACCAGTTGGTTGACCGGTTATCTTGAGAAAGATCCAGAAATATAATGGCACGACGTCCGGGCTTGTTAACCTGCTCCGGCAGAAGAACTGTCTGCATTACACAACAGGCACTGTTCCAGGCGGTCCTGGTAAACAAGACCCCGAAGGTACTGCGTCCGGTGCTTTTGTACCAGCGGTACCAAGACGGGCACTTTCATGCCTTGGAAGAGGGAGATTTCGGATGGTAAAAAAGAACCGACAGGCGAAGTGGCGTCCACAGCGATTCGCTCTCGGGTAACCCTCGATGCCAGGATGCTCGTTTCATGGGAGTCCGTCGTTCGCATCGGCGCCCTGCAGTTACGGCACATAACAGACGAAAGAACCAGAAACAGCATCGCAAGGGAGAGTCTTCCTGGTTCATAAGACAGCAGGCGAACCGGGATGAGTGGGGTTGGACGTGAGGCGGAAGATGAACACAGACATATCCTATAACGGTGTACGCTGGCCTTTCTCGACGCGTCTATCTGCTTGCATGCGCCAATACCAGGAAGACGTTCAGCAAGGGTGTTATGGGAGGATGGAAAGGAAGTGATAAGCAGAAGACTCATGGCGGTGACGTAACGGGCCGCCGCAGGAACAGTCAGCCAGGAGTCAGCAGCCTTCACCTTGGCACCGCGTCGGCTGCGGCCGTAGAAGAAGAAAGTAGACAGAACCGGCCATAGAGCAAGCACGTAACGAGCGAGGCAAGCAAGCTGGCCCGCAACAACACAGCGGCCCGTTTCACTGCCTGCATCAGCCTGCCTGGCAGCTATGATGACGGAGACGACGCCCCAGCGAGAGGAGGCGAGACGAGGGAGGGGTCAGGGGTCGCGGCGAGGCCGTTCGACCCGGCCAGGAGGAACAAAGGGCGACGCAGCCAAGGCGTCGACGCCACCCGCTTCTTCTTGCTCACCCGCTGCGCGTGTATGATGATGACGACGTAGTTGGTGCCGCCACAGCCATAGCCAAAAGCCAAGCCCGTCCGGCAGCGCCCAAGAAACACCAGCGGCGGGAATAGCAGCGGCGACAGGCGCCGCATCAGAGCCGGCAACGCCATCCGAGGTTACACTTCCTCGTGTTGCGTCGCCGTCTTTGTGCTTGTGTGTGTGTGTGTGTGTGTATGAAGGCCCACCATCCCCTTCTTCCTGAAAAAGATGCCGCCAAGGTCAGCGCTGCCGCCTCTTGCGATCAGACGCAAAATGCCCCTTGATGTTGCGTTGCTGTTGGGAGAGGGAGACTGTAATTTACGCTCAGACAAGGCGCGCCGCTTGTCTCCCCGTCTCTTATGGTCTTTCGCACGTGTGAAGGAGTTATATTCTCAGCGGGGCGGTGGCTGTGGAGTTCCTTCCTGTATTTAAACGCACGAGTTGCCTGCAGAAGACAGTGAAGAGGCAGCAGACGACACCGGTGATGACTGCGTGCGCTGTTTTCGTTGACCGCGCAGCAGACGATGAGCAGACGATGATGACTGCTGCGACCTTTCGCCGAAGCAGCCGTCTGCATCCGCACGCCCCTTTTTGATATCGTCTGCTCGTGTAGTCCCTTTTCTTTCTCGTCTGCTTTCGTTAACGGCATCGTCTGTTTTCGCCTTCCTGCCGTTTTCAACGGTGCCGCGCCTCCGGCGATGACTTCCTCCTGACTGAGAGAAACCTCTTTTTCGCCACATTTTTTTTTTCATTCCTTTCTCCCATTAACTGGCATTCGTGGATGCTGGCTGGTTTTCTTTTGGTTCTATTTTACCCGCCCTTTAACGGCTCTTTTAGATCCTGCCATCTTCGGCTTAGGCATCCTGAAATCGCTAGGCACTTAAGACTTGTTCGTGTTGCGGAAACGTCACACGTTGTCGTCTTCCGCGTCTTGGCGAGAAAGGCGGGAGTTTAAAAGCTCCGTTTGGTCGGCGTGAGATCGCTCTGTGGCAACCATTGGTTGGTTGGTTTATGGGGTTTAACGTCCCAAAGCGACTAAGGCTATGAGAGACGCCGTAGTGGAGGGCTCCGGAAATTTCGACCACCTGGGGTTCTTTAACGTGCACTGACATCGCACAGTACACGGGCCTCTAGAATTTCTCCTCCAAAGAAATTCTAGCCGCCGCGGCCGGGATCGAACCCGCGTCTTTCGGGACAGCAGCCGAGCACCATAACCGCTGAGCCACCGCGGCGGCCTGTGGCAACCATTAATGGCCCTTCGGTGATCGCCATATATTTCGGAGTGTTTTATCCTGTCACCTATTCGTAATATCTTTTTTTTTTGTTTTAACGAGCTTCTCCTGCTATACGGGCATGCTCGAAAGCATCATGCGGGCATACGAGTAATCGTAGGCTTTCAGTCAGCCTCGGACATTTGTCGTAGCTTGAAGGTAGGTGACAGTTACGCCTGTCCTTGAAAACTCCAAGTGTTTTCTTTTCTTTTTATTCGCTAGTCGTTAGTTATGATTTTCCGGTATTTTAACGGAGTGTATTTTAACGCAATAGCGGCAATCTGAAATCTCACCGTCCATGACTTCACTAACTTCTGCCGCATTGCTGCAGCGCTTTGAGGAAACGTCTGAGCATTATCGCGGCTTCAGTCTAGCGCAAGAAAACTTATCATGCTTTATCTACAAGCGACACAGATTCAGATCCTTGAATTTTGTGAAATTCTAAAAAAAAAGCATCCCTAAATGCCGCATTTCAGCGTCAGGGAGCGCCAGCAAGGGCTATTCGTCCTTAGTCATTCGATGCCTCCAGCTATTCAACTGTGAATGCAGTATTTGCTGTCCATTAGGTCTTGTTACATCGCCTTAACGTTACCCTATCTGACTATACGTGGAAGCGTTTTGTGAGATCACCGCACGACCGCAGGAGATGCAGACGGTTAACTTCGAGCAAATATTTGAAGGGCCAAAGCTTTGAGATCACTGCGGCCACCCGCATCGAAGCAATGCGAAAGCAAAACGTCCACATACTATATCAACGTCCGTGGCTGTTCTGACGTCCATGTACTATTTCGACGTCCATGGCTAATTTGACGTCTCAGTGTGTATGTTTTGGCGTTTAATTAATTAACTAATTACGCCTCATCAACTAAATTTTTCCCACGGCAACATTTTATCGCACACTGTCTCTCACAATCACACTTTCCCACATTTATCTTCGCAGAACGACGTAATCGTGTGGACAAGATTGCGGACACTTTTTCTGACGCGACAGAGCCAGATAATGCTCTCGCGTTAAGAAGAGAGAAAAGGTTGGTTGGTTGGTTGGTTGATTGTGGTTTAACGTCCCAAAGCAACTCAGGCTACGAAGGACGCCGTAGTGAAGGGCTCCGGAAATTTCGACCACCTGGGGTTCTTTAACGTGCACTGACATCGCACAGTACACGGGTCTCGAGAATTTCGCCTCCACAGAAATTCCACCGCCGCGGCCGGTATCGAACCCGCGTCTCTCGGGTCGCGTTGCGATCACTGGAAGCGTACGGTCGGTCGGTCGGTCACCTTGCTCAGGTCGACTGAGGTTTCTGGGTAAGCCTGCTCGCGGAATTTCGCGCAAAGCCTCCCGTTCACCGCCCTTGGTGCTTCGCAAGAGCGATAAGTTGTTTGTCGCCACACCCCTCGCCACGGCGGTCGCGTCTCCGCCACATATTTCCGCACCCCGGAAATAGGCGTGTGTATCGTCGTCGCTTCTCCTTCGGCTCTGAAGACGAACGCGTGCCTGCCCTCACGCGACTGGTCCCGTGCGACGTTGAATGGCTGCCCGCTGTGCGGCGCGCGCGGCAGTTTGAATAGCGCTCACCCCTTGTTCGAACCAGCCGTCCCAACGGTCTTCGAAGCGGAACTGCTCCAGAACGCCTTCCTCTCTACGGGGGAGCCTATGTCGCTTGCTCTGCGTGTTGCATTCTGACGGGGTTTGACGGAACTCTTCGCGTACAATGCGGACCCCAGTGCTTCGAGACTTGACCTTTTGGGATCCTTCTTATTCGTGCTCCGAAGTCGCTGTCCCGGGTGTGACGGTTTCGTGCATCTGCTTTAGGTTTTGTCAGTATTGTGATTTCGCGCCCTTTGTTAGTTGTGTCTTGCTTTTATTTGCTGTATTGAACATGTGCAAGCCTAGCAAGAGTCTCTTGACGCGGGTACATTAATCTCGATGCGTTCATATTCCTCCTCATTGTCCATTTTTTTCATTCACTGCAGTAACTATAGTGCCAGTATAGTAGAACTAATTGGTTGTTGTAAGCGGTATTTCAAGAAAGAGCGGTGCTGATGAGCAGTTGCGTAGCAGCGGTACGGGCTGTAGTGGCTGTTAACGTTGTTAGCAGTATTTCGAGCTAAACAGTAAAGCAGTAGCGCAGAGAGTAGAAGGGGTAATAATAGCAGTGATGATAGTAATACTGAGATTGGTACTAATAAAAACAGAAGTAGTAGCCGCGATATTAGCAATGGCAGTATGGAGATGGTGCGGGGCTCGATCTCTAGCGCCGGACACACATCGGTTCCCACTGGGTACAACCTGTCCCCTGGCCTGTTGGCCGGCTTCACTGGGGTGAAATACTTGGGAAATTGGCCTTTGAACCCACACTGCGCGCGTAGAGGCACCTTGTGCCATGGCACCCTTTGGACAAAGCAGTCCTTGCGTCATTGAAAGGTATCATCATCATCAATAATAGTAGTAGAAGTGCCAGCGGGGCACACTATGTTTTTCACGATGTTATCCAGGAGCACACAGGAACTCCTTTGAGCGCACACGTGTCACTCATATGCGGTTACGTTGAGCATGTCACGCCTGAGCTGCTTCACTGCATCCAAGGCTTGGGCGAGAGGAGGAGGAAAGTATAAAAAAAAATGCCGTTTCTTAACGCAATTGTTGCTATAAGGCTTCTTCTGCTTTCATGTGCAATAATCTACCGCTGCTTTGCACGCTAGTTCTTTCGGTGCAGTAGCACTACTAGGCGCACTTCACGGATTTCGTGCACACGTATGTACGTCCCTGAGGCCTGCCAGGCGGCCCACCTGCCCACCTGGTTCAGGGCAACCTGCAAGGTGAACGCACCTAGCAGGTGTCGAAGGCCTGAGTAAAGGGTACACCGAGGTGACGGCCTTCAAGGAAACAGCATTAAGGTCAAAGTTAGTTGTGGTAAAGTTCTTTTGGTAAAAGCCTTCATGATAAATGCCTTCCGGGTAAAGACCTTTAGATGAAAGGCTTTAGAGTAAGGGCCAAATCCTTTAGTGTAAAGGCCTTTCGGTCAAAGGATGCTTTCACAATCACAGCACATAAACACCTTAATGCCCACCGTATACCCAGTGCTGCTGCATGATATTCCGCGCTTAGCCATGCTGAAGCGGCCGCAATTTTTTTTTTCAAATTTTAACTTTCCTTCCTTTACCCATTCATTAAATGGAAAGGGGCCTGGAAAAAGATGGTCTGGGTAGCTTGACATACCCGTCGCCCCCAACTACACATGGCAATCGGACATATAGCTTTCCTCCACTACGGCGTCTCTCATAGCCTCAGTCGCTTTGGGACGTTAAACCCCATAAACCAAACCAAACCTTTCCTTGTAGGTACAAGGTAATCAAGTACATTTGTAGTGATCGTCAGTTGAATGCGTAGGTTGTCGATGCCCAAATACCACGACGTGGATGCCAGTTTTTAGCCTCCAGAGAGTCATTCACACAACAAGTAGGAATCTTTGTTCTCCGTCTTGTAGCGATTCAGTGCACGCACGCAGGGTAGATATAGCGCGGGCCGCATTTCAAATAGCTCCCAAATTTCTGTCAGTTGCCCCGCTTCGGTACCACTATCTCGTAATAACTTGCTCTGATCGCAGTAACTGGTAATGCGGTGAGCAGAACAATGGGCGTACAGTGAGTGAGACATGTGGCGCGTTCGACAAGCGAGCTGTACGACTGGTGATACAGTTGGTGGCGCTCGGCACGTTCCGAGCAACGGCGATTGACAGACCTTGGCACCCGGAGTGATTAATGGCCGCTCGGTCGCTTTCGGTGCTGCGTACCGTTGCCCGAGCTGCGATTTTGTGATATCCGAAACGACAGTCGCATTACGGCTCAGCAAGGGCTCGCCGGTCACGACCAGAGGGGCGTTTTTTTTTTTCTCTAGGAGTTTTCCAGCTTTCCTCCTTTCCTTTTCTCCTTTTCCTGTCATTGTTTACTTTTAGATTTCCTTCCTGCGTTGCGACCTTGATCAGATTTTCTTGACGCCGCTCGCTTGAGGATTATTGGAGTGCGCGGGTTTTGAAAGAAATGATAATATGATATCATCTGTTTATGTAGCTGGAGGCAGTATTCGCTCGGCACGTTGTCCGGTGGCCTTGCTCAGAATTGGTTTTGAAGGAATGGAAGGCGTGAAACAGGGAGGGGAGGTTGGTGGGAGTTAAACAAGGAAGAGAGAAAGAGGTTCCGTAATGGAGGGCTCCGGAATAATTTCAACCACCTGGGGATCTTTAACGGGCACTGACATCGCACCGTGACTGGAACGTGACGGTTACGCCAAGGTGTGGAACAGTCGTGGTTCAAAACGTTGTCGATTTGGTTTGGAGCCCTCCGTAGCAGAGGTGTTTCATTGCTTAAAAAAAAAAAAAAATCCTTACTACAAAATTTATCAGAAGATATATGCAGGTCACCAGATTTGCTTCTTCTGGGTTTTGCAGTGTGGCTCACCAAGTGCATCACCAGTTCTTTAAAATGCTAAAGGGTAAAGGGAACTTGTTCTCAAACACCCCCAGTCTGAAAGTAATGGCAGAACAGTGTCAATAATACGACAAAGCATTTTGTAGTTTTGTCCCAACGACAGATTTTTCTGTTGTTTTGTAGTATTTTTGGGGGTACTGAAGTTTTTTCTAGTCCGTAGTTGTGTAGTACTTACTGAAGCAACTACGCAAAATTCTGTTACTACAAAAGTTTCTGCCTTTACTAGAAGTCCCTGGTCAAAACATTGCAGAAAAACTTTTGTGACGACAGAAATTTTTCTTTTGTGTTTTTCTATCGGGCCTGCAGGATTTAGATGTACACAGCACGAGTGCTTCAAGAGTCCCTTTGCGCGGTCCAGCGGAAAGCTATGTGGCATTCTTACTTATAACAAAACGTGTTATAGACGATGTCAGAATGGCATTGCTGTAGACATTATTGGTCCCAGGCCTGTTGTCATAGGTGCTAACGAAGCTAAATTTATCGCACATGACTGCTGGTTAGTCGTATGCATAGAAACGGTAATACAAAATAATATGTGTGAGACTTTAGCTTTCGGGAGCGATTGTTCACAAATTGGTCACCTGACACGTGGATGAGGTATTAAACGCTCGAAATTGTAGAGGCTATGTATATTTTTATTTGTTCGCATGTACACTTCCCTCTCAGTGCAGGGGAGATGGGTGGAGGGAGGAATGCCTAAAGTACAGTGGATTGGTGGGATATTACTGTAACAGGCTAGTAAGGTCTCCTTCCCAGCGTTGCACTCTGATAGCACATTTTTCCATGTATAGCAATGAGGAACTTTTTAGCGACCTTTTCGCTTTGTAGTGCATCAACTTGCATGCCACCCAACGGCACGCATGACCCCGCGCCGTTTATTCAGCGTGAAAAGTTCCCCGTACGATCTGACCCGCACTCCAAACGCTTCGTACTTTTCATGGGGCGAGCAGCCATCTATACGAAGGCTGAACGCACATTGGTCCCCAGAAACCCCGAACCGAAGGCTGTCTTCCGACCTGGTAGCCGATCATTTCGACGATTCTCACGAGGCGGCCCGACACCTTTCCGTTCGTATGTATTGACCATGCCGGGCACGCACTGTACCCGTAACCTTTGCCCGCGCCGCCGACTGTGCACAACCGACAGGGGCGCAAGCGGTGCTACACTTCCAAGGAGGACAGGTGGCGCCCCAAGCGGCGTCCATGGCAGGCGCACGTGCCGACCGCGCCCCCTGGGCCCTTGTAGAACAGAATGAGCATGCGCCTAATTCAACGCCGTGCCGACGCTGGGCCGTAATCGAACTGAGCGGCGCGGGGCGTCTTCGAGGAGCTTCGGCGGATCGCTTCGTCTCGGCGCGTCCCGTGAAACACGGTCACCCGGGCGTAATTGTTCCCTACGCGCGTGCCTTGCTCGCCTAGTGTGTTGTGTGAGTGTGCGTGAGTGCATTCTTATTCGGAGGAGAAGCGATATGGGCGCGCTCTGTTCTCGATACGGCGGAGGAAGTGGCCGTCGCGTATCGGCTGAGCTTGGCCTCGTTAACGGGACTCAGATGCAAGGCACGGTGCGTCCGATGTATTCGCCTGGAGTGTACAAACCTAGAGTTTGATCGTCCGTGCGGCTTGGAAGTGCGCTTGCGTAGACGCGCTAATTGACCTCCTTGGTATGCTACACATTACCGCGCATGCCTGGAATCAGTGCCTAACTAGCGCCTGCCTCCCCAGAATCCAGCGCCGCCAACAATCGGAATACACGCAATACCCGCCGCTGTGGCTAAGATGTTAGAGCGCTCGGCTCCGGAGCCGGAGTGCCCGGGTTCGAACCCGGCCGCGGCGGCCGCGTTTCGAGAGAGGCGAAACGTAAAAGGCGCCCGTGTGCTGTGCGATTTCAGTGCACGTTAAAGATCCCCAGGTGGTCGAAATTATTACGGAGACGTGCACTACGGCACCTCTTTCTCCTTTCACTCCCAGTCGCCGCGGTGGCTCAGTGGTTATGGCACTCGGCTGCTGACCCGACAGACGCCGGTTCGATCCCGGCCGCGTTGGTCGAACTTCGACGGAGGCGAAACTCTAGAGGCCCGTGTACTGTGCGATGTCAGTGCACGTTAAAGAAACCCAGGTGGTCGAAAAGAAAAAAAAAGTAGTTTAGAAGGCTTTTTTATTTGCTTCGTTTCGTCCGCTTCGTTTGGACGACGCAATGTTGTTTTCTAACCATCTGATCTTTATTTCGGATGACAAAAAGCCTAATATAATGACACAAAGTAGTGTCATGGAAACAGCACGTAATAAAAAAAGGGACATATCTATATTTTTCAACGTACAACTTCTTGAGACGTCGTTTTACCTAAAGTAAAATTATGTTTTCACAAACGAGCCCTGGACTACTGAAGTTCTATGTTACTGCTATCCTTATCACTCTACTTTTTAGGCTTCCTTGTTGCTCTTACGCGAACGCATTCCACTGCTCAGTTTTCCTATTTCCCCTGCTTCTATTACTCTGAACTTCGGTTTCTTGCAATTGCTGCCCTTGAGCACCTTATCCGTATGTTTTTCCTATTAATCCTGGCCTGGTGTACCCCAGCCCGCTCCTGTTGCTAGGCGCCCTGCGGTTTGATCACGCTGCGTCCGGGCAGCCAGCGGAGTGCGGCTTCCGAAGCCTCGCTACCTCGCATATAATCAGAACACGTATTCTCTCCGACCATGCAGAGTACATCATCCGCGCTAAGCTCGCATCGGGAAGCGAAGATCGCATGATAGGTCGGCCTCAGTAAGGCACACACTCTATCCGACTTATAACGGCTGAGAGGAACCGTTCAGAGTCGACCTTGCAGGCTGTGTACACAATGGGTCATGTTCGCCTACGCAGCGAGGTGCATTGGAACAGCGTGGTGGCGTACGAGCCTCTTATCGCGATGAGTAGCTCGAAAATTGGGTCTCCGCGTGAAGGAAAGAATGAGAGCTCGCACTGAGGGGGAAAAAAATAAGAAAAGGCATGATTCGGAGAAAATGGTTGCTGAGGCGCAGCTGAAGAACCGCAAGCCTGGACTGCTTCTTTACAGCCATCGCATTTCTTCAGAGCGGTCACTAATTATATTTATGTATTTACGACCACCCACACCCGGGTATATTTTCAGAAAAAAGGGACTAAAAGAGTGCTAGAGGTTAGTCTTTATGGGGACTAACTGCCCTGCCACCTTCATTCGTCCTTTTAGGGACTAACTGTTGGTCCCCTTGGAAACGGGTACAGCAGTTAGTCCCCGGGAGTGGCAGTTTAAAGAAAAAAAAATGCACAAAGTGCGATTTACGGCATAATTTCGAGCGGGATAGTTTGTGACAGCCCATCACGAAAAAACAAGGCAGACCATCCAGTTACTTAGCAATGGATACGTCTTTTTGCGCCGAACAAACGCCATCAGAGGCGCGAATAGCCCAAGAAAAATTGTGAGGACACTTTGGCAACTTAAGTGTTGAGAGGCGTAAGGCGAGGACATTATGCCGTGACGACTTCCGGTGGATGAGACGTCACACCGTTCCCGTGGCTATATCGATACCCAAATTATACATCTTTCGGGGATCTTAAGTGTTAATTACGTTTAATTACGCATTTTTCCATCTAATCTGACACACATCCGACGTTCTCCCGACAATTCTGTGACAGTTCTCACTATGCCGTGACGACTTCCAGTAGTTGTGACGTCACACCTTTCCCGTGGCTAAATGAACGTCCGCGCTATTTCGACGCAATTTCGACATTTTTGCCTATAATTAACTAATGAATCTACAGTAATAAAACTTGGATTCTATATTCATTTTTTTCTCCTCTATCTGAAGCTACCATTTGTTTTCTTGCGTCCTCTTTAGTTCCAGAGTTAAACCCATGTCAAACGCTTTGTTAACGGGTGGCAGTATGAGCCATTAAAAGCTTTCGTCTTAATATGATTTTACGGTCAACAACAATTGCATGGACCTGTCGTCGCCGTCCTTTGAACGGGTTATCGGCCACGGGATGTACAGAACACTGCACGGAAACAAAAGGTGCGAGCAGCTCTGCCGCTGTGTGGCGATAGCGACTCCACGTCTTTCGCTTCCCGAGGATTTAGGACGCCCCAGTGAGCAGCGTGCCGGCGCCCGTTGTTTAGAGGACGCCGGTGGGTGGTTACGGATTCGCGCCGCCCCGAGCCGTGCGGCACCGCCGGCCTTGCCGCCGCTTGCTCGTCGTGCTTCTCTCCGCACGCACGGTCCGCACAATAATGGGGCTCTCGGGCTGACCGCCTATACCTAACGCCGCCGTGGCGCGCTGCTGGCGTGATTAGCGCGAGCGCGTTGAAAGGCGCCCCCGGCGCAGCGCTCGCGGCGCGGCTTATCTATCGTGATGCCGAACGGAGGAAATTGGGGTGACACTGCCACGGTCGCTCGTGTTTCGTGTGCAGCACGCGTCTCTCACGCGAAAGCTGCGAGCCCCGAGAAGTGGGAACGCTCGTGGGCAGTTGGAGACGCCCGAGTGAAGCGGAACGGATGTTACAGCTTTAATTGTTAGTTTGGGGTAAAGGACGGGGACAAATAACACGTAACACAGGACAGTCCCTCATAGCCTGGGTTGCTTTGGGACGTTAAACCCCAATAAACCAAACCGTAACACAGGACTGATGGTATTGTTTGCCCTCCTCCTCTGCGCCACACTTACAATTGTGAAAATTTACCAACTACGCAAAGTCTTATTACTGTCACAGCTATAGATCTGCGCAGCAGACCTTGTCTCGGGTCTTCAGTCGGCGTCGGCGTCGCCTTCGTCGTAATACTTAGTAGACAAAAACTAGTTTAGTTTAGTTTACGGTGGTTTAACGTCCAAAAGCGACTCAGGCTATGAGGGACGCCGTAGTGGAGGGCTCCGGAAATTTCGACCACCTGGGGTTCTTTAACGTGCACTGACATCGAACAGTACACGGGCCTCTTGAATTTCGCCTCCATCGAAATTCGCGCGCTACGGCCGGGATCGAACCCGCGTCTGCCGTGCTCACCTGCTGGACAATAACGACGCTGTCCACGTGGTTCGAGGACTAACGATCTTCAGAATGCGCCCCCCATGGTTACGTGACAAGCACCAAAGTGCAACCAGTGAACCCTACCATAGACTCTGTAGTGGCATACAACTCAGGAGCGAATTGGCTTTTCCCCGTCAAAGGACCTCCTTCCAGCCAACGGCGTCGGCCCATTCTCATGAGCCCACTAGCCTGACAATGCAGGCAGTGGCAGATAAAATAGGATAGTTTCCTCCCTCCATGGTCAAGAATAGTTACCCCCTCTCCCCTTCCCCTCCCCCGCGCCCTGCATTGTCGCGCCAGCAGTTTCATGAGAATCGGGCGATGTCATTGGCTGGAAGGTGGTCTTTTGACGGGGCAAAGCCGCTTCGTTCTTGAGTTATACCGGACTACTGATGGTGGGGACCTATTACTCCAGGTGGTGTTAGCATGACCCACCTGTTGGTCGCGTAGAATACTGGTCGACTAGTGCAGGTGGCATTAGCTGGGCCCATCTGGGGTGTTCACACTACAGGTTTAAGCTGTGTTTGACTTGATTTTTGGATGTGGTCGTCTCTAGGGTTGAATGGTCAATTTCACTTCGCCTCGAGCAACTAGAAGAGCGTTTTTTCCGTAGTAAACGTGCTAACAACTCTAAAAGCAGCGAGAAGACATTTCGGAATGGTTGTCTTTGTTCTGAAACCCTGACACAAGTGCAATGCCAGTCTCCTGCCCCACATTCCACGAGGTTTATTGCTTCTCGTACTATACCTCGGAGCGTCTGCAGAAGGACAAAGGGGGCGGGGGCAACTAGCCCAACGGCCGCGGCAACAACGAGGCCGTCAACAAGCCGCTCGGCGGCGAATTCGACCTTCTTCATCCGCTGGGTGTTCTCCTGTCTCGCGCGCACCGACTTCGTTAGCACGCCTCTCAACAACGCGCATCACGCCCGCCACTGCTGCGGGACGTCCCGATTCGAAGCTCTCGTCTTCCTTCATCCTTCCTCGCATCACCCGGCAGAAAGCATACCGCTCCGTCTCTCTCTTTCTTCCCTCCCTCTGTCTCTCCGGCGGGGATCGAGACAGTCATGGGCGTCGCAGGAGCCGCACGCACGAGTTGCCCGAGGCGACGCGTTCGTCTCGTCCTTTAAAAGCCTCGCCGAATAACGGCGGCCGCTGCGGGACCTTGACCCAATTTCGCGCCCATTTGCATCCCTGCCATTACTGGTGCTGCCGACGCTGCTACGCCCTTCCTTTTTTCCTTGCCCCCTTCTCTTTTGTTCTTTTTTCTTGGCCATTTATGCCGGCAGTGTTGCTGCACGAGCGACAACAACGTGCGCGACAAATAGGTCCGGCACCGCACCGCTGTGGTCCCCGCTGCCGCTGCGACCGGCAACTGATCATCGGCGGCGGCTTGATGGCGGGCCGAGTTTTTACAGAGGCGTGTATAACTAGCCGGACGTTGTGGCCCTCCGCTCCAGCATGGGACGTCCTGTTATACAGATGACGACAACAACGACACCGCTGCCCTATTACGTGCAGTTTTGTAATTCGGGTTGTTTGGGTGCCCGCGCGGTTACGGCGCGTCGACGCTTTGCTGGAAAAATGGGTTGCATCGATGGCGCAAATCGGTGGCCCATTGTGTCACCTAGGACCTAGGCATCGTGCAGCTTTGTTTTTTTTTCTTTGGTTACATTTTGCAGTGTTAGTTCCTGCGTTAGGCCACTTTGAGCCAAACTATCTGCTCACGCGAGCAGCCGGTGGTAGTTAATGACTGTTACGACAGGAGAGGGTGAACATATCCTTACCGAAAGCAACGGCTTGACGAGGATGTACAAGTATGTGGACGCTATGATGGTTCGCTCGATGCCGTTAGAGCTCTGCAGTGTTTCCAAGGGAACAGCTCGTTCAACAGTGGTCACCACATTTTCGGGTTCAAAAGAAACAGCCTTCGGACCTTCCTCTGTTGAATCCCCCCTCTCGTAGGCATTTGCCGGAAGAGTAAGAACTGAGAGCTGCTGCCCCTCTGTTTTGAGCTCACAACGTTTTAGATCCTTCATCACCATCATCAGCCTGACCACGTCCATTGCAGGGCAGATGCCTCTCCTATGTCTCTCCAATTAACCCTGTCCTTTGCCAGCTGCGGCCACCGTATCCCCGCAAACATTTTAATCTCATCCGCCCACCTAACCTTGTGCCGTTCTCTGCTAAGCTTGCCTTCTCTTGATATACACTCCGTTGCCCCTAAGGACCAGCGGCTGCTCTGTGCCTTATCTACGCGCTGTTAGTGGGTTTAGCCACAGATGAAGTTCACTGGTGTTGAAGCTCCTGTGAAAAGAGAACATGGCAAGCTCTAATTCATCAGAATACTGCATTTTTAAAATCAGATTCCAAGTGAAAGGCCCAGCGGGCAGTACTTATCTAGCGCTTTGCACGTAGAAATGAACGACGCCTCCATATCCGCGTGGTTTCTTTTGCCCTTTGCCCTAAAGGCTGTCGTTGTGTTCTTCTTTGGCAAGCTTACTCGAAAACCCGCTGTCTTCCGATGTTCTTCCTAACGCTGCGCTAAGTGGAACCTGGCAGGAAAGTCCTCGGCTACTGCCTGCTTACACCAACAGCCTGTATACGTGCTGCGCTCGCACTTGTCTCCGAGTGGCGCTGCCTTGAAGTGTCACGTTGGCCGTTTGTGTACGACGAGCGTGCCAAATGTGGACCGCTTGGATTCGCAACGCTCCCTTCGTTCTGTACCGTTAAGTTTGATCGTCTTCCTGGACCGCTTCCTTGCTTGCTGGAGGAGGGCCAGACTTGATGGTTAGGGGCGGTTTAACGTCATAGGGGTGAGAGAGGGGGCAAAGTGATTACCAAGACGGGTGGTGTTTTATTTTTGCGTACGTACGTCATACAAAGATGCAGGCGCAACTATGTTGGATCCGGAAAGTTGGGGCTATTTTTTGGTGCCCAAGCGAGAAATCGAACAGCTTAATCCGTCTTAGTAAAAACACAGCGAAATTCGTTTTTTTAACAGAATAAAAAGCAATTTTTGGTTAAAATTATCGCAAGAGACTAATGCGTCGTAATACGAATATATACGTATGCGAATTTGAATTGAAACGTACACTACGAAATAACGCTTGCAACGAAGACTATGCATTCAACACTCTCCATTTTACTACTCAGCGAAACATCCTTCCTGAGCGCAAAGCGCGTAAAAGTTGCCAACGTAGATCTCCGACTATGCATTCAACACTCTCCATTTTACTACTCAGCGAAACATCCTTCCTGAGCGCAAAGCGCGTAAAAGTTGCCAACGTAGATCTCCGCTCTGTGAACTTGAGTCGCCCCCATTATGCAGTCATTGTTTCATCGCTATAAGTGAAGCTGAGAGAATTGTGAGAGTATCGCGAAGTATGTTGACAAGTTATCTTACGCACGTACTTATTTCGACTATTTACTTAATGTAGCGTATTTTACGCATTTAGTATAACTGTTATTGTCCCAGTAGTGCAGAGGGCAAAAGACATGTCTAGAACGACCGAACTCTGTGTTCCGCAGCTTACAAAGCCGCTACGACCAGGAAAGCAAAAAATGACGATAGAAAGTTTAACTCCAGTTTTTTATATCCAGACCATTTTCAACTACATGCTGTCGCTAGATGTCACGTGTTAAGCCCGAAATACGCGCAGTACGTATTAGAGAAGCACATTTTCTTTTAGAATAGCCTGCAGATGTATGAGAGGATTCTGCGTTTTCTTCATGGCAGGCTATGGAAGCTGGTAAACGCTTTCACAAAGTCTACAGAATCGGACTGGAAACGGCTATGTGCTGTATAACGAGCTCATCAATTTCGAAAACATCAGGCCCACTCATGGGAGCTGGTCGTGATATCGCTATCATTAAGAGAAATCGAATCTGATGACGGCCTTGCTATCTTCTTTTCCTTTTCTTCAAGTTTATTTCATTTCCATTACTTTTCATCCTCTCCACAGCGTCGTGTCCCCTTCCATTACGGCGTTCGTTGACACCGCCACAGCCTCCGCTTATAGAAGTGCCGTTGAACTGGGCGCTCACAGCTGGGCGTCGATCTCGCGCCAACAAAGGATTCCCCTCGGTCCTCCCACGCTTTCCCTCGTCTGGCCGGGCGTGCTTATAGTTTCGAGGATCGCTGAAGGACCCGTTATTTGCGCCTGGTAGCCGGAGAGCGGTGGGAAGGCAAGGGGAGGGGGAGGGGGTGTCATTTTTCATGTTTTTTTTTTAAACCCGTACCTTATTCTCACTTCCGCCGCTAATTGTAGCCAAGAGCGGCAGGCCAGGAGAAAATAAAATGGAAAAGGTAAACACCGGAGAGTAGGAAGAAAAATAACGGGTTGGGGGTCTTTTCAGCAGTGGGAAAGAGGCGGTTCATGGTGTGTTCGGGAGAAGCTGCCTTTAAGTAAACACACACACGCACACACATACACAGCAAACACACCAATTCCATCCGTAGACCATGCTGATATATCTGCTGCTGCTAAGATCCGATTCCTGCGTGAAGATTGCTGCGTGAATACGTATATACGTGAGGTGTGTTATTTGAAGGGCGGTCCTGTCTCTCATTCTCCCGTGGCGGACGACAGTTCGCCGGGAGTTCCGTGGTATGCGGCAAGCGTAAATTCTCTCCACGGTGGGCGGTTACTCAAGTGAGCGCCAACGGAGTTCTCTTTCGCTGCCTGGTTGAATACTGAGGCCAAGGGTGTCAACGGCCCTGTCATCTTAGCTTTCCTCCGCACACGGGCTCGATACGTTTATTTTCGTTTGTTTTTTTTTCCCCACCGGAAGTACAACCGGATGAGCCGCTTGAGCGCCCGTGAGGCCTGCCATCCATTTCGCCGGTAGACAGCAGGCGGCAGTTCGTTTCCCTTAGGCGTGCGCTGTACTGGTGGAAACAGTTTAAACGGGAACACTTTACGGGCGTGCAATGAATGATTTCTCATAAAGCAAGCGAGAAGGATATGTTTTTTTGTCTTGCTAAACAGTTTATCTCTGGGCGCATGTTCGACTTTGCGCATTTTTAAAGTTCAATGAACATCTATGATTCAACAGAAACCCGGTGCTCCTTTCCACATTAGTCGTGGCTGAACAGACTGTTGAGGACACCTTTTTTAATTTTTATCTTGCTTTCAACCATTAGGAACTGTTAAAGTCGCATACCGCTCTGCTCAGGCTATACACAGCCAAAAAGGGCTCAAAAGTCACAAGTGCAAATCATAGTCACCGTCGCCACCATTAGTATCATCCTTGGCTGAATTAAGTTCACAGGATGACAAATCTCTCTTCAAAGGTGTTTACTTACACTGGCGCTATTCTGTCCCGAACGTCGATCGTCACTTCGCGTGATTCTCTAGAACACCTCCAATAAGTTCATTCTCGTTAAACATCAACTCCGTCATCTCAACAAACCACCGGCTGTTTGCTTTATGTTTTGCATGCCCTGTCAGAGTGGGTTTATCGCTCCTAATTTAGCTTGAATGCCATCGACCTTTGTTCTGTAATCCTTACAGCCCATCTTTGCTAGCACACAGAGGGGATGTCTGTGAAGGCTCCTGCCGTTATTCGCACCCTATATATCCACGTATAATTAGTTTGTTTTCCAACGCAACTTCGTTTACGTCGTCTTTATGCCCGAATATATTGTAACTGCTGTAGTGTGCCAACTGTGACAGGTTCCGCTACCGCCTGACGACGACGAAGTTATGCGCCGACACTACCCTGCGCCTGACAGTTGGCACACTACACTGCCTGTTTTTACTTCAGTTCGCTTAGTAGACAGCGGCCGGGAATCCAGATTTACTCATGAATGAATATTACAAACAGTCGCCCTTAAGTTTCTGATCGTCATCACTCAAAAAGAAACGCCGCACCCACCTTTTGTGGTTATATTAAGCTGAGAACAACCGCTCAACAGCAACACACTCTATGCGATGGGTATCTAATAACGTTATGCCTGCAGTGGGGTGCGTCTGATTGCCTAATACGGTTGGCAATACCTTGTTTTGTTTGTTTACTACGCTTAAGCTTGCTCGAAGGAAGGCTGTTTCAAAGTCCAAAAACTGCGGTTAGGTAAAGCAATTACCGCTCCTTGAAAGCGCCTTTCCTTCTCTGCCTCCCCCCACCTCCTATTTTCCGATCCGGACCGGTTGTTGCGTCTCGGCTGTCGCCGCCTGCAATACGTTTCGGACGTGTATTCGCTGAGCTATTTTAAGCGGCCTAAGAACGCTCGACGTTTTCATGGCGTCGCTGTGAGTATCCTCTAACCCTGCATAATCGAGTTGTGGCGATTTTCCACCGCGTGCACTTCGGCGTCGTAAATATTTCGCGAGGCTATTGTATTTTGAAGCCAGAACCTGAATGATGTATGCTCGGTTCAGTCGAGAAAATAATCACGGGTTTCTGTGAAACGGTCAACGACTCTGCGGACAATTGACAGTCTCGGACTTCCGTTGTCCGTATATATGTTTCATTCTTTTCGATCCCTTATCGTACGGTTTTTTGGCGTCTAGTCCGGTGCGGTTAAAAAACGAGGCGCAACTGAGGAAAATGTTCCAGATTAAAAAAAAAAAAGATGGCTGCTCCAACAGCAACAAACAAACATAGATTGATGTCTATAAAATGACACAGTTCTGTACGTGACGTTCGACGGCGAAACTGTCGAGAGCGTTGCTGTGCAGGACGATAACGTCGCCTGTTTTTGGGCGAAGCTGTACTGCTGTCGCGAACAGCGGAACAATCGTCGTCGCCAATACAACGATGAAATGTTAGTGCCTGCCACTGGAGTGGGTTGCGGAAGCAGTAACCGCAAGTTTATTTTCTGAGGCCTTGTTACCGGTACTACCTTTCGCGTACGTTTCCTTCTTGTCGTTTTGAAGTGGGTGTGCTTACCATTGTACGGTGTTTTGAAAACTACGCAAGCTAGTGGGCGTTTGGTTAGACGGGTCGACAATCCGTATCGGTGCTGTTTGTCGTTGTCGGTGTTCCTGCCGGTGAAATATTCGTAGATTGAGGAAGACTGTCTTTTCCGATTTTTGTAGTTTTTATTGCTACTATCATTATATGTGGAGTCATATCAATGTATTGCCCGTTTGACTGACTTAGTCATGTAATCACGCGATATTTTTACTTGCATCCTAATATATTTTTGTGCTCGTTGCCATTGTGTGGCTGGCCGTTCTGTGGCGACCAATGTTCGCCTTTCTTTTTGTCTTTCTTTTTTGCGACTTTTCCTGCCATCATTGTTTTCTTTGCGATTGTCTTTCGTTCGTCTCTTCTCTCTTTCTTCCTGTCTTTCCTTCCTGCTTTGTTTTGTTCTCATACCTCCATTTCTCCATTCTTCTCTTTCATCTCTCCGTCGTTCTTTCATCTCTCTTCCGTTCTTTCTTTCCACCCTCCCATCTTTCTTTTGCTGTGTCGTTCTACCGTTCTACCTGTCTTTGTCTTTCGATTTAAGATTGGATTTTTGCCGTTGACCTTGCCGGGCAGCTACTACATCTCTCTATACGAAACGCTGCAGTTGCACTTTTTTTTTTTTTCACGCCTTGCCTCCTGAAGACAGCGAAATTGTTTGTATACTGAAGAGTCGATGACTCGTTTCAAGCGCTTTACATCAATCATAGGCCGGTCAGGTCCACACCGCAGGTTTTCTACACGTTTTTCGGTATTGAACCGCGTTTTTTAGTGTCGATGTGCGTAAAGAAGAATTAACGGAAGAGGAACCTAACTCTAGCCTCATCTTTCTTTGTCTAAATGACTCCAAGACTCGCCTTCCATTCGGAAAAGAAGCGATCATTCTTACGGTAACGCCCCCTACAAAAATATTTGCACGAAAAGGCGCCAAACCGTGCATGTTTAGCAGCCAAAATTTCTTAGCGCGGCCAACACTTCCACTGTTTATAGAGATTATGTATTAAGGCGAAAGCCTTTAATGCCTCATACTGTCGTTAGCAGACGCGTCGGCAGATTCGTCCGCCTTTCGGCGTAACTGCTTAAAATGCTCAAGGTTCCAGCATGAATAAAGGCGCATCTAGTGAATGCATGGGCTTCATAAATAAAATAAAAGGAATGAAGTGAAGGAAAAGAAAAATTAAAAATAAAAATAACAACATAAAAATAAAAACAAAACTAAGATGTGAAAATAAAAATAAAAAAGAATTAAATTAAAAAAGAGCAAAAACATAATAAAAAAAAAATAAATATGAAAAACAAAAAGTAAATAAAAACAAACAGTGGCCAGGAAACGCTTTCGTCTTGCAGCACTTTAGAGAGCCAAAGTGCCCCCTGAATTTTTTGTTCATGGAAGTTACGCATTAGAAATTGTTCATAGCCCACCTGCAGTAGTGCATTCTCTTTGCTCAGAGGGTAAGCGCCAAAATTTTTCCTTAAGACACATCACCACGACAGCGCCGTTTCGTCAGATAAACGTTCCTCATAACCCTGGCGCCGTAAAAATAGAAAAAGAAAGATAAAACACAGAGTGCACTCACCCTAAACCAGACTCTTACACAGAGAACCCAACTGATTACACGTAGGCGAGTTAGGAAGAAGAGCAGCTCGCTGAATTCTCTCCATTGTCTTTCGTCTTTGCGTGCTCGACTCTAAATTCAAGCCGGCCTGTTTCGCCTCCGCCGGTGGTCTCCGCTTAAGAGTCCATTAATTCCGACGTCGCGAGGTTTCTACGCGTTGTTCCCTTCTCTTTCCTCTTTGCTGAGCTCACTTTGAGAGCTAAACGAGCCGCTCCGAAACGTCACTGAGCACCCGCACTCGCCCGGTCCGCGGAGCGGTCATCGTATTTCTCTTCGCCTCTTATTGTAAACTTGACTTTCTCAGCTTCCCTGTTTGAGCATCCCGTCCTCTCTTCTCCTTCCACACTGCCTTCCTGAATGTCTGTCGCTTTGGCACCGTCATCAATCTTGCCGGGGGCGAGCTGGAGAGGAAAACAATTAGCTATCAAGCATAGCCATGCACACCCAACACGCTTCTGGGAAAGGGGGGAGGGAAGGTGCGGCGCACTGCGCAGACTACCGCCATTGCATCGGTCTTGAAAAGGTAAATCCTGCCAAACTTTCTTTTCCTGCGTCAAGCACACTAGTGAAGGTGTGGTTAGATGGAACTGTAGCCAGCTTAACTGCGTGAACTGCATGAACGGCAGAGTTCTTGTTGCCCCTTCATCTTACACCTTCCTCGAAGGTGCGGACTCGTCTGAATTCCTCATCCACTCAACTTATATTGCGAACGGCGAAGTCTTTCTTTCCTTCTTTCTTTCCTTCTTTCTCTCTTTCTTTCTTTCTTTCTTTCTTTCTTTCTTTCTTTCTTTCTTTCTTTCTTTCTTTCTTTCTTTCTTTCTTTCTTTCTTTCTTTCTTTCTTTCTTTCTTTCTTTCTTTCTTTCTTTCTTCCTTTCTTTCTTTCTTTCTTTCTTCCTTTCTTTCTTTCTTTCTTTCTTTCCTTCTTTCTTTCTTTCCTTCTTTCCTTCTTTCTTTCTTTCCTTCTTTCCTTCTTTCCTTCTTTCTTTCTTTCTTTCTTTCTTTCTTTCTTTCTTTCTTTATTCCCTTCTTTCTTCCTTTCTTTCTTTCCTTCTTTCTTTCTTTCTTTCTTTCTTTCTTTCCTTCTTTCTTTCTTTCTTTCCTCCGTTCTTTCTTCCTTCCTTCCTTTCTTTCTTTCCGGACATTCTCTTCCTCTATCTTTGCCTCCCTCTCTTTTCTTTCCTTCTTCCTCCGCTTCCTTTATTTCTTCCTTCCATTCTTCCTTTCTCTCAAACCTCCTTTCTTCCTCTCTCTCGTTCATTCTCCGGCGCTTGTTATGATTGTTTCGCCGGCCGCAGCCGACGGTCGTCCATTCTTCATCCGCCCATTTCCTCGAGGACCCCCACCGGCGCAGCGTCTGGGCCGAGCACCTCCTCTGTTAAACTGAGAAATGATGAACTTTCGCGGGCACCCTCAATCCGGAAGTGCTGTGGCCCCGTACGCGGATGTGCGCGGCACTGTACGAGAGGGTGCTGGGGCCTCGTGGGCGCGGCACCGCATCGAGCAGCGGCTCCTCCCACGACATGTGGGCGGAAGGAAGGTTGCATATTAAATCGGTTGCGCCTCGCGTTCGAGTGCACGGACCGCTGTTAAACGCGCTCCAAGAAAATAAAGCGGCAAAAATTACAAGACGTGCTGAGGGGTCCTGTGTCGTTGAGCGGACGATGTCTATTGTCTGTTGGCTAATTAAGCAGGGCGTGGGAAGAGCTTTTATGCAAAGCATTCAAGCCACAGTGCATGTATCGCATAAAAAAAGACATAAAAAGACAGCAACAGTGTAGAGGAAGCAAAATCAGAGGGCGTAATTTGTATTTTTTTTCCAATGCTTTTATTTTCTCTTTTACCTTGGGCCGTGGTCGCCTGTGACGTCACGCCTGACAGCCGGAAAAAGTGCCCCTCGCCGGTATGTTATGAAAGCCAGGTCTGACCATGCAAATACAGGCAGGAAGACAGAAAGGAAAAGCAACGCTTACGAAATTTGGCTGTGATGTTGATTTTGCTTGCGACTTATAACATGGAAAGTGGTGCACGAGAACACTGACGTCATAACAGTGGAAAGCTTGCCTTGGAAAACGCAGGCACTTCTTCTTAAGGACCTTAGGAATTTCTTCGGACCGTGATATGTATTTGTTACCTCCACTGAGAGCGAATCCTACCCGGCTTAGAAATGGATTCCTAAATATCTACCCAAAACAAGGCTTCGCTGCCTTCGGCTTTGTTCACACAGCCACAAATGGTTTCCTCCGGAAGAACGCTGTAGCGGCTGAAATTTGATCGATCTTTTCAGAAGACACATTGATGACCTGTGAAGACACAGTCCGGACAGCGTATGAAATTCCCTATGCGTTTGGAAGGGAGTCAGCATTCTTTCGTGCATCACTTTTCTTCCCAGGGCGGGCGTGAGCTGCTTAGAACGAGGCAAGACAGGTTTGTTAGCAGAGCTTCAATGTATCGTAATTGTTGCGACCTATAATATATGTACAACTAATAATCTCCAGGTGAAACATGACAAGCTACTTGGCCCCTTGAAGCAGGCAGCTGGTTTAAACAAAGCAACAAGCCTAAAACAATGTTCACATGGCCCCTACTTCTACACAGTTCTTGAAAAGGTGCCTACGCGGGATCAGAGAGATTACTCACTGATTTCCAACGGAACTTAGGCTGCAAGAACAAGGTGCGCAAGCGCTGCCCATTGTTTTGCATTTGTTCATCGTCCACCTGCCACCTGGGTCACGTGACCTTGTGACGTCATCACAACCTGCGTATACAAGAAGAGGGCAATTAGTCGGGCTGTTTTGTGCTTATTGATGAAAATGACTGGACAGCGCTAACAGATGGGACTCTGCGCATGTGTCTGTGCTCCTCTCTTCCGTGCCGTCTCTTGGCGCTGTACAGTCGTTTCCATCACTATACGTACACACACGCCTGGCAGATTGCCCGTAACCCGGTCGGCAGGCTGCCTCAAGGCAAGCTTCAGACAGACAAACAGATTTGGGCTGAATGCGGGGAGGGGCCACTAGTAAGTGCTAGCGCACTGAAAGGCCATCTGAAACAAAAGTAACCGAGCAACAGGTTTTTGCTTGCCAACCGTATAGCGGGACCCTGTACGGTACCCCTAGAGACTGAAAGGTGTAAGAACGTAGAAACAAGAGTTCACCTTACTTTACACTGATTCAGAGATGAAGGGCTGCCATAGGTGCTTCGCTACGGGGCTAGGGAACAAACCATAGTTGCCTGGTCACTTTTGGCAAAGACACATCATAATGTAGGCTAGATCTGACGACAATACGTATGGCATTCTCATCTACCGGAAGCGAATGTAGTATGCTCGGCATCACAACAGTGTTGCGTTCTGAACAAAGATTTTAGCTACTCGCGCTGGAATATTCGCCCTAATTTAATGCTCGTGCGTGACTGTGCGTGTCTTTTGAGCGCCGATGCGTGTCGGGGCGAACAGTGTGTACTTTCACTGCATTGATCGCATGAGCGGAGAGATGGCGATCGCGTCGGCACTCGGGCGTGACGTTGACAACGACGTTTCGGCTTCGCAGGGAGGCCGGCGAGTGCGCGGCCATCGAGGCGTCCCTCCTTCTCCAGCCCCGACGTTTCGGCGCTTCGCCCCAGGCCGCCGCCAAGCTGGGCCCGCCAGCCAAAAAGGGCAGCAGCAGCATGTCGGGCAGCGACGCCAGCGTCTACCTGTCTGCCGTCCGCTGGGACGACAACGGCATGCCCCTGCAAGAGTTCCTCCAGAAGTTTCCCGAGCCACAGGTGAACAACGTGGACATTCTGAAAGTCTTTACATTGCCCTGTCCCGTCCCCGGACAGTGCGATGTGAAGAAAATGTCGAAATTGCCACCGGTGAACAATTTGGACATTTCGAAAGTCTTCACATCGCCCTGTCCGGGGGCAGAGGGAATGATATTCGGGGAAAGACCCTGAGTGAAATCCAGCACTAATAATTGCATCGTATACCAGTCAAAACGACGAAATTTTGTTTTGCAGTCGCAGTGCACGTCCGCGTAATGTTTCAGAATTTGTTGTTTTAATGACGCCACCTTCATTCGGAGCGGAAGAAAGTTAGGCTGGCGAATGATATTAAAAATTTTGCGGGGATAGGGTGGTCGCAGCTGGCACACAATAGGGTTGTTTGGAGAGAGAGAGAGAGAGAGAGAGAGAGAAAGGTGAAGTACTTTTAATGACACCCCTTTCTGTAGGAGCGGCAGAAAGTTAGGCGGGTGAATGATATTAAGAACTTTGCGAGGATAGGGTGGTCGCAGATGACACAGTACGGGGTTAACTGGAGAGGTATGGGAGAGAGAAAGAAAGAAAGAGAGAAATAAAGAAAGAAAAAAAGAAAGGAAGAAAGAAGGAAAGAAGAGAAAGAAAGAAAGAGAGAAAGAAAGAAAGAAAGAAAGAAAGAAAGAAAGAAAGAAAGAAAGAAAGAAAGAAAGAAAGAAAGAAAGAAAGAAAGAAAGAAGAACAGAATGGCAGGGAGGTTAACTAGGCGACGCCCAGTATGCTACCATACACGTGGAGAGGCCTTTGTCCTGCAGTGGGTGTAGTCAGATAAATTGTGTCTGTCTACTCCCTTAGTCCTGCCCCAGCTGCGCTGTGCCTTTACCTGTTCAACATGCGCCAACTCGCTCAACAAAGTGCCCTTCTGCGTTACACTGCTGATGATTACACTCGATCCGAGAACCACTGACACCGAATTCAGACTGCGGAGACGAACGGAATCAAATTGGCACTGACATATATAACTCAACTATCTTTGGTCTCTATTTTAGTTTTGTTGCTTTGCCCGCGAGAAATGCGACGCGCCTACGAGTTCACGCTAGTGAAAAGATGCCAGGGTGGAACGAAGCACGAAGTGTGACGCTGTGACAAAATCCTTTCATAATTTTCTTGTCCTGGTCCCTAACCAGAACTAGCTTCAACCATCTAGTTCCCAGCAAATCTTCTTAGACTCGGAGTAGTTTTCGTCTATTTAAGGAATAAACGCAATCTGAAAGTGAAGCTTGCGCCCTCTGCACCCTCCCCTGTTTCGTCCAGTTTCCTGTATATGTTCTGCACTCTGCAGGCCAGAAAGGACATGAAGTGCCGCAAGGATCAAAGTAGCTGCGCTGCCATCACCATTAGTCCCTCAAAAGGCCAATCATTACTTCCCATACAGGCTTACTTCGAATGAATCAACAGCAACAGTTAGGCGTCCCGCAGACTAACAGTTCAGCAAGAGCACTGAGAGATGCATTTAGATAACCGACAGTCTCTCGGGCTAACAGGAGGGGTTTCCAGGACACGGGAAGTTTAGCAGGTTACACTGGGTCATGACACCGGGTCACCTGAAACAGAGTCGGGTGCCTCTCTACATGTCCATATGACACAGAGTGTGGTGTCCCGATGAGATTAGCAGGTTTTTCGCCATAGGGCAACCGCGGCTCGTGCAGGAGTGGAAGAGCCCTTTGCCCTCATGTAGACGTGGTTAGGGTAATGAAGGGTTGAGGGGTTTGGTGGTGACGACGATAATTGTAACGATGACACCCATTTTCGGCTCACGAAGCACCATGCACCGTAACGAGTCAACTTCTCTTTCGGTCCTCCACAGGTGGCCCGCGTGGTGCGTGGCCAGCACCGGCACGTGGGCGTTCCCTCGCTCTCTTCTCCCGGCCTGAGCAGCGTGGTGTTCCTGTCTCCGCTGGGTGCACGTCTGCGCATCACCGCCCAGTGCGTCAAGTTCAAGGAGAACCGGCAGCGCGTGGTGGCCATCGGGCCGCGGCTCGCCATCCCCGAAGGATACCGGGGCTGGTTCGAGATCCTCTCGGAGGACGGCCGCGCTTCGCGCTGCTTCGAGAGTGTCGCCGAACTGCTGCGCCGATCCCCCGACACCTGCCTGGTGCGCGAGCCCGTCAAGGCACACCTGGCGCATCCCGACGACCCGGAGACGGTGACCGACAAGACGAGGACGCTGCACGTCGGAGAGACTCTGGTCGTTGTCCGAGAGGTGGGTGAGGTCGCCTGGTATATGGACCTCCTTCGTACTCATCCCCCGTCTATTCAAAGTTGGCGCGTAGCAGCCTGCTACGTCGGTATAGTTTGGCATGCTGCCAAGGGCCCTACCAACGTAATTTCCACCCGTTCTTTGTTGCTCTGTGGCCTGAAGGATTAGGAAGAGGGCGCGTGACGGGCGATGGGGAAGAATGGAGGCGTAATATAGCGATCAGCAGCTGATGCTGGAGAGTAGCAGTCGCGTCCAAAGAGAACGGAACAGAGTTCTGTCCGGGTCATTAAAAGTTCGCGAACCGTAGTACGGCGGCCTACATATATGGCTTTCTAGCGCTCATGCGTAGCCACGGTAGAAAATGTGCATAGATAAATCCGCGTTCAGCTTCCGCGGGCAGCTATCCGCGGGGGGCTATATGCGCATGCGAATATAGCCCCGACGGGCACGCGCGGGCTCTGCACCGGCTTTGAGTCCCCGCGTAAGCTGATCGCGGTTGTGGAACGAAGATCATGCTGCGATATTTCTCTACTACGCTCGTAAGGCGCAAATAGTCGCACCTCTCTGGAGTTTGGTCTAGGATTCTGTTCAATTTATTTCTGACACCACTTGTACGCCTAATTTTTCTACTCTTCCTGCGTGTCGGAACTCGGGCACGACCATTGCCATCTGTTGCCGATTTTTTTTTTGTTATTTGCTCGATGCGCACCTCCCGGTCGCTTTTACAAACCCTCAGCACAGCGTGCATGCTCGCTATTATTGCTGAACAAAAAATGCACTGTTTAACAAAGTGGCACTGTGGTGGTCTCACTGTGGCACAACCTCAGTGCCACTTTGTTAAACAGTGCGTTTTTCGTGGCACAACCTCAGTGCCACTTGATTAGCGTTACTACGGCCAGCGTCATCCGCGTCGATGCAGCGGCGTTTCGGAAGAAAAGAGACGAATAGCGATTATGAGCGCTATAGTTGCCATACGGTAGTGATTATGCGCCAAGATGCGCTCCGTGCGGGCAATCCGTGGCGCTACCTCATGACTACAGTATGCACTGAAATTAGCAGAAACGGTGGCGCCGTGGCACAGGACAATATCTGTAACGCCGCCTGGTGTGCCGACGTGATGCGTCGAATCCTCGATTGCCTGTATCTTGCCACACAGCTTTCCACTCTACGTATCCTGAAGATAGATCTGGTATTAAGTGCCGTAGAGAAGACATTGGAGTTCGAGAGACTTAGAGTGCTGACACTTTACCTCCAACCAACCATCTGGGCTTAACTATTTTTTCCACAGCACAACTCACCAATGGTAAAGGCCCCCCTGGCCCGTCTCCGATCGTCGGCTCCGCAAGGCCGCTTCCTGCGCTGCCTGACGTCGGCCGGCGAGACGGTCTACATGGCCGCCGAGTCGCGGGGCAAGTTCTCGCCCATCGCCAAGGAAGGGAACATCTCGGGCGTGCACTCGGTCAAGACGCTGCTCTGTAAGCGCTTCCCGCTCATGGTGCGCCTGGTGCACGGTCGGCCGGCGCCCTCGGGCCTCAAGACCTCCGAGCTCAGGCTGTACGGCGTGGAGCGCGAGGAATGCGTGCTGGCGCTGCCGCTGGTCAAGGACGCGCCCGCACTGGCACTGCCGGAGTCGGCGCCGCTGCGTCTCCAGCCGCCCAAGAACGCCGAGGCCCTGGTCCTGATGCCCGAGTACACCAGGCTTAACGAGAAGTAAGGCCTGTACACCCACTGGAGACTAATAATTGCTTCGTACGATGCCCGTGCTATAGCTGAGACTAAAAGATGTGTGCGTTTCCGGTAGGACTGTAGGAAGGCTCTAGCGCAAAGGGAACACACGCGCAGTGAAGGGACACAGAATAAGCACTTACTGTACCCTCTTAGTGAGTGCCTGCTTCGTCACGATAGAATGTTCTCTTTAAGTACGCCTGAACTATATCCACAGAAGTCCTTCTGAGGCAGAACTGTGTGTCTTCCAATGAAATGGCGTATGAGTGTCGAAAAAGTTGAACAGTGGGTCAAAAACAAGATGTGCTTTATGGGACATTGCTAAAACGAATCATAGAAGTAGAAATAAAATTCCTTGGTTTGCACGTAAACTTCTTTCAAGTGAAACAAGAATCTGTGTCGCCTCTTACATGGCCTTTCTACATACCATAAATGGATATTTGTGGCTTTGTCTAGTGTAATACGGCAGAAATTTCAGGTGATTATCGTTGCTGCTCGCAAGAATCTTGCCACTGAGGTCTGGTTTATTAAGGCTAGCAGTGAAGTGCGTTATTTTGCTCCTGTGCATGATACGTGTCGGCAGGAATTTGCTATAAAACTGTTTTTTTTTTGTCGACAGGTGCAAGAGACTACAGGACCGCATCGACGCCATCGAGGTGCTGGAGACGACGCGGAGCAGCAGCGACTTCTTCTCGTCCAAGACACCACCGCAGCGAAGTGTTTCCGAACCCAGTGGCAAGCCGCCGCAAAGTCCGACCGAGACCACCGTTGCTCCAAGCAAGACCGTAGAAAGGGTCCAGTCTACTCCTGCTCCAGACGACTACCGGTACGAAGAGATCGACCAGATCTACGACTACGTCCGCGGATTCGCACCTCTACCGGAGAAGATCAAGACCGAGCTCATACAGGGCGTCGGGGAGAGCAACGGGGACTGCGATAAGTCGCCCTCGTCGCCACCGGCGGGTCCCGTGTCTTCGGTGCCTGTGCGGGACAGGCCCTTACCGCCTCCTATAGAGACCATCCCTGCCCGACGGTACTCCCTAGCCACCGATCCTGGACCGAACACTCCACCAGCAGCCGTAGTCCTGAAGTCACCGACGAGAGCCAAGGACACAGACTCGCATGTCTACGAGGCCGTCATGAGGCGTTCGGACGAGCCAAAGTCAAAAGGCGGCAGCGTCGCTCCGACGTGCCGATCAGGCGTCCCGAGGTCCAGTGTGCCCAGACCTCCAAACAACAAGCTTTTTGTCAAGAGCTCGCACCCGGTCCGTAATGGAAGCGCCAAGCCACGAATGTTCCGCAACGCTGGGCGGATTCCCGTCCCCACAGTTAAGGATGTCTCGGTACATCACCCGCATCTGCACCACCACCAGCACCACCCGCCTTGCCCGGCACACCACCACTGTCCCAACGGTGTCGTCGGCAGCGTAAACTCCTCCGCGGTGCCGGCTCCCGTAGTCTTCCAGAAGGCATCCAGGGCCAGGACTTGTCGAGGGGCCAAGCCCATCAACGGCACGATCACGACGTCGCCACTGTTCAACATCCGGTACAAGTCGCTCACCAACCTTGCCGTCGACTTCAACGACACGCTGGACTCGAGTAACTCGGGCGGAGGTGCGTCCTCCGGTGGTTCCAAGGGGTCCGGGTCCAAGGGTTCCGGCTCCAAGGGCTCCAAGCACGACCGCTCAGTTTCGATGCCGCCTCACAAGCTGTCGCGACCCAAGTCATTGAGCAATCTCTTCTGGGACGTGGAAGCCAACAACAGGTACAACCTGCTCCTCCACAACGACCACAAGGCGAACCAGTTCATCTACGCAGATCTGCCAGCCAAGATTGTGGCCGCGGCCGAGCGCTCGGGCAAAAAAGTTGGGACGCTGTACCTGTGAGACGCGCGACTTGAGCGGTGGCTGCGTGCCGTTCTCGTCCTCTTTGCCCGCTCTCTAAATTTGTACATAAGTCTAACTGCCAATAGGAGGCGGGGCGTTGTTCTGCTTGGGACGGAAGGCTTTCTACCTGTGTCTTTTATTTTCACTGTTAAGTTGCGACACGGTACACTGCTCTGCGGAATACCTTGTCTTGAATCTGTTCGAAGCGCCCTGTTGTCTTCTTGCCATATGCGCGCTTTTCGACTCACTCTTGTGTCCAAAATACTCCATGCTGCCATTGCTGCCATACTTAAAACATGAAAAGTTCCTGTCTTTGTCGATCCTACACACAAGAGACAAGTTTCCAGTAACAGCAACGCTGAGCGTTGGAAAGTCCATTGTGACAGTGACAAGAATGTAATGAAATTGGAGTCGCTGCGCGCGCTTATGACAACATAGCTGCAAGATAGTATTTTATGACCTGACAAATCAACAGGAGAGTAAGCGGGGGAGAAATGTCGACTATAGGCTTGTTCTTTCTTAATTTCCTGCCTTGCTTAATCCACCGGTGTGCACTATTCTGGAGTTTTTTGTCTGCATGTACAACATTGAAATTTCATGGCCGAAATGAAAAGAGCTCGATCCATAGGACAACTGACATGCTGATCACATGTTGCTTTTGCTTTTTGTATTGCACCTCGGGGAACAGTGTTTGAGGTGCATTTACTGAGTCAACACCTTAAAAGCTGTATTTTTTTCTTTGTCGCCAAGAATAGGTTCATGGACGTTGCTTTGGTGAGAGGACAGCGGGACAATGTGTACAGTGTTCCTCAGTCGTAGTGTTCCGCTAAGAAGTGTTCCGGTGATCTGATGGCCGTGAAAACGCCAACGCTCTGCGCTTAAATTAGTCACTTGGAGTAGCTCAAACTACTTCGGCGCGTTGTACTTGATGGTGCTTAAGAACTTGTCGCTGATAATGACGACAATGATGTATCTTCTGGTCGTGCCTCGAAGCGGAGGCTAGTTTTTGGCTGTGTGCTCCTTAGATTTGCATGCGTTGGCGACTGGGAGCGAATGCTTGAGGAGGACATTTCTGTTAGCGAGATGCCAGCTTGTGCGAACGAACTATCGAACAGTGCCTGCTCAAGTGCCTCAACATGACTGTGCTTGTTTTGCTGGCTTGAAGTGAAGTTGTGACAGGACACTAACGGCTCACCTGTGCGCTCTCTTTGAAGAGGACAAGACTCTTGTGTGGTTGAACGTGCAGTGACGTGGCTGTGGCCATGGTGTCCGCGACGGGACAGTCGATGCGGTGTTATTCTCTGCGCGCTGTCTGAACTTATTTCGGTTGAATTCGGTGCATAGTCCGGCGTTGATAACTGCAGTGCGAGGCCTTGTGGACGGTGACGTTGTCTGCGCAAAAGTGTTCGGTGTACTCCCCGCCAAATTTTATGGAATAGTCACTCATTTTTGCGTGCACATTTCTCTTCGCACCAAAACAATGGAAATTCGCCAGTTTTATCCGGTAGGCATACTTGATAGCATCACGTTTCCTGTGCTTTTGTAGCAAAGTCGGCTGAATAAGGATTGACTCCTTGTGGTTGTGACGTCAAGGATTCTCGGCGTGGGGCGGTGACGTCATCACAAACTTTTATTTGTATTATAGTTTTGGATAGGTAACTCTTTCAGTGCCACATTTCAGTACTTAATCTTAGCACGTGGACAGCTTTGGGTTCCAGGTACCGTTGCCGTCCCCTGGCCTCTTAATCTTACCTATCTTCCATATGGTGCACAAACTGTTCTTTGTGGGCACAACAGTTTGACTGTTGCTTATGCTCGCACGTCATTTGCTTTAAGCACTACAACAGCTGTGCATTTTTGCATTCATTTCAATAATGACGTCACAAGAAAAACTACCTGGAGGGGCACTGACGTCACTGACCAGACTCGTGTCTTTAAGGACCAGTTTGCGTACTTGTGGGTAAGCAGTTTGTAATCGCTCGCCAATACCTGCTGTACTTTTGTTCATCGCATCGTACACACTAGATCTCCAGTACTCGTCACACAGACAGTCAGCGCAGAAGCAGCACGCCTATACTGCCCTTGCGTTTATTTCAGCGAATGGGACCCTACCATGTTTTAGCCAAAACCGCGTGCGTCCTACTAGCAGCAGTCTCAACTTGGAGCAACGCTAGTTCAAGTTGCATTTATTGAACGAAATACTGCGCTTTGGCGTGTCAGAATTTTCTCTTTCTAAAATACAAAAAAAGTGGGGGCCTGCAACGAAAACAAGTCTTGTAGAAGTCGTGCGGGGTGCTGAAAAAGTGCTTTTCTTTAATTTACCTCCCGTTTTACTGCAGACTGCTTAATTGTTTGTTCGGTCTTGTTTTGTTTGTCGTCGTCGTCTCGCACCTCCTTCGAGCTTCGGACGCGTCAGCGGTTTCCGAGTTACACCACTAACTTTTTTTTTTTTGTGTCTATGTATGTATAAGGTGTATACATGAACTCTCTAACGCAGACGGATGTTTGGTTTAAAACCGAAGACAAAGCTTTTACTCGCGGAAACAAGGCTATGATACAGAGGACAAACAGTCTGCTTTGTGATATTTTCCTGTTGAATAACCGGCAGTTCACGTTGTTGTGGCCACACCGCTGGCGTTCTGGCAATAGACTCTAGCGCACGAGCGCAATTGGCGTCATAGCATTGTCCTGTAAGCGGAGGGTGAAGACTCACATTCACAATGTGGATTGATCGATTATCTGAATGAGTGATTGATCTAGTAGTAACGTTGCTTACTTCTTGTTCCTGTTCACTTGTGTTACGTTAGTAGCGGTGTGTGCATTAGCAGAAGATTGACGAAACAGGATCAGCATTCCTATCTGTAGTTAGCACTGCTGCTAAACTTGTTATCTATCAAATGAAAACACTCAGGCTATCTCAGAAAAGTGACTGCATTGCGATAATGCTTTCAGTTGGTTTGTTCAAGCGGTTACTTGATTTATATAGCTGTTGCTATCATAGAAACGGGCCCTGAGCAATAAAAGATTAACGTTTTGAGGTTCATTGATCCTTGATTCTAGCCAACAGCTAAGCTAGGTAGGAGTCGTTCTGAATTTGAGCATCATTAGTGAAGTTAAATGAGCTTTTGTGTGACCGGGGTGTTCACTTGAGACCTTTGAACACGGGAGCATTGGTTCCCAATAGATCTGACGTTAAAGTTGAAGTTTATTTTTTTCCATTTCAATCAGAAATGAGGGACCAGAGACAAAGAGTGAACGTTAATTCACTTGACGGCGCTCGGGCCCCATTACATTGCGAGACATTTCAAGCTTATAAATAGCCTCGAATTCTAAAACTTGTTAGTTTATGTCTGCATTGGTTAGTCCATACATTCTTTAGTTTGGGATCAGCTGAAGAGCTTTACTGGTTCACTGCACAAATGCTTGATTGTCTGGTTGGTAGTAGTTTACAAGAGCTTCTCACCTAGTTACCTGCTGGCAAATGGTCGTACATGAAAATGAGCGATTTCCGGGAACTGATCCTCCGTTGTAACGACAATTCAAACATTATTCAATCTGCTCCCTAGTGAAGATAACGTGACGGTGTGAATGACTACCTGGCGTTCACCAAATCCTCGTTTTTGACTCTATGTTGGACGGATAAACTGTTCCAGCCAGTGTTGTGTCTGCCCAGCATCCGCGTCGTTCGGTCACGTGACTTGCCCATCTTGCTTACAGCGTCGTGCTCTACGCCGCTGCGGCCCCTCGAGTGCTCTGCGCCTCGTCTCCCTTGTGCCATGGCGCTGTGTTGTCGACGAGAAATGCGGCCGAAAGGAATGCTTGCTACCTGTGCCGCACGTGTAACTGACTCATTGTGTTTTTTTCTTCGTCCTAGTGTATAGTAAAGAACAAAAAAAATGGTGAATAAATTGTTTAAAACAGCGCAACCCTCGGTGTCCGTCGCAGTTGTTCGAAATGGAGAAGGGTGGTCGTAACCCGTTTTCATAACAAAAATACAAAAGGTTCTGACCAGTGTATGGCGCCTCACATCCGTATCATTATTTGAGTACCCACATTCTATGCGGGAGGATCGGAATTTGTTTCCCAGTGCTGCCTGGTATCCGCCTGGTATCCACCTGGTATCCACCTGGTGTCCACTGGTGGATACCAGGGTACACCTCTGGCCCGTGCTCGGCAACTGTAGAGATAAATGGTTGGCTGAAGGGTATTTGACCCAAGCGCTCTCTCCAAACCTGTCATTGCGCGTTTGAAATTCGTCAGCATCAAAATTACATCTATATATCCTCGAGGCTTTGTCACTTCTGAACTACAATGTAGTTTAGAGTTCTACTTGTGGATGGCACCTATGAGCAGAGGCACGAAGGATTGTGGTAGACGTCTAGAGAAGAACAAATGATATACATAGAAAAAAAAGAAGATACAAACAAGCCGGGATTCTGCACTGCCAATTCCTGCGAAAGTTGGGAATTTATATTCGTTCGCAACTTACGCATTGTCAACGAAGGCAGAGTACGGCAGGGTGCAAGCAGTGCAGGCTCTATAACAATTGTTTATACGTCTTTGTTTAGCTCACGTTGCTCATACTGAATCGGTGAGAACGTGGTCGGTAGCGGACCACTCAAGCCAAGGATTTCTAACCGAGCATAATATAATTTCTTTCAGTGTAAATATAAAGGTGTAGGATACAAGAACTCCAGCTGTGATGATCTGCTTTTCTACACACGCGAAAACGCAAACAGTAATATACTGCTTATTACATTTTTTTGGCTCGAACTCGATCGTATTACGAACGTGTTTGCTCTATGTCCTCTGCCTTAATTTTGTTAATATAAAGGAAGAACAAATGAAAATAATTTTGTTAATATAAAGGAAGAAGAAATGAAAATAATTTTGTTAATATAAAGGAAGAAGAAATGAAAAACCGCAAAAGAGCTCTTTCCTGGTAAGTTCCATCTCTGCACTTGTGCAGAGTGAAGACTACGAACACAGAGAAACTTTTCACCTATAATGTTTCTCTACGTTAATTGCACAAAGAAGGCAACGAACCATGGGAAATCTCCCGCCGTGGATACGTGACATTTCAGCACAGACCAACAACAAGGGTCGAACAAAAAGGTATAAAAGGATAGATATACCCAGCATTTCTGGACACAAGCATTTCTCAAATAGAAACTGTTTATGAACGCATTTTTTTCATATAGTGTAAGATTTCACCATAACAATCAATATATCCGCAGATCACCGGACGGGGGACTTGTATTTTTTCTTAGAACAGATTTGCCATTGTGTTTGTTTTAAATATTCTTTGTTTTGTTTTAAATAATTGTTTTAAATATTCTTTTCCCAGGACTGTAACTGACTGGAATAACTTAAATAATACTGCAGTAACTCAACTCTCCCTTTCTTTGTTTGCCGCCAGTCTCTGCTGACAACCCCCCACCCCCACCAAAAAAAAATTAATTGTTCATATTTGCTGGTTAGTGCATTGTGTTAAAATGGCGATTGTTATGGCGTTTGTTGTTGTACCTGGCAGTGTACTTTGCCTGTTGTGTTGCTTTTGATTACGTTTGCGTTATATTCCCACCCTGCTAAAATCCCTTGTGGATTGCAGTATCTGTAAATAAATAAAATAATAAGCGGTCCTCATTGGTTTTCTACGGCAGTCTTAACCGTTGGATACGATCGTTGGAAACACCTTAAAATAAAGATCTCACTGCATATCAAAAGAAGGGGCCTTTACGTTCAATATATATATTTGCCATACCTTACAATGATTCAATATTCAAATTTTTTCCCAAGATAGCTGGACTTGGCAGAAACACTGACTTGGTACAAACTCGTGGCTGACCAGAGCTATTAAAGAAAAAAATGGGCTGATTCAAGTGGAACTATTATTTGTCTATCTTATACCGGCTAATAACTTGTAGTCGTCACCACGTGCCAAGTTAGCGCATGTGTTCGGCCTCCAGCTCCTTCCAGCCGGTGTGCCTTCTTCGCACTATGAACGTCCAAGGCCACTTGACACTAACCCCTACCCATTCATTGTGAGGATGAGAGCTGAGTAAAGCCGCTCCTTACGTCAAGTTCCGCTAAGGTTTTATCAGCTTGCAATAATGCAAGCTGATAATGCGAAAGCCCTGAGGGTAAAATAAATGAAATAAACCAATCAGAAATTTTCCACACCAAGGTGAAGCTTCGAAGACTGGCAGCGCAGAGGAGCTCAAAAACTCGCTGGCTCTGCAATCGCGTGTCTGCCAGCTGCGGCAGCAGCAGCAGTAATGACAGCAACAACAACAGACCATGCCCCGCGGTGAGGAGGGGAGTAATAATCGCCGTTGCATACTGCACTCCTTTCCGAGCCTCCGTTGTTCCACGGTCGCCGCCGTCCCCTACGCCTCACCAATTAGCCAAAACAGCCCTCTTGTCTTTGCCGGCTGCCTTCCGCCGCAGGCTGCCCTTTCGCAGGAAACGACCCAAACCGCCCAGCTAGAGTCTGCGCGCTCCATTCCGAGCTGTGCCACGGGGCAGCACGTAGGCCGTCTGTCTCGTGGCAGCCGTGACGAATTCAACCGCACGCGCGACCGGCAGAACAACGCGGCTGAACGATTTGGTCGCGGTAAACGTCTGCCTCGGGCCACCCGAGTGGGCCGCCAAGAACAAACATGCAGTTCTTCGGAGGAACACACACAAAGCAGGCGGGCAGCCTTTCTATTTGACGGGGCTGGCTAGCTTGAGACGGCCGACATGTTTTTGTCGCCGGAGGAACCGGAACGATAAAGGTGGTAATGTAATGGCTTAAATGATTCAGCGTACTCCTTCCGCCCTGAGGCAATACAAACTGCGAAGGTTTTGGTGTCTGGGACATGCTGGTTATACAAGATATTTGTAGCAGTTATATTCGGGCATGCAATGAAAATAGAATACAACCGATGATCGCTTGGGGTGGCGGACTGGGTTTCCAGATGAGGCAAGCGTAGCAACGTAACCCGCCATGGTGGCTCAGTGACTAAGGCGTTTGGCTGCTGATGCCAAGGTCGGGGGTTCAGTCTTTGCCGCGGCGGCTGTATTTAGATGGAGGCGAAGTGGAAAAACACCCATTGCATTGCGATGTTAGCCACGTCAAAGGTCCCCAGGTGGTCTAAATTAATCCGGATCCCTCCACTACGGCGTCTCTCATGGCTTTAGCGCCACTTCGGGTGTTTAAAACCTCACACTATGTGAAGTAACGCACCAAAGGTGCAGCAGTGTGCTTTGCGGGCAGATTATATTAGTAAGCTTGCGGGTATGGGTAGGCTGGGTATGGGTAGGCTGCAACATGACTGGGTTAGGTGGAGGTCGCTGGGAGAGGCCTTCCGCTGTAGTGTGCACAACTTGGCTGATGATGATGATAACAGTAGTGAAGGGTTCTACGGGAACTTTTCCCCCGAAATAGGACTCATTCACAAAAACATTAGATGAAGATAACGATTACGGACATCATCAAGAATGATACTGAATCAGTTTTTATTCCATTATAAGCGACCGCTGTATCTTGAATGTCTCATATCAACAAGGTTCCGTAAGGGTTCCGAAACATCCTCTGCATCATCTGACTTCGTCAGTGACGGCACTTTCCCTTCCTTCTGAGGTTTATAGCATAGTCGGTATCGCCTCGTGGTAGTGACGGTAGGCACGACAGGGGACGACAGGGAATGAGGCCGGCGCATACGCTGAAACTCTTCCTTGAAACTGTTTGTTGTTTCACGTCCACTAGCAGCAAATGTGGCCGGAGCTTGTCGGGGTCAGAATGACGCCTGCGCTTAATTTAAAGGAAGCATCGAAATGTCGAGATAACACAGATGAAACAATGGCAATCGTCTCGAACAACATGGAAAGTGCACGGCGTGATCCTGATTTCTCCATAGCTCTGGGATCCCTTCTCATCTAACAAAGTGATAAGGCCGCGTGCCTCCGGCAATAAATATACAACATAAGCAAATAAAAAATTACAAAACCAATAACTTCTGGCGGTAGCGCAGTCCGGGGCACTTTCGGTTTGGTCACCAATGTGCGAAGCAGTGACAGCGTTAGGCTATGATTTTTGTTGTTCTTTTTGGCTCAGTTTGGAAGGGGACATTTGATTGTTAAGTCGGCCTTTTTTTTTTTCTTGTCCGCAAAACAGCCCAGCAGTTGCGGATACTTTATCCTTTTCTGCGTGATTATTTCTAGCGCTCAAAGAATCGTGTAGCGTTTGGAAATACAAAATTAGAGTTTAATCAGCGATTAACTCAAGGTGTATGAGCTCGATCCGGGCCGCGACGGTCGAATTTCGATGGAGGCGAAATTCCAGAGGCCCGTGTACTCTGTGATGTCATTGCACGCTGAAGAGCCCCGGGTGGTCGCAATTTCCGGAGCCCTTCACTATACGGCGTCCCTCATATAGCCTTAGTCGCTTTGGGACGTTGAAACCCCACAAACCAATCATCTTGTGTATGACTCCCACGTTAGCTATGGTATTCGTACACATGACTTTCACTGCATACCGAAAAGTCTCAGTTCAGTACATTCGTTTATTCTAGGTTAGTCCTCACATGCCGATCAATGAATATCCTTCCGCACAATATAGACTGAATAACTCAATAATAAAATTTCAAGTCCATCGTCCACCGTGTCCTGCAGTACAGAAGGCATGCTGCGCAGGTGGGGGCGTCGGTAGGTCCAGGACCGCTTCTCTAATTCGTGGCGGCCCGCCAGTCCAGCCAGCGTCCTTCCTGCAATTGCTAAACAGCGCGAGCGCGCGGTGACCGTGACGAAATGGCGACGGCACACAGGCAGAGACGAAGAAGGGGGGAAGGGGTTTGGTTGGCGGCGACTGCGCGGTCGCTAATGCATACAAGGCGCCCATAGCGGCACAGCGCAGTGCGCCTATAGCGCAAGATTTTTTATTATTTTTTTTTTTCCTGCCAGCCACGCGGCCAGCTGTCTCTGCGTGCAACACCGTGTGAACCGCCCTTGCCGCGAACGTGGCAAGGTCGCGATGCGCGTGGGCAGAGCCACCCGGGGAACAGACTTGGGCGCGTTTTAACTTTTTATCGGCGTCGTTTTCTCGCGGTCGACTTAGCTATTCCACCCTTCGCAGAGCGGCCCGACTGGCTGAAGATTCAACGATAATGGCGCCGGCTCGAGGTGCCCCGCGGGGCGTTTATTGCGTCGATGGCTGCACGAGGAACTTTCTCCCGGTTTGGCGGCGTCGGCGTAGTCTGTCGTAACTGAAAACTCCTTGTTTGTCATGCTGGTGAATGAAAATGTTAGTCAGGTGGGCTTCAGCCGTGGAGAAAATGGGTGCCGGCCAAGGAATTGACAGAGTCAGGAGCCGTCTACGAAGGCAGCGAACGACTAAACAAATACGAGAACAAATAAAAAAAACGAATATTTTAGCGACGAGTCGTGGAGATGGAAAACACAATATACCAGAAAGTTTCTTGTTAGCGTAGAAAAACAAACTAAGAATAACCTTGTGAACATCAGGTGACGTTCCGGACGTTCGAGACTGCTTGGTTTGAGACGTGCCGATGATGACGGTTGCCATCCCCACTTATATTAGATTTAACGACGCTTGCTCTTATGCCATCCACTTTTTTCTATGCTCTCACCTGCATATCGCCTTTTTTTACTTCTCGAGATGATTTTGAGGATATGCAGCGGTATTTTAGCCGTTTATAACGCGCAAACCTCTTTTCAATGAAACTTTATTTTACATTGAAGAAATTAATTACTAAACTAACGAGTTTATTAGTAACCTAATAATAGTTCAATGATAGTTTACTTAGTTTATAAGGTTTAACGTCCCAAAGTGACTCATGCTATCAGGAATGCCGTAGTGGAGGGCTTCGAATCATTCTGACCACCTGGGGTTCTTAAACGTGAACTGACATAGCACAGTACACGAGCCTCTATAGCATTTCTCCACCGAAATTTCGCCTCCGTCGACGGCCTCAGCTTCATGAAACGCTGTGCGTTGAATGAATGATTTGACTATCGCAGCTTCAAGAAGAGAGCAGAAGATTAGATAACAGCTCTGAGCGCCTGTCTACAGGGAAAGTATTTCGTTTCTGCACAAAGGGGTCGACCCGACCTATGCTAACGGCCATATTCTTTGCAGGCTACGGGGATGCACCATTATTTTTCGTTTTTCGGCAAGACGCCTTCCTTTGCACTGATACTTCATGCATTTCGATGTTCTGAATACGTCGTTGGTCTATCAGTCCGGCTGGAGGGAGTGGGAGCTGGTCTTACAGCACCGCATTGTTGTTGTTGTTGTTAACCTCGTACAATGGCGCATGCCCACACAAGGGGGTCGGCCAAGAAGTGGGGTGCACAGAGAGTTTTTGTGATGAATTTTTTCATCGACAAAAAATAAAGGATTGCTAGCGCATTGTGCTGACCAAGAATCGCCTTCCTTGGCATATTTCTCACTACCATAGTTGACAGGCTTTACACCCCTCTTCTGAGGAGCTTTTTTGCTTTTGTGTTTATGTCATTTTGGGTCTCTTAGGCGCTGTCTCAAGCACAATCACCGCTTCCTGAAGTCTGCGCGGGAGCTAATGGGGAACTGGAGGCCGCTAGAAAATCATCGCCCTAGTAACTAGATGCCTCACTTCCGGAGTTTCCGGAACATTGGAGAGAAGCTTTCAGGCCTCTTCGTCGATGAGTGTTCGTTTATTACTAAGAATAGTACCATGCTATAAATAGAACATGAACGCAACACCGAGCAAAATATATGCGCGCGTGAAAATCGTTGGTAACCACAACAATTCTGCATCGGCGGGATCGCTTTCAGAGAAAAAAACTTCGCAATTACGCGTTCGTTTACTTGACCGCTTGGAAACAGGCGCTTGGAATTCATACCGACGCGCGGAACATAAAGAGGAATTTATTCGGGATTCCGGATTAAGAATACGGTGCTCGAAAAAACGTCGGTCGGAAACGCCCCTCTTCCAAAACAAATAAAAATTTCAACAACTGCTGATGCTACTTTGGCTCTCTGATGAAAAGAATAGATAGCATTTATGGTTTATTTCAGCACTCACAGGGGAATCTTGCAATTTTCAGTTTGTTAGCGATGAGTGGAACAATAATTGGCCACCCACGTAGAATGATGTCAAGGTAAACTTGTCCCAATTATTTTGACGACAGCGAACTCCCTGGTTGAGCTCCGGAACAACTAGTGCTTGCCGGCGACGGCGACGTCATCAGTATTGTGGTAGTTCAGGTTGGCTGATGCATCGTGGCGTCAAGGTAGACTACAGCGCGGGCGCTGAACGAGACCGAAACTGCCGTTACAAAGACATTTGTAATTAATTATGAACGCAGCGTACCAGTGTTTTGAAATCATATTCATGATTACTAGGCCCGTAAGCCTCTTTCAAAAAAAAAAAAAAAACAGAGACACCCAAAAGATGTGCCTGCACCCATTTAACCAAGTGAATCAGGGATTTGCCTTTGAGCTTTTGGTGATGCCCCTGAGCATTCGAATTGGAGTCGATGGACACAGCATATGAAGAGAGTCAGCGTATTCATCAGAAATAAAAGAACACTACAGGCGCAGAAGTAGAAGAATGCCGAGAAGCATTATATATAAAAAAATTATAGAATGATTCGGTCTTCTCGTGAACTTTTTTTTTTTCTTTCTGTAGCTTCAATTTAGGCACTGGACTACACCATAACCAGAACGCAGTCACCGAGCGTCTTATAAATAGCGATGTGTTCGTGGACAGATCTTCACCGCATATCTTACCTGTCCTTAGCTATGGTACTTGTCCCTGACTGGCTCTACGACTGTTCTCCATCTTTGTCTTAGCACACGGCAGCAAGTGCTTAATTCGTACGTATGAAACAATCTGCACGCGCGTCACGTGCCTTGAAATGATTTCCGTTTACTCGCCGGCGGAGATATCTGTATAACGACTCCAAGCCGTATTAGTGGACACCTGCTGGCTGGAATCGTTGTTGATTGCCTTGCTTTGTTATCTTAAAAGATAATCTGCACACTCCCTTCTAGTATACCTTCCGGCCTCAAGGGCACCCTTAGGTGAAAAAAAGAAATAAAGTGAGCAGAAATCCAAAAAATCGCGCGCGAACAAAATCTTTTTTTTTTTAATTCTTGGAGTGAAAACATTTGTCACAAACGGACCCTGCCTGCAGTTTTGCCAAGAAACTTGCAGGAACTAGCAGAAGCCAACATCATTGCGCCACAGAGCTAAGCTGAATAAATAAACTTCAGGAAAAAAAAACAGCAGCATTGAATTGACTCCGACAATACGCTGATTATCGAGTTGTGTTTACCCGTATAATACGTCTTTTACTTCTTGCTTATTCGGTTTTTACTTTATGTTTGTTATGTTCCGCGAACCGTAATGAGAAAAGCTAGCCCTAGGGCAGAGTGACAAGTACTCCTTCATTTATTTTCAAACGATAACAAAAACCATCACCACGTTGATATGCGCTGAGAAAGAGCGCCGCGATGCTTATCGGCTGGTATTATGCTGTAGATAAAACGTGGCCTCTTTCCTTGTTGTGCCACCTCGGCCTTGGCGGCCAGCAAAAGTTAGGCGTCTGACTCAGACTTGTTTTCGAGATTTCGGCTCCTCATAGGGCCGAAATGTCGCCTGTGCACCGCCAACAACTTAATAACGGGAGAATTTTCATATAATTACGAAAGAAGAGGAGCGTGCACGTTTGATTCAGATGTGTCAACAAATGACGTCATGAACCTGTACAGGAGCCGCGATTAAACAATATACCAGAAGTTACCACCTCCACCATCAGTTGAATTCAGTGTGCTGTCACTCCCACATCAGTGCGTCTCGTCGTCCGCAAAAATTTCGATGTATGCCTCTAGTCGTCATGGCAACCTGATCTGAGACAGCCTGTCCATCGCCATCCTTGCTACCGCCAGTTTGCTTTTTCTGTTCGTTTTCTTCCACTTGTAAACGATATTCATTAGGGAGTTTTAAGCCCCAAAGCAACACAGGCTATGAGGAACGTCGTAGTGAAGGGCTCCGGAAATTTCAACCACGTGGGGTTCTTTAACGCGCACTGACATCGCACAGTACACGGGCCGGGATCGAACCCACGTCTATCGGGTCAGGAGCAGAGCGCCATAACCACTGAGCCACCGCGGCTTATATATATATATATATATATATATATATATATATATATATATATATATATATATATATATATATATTGAAGAGTGGTTTATTGGCACGTTGAAGCGCCGGCAACGAAGACCCGGGCGCAAGTCGTCTAGGAACCAGCGAGGCGAGAGACCGGCACACAAGCGGCAGTTCTCCAGCACGAGCCTTTCGCGGGCGGCGCTAGCGCTTCGTCGTCGTTGGTGGCGGTGCTGGACCTTCTTCTTCATTCCAACTGCCCCGGCGGAAAGAGGGAGCCATCCTGGCGACTCAAGGCGAGGAGACGACGAGAGGGCTGTAATAAGGCTTCAAGCGGCTGACGTGAACGACGTCGCGACCACGGCGGCGATGGTCCAAAGAAGGTGTCACCGGTTCGATGATATAGTTCACTGGTGACGTACGCTCTAAGATGCGGTAAGGACCAATGTGCTTGGCCGAAAATTTGGACGCAGCCGGAACAGAGAGCCAGACCAATGATCCAGTGGAGAAGTGTGTAGCGGGCGTGTCTTGGTCCGACTCATGTGTCCGGAGCCCTTGACGTTCGGCGGTGAAGGAGCGAGCCAACTGGCGGCACTGCTCAGCATGGCGGGTAATGTCAGAAATGGAAGTATATTCTGAGCTGTCGGGGTTGTAGGGAAGGATTGTGTCCAGCAGACAGGAAGGCTCGCGCCCAAATAAAAGAAAGAATGGGGAAAAGCCGGTGGTTGCCTGGGATGCGGTGTTATACCGGGTGTCCCAGCTAACTTGAACCAAGGGTTTAAAAATGAAATATTGGGGTCAGGAGAGTGAAACTACCTGCATATTGGTGACAGGCATTTGGCGCACCACAGGAAATTTTTTGTATTGCAATTACTTAACTAGTAATTAAAATAATTTTTTTTAAATTTTTAATATTGACTTTAGACACTAAGTGTGATTCGCAAAGTTGGAGAGCACTTTCAGAAACCCCCATTCCATTATTCGCCATAAAGAAAACCTTACGTGTACCTCTTTTTTCGAACTCGAAAGAAAGCCCGCGAAATACAAAAAAAAACACGTGACGAGCGCATTCGCGCGCCGCGATCGTGCTGCTCTCAACCGTGCTTTCAGTGAACGAAATCAGCTCCGGTATTCATTCGGCGGCCCCGTTTCAGAGGCAGGCCGATATCTTGGTGGTGGTTTCTTCGGCCGTGTCAGCCAGTTCGCGCGTGACGGTGTAAATTGCAGCGAGTGCGCTGCGCTTTGCAGTCGCGATAAAGACTGCCAAGCTCGAAGTTTTCAAATGAGAGGAGTTTTATTTGCCAGTTGCAAAGAAAATAAAAGTGGCGGTTTATGGCTTGGCTGTGCGGCGATGACAGCCGTGGCATGCGGTTGTCCTGACTCCATTTCATTTCGGTTTCTTACCAATTATAAAAAGTGCTCGAATAGGTCACCTTGTGCGACGATACAGCTATGGCATCTTGTAACCAAATCAGCCGTTGCATTTCGTATGACAGCCTCAGGCATGTTTAAACAGACTTCCGTTATTTTGTCTTTAAGGTCTTGCGGTGTGGAAGTTGGTGTGCTGTACACCTTGTCCTTGATATGACCCCACAAAAAGTAGTCCAGAGGTGTCATATCAGGAGACCTGGCTGGCCAGTTCACGGGACCTAGTCGTCCTATCCATTTCTGCGGGAACGCTGCGTCGAGCCAGGTCCGAGCCTTGGCGCTGCTGTGCGCGTGGGCGCCATCGTGTTGAAACCACACATTTGTGGCCCTGGCGAGCGGTAGATCCGAAAGGAAGTCGTCAACGGGTCCTCTGAGGATATCATTGGTGTAGCGATCTGCTGTCAGCGTCTGGTCGAAAAACACAGGCCCGATCAAACTACCGTCGAAAAGTCCACACCAAACACTAAATGACCACTGGTACTGGTGCTGCGTCTGTAAAACCCAGTAGGGATTTGAATCGCTCCAGTAATGAGCATTGTGCAGGTTCACCTGTGAATTGCGCGAAAAACTAGCTTCGTCACTCCATATCACTTTGTTCAAAAAATCCGGGTCGTCCTGCATCTTTATCAGAATCCAATTAGCAAAATCGGTCCTGTTTTGGAAGTCCCGTGGCAACAGATTTTGATGAAGCTGTACGTGGTACGGATGCAGGCGGTGTTTGCGCAGTATTCGCCAAACTGATGACCTGGAGACTCCGGTATCCTCGCTCACGCTGCGCACGCTTGCTTGGGGTTCCAGAGCGAACAGCGATAAAATATGCGTCTCGAAGTCCTCGTCAAAAACAGGTTCTCTGTGTCGTGTGGACGTAAAACTGCCCATCCGTCGCAGCGTCTCGAAGGCACGCAGGATCGTTACTGAACTTGGCCGCCTGCCTGGGTGCCATTGTTGCATAAGGTCTGCAGCGCGCCTTCTGTTCCCATGACATGCACCTAGAGCCAGAACCATGTCTGCTTTCTCTTCATTTGTAAACGGCATGTCTGCAGTGCTAGTAATCACTACACCAAAGATTCAGTCTCGCATGAGAGTGGCATAAGAAGAGCACACGACAAACTGTGCTTCACCGCTGCTTCCAGCTTTCAAAATCCTCATTAGGAAACTGCAACACACAGCCGCCAACACCTCGCGGCGAAACATTATTCCCTGTATTTCTCTTTTGCTTCTGAGTGACAAAGCAGACTCGCCATCTCAGTATCTTATCAGATTGGGACTAAGTCGTCGTCGCCGGGTGCCAACTAGCTGACGCGGACGAAAAACCCCCGCCAAGATATCGGCCTGCCGCTGCAACGGGGCCGTCGAATAAAGGCCGGAGCTGATTTCGTTCACTGAAAGCACGGTTGAGAGCAGCACGATCGCGACGCGCAAATGTGCTCGTCACGTGATTTTTTTTGTATTTCGCGGGCTTTCTTTCGAGCTCGGAAAAAGAGGTACACGTAAGGTTTTCTTTATGGCGAATAATGGAATGCGGGTTTCTGAAAGTGCTCTCGAACTTTGCGAATCACATTTAGTGTCTAAAGTCAATATTAAAAAATTTAAAAAAAATATCTTAATTACTAGTTAAGTAATTGCGATACAAAAAATTTCCCGTGGTGCGCCAAATGCCTATCACCAATATGCAGGTAGTTTCACTCTCCTGACTCCAATATTTCATTTTTAAACCCTTGGTTCAAGTTAGCTGGGACACCCGGTATGCATAGGTCACGAACGGAAGGACTTGATCCCAATTAGAGCTGTCGGAGCTAATGTACATGGCGATCATGTCCCCAAGAGTACGGTTGAATCGTTCGGCGAGGCCGTTGGTTTGGGGGTGGTAAGCGGTAGTGGTACGGTGGACTGAGTGGCACGCATCGAGAAGCTCGCGAACAACTTCAGACAAGAAAACACGGCCGCGGTCACTGAGAAGTTCTCGCGGAGCGCCGTGACGCAGGACGAAGTGATGAAGAAGGAAGAAGGCGACGTCGCGAGCAGTAGCCGCAGGTATGGCAGCGGTCTCAGCATACCGAGTGAGGTGGTCCACGGCGACTATAATCCATCGATTCCCGGCGGTCGTGAAGGGGAGCGGCCCATATAGGTCGATGCCCACACGATCGAAAGGGCGAGCCGGGCACGGTAATGACTGTAACGGGGCAGTCGAGGGTCGAGGTGACGACTTCCGCTGCTGACAGGCTGTGCAGGAGCGAACGAATCGACGAACAAAGTTGTACATGCCCCGCCAGTAGTACCTCTGGCGTAGCCGCTCGTAGGTTTTTAGCGATCCAGCATGAGCGCTTTGAGGGTCGGCGTGGTAGTGCGCACAGATCTCAGACCGAAGATGGCGGGGAATCACGAGGAGCCACTTTCGGCCGTCCGGACGATAGTTGCGGCGGTATAGGAGATCGTCGCGGATGGCGAAATGGGAAGCTTGGCGACGAAGGGCCCGAGGGAAGGAGGACGTAGAGTGCGCACGAAGGGCATCCAGCAAGGAAGAAATCCATGGATCCTGGAGTTGTTGATTGGGCATGTCGATAGCAGTGAGCGCTGCGAGTGAGGAATCAGATACGAGGGAAGAGGGCGCAGGAGAGGGCAGTGGCGAGCGTGACAAGGCGTCGGCGTCGGAGTGCTTGCGGCCCGACCGGTAGACAACGGTAACATCGAATTCCTGAAGACGGAGTGCCCAGCGGCCAAGGCGTCCTGAGGGATCTTTGAGGGAGGCCAACCAACACAAGGCGTGGTGATCAGTAACGACGGTGAACGGGCGGCCATATAAGTAAGGGCGGAATTTTGTGAGAGCCCACACTACGGCCAGACACTCCTTTTCAGTCACGCTGTAGTGCGACTCTGCTTTGGTGAGAGCACGGCTGGCGTACGCAACAACGTATTCATAAAATTCGGGCTTGCGCTGGGCCAGGACAGCACCGAGGCCAATTCCGCTTGCGTCGGTGTGCACCTCAGTAGGACCACTGGGGTCATAGTGCCGAAGAATAGGGGGTGAGGTAAGACGACGACGGAGCGCAGCAAAAGCTTCATCGCAGGCAGAGTCCCACGTAGACAGGTCGGCGGGACCATTGAGGAGTTTCGTAAGGGGCGCGACGATAGAGGCGAAATTAGGGACAAAGCGCCGAAAATAGGAGCAGAGGCCCACAAATCGGCGCACCTGTTTCGTAGAGGTCGGTTTAGAGAATTCAGCCACAGCCCGGAGTTTGTCAGGATCAGGTAGGACGCCATCTTTGGATACGAGGTGGCCGAGTATTGTCAGTTGCCGGGCACCAAAGTGACATTTCTTGAGGTTAAGCTGAAGGCCAGCACGGGTGAGGCAGCTCAATATCTGGCGCAAGCGCTGGAGGTGCGTCGGAAAATCGGGCGAAAACACAACAACATCATCCAAGTAGCAGAGACAAATGTTCCACTTGAGCCCGCGCATTACATTGTCCATCATTCGTTCGAACGTGGCGGGAGCGTTACACAGACCGAATGGCATTACGGTGAATTCATATAGGCCGTCAGGGGTAACGAATGCCGTTTTAGGACGGTCGGACTCAGACATCGGCACTTGCCAATAGCCGGAACGGAGATCCAGAGAGGAGAAGAATTCGGCGCCTTGCAAGCAGTCTAGGGCGTCGTCAATACGGGGTAGCGGGTAGACGTCTTTGCGCGTAATTTTGTTGAGCCGGCGATAGTCCAAGCAAAATCGTATCGAGCCATCCTTCTTCTTCACCAGCACCACTGGGGACGACCAAGGACTGGCAGATGGCTGAATAATGCCGCGTTGTAGCATGTCGTCCACTTGCTCAGCGATGAGGCGGCGCTCGGGAAGTGACACACGGTAGGGGCGCTGGCGGAGAGGAGTATGGGTACCGGTTTCAATGTGGTGCTCGACATTGGTCGCACGGCCCAAAGAAGAGGACTGGTGGTCAAACGAGGAGCGAAACTGGTTGAGCAGGGCAAGAAGCTGCGCGTGTTGAGCTGTGTCGAGGGCGGGGTCAATAGAGCGGTCGAAAATGTCCGAAGGCAGTGGGTGATCGGGAGTAGGGCCACGTGGGGTGAGGGCAGCGTGTCGGGACTGGAGGAGGTCACATCGGTGTCCAAGGAAGTGATCAAGGTAGCGGTTTCAAAATGGCCAAGGCACTCGCCACGGAGCAGGGAGAGGGCAGAGAAGGAGGTGTTAGAGACGAGGATGGCGGCAGTACCGTGTTGAATGTCGATGACGGCGAAGGGAACAGAGAGGCGTCGGCGAGAAGCAAGGATGGGGGAAGGCGTGAAGAGAACGGTGGCGTCAGAAACAGAGGCGGCGCAAACAGGGACAAGCACAGCACTGTCAGGGGGAATGTGAGTGTCCTCGGCGACAACAAACTTAGCATCACGGCTCGTCGAAGGCAGCATCACAGAGCGTAGAAAAGACGACATGCGCACGGGCGCAGTCAATGACGGCGCTGTGGCGGGATAGAAAATCCCAGCCAAGGATGACGTCATGGGAGCTTGCACGGAGAACTAAAAATTCGACAACATATAAAACATCGGCGATGACTACGCGTGCTGTGCAAGCGGAAGACGGATGAACGGGCTCGGCGCTAGCTGTACGGAGGGAGAGTCCAGAAGATGGGGTGGTAACTTTTCGAAGTGAACGGCAGAAGTTTTCGTTAATGACAGAAACGGAGGCCCCAGTGTCCACAAGCGCAAGTGTCTTGACGCCGTCAACAAACACGTCAAGAAGATTCGGCGGTGAAAGGCGAGGACTTAAGCAGGGCGATGATAGCGCAGTTCGTGCCCCAGGAACTGCGGCTGCTAGTTTTCCGAATCGGCGGGGACGGGACGACGCCTCATGGGCGACAAGGAGCGGCGGCGAGGGGAGGGCGAGCGGTGGGAAACGTAGGGCTGGCGGCCAAGCGCGCGGTCAGGTGAGGTCCCCTGATGCGGTGGTTCGAAAGGTGCGCGAAAGGTGCGATCTGTATCGCGGTAGTCCGGCAGAGGGTGGAGAGGCGCAGGCAGAGTACGTCGACATAGGCGAGCGACGTGGCCTGGAAAACCGCAGGCGTAGCAGATCGGTCGGTTGTCAGCCGTGCGCCAAGGATTGTAGGCAGCGGGCGCGAAACGCTGTCGGGAAACAACAGGCGCAGGCACCGCAGGAGGAGCATAGGCATAGGCCTGCGGCCGCGGTGGTCTTCTGACAGCCTCGGCATACGTTTAGAGGCACGGGTGCGGGCGCAGGCGGCACGCTTACTGGAGGGTCGTAGCTTAACGGGGCGGCAACTGGGGTGGGCTGGATCGGGAGTAGACCGGCCTGGGGAGCCAAGGGTGCCGGTTGCCGAAGACTAGGAAGTGCATCGGCGACCTCCTGCGTGATGGCATTCCGGATCTCAGGACTGAGGACGGGCGGTGACGGGTGTGGGTTAGATATGAGCGATAGCTGCCGGGCGACCTCTTCCCGCACGAAGTCTTTGATTGTGGCTAGCAAGTCGTGGTTGATGCCCAGGCCGGAGATGGAGTCGGCAGGCGGGGAAAGGCGACGAGCGCAAAGACGTTGCTTGCGCAACTCGTCAAAACTTTGGCACAGTGTATAAACCGAGGCGACGGTGGTGGGGCTCTTCGCCAGCAACATCTGAAAAGCGTCGTCGTCGATGCCTTTCAGGACGTGCTTAATCTTGTCAGCTTCGGACATAGCTGGATCAACACGCTTGCATAGGTCAACTACATCTTCAATGTAGCTCGTGAAAGTCTCGTCCTTGTGCTGAGCTCGGACACGCAAGCTTTGCTCAGCGCGCAGTTTCCGGACGGCGGGACGGCCGAAAACCTCCGCAAGTGTGCTCTTGAAAACGGCCCAGGTGGGGATGTCGGCCTCGTGGTTTCGGAACCACAGGTTCGCTACGTCGCTCAGGTAGAATATAACGTTGGTCAGTTTGACGCTGTCATCCCAATTGTTATGGCGGCTCACCCGTTCGTATGATTCCAGCCAATCTTCTACATCCTGGTCGCTGTGGCCGCTGAAAACAGCGGGGTCGCGCTGCCGGACGGCACCGGAGCAGATGACGGGCTGCGGCGGGGGTGCGGGCTGGTGACTGGTCTTGGACATCGGGATGGTGCGGCTGCGAAGGTCCACGGTGATGGGGAACGGTGAACGCAGCAACCTCCACCAAATGAAGAGTGGTTTATTGGCACGTTGAAGCGCCGGCAACGAAGACCCGGGCGCAAGTCGTCTAGGAACCAGCGAGGCGAGAGACCGGCACACAAGCGGCAGTTCTCCAGCACGAGCCTTTCGCGGGCGGCGCTAGCGCTTCGTCGTCGTTGGTGGCGGTGCTGGATCTTCTTCTTCATTCCAATATATATATATATATATATATATATATATATATATATATATGGGAGGTCACCAACATGGGAGTCACCAACATGTATATATATATATATATATATATATATATATATATATATATAGAGAGAGAGAGAGAGAGAGAGAGAGAGCCTGTTTTGTCTCTGCTACATCCTTTCCCAGGCTTTTAGAAAGAAAATATTCGTATTTTCCTATTTGCACTTGGCGTACTAAACCAGTTTTGTTGTAACATTTGTTTTCACTTTTGCCGAAGTATCTTACAAGTCACATACTCTCAGTTTTACCTAAAGACGCTTCTCATGAATTGACATTGACGATTCCCCGTCAGAAACTGCGGCCATGCGCCCTATGACGGAGTTAGACTGGCAGTGAATAATAAATAAAATTTAGAAAACTATCTCAAGATGACCAGAAACAAAAAAAAAACAGATTAACCAAGTTCTCAAATCTCCGGAGGTGAAAAAAAATTCGTACTGCCTGCGGTCCCAGAGCTGGAATCACTTTAGGGAATCGCTAGGCAGAATCGTTAATTTTGCGTTTTCCGTAAATTACATCTCATTGAAAATTATGAGGGAAATTGAAGCACAGCAACAACGCTATTAGGTCATTCTTGAAGGCCCGAATCAGCGGCGTGGGTTGTCCTCCGCGGAACAAGAGCGCTGAGGGGAACGCTTTGTTTTCATTCTCGCGATAGTCGTTGCACGCTTTCGCGGCCAGCTCAGCGCGCGCCACACCAGCCTAGAGCGAGGTACAGTAAGGTCATCCGCTCTCTCTCAATATCTCGTTGCATTGCCAAGACTGCCGGTCGCCAGACACGAGTTGCCGAAGCAGCACCCCACGAAGCCGCCGAGGCGCCAAGTTGGTGTAATAGCTCCATTCTTGCCCAGCCACGCCCCCTTCGTAGCCCAGAAGGGAGCGCCCTCTATTGAGTAGCGGCCGCATTAGGAGGCCGAAACTGGCCGTCCTGCTTGGACAGCCATAGACATGGACATCCAGAAGTGCGCGGGTTAGGGACAGCTGGTTACCTATTAAAACCGTTTCCGTGCCTCAACGCAGTGAAGCGGAGAACTTCACGCAGGCTAGCATACCAAACAATTCTGGACAAAAGCATTTTTGAGCGAGAAACAATTTATGAACCCAATTTTTCATACAATGTGAGATTTCAGTATGACAATCAATATATCCGCAGACGACTCGACGGTAGTCTTCCATTATTTTTTTGCTATTAACTTTGTTGCTATCGTAAAAAGCATTCCCCATTGGTTTTCTATGCCAGTCTTGACTGTTCGAAGCGATAGATGGAAACAATTTAAAAGAAAGATGATGTTACACATCAGAAGAAAGGACCGTTACGTCCAGTATTTAACAGTATCCTACAATTTTTGAGTATTCAAAATTTTTGAGCGAGAATGCTGGAGCTGAAAACTGCTCTGTTTCGGTAGGATGTTTTTCACTGATCTTTACAACAAGGCTTTCACACTAGATGGAAATGGTATTTAAAACATACTTGTAGCATTAAAAGAGTCCCGTTTCATCGCCTAGCGCTACTGGGCCCCAATAGCATTTAGAGATCCATCCCAGACGTCCTCAACGCTGTGCCGTCGTTGGAATGATTTACCTGATAGCTAGCTGACAGTGTTTTCTTCTTGCAGGGTGTAATAAAATACCAGAACCATGAAGAAAACTAACTGCGATCATTTGACACTCTTACCAAGTTGAAACTGCATGACTTTGTTTTGTATATTCTGGCCTCAGTGAGCATTGGTTTTTACGTGTACGTATTCGCTGTGTTCCGCTTTCATCGTGTTCGTGCACTTGTACGAGGTCTGTTAGAAAAGTATCCGACCTTTGGCCGAAGAAAAAAAACTGGCATAGGTGGAGCCTTGGAAATCTAATCACCTTCAAAGTAGTCTCCTTGGGACTCCCCACACTTCTCCCAGCGGTGCTGCCATTGTTGGAAGTATTCCGAAAAGGCCCCTTTCGGAATTCAGTTTAGTTCAGCTGTCGTGGCAGCCATAATGTCCTCTCTTGTCTGAAATCGCGCTCCTTTCAATGGCTTCTTGATTTTGGGAAACAGCCAGAAGTCGCAGGGGGCCATGTAAGGAGAGTAAGGAGCCTGCTGAACTACAGGAGTCTGGTTTTTCGCCAAAAAAAGTCTGAATCAAGTGCGAGGAATGTGCAAGAGCATTCTCGGAATGGATGCGCCACTTTCCTGTTGACCTCAACTCCGGTCTCTTGCGCCGCACAGCATCACGCAGGCGACGGAGGACATCTCTATAGTACTCATTGGTCATTGTTTGACCCTGTGGGGTGCGTACTCGTGGTGTGCCACACAGAGGGAGTCAAAAAAAGCAGTCAGGATCACTTTCACATTGCTGCGCACTTGACGGGCCTTCTTTAGCCTTGGTGACGTGGAATGCTTCCACTGTGACGACTGGGATTTGGTTTCCGGGTCGTATCCATGCACCCAAGACTCGTCACCAGTGATTATGATGTTGATAAAGTCGGAATCACTTTTTGTGGAATCCAGCATGTCCTGTGAGATTTCAACACGAAGCTGCTTTTGCTCCACCGCGAGCAGCTTCGGCACGAATTTTGCCGCAACTCTCTCCATGGCCAAATCTTCGGTGATAATGGAATGTGCAGTAAAATTGGTGATGTTCATCTCTTCCGCAATTTCTCGGATAGTAACACGACGGCCCCACATCACCAGAGCGTTCACTTCGGCAATGACCTGGTCATTTCGGCATGTTGATGGGTGATCGGAGCGTGGCTCGCTCTCCATCGATGTGCGGCCGTCTTTAAAACAATTGTACCACTGCTTAATCTATGTGCTGCTCATAGCATCGTCACCGAAAGCCGTCTGAATGTTCAGAATGGTTTCCACTTGGCTGTTGCCCAGTTTCTGGCAAAATTTGATGCAGTAGCGCTGCTCTTGTCGCTCCGCCATTTTCCCTGCAATAAAAAACCGACGAGAGCACTGCGCACTGCCTCACTCAAACGCTGCGTCACAGCGACTGACGCTATCGGCAGGCGGGAAAAAATTCGTGCATGCGCAGGAAGGTTCACGGTCAGCTGATGCAAGCGCGCTTGTTTGATATCCATCAGATGTTCGCAAAAAAAAAAAAAGTCGGATACTTTTCTAACAGACCTCGTATGTTGCGATTATAATATGTATGTAATGTAGCATATGCGAGATGCAAATCCAGCACCAATGCACTGATACTTTGGTGCACATTCGTCATGGGGCACTGAAGGCTACATTGTATACACTGTGCATTACGCTCAAATACTTCACGCTTAGTATATCTGACCTCTTCAAGTGCATGTCACGAAAGTTCTGTAGCATTTCTTTCTTAAAGAAATGTTTTCAAACACTGACGCACTAAGCCCAGCCCGAAAAGCATAACAATATTTGACATTCGATTTAGTGGCCCTCTAAAGGGAAAAAAACAGCGAATCAATAAACCCGCCACTCCCACCTACGGCGAGGGTGTTAAAGCAGCCTTGCATTGACATGTAAAAGTCCATTACCGATCAATTTAGCTACTAATAATGCCGTAACGAATGCGCGGATAACGGACTTTCCGGGTCCTTCTGCCACGCTGAAGGACATGCGTGGATATTTTAAAACATCGCGCGCTGTTCAACACAGAACATGCGATCACAAAAACTACAAGGTAGAAAGAAACATTCGACCATATCCAACCTTAGTTGGACTTGCGCTTCTGTAGCTAGCTGTGAATACGCAGAGTGTACAACTGAATTTGTTCGTGACTCAGAGCTTGTATCATTAATTACAAAAAACAACATTTAGCTCTTAAGCGGCTCCAGCTGGCAAGGACTACCGATGCCTGCGCTTTTTATATGCGAACTCTCCGCGTCGGCTCTGGTAATGTTCCAAAGTGGGCAAGCCCGCGTCGTATTAATCCGATAAATGTGTTTGCACACCTGTCAAAGATTGATGATGGAGGCCGCGGACTACTCGACGTGCGCAGAACCGCGAATAACTTTTGGCAGCCATGGCATCTCGAAGTTTCGATAGAAAAAATTGATCGGGACACTTGAGCAGCGCCGGCATGGCGCGATAGTTAATCGGTTGATTCCCACATGTGCACAATTGGTCATTCTCTACTTTGAATTGACAGATCCCTGGGAGTCCTCATACCTCTCCTGGCGCAGTGGTGCAGAGGGTAAGCGATGCACAACTGTTCTAAGGTGACAGGTGCTGCCACCGGTGGGACTTGTGCGACCCGGGTTGCTCTTGCCGAGTGACCAATCATTAATTTAACTGCCACGCGACACTGTGGTCAGTTTGCTCACTATCCATCGGGGAAGTTGTGATGACGCCTCAAGATGCCATGACCTAGGTGGCCTACCTGCATGCTAGGTTGCTTCCCTGGGGATTTTTCTTGGATTTTTCGCTCAACGACGCTAACGACGTCGACGACGTCGACAACACCGACGACGACAACGACGTCGACAACGCAGAATTTCCGCGACAGCTATCGCGATAAAATATTGAATGGCGACTCTATGAGCTGCTTTTTAGAAAAAAAAAGAAAGAGAAAACAGGATTCCTTTGAATAGTTTCAGCACAGCTGTTGTTTTAGCGGAGTTGACGTACAAGGTATAGCTCTGTTGTACCAGGTAGTTACTGCAGAGTTTATGGCTGCTATAGCCTTCCTTGAATTATTACTACTTTTGTGCCAGCGCTGCTCGAAGTAGGAACGTCTGCGCAACGACAACGTTGGTTTTCCGGGATAACGTAGTCACCATCTGAGCAACGGGAGTGTAGCGGCGCTATGACCTAGGTTAGTCGGTTGATTAGGTGCCCGGAATAAGTTTCGGAACGAAGAAGTTACTAAAAAGCATAATTTTTCGGCGGTAAAAGCGTGTGTCCAAAAACTGAGAGGTCTGCTTTCGAGTTCACAGAACGCGCTGCACAATATGCTCCCCTCAGTGTCTGGCCTTGCCTCTAGGCAGCGAGAAAATTGAAGTTTGTCTTCTTTTTGCTCTTCCGAAAACATTTGTGGGCGCCTGTACATGTTTCGCTGAGCGCACGTTAGAATTCATATAACAAAACCAGAAACACACAGGCAACACAGGCAGCATTTTTCTGTTTTACGTATATCGACGGGTCTGGCTACAGGCGCTCACTGCCTATGTATGTCCTTTCAGGGGTTTCTCAGTTCTAGTTAGCGAGCAGTAATCCAGCAGTGGAAGCGCACCATCTGTCGTATTATAATCTATGGATAGGGTATTTAGGGTTGTTAGTGCACCCTCGCCTAGCTGGGAAAGGGAAGGGAGGGAGGCGTTCGAGTGTTGGCAAAAGGCTCAGAGTTCCTCCAAGGAGTCTGGCTTTTTTGTATAGGTGTGGGCCTGGTCTTTGCGAGTATTGTCGGGATCGGCGGAACGAGGACTTTGCAGTGAGCGGGTGCAGATATTTTGATCTTAAGCTGCTGCGAAATGCAGCCAAAGAAGCTGGCGCTATCCAGTTGGTCTCGATCCATCAGGACTGTGTGGACTGAAAAGGTGCCGATCAGAAAAATGTGCTGCCATATTCGTGTTGATTATACCAACGCGCATCTCGCAGTAAGCGCCACTAAGGTGACCGGAGGACGCAGAGCGGTGCTGCCATAATAGTAACTTAATAGCCCCAGGGAAAGAGTAAAAGCCTAGGACCCTTCTCTCGTGCATGGTTATTTCAGAACTCTGCGAAGACAGCGCGCGAGGACAATGTGTCCGCCGTGACAACCTAACCTAACAACCTAACCTATGTTAACCTCATCGCACTGTCAACGTGCCAGTCTTGGGCTACTGCCTGAAGCGAAAGATTGTACCGCCCGAAATCCAGAGGCTCTTCGGTGCCCGGGCCCTTCCTGGGGACATGTTCGCCGAGTCTGCGCTTTGTGTGTGTGTATTCGTGCCTTCTTTTGTCCCGTCGTCTTCGCGCAGTTCTGTATTGCTCCCACCAGGAATGTAACGTTTGGAAACTTTAATTTGCCACCCACTCACAACGTATATGAACGACAGCTCGCTTTTATTGGTGCAAAAATATGGAATATCCTTCCCCACGAAGTAAAATACGCTCAAAATTTTCCCCTATACAGCAAAAAAATTCTGTCGGCACATACGTACTAAGAACTAATGCTTACTCAACCTACTGCGCGCATTCGTTTTTATTATTATTATTATTTCTTTTTTGGACATCGACGATGTTTTTTCATATTATAGAATTGTTCCTTGTGATGTGTTTTTTTTCCTTCCATTTCTGCACTTGAATTCATATACTTGTATCTCCCCTGCTGTCACAAGTTCAAGTTGCATTTTACTGTAGTGTCTGTATGATTGCATTTCATTTTTTGGACCGATGTCTCACCTACGGCTACGGGTTCAGACAGTGTTGGACGCATCTTTGTGTACTTTTAAGTGTAAATAAAGAATTTGAATTTGACTTCTCTCTCGTACCAGTAGCTAGTGAATAACTCGAAGACATCAGAATCGAGGAATGACATAAGAGCAGCTTGGTTGTTTACTCTGTGCGGTGTGTTGAGCAATCTCTTTTGCTTTCCGCAAGGTTAGGAAACTGGTTCAGAAGTTATCAAATTGTGGCGCCACTGTGTGTATTGGAATGAAATGCGTAGCGCTACTCAAAACACAATGATGGCGGAGAAAAACGGAGAAAAGCGGAGAAAAGCGGGGCCACCATCTGACAACCTTCAGTAGAAAAAATGTGGCCGCAGGTGATGCCCATACATGGGCCTGGGAATTTCGTAACTCAGAGGATTACAGAATTTTGATGGAAAGACCGAGAATAGGGTAACCTTCGCCCGCTAACTTTAAGTTCCAAGTAGCCTGTGGCCGGAATGAGCTTCGGCGCCCTGTACCAGCCATCAATTCGGCTTAACAAAGCGTGCACCAACTTAATTCTTTCATAAAATTCGATGACCCACAATAAAAGGGTGCTGAACACGCACTCTTAGGGATAAATCTCGATGATTTAATTTGCAGCTCTTGTTGCTTTACACTGCAGCACAGAAAACCGAAGTCTCCGCTAAGAGTTCCTCAGAACTTAAGCTTCAGCTCGGCTAATGCACTTGAACAGTGCAATAACGCATCCTGAGCACTGGATGCGACAAAGACCCTTATACAGCGGTGTTACATCAACCCATTAAGCGAAGTCATGACGTACATCATCGTTGTCATCGGCGTCAAAGTCTTCGTACACTCTCCACAACCGACATAGCTCCCCCCCCCCCCCTCCCTCCCCCCCTCCCTTCCAGGGCATTCCTCCTCTATTTTGTACAAAGGTTTAGCTCAAAAAGACAGATCACAACACAGACGACACACGCATACGAACGCGTCGACACACAAGATCGACATGTGTCAAGTCACCTAAAAAGAAGTTTTAATAATACCCCCGCCATACCCGCACCCCCTCAACCATGACTGTTTACTGCTCCTAGCTACTCCAACACTCAGCGAAAAAAAATCCTTCAAAGCCTACGAGAGCATCAGTGTTAGTGGAGCGGCATAAGCCCAGGAACACCAGAATCTATGCACCTTGTGAACAGCCGATGTGCATACACGCATTGCTGGAGACTTTCGTGCGTGTGTGTATCACTTCATCCTTGTCACCACTTATAGCGGCCTGCAGTGTGCAATATAAGGCTGACAACAACGTTGGTGGCTACAGAGTGCATTCTGCTCTCACGAAAAAAAAAAAAAAAGAGTCCAAAAGACAGCCGCGTATGCTACCGTCTCCATGGCCACCCGCCAAAGGAACCAGAAGAGGCCCAGCAAGATGCATAGGCCTGCGTAAAGAGCTACAACGCAAGCTGTCCACACCATCCGCAGCTGCTCAAGAGTTGGTGAAACCAGAAACGGTGGCCGAGCCGTGCGAACCGAAATCGAAGGCGGATATGCTACGCAGGGCCGTGCCTTTTCGGCCGTCGAGCGCACTGAGACGAGGGGGGGACGGACAGACCCAACACTGCAAGTCTATACTGCAACACTGCTACTCCCCCCCCCCTCTCTCTCTCACAGGCAAGCGTGATGGGGGAAGAAAGTGAAGCGAAAGAGCAAGGAAAGGGGGAGGGTGAATCACGTCCCTCTTCCTTCCTTCCTTCCTTCCTGCTTGCCGTCCCGCTCTCAGCTTTTGCTGTTCGCGGCGCCGAGGGACGCGGGCACGTAAGAAGTGCACGGCGGCAGGGGCGCTTTCGTTTTGAATATTTATTTATGCTAATTGGGAGCCGTATATTTCGTGCGCGGCGCGCAGGCGTGCTCGCCGTGCAGGTTCGAGATCGCCGAGAGGACTTTGCTGCTTTGTTGCTTAAAAAGAGGCGAGAGGGCGAAGGCGCGGTTCGGGATGTTACATGCTCCGCGGTGGTTGCGGTGCTGGATGTGGAGGTGAGGGAAGAAGCAGCAGCAGCAGCAACTGGAAAACTCCTCAACGTGAGGGAGAGAGTGCGCTTCGTAAGCTGCCTCCTCATCCTCCAACTTCTGCTCCTCCCCAGTGCATCTTCGAGGGTCATCGAACTTGGCCGCCCAATGAGCGAAGAAGAACGGCACGTTTTCCAGCCCCCCCCCCCCCCCCTCCCCTTCTTGCTCGTGCCCTTACCTTTCCCGCCTTGTATATCCTCTACCATTTCAATTTCAGTGTGCTCGCTGGCCACGGTAATTTTCTGGCGCATGCAGTCGTTTGCGGAAGTCGTCTCCCGCCGCAGGCCTCAGCTGAGCACGTGCGAAGACCGGACGTCGGATGCGCTGGGTCTCCCGCGTATCGATGCCGGCGTCTGAACCTGGCTTTGCGGTTGCTCAGAGCTGAGTTTTTGTTCAGCTTTCTTAAAACTGAAATGCAAACTAGCTGGTTTTCCAGAGCTTACGGACGTGTCGGCGCATTAAAAGAAACAAACACACAATGAACAGATGCAAGAACCTGGGCACAAATGGCGCATGCATCGTCATGTCCAACATTGTCAGAAAGAAATTTTGAGATTTGGGAAATTGTATGAAAATTTTATGGAAATATTGAATGTAATGGTCCGTTCTTCTGACACGTAGCAAAGTATTTCTTTTAAAGTGTTTGCATCGATGGCATTGAACAGTTAAGACTGCCATAAAAAAACAAAACAATGGGGTACGCTTTTTACGATAGCAAAAACGTTAATAAAAAATACAAGATTTCCGTCGGGTGATCAGTGCACATATTGATTGCTATAGTGAAATCTTGAATTATACGAAAAAATTGCGTTCATAAATGATTTCCTGTTCAAAAATGATTTTGTCCAGAATTGTTGGGTACGTGTACTTCATCTTGATGTTTACGATACGAACGAGACTGACACCATATTGAATCCTCAATTCAGTATGGTACTTTCAACGCACCCTTGAAATGAGGTGATACTTAGTTATTTCATTTCATTTCATTTATTGAAGCCTTAAGGGCCCGTGGGCATTACATAAGGCGGGGGCAAGAACAGTGTGTAACATATAGTACCAGCTGAACAAAAACAAAAACAAAAAAGCAATGAAACGAAACAGAGCAAAAAAAAAACATTAAAGGAGACAGTAACACTGGATCAGATTATTTGATGAAGCCGAATACATCACGTAAGACACAGGTGATTCGCTAATTCAGTGCGGAAAATTGCTCGATCTGTGCAAGAAGCAATATTATCAGGCAGGGCATTCCATCAGGGTATTGCATCTGGAAAGAATGAATCATTCATAGCTGATGTGCGGCCTTTCATGGGAGCTATGGGATGAGTGTGGTTTAGGCGAGGGGATATTCTTGATGGCGGCTGCAGCAAAGGGTGCCTGTTGATAGGGCGGTAGAAAAAGGAATGAAGGAGGCATAGGCGTGATACGATGCGACGTGATTGGAGACTTGGGAGGGAAAGGGCTCGTTTTAATGCAGTGACACTACTATAACGCGAGTACTTTGACATGATAAACCGTGCAGCTCGATTTTGAATGGCTTCTAATTCATTTGTAAGGTATGCTTGTGAAGGGTTCCAGATGGATGAGGCGTATTCAAGCTTTGGGCGTACGTACGTCTGATAAGCTAGTTGTCTGATTTCAGGTGGTGCTGATGTTAGGTTCCGTCGCAGAAAACCAAGAGTGCGTGAGGCCTGGGAGCATATTGAATTAATATGAGTGACCCATGACAAGGATGAAGTCAGGGGAACGCCAAGGTATTTGTAAGAGGAAGTTCGGGCAATGGGAGTTGAATTAATATGGTATGTGCAGTTAATAGAGGTTTTTTTACGAGAAAAGGACATGAGTTGGCATTTGTCTAGGTTAATTGGCATGTGCCATTTTTCACACCATGATGCAATTGTGTCTATATCATTTTGTAGCTTAATGGTGTCTTCAGGGGCATGGATGATGTTATAAACGACGCAGTCATCCGCAAAAAGTCGAAGTTTGGTTATTGTGTTAGATGGGAGATCATTTATGTAGATTAAGAATAACAACGGTGATAACCCTGCGCCCTGGGGGACACCTGATGTGACGTCAGTATGCGATGAGCTGCAACAGTTGGCGAATGTAAATATGTAATAATATCGTAGGCTAATGAGTTAAGTATGAAGTAGATTGAGAAATCAGTTCAAACGAAGCTCGTGCATACTGAACGTCGTTGATGCCAGCCCTCACCTGTGCGTTTTGAAGCGTTTTGCAGCGTGTACATTTACTTTGCTTTCCAATGCTGTTTTTTTCCTTGCTCTAAGCTTAACTACTCATCGAACAACAATGTCCGGTTGTTCTCGCATTTTGATGTTTGTTTAAACTTTTGGACCCGCGTGGATGTATAGCTTAATTCGTCCCCACCTTGTTGGTTGCCCCGACAAGGCTGGTTATCCTCTTCAGCCCAAGACACATGCTTATAACGCCTTCTCGCTCAGTGTATAGCCTCACATTATTTACCTAAATAAAAAGGCCAAAAAAAGTTAGCAGACGCACTTAAGACTGCTTACGTGTGGAAATGCGAAATCATTACTGTCCCTGGATGCGTTGACATCCACCCGCACACACACACACTCACTATGACACCATCTGGAACGCTGTACGACGAACGGTTGCATTAAAATTTTGATATGAAAATTGGTTTTGAGGAAAGCAAATGCTGCGGTAATTGTCTCACATCTCCATGGACACCTAACCACGCCGTACAATTGAAGGTGTATATGCAATCGGTTGGAATTCCTGTCGCAAGCTAGTCTCCAACTTGACTGGCGCATGTAAGCTGTATGCAACGAGAAATCGTATGGGGCCACCCGAGCGATTGCGTCACAGTTTTAAGGCGAGAACCTTTAATGCCTCATTGTTGTCGACAGAAGGTTGTCAGCAGAGGTGTCACGCTATTCGTTTGGTCGAAATGGTCATGACGTCAGAGTGCGCGTATTCGAAGTAATGAGGCCACCCACGGATGCCTGACGCCCCCTTCTGGAGCAGACGGCAACTAATAAAAATAGTTGTCCGCTTCGACAGGGGACGTAAGGCGTTCGTGGGTGACCACATTACATACCTCATTACTGCGAACAGAGCCATGGATACAACCGAACTCATCGAAGCAGTGAGACAGTCGTGCTAAAGAAGCAGTCAAAGTATGCAGCTCTAATGTGTAGTCAAAGTGTGTAGTCAAATAAAGCACTAGTACAGCACAAACAGTCTCGCAGTCAATGCCAAACAGTGCGCCAGGAAAGGCTTTCGCCTTGCAGCACTTCAGAGAGCCAAAGTGCACCCTTAAATTTTTGGTGCGAATGTTGCCGGGAAAACTGGCGCCACATTCAGGGCAGTCAGTGGGGAGTATATACAGACGAGCGACATGCGTATGATTGCCTGAAATGGCGGTGCTCGGCTTGCTCTGTGCGTCCTACGTCCGCTTGATGACGTCACACTAGTTTTCTTGCCAGCGCTGGGATTTTCTGTACAATCTGCCACTACACAGACTAACGCATGCTGCCGGCTTTTCTCGTAATGGAACTAATAATGCTTTCACATGAAAAAAAAAAAAAAACGCGCGTCTGGGATGCTTTCGGCATAAATTTTAATTGTGAGATAACTGTGAAGTAGAGGTGTGCGAATATTCGAAATTTTCGAATATAATTCAAATATTACATTATTAGTATTCGTATTCGATTCGAAATCCAAGTAATCGTGTTCTTTCGAATATTCTACCCGACTCGAATATTCGTACCAAGCCGAATATTCTATTGCGAGCACCGGCGTTCATTTCGGTCCGCAAGTCCTATCAACAGATTCATAACAATATGGCGGCGCCCAGAGCAATGCGTAACGTTGGGCCATGCAGTAGCTGACTACGCTGGTGAGCTTCTTTGTGGCTATACCAGCGAAGCTATACTATACCAGCGAAGCTATACTATACCAGCGAAGCTGGGATAGTCAGAGCTGTGCACGAAATACCTCGCAATACGTGCCAGTTCAGTGCCAAGTGAGAGGGCATTTTTGTGGCTGGAGAAGTCGCCTCAGCTAGAAGGGAACTAACTACTACTGCCTGACCATGTGGAGCAGCCGGTTTTCCTTCACGACAACCTTTTATGTTCATCCCAGCAACGCGCTTTTGTGCTTAAGGCAAGCTAGCCTTAATCAATGCTGTGTACTAGCCATCTTCTCTGATATTTACACTCTTCTAAGAATAATGTTCGAGACTTTGATACTTTTTGAGCAGCCACACACATCTTTTGTGTTCATTTCATCACTGTTAGTTGAACTGTGATGTCCTTGGGTGCTCAAATAATGTTTTGTAGTGGTTAAATGCGTCTGTCCTTGATTATGCGATATTCGATTCGATATTCGGAACCAAGTATTCGTATTCGATTCGTATTCGAAAAATTTGATATTCGCACACCCCTACTGTGAAGTATTGTAAGGTACTGCTATAGAAATATTGAATGTAATGGTCCATTCTTCCCATGCATAACAAAATCTTTCGTATGAAAACGATCGTCCATCGCTCTCTTCGTGTAGTTAGGACTGCCGTAAAAAAAACAAAACAATGGGGAGCGTTGCTGACGATAACAAAAACGTTAAAAAAAAAATGCGAGTCTGCTAAGGGGAGACCTGTTGATACATTGATTGTTAAAGTGGAATTTCACGGTATGTGAAAAACTGCGTTCATAAACAATTCCCCGCTGAAAAATGCGCCTTTTCCTGAATTTTTGCGTACAGAAATACGCCAATAGACACGTTTAGCATACCGTGTACCGTACGTGTTACCGTTACCGGTACCGGAGTACCGGGAGCTCGCGCGCAGCCAATGCGCATGCGCAAATCGCCTTGACGGCGACAGATGGCGCCACATACCAGGCAGCTGTGCTCGCGCCCGCAGCGTCGGAACCAATCAGCGCGTACTCACTGCCAGTGGGCGGGTTCACGGTACTCCGGTAACGGTAACGGTAGCGGTAACACGGTACACGGTATGCTAAAGGTGTCTAATGGTCGCTTTATGGTAACAGGAAAAGGCCAACAACCACAAGACTCTGGCACGAGGCTCTGAATGAATTGCTTTATTCAAAACTGCAGCCATGACGGAGCACAGCTTTAAAATTTGCTTCAGGAAGTTCCGCATCAGTTAACACTTTCTTCTCTAAAAACGCGCTCGCATAAGCATTACTGCCTCGGGCTCTCATACTCAGTTTCTTCGAGGGCTGTACCTGACGTTCGACATGCAGTCTTGTGTTAAGATCACTTCTGTTAGCCGATGGTGTTAGTTATTAGAAACAACGTTCTCTGCCGCAAGGCCAATAAGATGCTCCCTTTGATCATGGATGGAGTCGCTCATGTGTACATAATTTGTTTTGTGTTAGTTTCTTATTTTTCGGATACAAAGCGCCGAGAACGGCTAGAGCTTATACCTTAATAAGGGAGTAATTAGTCATTGACATCCAGCCATGCGCCGTCATACGGCTACAAAGGAAAGCTATACAGCTTTCTCAGAAACTTCGCAAAGTTAAAGAGAAATTCATCCTGGTCCGGGGTTCGAACGCGGGACGACCTCTTCACCGGAGCAGTCGCTCTACCAATTAAGCTAACCTGGACGGCAAGCTTTTGGTAAGGCTAGAGCGAGTTGATCAATAACTCGAAGTGGGAACTGTGTTGGTCCAATGTTTAGGGGAATCCCCCAAGGTGGAGTAGATTTGTAATACGGGAGTAATTAGTCATTGGAATACACTCAAGCGCAGCCATACGGTTAGAAAGGAAATCTATACAGCTTTTTCATAAACTTCGCAAAGTGAACGAAAAAATTCATCCTGGTCCGGGGTTCGAACCGGGGACCACTGCTGCACCGGATCAAAGCTGAGAAAGCTGTATATCTTTCATCTGTAGCCGTAGGGCTGCGCTTGGGTGGATGCCAAAGACTAATTACTCCCTTATTACAAATCTACTTTACATTGAGGGACTCCCCTAAACATTTGACCAGCTTATATCTTTCGTCCTTCTCGACAAGCAATGTAGAGACATTTAAGAGAACGCAGAGAACGTCTTTTAAGATGTGCACCTCTATGCTTTACGTAAGCACCGTAACGGCTACTGGGAGAGTGTTTTCGCTTGCTTGTTTTTCATGCATCACCGTTTCAGAATGCCTGAAGTAAGATGAACGGCGTTTCTATTTTTAGAGAAACGCAAGCCAAGAAGTGCCTTCCGCATTTATGATGCAACACAATTACGGAATGCTTAGAGGCCGTTTCCTCTCCACTACCTTTTAAAAGCGCTTTCCTCGGGCTAGGAAGGACGCCGTGCTACAGCATAGACCAAGATGCATTATCAAATGACTTTCCTTGATTGCCATGTGGAAAGTTCGTGTACTTCTTGGGAGTTCCTTGAAACTTAACGCACTGCTTACATTTTCGCCTATGCAAAACAAACGTCGTTGGAGAAACAGAGAGGCGTCTTAGGAGTGCATTCAACTCCGAGCAAAAGGAACAACAGCAAACAGTATCCTCTTTTCCAGACGTCGCTTCAATTGAGTTCTTCATAAATCACCGTTCCTTATCTGACAGCACGTTTAGCAGAAGCCCAAGTGTTATCCGTGGCGTCTTGAACACAAAGCTGCCTCTGAGGCAAAAATAAAGGCAGTTTTCTTAGCAAAAATATGAGAGTCTGAAGCCTTCACGACACCGCCGCGACTCGAGTGGCAAATAACTCGAACGTGCGCGCGAATAACCTAGCGATGGAGATAAGCGCAGACGCGGAGAAAGAAAGCTGACACTTTTTTCCTCAATCTTGAAGGGCGCCGACGAAGGCACCTAATAACTAAGAGGCTAACGGCAAGAACGAACGTAGAGAAGAAAAAAAAAACTACTGTACAGGAGAAGCGAGAAAGATAAAGTGTAACGAGCAGACGACGTTGAACTCCACAACGCCTTCGCCGTCTGCTTCAGCGAAGGGGCGTGGCCATCTTTTCGTCTGCTCTGGCCGGGCGCTCGGGCGGAAGTGACGGGACGAGGGGCGCAGAAAAGAGCCAAGCGCATTTCCGGTGCGAGAGCAGACGACAACCTTTCTGCGCTTTTGCGACGACGTGCGTGAATCGCTGATACGCGTTCCTGCTTATGTTTTTCACGCTTACGTGTCTTCCGGTTTATACGTTTCATTTTCTCGCCGACGTCGGCGCCACTCCCATCCAGTTCGGGAGCGAAGCTACGGCGGAGTCTGCTGCGTCCGCCGCTTGAGGTGTGCGCGGTCGACGGGCCTTTTTTCCTTGTCGCGGAAGACTCGATATAAACAACAAAAACGAAGAAAAAACATAAGGGCGTGATTGAGCTTTTTGGGTGTGAACTAGCTAGGCTATATAGCTATAGAGGTTCGCCCGTCGGAAAATGGAGACCACTACGACGCCGACAGGAGAGGAAAGGTATAGCGGCGGCGCAGGTACGCTGTAGCCCGACGGCCGTGTACGCGTCCACGCCTTAGGGAAACGGTGCTCGGCCGAGACCGACCTGGCGTTAACAGGCGGAAGAGAAGCAAAAAAAAAAAGAAAAGAAAAAAATCGTTCAACGCCCTTTGGGGCAGCTGTTGAATTATGCGTTTCTGCCGTCAGGTTGGCGTGGGACACTGTCTGGCTCCAGTCGTTTCCGCATGGTGAACACTCTAGATTGGCCTGCGCGGATAGAAAAAAACAACAACTAAAAGAAAACAAGCGTACCCCAACAAAGGAGTGCTGTTTAGTGGTTAAGGAAAAAATCTGGCGGCCCCTGTGACAGATTGATTTGTCAGCGCGGGAACGCGCACCGGGAGTTAGATAAGCGGTGAAAACAGGAAAAATGAAAACCTTGAATTGCTCTCTTCATGAATAATTAAACATGTCGTCGAGGTGCGCGAAAGCGCGACAATGAGGTCATCCGCGCAACTGGCTGGCACGGATGGCTGCGTTGTCTGAACGAAAAAAGGAAAAATCAAAAAAGGAAAAACAAGTAGAAATAAACAAAGCGAAGGCGGAAACAAGGGAGTTAACGCAGACGGAGTTCTTTCGATCCAGCCCTGCTTATAGTGCGTTAACGCGAATGCGAGCTCACGTTTTGCTTTCAGCAATTTGGTTACAAATTTAGTAATTTCGTAATTAAAATTGTGCTTGCAAGCGTCACGCATCAAGTGAACAAAGGTTCTTACATGAGGCCGTGTACTATGGTAGAGCGATGTTTAGTGAAACTGCCTGAGAGAGTGCAGACGTTTGGCGTTTTTTTGGTGGGCCGGAAAATTTTAGCAATCTCGGAAAACAATTAGCTATTGCACTGCCTTGTAGAATTGTCTGTTCGCACATGAGTTAGCAGGTGATGTCTAGCCCAACATTTAATCTAACGTTAAGGGGTACCGCAGAATGTGGCATATAATCGAGAGGTAAACGATAACCGTTTTAACTTGCAGTGGCCGTGGGGTCATAGAGACGGCTGCAAGTCTTTTTTTTCCTCTTACGTTTACGCGTCGTCCTCTAAATCACTTTCCGCCACGGTGCCTCAATCAGAAAACTCGAGACCAAGAAATAAGAGCTTCCCGAGGTCAACGTTTACATCCCTAAGCTAAAAAAATTGCGTGGGCACTTTGGCAACTAAAGTGTTGAGAGGCGAAAGCCAAGGACACTATGACATGACGACTTCCGGTGGATGTGACGTCACATCGTTCCCGTGGCTATATCGATGCCCAAATTGTACATCTTTCGGGGATATTAAGTGTTAATTACGCTTATTTACACATTTCTCCATCTAATCTGACACAAATCCGACGTCTTTCCGACCATTCTGTGACAATTTTCACTATGCCATGACGACTTCCGGTGGACTTGACGTCACGCTGTTCCCGTGGCCATATCTCTATGTTCATTTTTTTCCTTTTCTACCTGAAGCAACCATTGGTTGTCTTCTATCTTTTTTAGTTCCCGAGCAAAACGCGTGCGACACGCTTGGTTAACGGACAACAGTATGGGCCATTAAAGGCTTTCGCCTTAAAAGAAACGAATGATCCGTCCGCATCAGATACCGCTTTCAGATCAATCGAATCGAGCTATGTTTGGGCTCCCTGACAGTTGTAGTAATTGAGGTTACAAATCGGCTCGCTCTAACGCTGTGATCGATTCTTTCCGCACCAATCCATCAAGGTCAGAAAAATAATTTTCACCCACTGCGTTTTGTTTGCTTGCATATTGTTTCTAAGATTGATCGATTCATCCGTCATTAAAAAGAAAAAAAAAAGACGATTCTTTTCCCTCCTGAATACTTTATTTCAAATTGTTCAAAGTTCTCCGACGATTCTTCCTGCGAATAGGCGATTCTGACCTAGTGCGTTATTTATTTTTTGCTTCGTTGTGTATAGTTTTTCATCGGATCCGGTCCTCATCCGGTCCTGATTTAAAGTGACAACGAAAACGAATTGCTGGTTTATGGTTTAGGGGGGTTTGATGTCCCAAAACAACACAGGCTAAGAGAGACGCCAAAGTGAAGGGCTCCGGAAATTTCGACCACCTGGGGTTGTTCATCGTGCACTGACATCGCACAGTACACGGGCCTCTAAGAAAAAGAATTGCTTCGTTCCAGAAATGGCTTCCAAAACTTGCTTGGCTTAGCAGGCAGTATTTCATGAAGAGGCGAGCTCACACCGATGGAGATTTTTCCCGGGCGTGTGCTTGGTATAATTACTAATTTGAACATATAATTCCCCATGTACAGTTTCTCCTAACATGCGATATCTTTAACCTTGTTCAGAGAGTCTTCCCCACGTTTTAATAAATAATACGACGACCTACTCGAAATTAGTTGTTGTACGAAGCGTCCCCTCGCTAGCGGCGTCAAAATTAAAGGTAATAAAACGCACTGCAGCCACTACTTGTTAAAAGTTGAAATGAGCGCTCATAGGTGGCGCTTGCATTGGCTATAGCGCTTGAAAATTGCCCCTGCTTGGTGGCCTGGTGCTGTAGCAAAGTTTTGGAAATGAAATCAATAAAGAGCTCCCATTAAGCCATGAGGCCCCCCACGGTGTATCTTCTATCTAGAATACCCTTGTTCCTTCAGGCTGTACCTTCCAGGCACAAATTATCTGCGGCACTTAAGCGCATTTATGTTGAAGAAGTGTTTTGTTGAGAAGAAAAATGATTACGCAGCTGATATTTTGATTTACTTACTTATCTATTCAGAGGCGCATTTGCATTTCCTACACGCCGACATGTGAACGGAAGCTGAAGGTTGCGCATTCTTACATCGGCTTCGGCTGCTAATGGATATTTGCGTAGAAGCCACCCCAGTTAAAATTTCTGGTTCATTATATTTGTTGTGGTAATAGCAAAGACGTTTCACTATTATTACTACTACATCAACCATGAGAGTAAACAAGGAAAATGTTAAACACGCCTCTTTCACGCGCAATGAATCGATTCGGGAAGAGATACATAATAGACAAGTGAAAAGTATGATGGCAGCCTGTACACTGGATATGTTAGCTGAATTTTCAAAGAAACGTGAAAAGTTCCCCAGAAGTATCAAGCTAAGCATCAGGATGCATCTCAAAACTGCTGTCAGTGTGTATACAGGGTGTCTCGCCTAGGACTTTGCACAGTTTTTAAAAATAGGCTTTTTGGGTTCAAAGAGCACTTTTTTTACGGTTGACTATGTCATAGGTGTACTATTTCACAATAAAGTGAACATGCTAATTAACAGGATGGCTAAATATTATTGAAGACTTGTTTTAACTATTACAGTTAGGCTGCATAATTATTGAGAGGCATGTAGCCCATCGTAAGTGATATTTATATCTATTTTCAGAATTTTGAAAATGCCGTTTTCCTCGGTGCTGTGGGCTAACAAATTTAGGCTATTTAAACGAGTTTCGTGCGAAAGCGTTCATCATTGGTTTTTCATGGCAGTCTTAACTGCTCGGTGCGGGCGCCGAAAAAAAAATTACAAGAAAGATTTTGCCACACATTGGAAGAATGGGCCAACACCTTCGATATTTCGATAACAGCACCTTAAAATTTTCGAATATTCAAAATTTTTGTGCAAAGATGTTGACATGATCATAAATGCGAAAAGGTTTCCTGCTTTTCAATGGGTGCTATTGCATTTCGCCTCAGTCATGTCCAACGTTCTGGGAGAAAAATTTTGAAAGTTGGAAAATTGTAAGATGCTGTTGTGGAAATATTGCGGGTAATTGTCCATTATTCTGATTCGTCTCATATGTAGCAAAATGTTTCTTTTAAAGTGTTTCCATCGGTCGCATCGAACAGTTGATCCGCCATAGAAACAAAGTGGGAGCGCTTTTATTAGAAAAAAAAATTGAAACATTAATAAAAAAAATGCAAGATTGCCGTCGGGTGATCAGCGGATATACTGATTAGTGAAATCTTACATTATGTGAAGGAAATTCCGTTCATAAACGGTTTCGCAATCAAATAAATTGCGAGGACACTTTGGCAACTAAGGTGTTGAAAGGCGAAAACCGAGGACACCATGCCATGATGACTTCCGGTGGATGTGACGTCACACCGTTCCTGTGGCTGTATTGATACCCAAATTGCACATCTTTTGTGGATCGTAAGTGTCAATTACGCTTAATTACACATTTCTCCCTCTAATTTGACACAAATCCGACATTTTTTCGACCGTTGTGTGACAATTTTCAGTATGCCGTGACGACTTCCGGTGAATGTGACGTCACACCGCTCCCAAGGCTATATCGACATCCGCGCTAATTCGACGCAATTTCGACATTTTTACCTATAATTAATTAACTAATTAACCTTCAGTCATCAAATTTGTCCACTAGCTTCACTTTTTTCTTCCTCTATCTGAAGCAACCTTTTTATTTCCTGAGTTAAACGCGTGTGACACGCTTTGTTAACAGACGACAGCGGGAGCCATTAAAGGCTTTCGCCTTAAAATGCTTTTGTCCAGAATTGTTGGGTATGAGAAATGCGCCCGATATAGAACCGGAGAACTACCGTTGACCGGGCGAATGCAATGGCAACTGAGAAACGGCGGCCGGAGTTTGCAGTGAAGCGACTCCCTGGGACCTTTCTCTGGGGAACGCGTGCCTCGCGGTGTGAACTCAAGCGGGGAGACTAACGGCACGTTGCGTCCTTCTTCCGAATGCCACGCCGATCGATAGTGAAACTTTTCGAAATGTCGTTAATCCAGCGGTTATCTGCCGGCGTGTCTGCGACCTTTTACGAGTAAGAGCAGATTAAGCGGGATAAGCGGGATAATCCCGGCAAGGCCGTCGGTGTGTCGCCTGTACGGTTCACTGATCCCGGAACGCAAAAAAAAAAAAAAACATGCCTTTAGCCCAACCGACCCCGACCTGTTTGAGACAGACCTCCTTGCACTATTTCGCTTGTACAAGATGCATTCTACAGTTACGTCGAGACATATATAGCCCTAGTTACCATTTGCACGCATTTTGAACAGTTTGAAGAAGCTTTTGAAATCGGCTTGTAGAATGCGTCAGCTTACGCCGTAGACAAAAAAGAAAAACACGGCTAGTTGAGGAGATACACAGGGCGTTTCAGCGAGCACTTTAAAACATTCCTGAAAATATTGGGCTCAATGTAGAAAAAAAAAATAGGTGTGGGATCGTACTTTCAGCCCCAGCGGACACAATATACAGCAAAACCCCTCTAATTATCTAAGTAAGTAACAAAACCGCACTAATGAACTTTTTAATTATCGTAGCCGGGTGGTTAGTCACAATCGAGAGTTTGATGCCGTGAACAAGACAATGTCATATCAGTTTCTGAAATGAAGGAAAACTCAATTTCTAGAGCCCTGCAGCGCGAAGAAATCCGGCGCTTTTTCCCGCACGCGACCGAAACTGAGCGCACGAGGAGCGCCGAAGTATGGCGCCAGCGAAGCGTCCGCTGGTGATGCGTCGTAATGAATGCCGCGCCCAATTCGAAACGCGTGTGATAACTTTCCTCGCTAGAGAACCTCGGCGCTCAGCTTAGATTGCTGCCGGCGTTATCGACTGCTTCATCGCTGAGAGTAAGAAAAATTATAGTCATCGTCTGCTACGCGGTCGTCGCCTTTGGAAACACTGATAAGCACACCTGGCGCTCTGCCTGTCTGATTCACTCCAGCAAGTTTTTTTTTTAAATCTTTTCTATTTTTGTCACTAGCTTTGTGAAGGGCTAGGTACTCTTCTCTGACAGTGTGCAGATTACTGTTTAACGTTAAATAGTGCCGGTACATCGGCATGCATAGTATTATTTCTGTTAAGCGTTTATTTATTTTATGCGGTATCGGCTTAACTGCTATAATAAACGAGAATGACTGCGTAGATGAAAAGATTGTAACTGAAAACATTGCAATTTCAGCACTAAGGTGCTCCGTACCGGCTGGCTCAAAACGGTTGCCGTGTGCTGGATCAGACACGTCCTGTGCTGTAAGAAGTGCTAGTACTTAATTAGGAAACTTTGTCCGCAGATGTTTAGCCCTTTCTAGTTGTATCACAAAACAGGAATGAATGAAATTCGTACCTTTAATGGATTTAGCTGGTTGCAGCCCCACTTGCACACTCCAGGTAAGAACTTGTATATGTGATGAAAGGAAGCCGTTTTTACATCACATGTTCAAAATGCTTGCCGTCCATTGCGATGCGCAGTAGAATGCGGTCTTTTGTGGGATTCACAGCAGAAATGAGCATCTCTCGGGGAATCTTTTCAACTGATATCTTTATACGCTCTTTCAGGATTTCGAGGTTCGCTGGCTCCGTATTGAAAACTTCGTCCTTAACGTATCCCCAGAGGAAGGTATCCAGTGGTGACAAATCTGGCGATCTTGGAACCCGCGCCCAGTCCAGTGGTTAGGAAAGGTTCTCGCCAGGAATAGCACCGCGGAACGAAAAAAATGTGGCGGGGCTCCTTCATGCTGAAACCACATTTTTTTCAACCCATCCAGCGGTAGCTCTGCGACAGATTAAGAGACGGCGCCTTTTAGGACACAGTCTGTGTACTTTTTCCTTGTGAGGTTTCCGTCGATGAAGTAAGGACCGACAATACGACCGTCATAAATGCCGCACCAAGCATTTGCTGACCGTCTTACTTGGTGCTTGTGCTGGCGTAGCCAATGTGGGTTCTTGTTGCACCAGTAATGCGCATTGTGCAAGGTGACATTGGAGTCCGTGCGAAATTGGGCCTCGTCCGTCCAAGGCGCTTAGTACACGAATTCCGGGTCTTCATCACATTTAATTAGGCGCCAGTTGCAAAAATCGAGCCGCTTCTGAAAGACATTCGGTGTCAGTTCCTGGTGAAGACACACATGACACGGGTGGTAGCTGTGTCTTGACAGCGATCTCCAAACTGATGCCGGGCCTGGACCCTTACGCGTTGGCGATTTCCCTGACACTTGGTTCTGGCCTGACAAACATACGTGAAGACATCAATGTCAAAATCGTCGGTTTTGCTCCCTGGTCTCTTCCTTTTCTGAACATGAGCTTATCCAGTAGACTTAAATCGATTAAATATCGATACGAACGTGGGACGAGTCGGCACACGACGACCAGGATGTTGGGCAGCATACAGTCTGGATGCCAGCTCCGCGTCCATTTGTGAGCTCACATAAGGGATCACAATGTCCACCTTCTCGGCAGTGGAATTTTGGGGTAGTGCTGGCGCGGCCATTCCCCTAAGTCACACCATGCGGAATGACATTTGAATCCTAGGCGGCACTTCCACACAATCAAGTGATTTGAAACACTAGCACTGCAATGGCCTTGACACACGCGCACCTCCAAGACAAGCACCTGAAATGCAAACGACTGCGCTCTACTGGGAGACTGAAGCTAACACACGCTACCACAATCGCAAGAACAACTGCCCGATAGCACACAGCCACTGCCGCGCAAGCTCTCCTTGCCACGCTGACAAAGCTTTTCTTTTTCGGACGTGGTTCCTGATGCGCAGCGATTATAAGAAAACAGATCATCAACCTAGTGAGTGAATGAATTGATGATGACGCACAAAAACGAGCCCGTCGGGCAGCCATACCAGAAGTGACACATACACGCACACAAAAAAACGCCAACAGATGCGCCCATCAGGCTCTCAAAATCGACGTTCCCGTAACTGACGATGACTATAGTTTTCCTTACTCCGAGCGACGAAGCAGCCGATAACGCCGGCCGCGGTCTAAGCTGAGCGCCGATGTTCTCTAGCGAGGAAAGTTAGCACACGCGTTTCGTATTGGGCGCTGCATTCAATTAAATACGTAACCAGCGGACGCTTCGCTTACGCCATACTTCGGCGCTCCTCGTGCGCTCAGTTTGATCACGTGTGATAAAAAGCGTCGGAATTCTTCGCGCTGCAGGGCTCTAGAAATTGAGTTTTTGTTAGTTTGAAAAACTAATGTGACATAGTCTTGTTCACGGCATGAAACTCCCAATTGGGACTAACCACCCAGCTGCGATAATTAAAAAGTTAATTAGTGTGTTTCTTTATCCCCTGGATAAATAGTGGGGTTTTGAAGCATAATGTGTCTGCCGAGGCAGAGGGTGTGATCCTACACCTATTTTTTGCTCTATTGAACCCAATACTTTCAGGAAATTTTTAAAGTGTTCGCTGAAGCACCCGGTATACATCAGAGCCTTGTTGTGACGAGTCCTTTTGTAATACGTCTACTCAACTTGGGAGAAAAATTTCAGCGTCTCCTATGACCAACTTCTGGAGATTAATTTCAATAGATAAACCAATGAAGATGGGCGAGGAATATCGCGCTGTGACGCGCAAGTAACATTTATATGTTATTCTGACAACACAGACCCTGGAGTTGAATGTTAAGACTACAAAGGTTTTCAGAATGGAACTAAAGCGCTATTGTGAGAGGTCGCCAATAGGAAGCGCGAAGAGTTTGTTAGAAAGTTTTGAAGAGTCTAAGGAAGTGTCTAACGAAGCTACACGTGTTGTCATTAGACGCGGAGAATATATATTCATCACAGGATTGCTTAATATGTTTTTTTTTCAGCGTTATCAAGGAAGCGAGCGTAGCCGCAGATACTTTACTGAGAGGACCAGAAATAGTGCGGAAAAGCTTTATTTGCTTTAATTTCTTTCCATACTAACATTGTACCGTCCCTTAACGGTTATGTGAGTCGCCGCGTTTAGGCTAAGATGTTTTATCACTCGGTTGCAGAGCCTAAAGTCGCACAGTCGAACCCCCTGCAGTGATGGCCGAAAGTTTATGGATGAAAAACGCAAAAAGGGTGTGTTCTGCGGTTCCAGTGCACGTTAAAGAATCCCAAGTGGTCGAGGTTAATCTTGAGCACTCCGCTGACCAATCAAACTTAGCTAATGTGCTCTTTAAGTATATTTTCACCATCACGTACTCTACTGTGCCATACAATGCCATGCCTTACCATTCCATAACATCGTACCATATCATGTTATGCCATACTATACCACGCCATACCGTAACATACCATACCATACCATACCATACCATACCATACCATACCATACCATACCATACCATACCATACCATACCATACCATACCATACCATACAGTACTATACCATACCATACCATACCATACCGAAACATACCATACCATACCATACCATACCATACCATACCATACCATACCATACCATACCATACCATAACACGCAATACAATATATTACCATACCATACCATAACACGCAATACAATATATTACCATACCATACCATATATGCCATACAGTACCATACCATACCATACCGTACCATAAAATACAATACCATACAATGCAATACCATGCCGTACCATGTTACAGAAAGGCTGATAACACTACTCACCGAGAGTTCCAGTCAGATCATAATTCATTCATTCATTGATTGAGCCCTTTGATCACGTTGGGCATGAAAATCTGCGTATTTGCTTTGTCGTACTAAATGACGCTTCACAGCAATACCGCATGGGGGGGGGGGGGCTCAGGTGCCATTGTGTTGCCCCAAAGTGGTAAGCAAAGGCAGTCGTGGGCAGCCACAGCCCTACGCTGGACGTCTTCCATTTGGAAACGCGCACAGCCAACCACTCGCGATTATGACCTCCCATACTTCCGCGCCGCAGGCGTGGGAATGCGAATATGGCTTCCGCGAAACCTCTCGCAAAAAGACCACAATGGAAACAGAACGAAATCAAAGCGCTCGGAATGCCTAACCTTCTTGGCTGCCCGAAAGACTCGACGCCGTTTTTCTTTCGTGGTAGCCGCTGCCCTTTTCAGTATTCAAACGTGCGCCTCTGTAACGCTAGCGTAGTAATGAACTTGAACTCTGTTGGCAGCGTTGACGCCGCATATGCTTCCGGATCGTCGTCTGCAACGGGCGGCTTCTGCGACGCTTATTGTGCGCGTCGTGCTTTCGTCGTCGTCTGCGTCGCTGCCTCGGTCCGATACCTCCTTGACTAAAAGCGTGCAGTATTGGAGAAGCAAGACCTAGCGCTTGCTTCTGTGAGGCTGACCCTGAAACGTTTTTGCGCTGATCTGCAGTCGCTAACCAGACGTGCAGTACGTAATGCAATTAATTTTAATGCACTGTGCAAGCGTAATCAGTCACATTACGTTTACTGCAGGAGAAGGACCTTTGACAGTTATCTCCAGTTAGGTGTGCGCTGTGCTAGCCACGGCTATTGTATCCAAGTAAATTTATTAATCTCATCTGTCCACCTGATTCTGTGCCGACCCTTGCTCTGCTGACATTCTCTCTTAGTCCACTCACCTACACAAATACAAAAAATGATTATTTTATCCTCCGTATTACATGCTCCTCTGAAAAACATTTCGTCGCCATGACATCTCCTACGACATCCTTAATTCACGCTTTTCATCTGTCTCTGAGTGTTACCCATACGGTTTCTGCGCATTGCGTACGTTTTTGCAGACGGGTGTTGGGAAGAGACACTGCTCACTCGCCAACTTGCCAAAAAATGGGTTTCGCAGTGCAATGCGGCTTGAATTAGGAAGTTAAACAAAAGTGGCTTTATAGGCAGTTGTAAAGGCTCGTCCATGATAAGATGGACAAATCTACCACACAATCAATAACGTGAACATCATGAAAAACGCCAATCCGTGAAAAAAAAAAAGAAATGCTTACAAAGAAACTTAATTTCATAATCGAGAGAGGGGAATGAATAGCAATATCCCTAAATACGCGTGCTATACCCAGCGACAACTCTGAAGTTAAAACTACTCGACAAAGAAACTTAACGCCAGTATTAAAAACATAATTTGATAGGCAAGGCGCCCACCTATCACTTTGCGTGGATAGCGTTGTGAATTCGAGCCTTCATTATCGCTGACTGCAGCTGCCGCTTCCACCGCACTGCACTGTTTTAGTTCGACTAATTGTTTAGCAGGGACTGGGCCCGTTGTAGCCGAAGTGATTGTCCCTGCCCATTCGTTGACGGCGCTAAGGGAAAGGGGGTGGGGCGGCGAGGGCGAAGCCTTTTGAAAGGACTGTTCTCACGTACCCCACAATGAGCGGGGCTCGCATCATAAACAGCTTCAAAGGGACGTGAATGCAGAACTGGCAGGGGAACGCCAGCGCCGTGAGCTTCAAGTGCGGACCGTTGCGGTGTGACGGTTGCAGTCAAGGTCATCTTTGCCCACTGGGGGCCTTTCATTGTTGGAGGTCACATACCCTCCTCACAGCCTACTTGGTATCTCTGTTTCCTTTTTGTTTCAGGACCGCAGAAACGAATGCCTGAGCTTCTTTTTCCGCTCCCTGGCCGTCTATAATCATGCGCTGTCGCGGGAAACACGACCCTGTTCCTTTGACAGAGCAGCGATCTTTGGTCTGTGTCTGGGCCCCGGAAGCCTGTTCTTGGACTCTATTTGAAGGTGTCGTGTGAGCAGTTGTCAAGTACACTGTGGTTTTGTGTTCAAATGGACTCGCTAGAGGGGTGCTTTGATGTTTATGCACTGATATATGCCTGCCAATGACCTCGGCAACGAAGTGTACTTATGTGCTCTCTGAGAATAGATATGTCTGAGTCCAAGCTGCCAAAATATCTTTGAGTAGTGAAAACACGTCCGTTCTGCGCTTGGTTCGCAGCGGCACCGTTTGCTGATTTTAGAAGAAAGCCTCGTTTATGAAAAAAGCTTGAGAACTTTGTGCAAAAAACTTACTCCGGCCTTCATATCTCCGATAGGCCAAACTTTCAGTAGAAGCCCATCCATTCGTTCACGCCCTGCTTTCAGAAACAGTAATCATGTGTTAAACTGTCCATAGAGTAGCGTGGGTGCCGCAGTTTTTCTTTCTGACGTACCATTCAGTGATGACACGAAAACTCGTTACAGGTGTTTGTGGTCAAGATAAGAGACAGAGCTCTTTAATGAAAAAACAGATTTTAGCCGGCGTGAATATTCGCTCACATGCTACTCTGCCTAAGGGAGGGAATAGGGGAGTAAAGATGGAATAAAGCTGCTAGAAAAGAGTGCGGTCATTGTAGAGGGTTGCAACACAATAGCTCACTGCATGATTGCGTCTTTGAATAAGACCAAAGTCATGTTCTGGGCATGTACAGCGGGGTGATCAAGTGTTCGGGCAATTTAGAGTTTGTCTAAAACACCAATAGCGTCTAAACAGGCAAATAAGAATATCACTGCACGTAGCTGCTGTCTGTAGCAGCCTAAAGGACCTAATATAGAGTACACTGCGAGTGGCACTTTGGTGACGGACTGCATGCATTGTTCATAGTGAGCACGTTCGTTGGCGTACGCTGGACGTTCGAAGAGATTATGAAGTACATTCACAAGTGAGCCGAAATTGCCACAGTACGGACTGTCTGCTGAACAAAAACATTTATTCAGCACTGCCCCATAAGAACTTTATTTCTTTCCCCAGGAAATTGCGCTCTTTGCGAACACACGCTATTCTTATGCAGTGGTTCGCGCTTGTTAGTGTTGCAACATGAAGTCAATGGACTCATACCAGCTTCGCTGTTGGACCCATCATCCGTTACTTAAGTGGAAGCTAGGACAGTCAGAAGCCAAGTTATTACTGCGCCGAGCGCCATAAAAAACCCGACAAAGTGGACACTGCTTGTATAGGCGCTTTGAGAAAAAACAAAAGGACGCCAAATTTCATTATGTGTTAGCAAGGCGATAACATTGTTGACGCCTTTACCGGAAGTAACTAACTGGTGGGGCATGTGAGACACAGGTTGCTCTTCCCCAGCAATGTGGAGAAAAAATAGTAGCCGCAAGCCTCCTTTTTGTACAGGTAGGTTGTCCTGCAGGCTGTCTATTTTGTACGTAGTCCTGCTGTTGTTCGAGTGGTTTTCTTCATAATCCTTAGTCAACATCACCTGCCACGTACCAGCTATGGTTGATAAGTAGAGGATTCGCACAGAAGAACCTGGTCTGCTAGCGTCCCTGCGGGGGTAGAGACATTACATCCCTTCATCCAACGGAGTTTCTACGGTCTGATGACGTTTCTGCGGACGTCACTACCCGCCAGCAATAAGCGAATTTTGTGATAGACGACGGCGGATGGCGCTAGACACCGCCAATTTTTTTTCTCTTATGGTTTTTGTAATGCTCATTCTTTGTCTGCATTGAAATTCCAGACAGAAGTGCAAACTCGAATTTCTACCTTAGGCAATACACATATCCACGGATGACTTCAAAAGCTGTTTATGGAAATACTTTTGGCTTTTTTTTGTCCACTCTTATTCTGCGCTTTTCACATGATGACCGACAACCAACCTGTTTTAGGCTATCGAGCTCCACAAAAAGGGCGCCCTGGGTATCAAGGGCGGCCTGGGTATGTTCACTGCTTAGCTCCCAGCTCGGGTTCATGTCTAAGGAGAAATGAGAACACAGGATCGCTGCACCACGCGTTGAGCTGTCGCCGGCAACACGACCTTCGTCGTGGATGACCCGTCTTCGAAGGCCAGTACGATGCGCTTCAACTCGCGGCCCTCCACTTCCTTTAATGTACTGCAGAGGTAAAAAGTCTCTGACCTCCTTCCAAGTTCCCAACTGTACCGCGCTGCTTGGGGGAACCACCTGACGATGCATTCCTGGTGTCGAGACTGGCGCAAACACCAGTAGTGCATCGTCAGGTATGAAGCTTGGATGGGAGATCGGAGACTTTTGAGCCCCAGTGTACAACACGCCACATGCCATTCGGGTGGGAAATTTTCTCTTAAATTCGCTGTAAGTTCTAGGCGTGCTTTTTGTCCGGTCTTGCATCATGTTCTTCATCGTTTCGCCGCGGTTCCCGGTCGGTGTTCGACTGAGTTTGCCAGGAAACGGAACCAAAAGAGCACAATGCTTAATTCTACGCACTATCGGGGGTCAAAAGTGGTGTACTCCACGCGGCGGGAGCCGGAGCAAAGGAAAACTAGTGTTCCTGTATATGCTCCCGCAGGGAGCAGAGTTGCGCGAAGGTCCGCCATCATGTTCTAAGCTGTGCGGGAAAGCCCCTTTTTGTTTGTACAGGGGCTGCGCTCATGAGCTCGCTGCGTAGAGCGCTGGGGCTTTTTTTTTTCGTTTAATTGCGTACAAATTGCACTCGATGGCAAGCTTCTAAACGTAACGCTGAAAAGTAATCTATGATTTGCCGACGGTATGCATACAGCATGAAAAAAATCGCCAAAGGTTAACAGCAAATCTTAATCATGACAAACTGACGAAGAAAGACTGGAAATGGCCTGCGAGTTTTTTTTTTTTCTGGAACAAGTGATTTCAGATGAACAAGCAGTCCGGTTTCGGATGAGACAGCGTCTGTCCCGTCCTGTGTTCCTGTGTGCTCGTCTTAGGAACAAAAAGAGTATAGCGATGAATTACTTTTTTTTCACAACTAGCACCGCCGCATGTTCTGTGTGAGTTCTGTGCCGAAAATACGAAAACGCATCTCTCTAGAACCACATTAAATAATTCTGCAGCTTGTTGCAGGCAAGCAGACTAAAGCAACGCCAATGCATTGAACAGCGAGTCTGACATAACGAAAAAATTAAAAACTCAATTGCTTGACCAACAACCTTTCACAAAATGTACCCCTTTGCTAAATGTAGTGAAATGACGAATCTTTAAATGACCTTGAAAGTACTCTTACACGTTGATATTATTAACTTTCCTCATTTTTATTAAAAAACATTATCTTTTCACAATAGTTATTAAATTATAATAGTTGTTTATTACTCTCGTAGGTTTTCTTGCCTGTTTCATTCTTATTGCTCGGAAAAATAATTTGTCCTTCCGCTTTGCATTCTCGTACTTCGTAGATTCCGCTTAGGTCGCAGTATCAAAACATTTCGCGACTCCTGGATTTTTTTTGAAGCAGAGATTTGCTGTCTTCTAGCCGAAATTATTCGCGGCATCAAGATTTGCGAAACTTGTTATCGCGGCCCATTCTAAAAAGCCATTTCAGTCGCCGACGTTCCACATGGCACTGCGTAAAACGGTTTGCAGTTTCCAGTGCGGTTGCTGCAGTTTGGCGCCCTGCACCGTCATAGCTGACGACTGCGCCCGTCACAACCACTGCATAACACCAAACCTGACGCCGCAGGTGTGCACGGAAAATGTATGAAATGTAGCCGACAGCGCGGGCTCACATGAGGCGTCGAGCTGACAAGGGTTCGCTCGGCACTGCGCCTGTGAAGTCTGCTTCTCCGCGGAGTGTTGAACACTTGACGTCATGAAAATCACGTGATCGCCTCTCGGCGAATGGCGTTCGGAGCGGCGAGGGAAAACAGACGCGCAACTCTGCTCCCTGCGGGAGCATATACAGGAACACTAAGGAAAACTGCGTTGCAACGCCATCTACAGGCGGAATCTGGGAACGAGACAGCCAATGCATGACCTTTATTATCGGCAGGCATGTCGCTTAGCGCTTTTGAATGTTTCATGCTTTAGCTCGCCAAAATGCCGCAGTTTTCTGTTGCTCCGGCTCCCGCCGCGTGAAGTATACCACTTTTGTCCCCGATAGTACCTCCCTGGCTATCACATTGTTTTTATTGCAATATACTGCATGATTGAAACGAAAGCTTTCCGGTAAAATATTCTCCAGGACTACATACATTTCGAATACATTCCCCAACCATGGGCGATGCACTCAATGGAAGAAGGAAGTGCTGCCTTGCGCCGGCAACCTTTGATATCGGACCACACGTCAACGCAATGCTGGGTGATTCGTAAGCTGAAGGACGATCTGAAGCCCATGTGCTTCGCATCCCACAGAGGAGTCACCAGTGCAATGCCAAGCACGAGGACAGGGAATCGAATCTCGGGCGCGGCTTCTGAGCTTCGGTGGAAGCGGGGTGCAAAAGACACCCGTGCACTGCACTAGTGTATGCGCATTAAAGAACCCTAGTGCAGTCAAAATCAACCAGAGCACTTCACTAGGGTGCGCATTTCTGCAAGCCTTTCTTAATTCCGCCCTTCCTCCCTTCCAAAAAATGGAATTCAGCTGTCCACCGAGAAGCGAGACAATTACTGCGCATTTCCTTCCCCTGCAAAAAACATTTGCACTTTGCACCACTGCAGTACATATCAACAACCACCCCGTCGGTCAGGAGTGGCGGATTTGCACTGCCATTTTTGAGTCCCATAATGGAGATCAATGTGCTGCTCCCAAAAAGAATGTTTCAGTTTAGTTTACTTTAGATTATGGCGATTTAACGTCCCAAAGCGACTCAGGCTATGAGGGATGCCGTAATAGCTCCGGAGATTTCGACCACTAGGGGTTCTTAACTTGCACTGACATCGCACAGTACACGGGCCTCTAGAATTTCGCCTTCATCGATATTCGACCACCGTGGCCAGGATCGAATTCACATCTTCCGGGTCAGCAGCCGAGCGCCATAACCACTGAGCCATCGCGGCGGTACAGAAGGAGGTTTCAGAGTTTCAATTTCACAATGTTTCAAATTACGCCCTTCATACAGTCGTATACAACTCATGACTATCGTGAAGCTTCGCCCACATTCAGGACCACCGCATAGAATTCCTCCGCGATGAAAAGTAGTACGTCGTTAATGCATTTCTTATTATCGAAACTAGAAGCTAATCACAAGACAACAACATGAGCTCAAGAATTTTGATGTATCTGGCTTTTTTGATATAGAAAAGCATTACAAAAATAATTTCGTTTACTGCTGCGATTAGTCAGCGGAGTAGGATACCCCGGATAATGGCCCATTGCTACTAGCTGCTGTTTTTTTTTAATTGTTTGCTAGGGTGAAAGAATTATGGCCCAGACGGCAAAACGTATTGAGTACCGTTTGTATGTTCTTCATCTGGCTAATCTAAATACCAGGAAAGTACAAGCCAACACTCTGACCAATCCAATGACTTTAAACAAATAGTACCCCGACGTGCATGGTCCGCCCTGCCCCTGATGCGCGGAACAGGGCACCATGTTTCACGTGACTTGGCTTTTCCAGAGAAACTTCAACTGGGAGGAAAAATCTGACATAACTTTTGAGCGTTGGGTGGCCACCGTGCACAGCAATGACCCCGCTGTCCAGGAGAGCCTGGAGGAAAGAGAACGAGCAACGCTTCAGGTCATTGGATTCACCGACTGAGACCAATCAACTTTAAAACTTTCAATAACTGTTTTTTCACCTTCTCCTCCGTTGGTACGTCATAAAGACGCAACATTTCACGTTTTCCCACGGTGTCGCCGGAGTGACTTCGGACCCTCGATGGTAGGCGGCGGAGCCTTGCCTTCTATACGGTATATAGGCCGGTCAGTCTGTGAGGGCGATCGCGCGTACGCTTGGGCGTGGTACGTGTGGTCGTGTAAGGCCGAGTACCTAACTGGGTTACCGCGTCTTCTGGACGAGACAGAGTTGGGAAAATAAAAGAAGCCACAGGGCGGCAACCTATCCGCGGCTAGAAGACGCGTGGGTTGACTTCCTTCATTGACGACGTGACGCCATCAAGTCTTCTGAAGCGAAGACAAAGTGCGTAGCTCTAGAAAAAACGAGAAAATCATTTCCCTTCTTTTTATCATATAAGCACAGTAGGGAAAGTGACTAGATCCCGCTCGAAGATTCTTCTAAAGGCTTAATATACAATCGAAAAAAGCTTGTCCTCCATCCGAAACGTCGTGAATTAAATCCTGTTATGTTTTTCTTCCACCAAATGATACGTGGCGGCTAGGAGCAGCAATAGAAACAGCAGAGGTAACCTGCTACGCAAGGAACCGACGGCTTGGAGTAGTCTCTCAGCACACAAGCGCGCACCTCAGCGTCGTCTTCGTTACAAAACCACTTCGTCGTCCTCCCAGCGTCCGTAGCAATATACATGTTGGTTGCGAGAGCATGAAGTACTTGACTGCTGACAGGAGTATACAGGGTGTTTCACTTAAGACTTTCTGCAATTTTTAAAAATAAGCTATTTGAATTAGATGCGCCCTTTTTCTGGCATAGCATTGTCAGTGGTGTAGTACATCATAATGCAGCTAAGACGTGCTAACTATCAGGCTTGTTAACCAATATTTAATAGTTAACTTTTAAACTATTACCGTTGGGCTCCTTAATTATTGAGAGGCATGTAGCCCGCCGTAAGCAATGTCCATATCTGTTTTTAGAATTTCGAGAACGCGATTATCCTCGGCGCTGTGGCCCAACAAATTTTGGCTATCTCGACGAGTTAGGTTCACTGGGGAGGCTGCTTTGCCTGCAAGCTTCTCAAACCGCATGTATTTTGGCGCGATGTAGGCGAAATTTGTTGGGCCACAGCGCCGAGGATAATCGCGTTCTCGAAATTCTAGAAACGGATATGGACATTACTTACGGTGGGCTGCATGCCTCTCAATAATTAATGAGCCCAACGGTAATAGTTTAAAAGTTAACTATTAAATATTGGTTAACAAGCCTGCTAGTTAGCACGTCTTAGTTGAATTATGATGTACTACACCACTGACAATGCTATGCCGGAAAAAGCGCGCATCTAATTCAAATAGCTTATTTTTAAAAATTGCAGAAAGTCTTAGGTGAAACACCCTGTATAGCAAAGTATACGGTTCGTTAAAGGAAACATATTTGACTCGACGTTTCGATCGGAAGACCGATCTTCTTGAAGAAGATATGTCTTGATATGTTAGCTTTAACAAAGCGTATACTTCGCTATATATATATATATATATATATATATATATATATATATATATATATATATATATATATATATATATATATATATATATATATATATATATATATATATATATATATATATATATATATATAATTTGCCGGAAGGCACTGTGAACCAGACTGCAGAGTCTGCAGATGAGTCCACAGCTGAGTTCTACCTGAGATCTATTTAAGCAATTGCTAAAATGATAATTCGGTGTCAAGAAAAATGACTGCTGCGTTTACACCCTTTGCCTCATCTTACCTGGAAACAAGTGGCCTGGTCAATTAGAAAATGAACCACAGTTGGGATCTTAACCGGATCTTAATAAATACGTTGAGCGAGTGAGAGCGCAAGCAGGGCTCTAGTACATTTATTGGAATGATGTAAAGTGCCATTTGCATTATTGCAAGAAAGTCAATTGTACAATGAACGAAAATATTGAATATATAGCAGAAAAGAATGACACCGAAGCATAGATTCCTGTTTAATGGGGCCTTCGAGAAGCTGATAAACAAAAATGAGCAACTATTCGTACGGTGTATAAGCAGGCAGGTTAGATGCAGGCCGAATAAAGTTAATGTGAAACAGATGCAATGTGTACAACAAAAGATCTGAAAGAAAAAAAAATTTGAATACCATCAAATGGGAGAGCAACAACGGAGGTTAACCTCTGATATATCTAAAATAAGATTTCTCCTTTACTATCACCCACATCACTAAGAAAACCCCTGTAGAAGAGTTCCTTAGCGAGCAAATTCCAGCCGTTAATAATGGAAAAGTATTGTTTAAATACATTACAATGGAATCACATTCTTTCCAGTTTTCTTGCACTCACTAGTCGAAGAAATTGTTGCGACAAACTGCGCATCAAGCATTTATCTTTTTAAGATTGAAAGTCGCCTGCCAATTGGACGGATTCTTTTTCTGCGACCCCTGGGTGGTATATTCATGCCCTTTTTCCGGTCTCTTCTGTTCTCTCCTTTCAAGGTTTCCCTCAGAACAAGATTCATGCATGTATCCAGGTGAAACGCGAAAGGCGCCCTTCGGCTGTGCGATGTCAGTGCACGTTAAAGATCTTCAGCTGGTCGAAATTATTCCAGACTCCACCACTACGGCACCCCTTCCTCTCTCTTATCTTTCACTCCCACCTTCTTCTCTTCCCTCACGGCGCGGTTGCGGTGTCCACCGAGAAGTAAGACAGTTACTGCGTCATTTCCTTTCCTCAAAATCAGTGTATTCATCGCGCTTTTCCTTTCCCCATGAACTGCTCCTTCTGTGTCATTTGACACGCCAACAGGTCATTCGCACTCCGAAGACGCGGAAAGGCTTGCAGGTGTTTTGTTTTCTTTTTGATGCCGGACGCCCCTCCAGACGGTGCTTCTGTCGTCACACGCCAGACAAGCGTCTGCGATCGTGGCGCGACAGCGGTGCGATCCTTGAACCCGCTTGCACCGTCGGACGGCTTTAAGGCACGCACCTTTGACCGGCACGATGAATGGCTTCAAGGTCGGCGACGGCATCCATGACGCCGCTCCTGGAATTCCGCAGCCTGATCCGAGAACACCGCCAGACGTGCGAACCCAAACAGCCCCACGCCGTACTTCATTTCTTGCTTGTGCGATTGATCTCCCTCGAACACTCATTTCACCAGTTCGTCGAAGTGAGCGAAAGGTGTTTGGCAGTTGGGGAGCGCGACCGATCCGTGGCAACTTGGTATTGATGAATGCGTCTCCACGAATTCTCCCGACGACAGCTGCAGAGCCTCGTTAGTTTGCAGTTCAGCTGAAGCGCCAGTGGTTAGGTACGCTACGCCTCAGGGAGGCATGTAATTTAGGCGCTTGTTCGGAGTATCCTATAACGACCATCACGGTGTTCTAAGGTTGCTGAAAGCGTGGAGTGCGTCCCATTCTAGGTAATTTATGTAATATCTCGTGCTGCTTGTTGACTACTGGATCGCAGCTGTCAAGTCTTTGATAGGTAGCGGGTGGAGTCAGCGACCGTGACTCTTCGGAAAATCTCAGATCGGGCACGAAACAGGCGGAGAACATCGCAGACGACACTCGACAGCCTGCGTGTTGTTTTTGTCGTTGTGTTTTATGTGGTGCCCTGTTCGTTCTATTAGCAAGAAGAATGCAATAATGAGAGCAATATAGCCCGCTCGCTCCTGCCGACACGAAAAACAAGCCTCATAAAAAAGCTCATTCAGTTTTAAAATGAGTGTTTCTTGTGTGCCCCGATCGAAGGCGATTAGGAGGCTGGTACGAGTACGATAACGTTTATATTATCATTTGTCTCAAAATGAAAATCAGGCCGCAGGGCTACCAATTCCAAGAAAAGTAGAGTAGTACTTTCCTTCAGCGCTCTTTCTCTTCAATGCTCCGAACAGCGTGTAGTAAATAAGTATTCTTTTCATTGTCGAAAGTATCTAGATGACGGAGAATAAAGATGACGTCCCTCTCAGGGCTGCCACTGACCTGGTTTCGGCTGCTCACAGTGAATGCTTCCGTAATGATCAATGAAACCTTTGCGGTTGATGTAACGGGGCTATAGGCAGCCTTTTATTAGCAATATTGTTCCCCAAAAGCTCGGACGTCTCATAAAACCACAATGCCTCATTTTGGTTACAAAAGTCTTTGCCAGCTTTCACGTACGGCGGCTAATTGAATTTTACTGCATAGCAGGTTTCTTGTCATCTTCCGGTTACCAAAAATTTCAATAAAAAGAACAAATAAAGGTATTCAACTCACATTATCGGTTAGAAAGAAATTGGTGGCGAAAGCAACCGAATAATTGCAACAAAAGCCCTGTGAGCCATCATGCGAACATGTTGGCTCCCATATAAACCGTTTTCACGGAATCAGTTAGCTGCAGCGTGAACATAAAAAAGCTATTAGCACACACGGTGAATTATATGTGCCAGTTCTCCGTTAAAATTTGTAAGTATTCTAGAAAGAGAGAATGAATGAATATATTGTGTTATTTTCACTACCAATATATTAAGGGCCATTTTTATTTCATTTGTGAAAATACATGAAAAAGTAGACATGACGCTGCTTTCTAACCTGCTAGGCATGGAGGGACAAAATTTAGACGAGCAAATAATTGACACCCTAGAAGGTTTCAATGACTTTATGGTCCAAATGAAATAAGAAAAACTTTTAACAACACAAACACGCGAAGGGCTAACGCACAATGAAAATAAAATGCTTATCGAACACTAAGTAGTGGAGACAGTCGTGTGAGTTGTAGCATGCTCACAGAATAAATGTCGAGACCGGAAACTCTAGAAAGAAGGCAACCGTCTAGCGTCGTCTCCTTCCTTTTACTACCTGTGTTGCGAACAACACACCGCTCATGTACACAAATCAATGGTGGTGCAGTACTGGGAATCTCTACGCCCCTGCAAAATTATCCAGAAATGGGAATCCTGGAGCCCGCATAAAAACTTGACCGGCCTTGAACATGCCATTCGCGGACGGTTAGCCTTGAACCCCCCAGTTCCGTTCTTTTGTCCGAAGCCCACCACATCCGGAGCGCGCTACGGTAAGCGGGCGCGCCGCCTACCGGGTACATTGTTAGTCGTCACAGCGGGTGAATGTGCATGCGTGCGTACAACGCCGGTCCGGGGCGCTGCGCGTCCAACCGTTCGCCCTTATTCCTCGAGTTCCGACGAATTTCGCTTTCGGCGCTGACTTCGCGTGATATGTGCGCATTGGCGAAAGGGAGCGGACGTATGCGTTGTTTCACACCGGAAGGCAGTTGCTGTCAGTGCGCATGGACAGCAATGACACATTTAAAAATTGCGAGGACACTTTGGCAACTAAAGTGTTGAGAGGCGTAAGACGAGAACACTATGCCGTGATGACTTCCGGTGGATGTGACGACACACCTCTCCCGTGGCTATATCGATACCCAAATTATACACATTTCGGGGATCTGAAGTGTTAATTACGCTTAATTACACATTTTCCACCTAACTTGACACAAATCCGACGTCTTTCCGGCCATTCTTAGACGATTTTCACTATGCCGTGACGATTTCCGGTGCATGTGACGTCACACCATTCTCGTGGCTTTATCGACGTCCGCACTATTTCGACGCAATTTCGACATTTTTGCCTATAATTAATTAATTACTCCACAGTGATCAAACATGGCTTCTAGGTTCATTTCTTCCTCCTGTATCTGAAGCAACCATTGGTGTTCTATCTTTTTTAGTTCCAGAGTTACGCGCGTGTGGCACGCTTTGTTAACGGACAGACGACAGTAGGAGCCATTAAAGGCTTTTGCCTTAAAAAATTGAACTGTAGACGTCGGTGACGTAGCGCCTGCATTCCATCAGGAAGGTCGGACAGGTCGGCATTTCGTAGACGTGCTCGTCGGAATCATAGGGACCATTTTTTTGGCCCTCATGCCTAAACAATTTTAGAATGCGGTGACCACCGCCGCACGGAAACTCCGACTCTAATCAGAAGTGTCGCAATGCTTTTCGTCGGAACCGTCGACACAGCCTGTACACTGCTGAAGCGCCAGTTCAAGGGAACGCGCTTTCATGCGTTGAGCCGCCCACACGTGAACTCTTCACGCCTACAAATACAGACTCTGCAAGTGACCTTAGTCTCGTCCGAGTTGTCATTGCGATCGACCTGGCTATCGGACTGCAATTCGTTTCAGATGCACTGGCAGTATTGCACATCCGGTAAGGCCAACGTCACTGAAAAAAAGACACTCGCGCAGTTCGAGCTGAAGCGAACTACAGAACAACCTCGGATGCTGTACACTTTCGTCACTGCAAGTTCAATAAATATTGGTACAAAGAGAATTCACAAGAACAGAGCACGGCAGGCGAGCTGACGCTTTCTCTGCCTTTGCTCGCCATATACAGGCACGACCATTTATTGCCACTGAGGGCAGCCACGGGATTTCAGCTTGCAAAGAGGACATCTCCATGTTACGTCGCAGAAAATCATGGTGCAAATCACAGTCACTGAACCCTTTTGTTAAACTCTCGAGAGCAGAAATAAAACATTTCAATGGTTGGTTCTTGGTACCTGACTTTGGCTCACAAAGCACAAATTCCACATGCGAGGATAAGTAACTTCAGCCTTGTTTGAAGAAGCGTGTATGCGTTAAAAGTTCATGTTAGAACAGCTAGAATACTTCTTACCGCCTATAAATCATGCCTTTTGCTTGCGTTTAGCCGCGCCTTCGGTATAGTGTTTATGCGTTTGCAGTCGGTCCAGACTGTTATGCAGGTCTGTTCCAGTGCGGTGTTATGTTTATAACTGCCATGTGAATACAAATCTAAAGAAGTATTTTTTATTCTTTATTTCCTCGCGGACAACAATTCTATATAAAATGAGAAACATATTCTATTGGGTTGTACAACGTACAAGAAGTGATAAATTAAGGCTTGCACTCTGTTCCTTTTCAAAGTGCCTGTTATCATATAAATTCATTGAGCGGTGCTATCTATAACAGAACTTAGGAAATTATCCTCGACACCGGATTCAAGCTTGTTAAGTGTGGCAAATCAACTACATTCGATTGAATAATACTGCTGTCACACGGGCACTTTCGATCGCGATCGGACTTGAGCGCGGTTGAAGTTTCAAGCACGATCGAGATGGACAGCTGCTACACGTATCCGCTCGATCGCGATCAACTAGTTGAAATGCTACATACGAGATGGCGCTGCTTGTACTATCATCATCACCATTGATTATTTAATCAATTTATAATAACAATAGACTCTCTTTCGTAGCTTTGTTGAGTATTCCGACCACGTACAGGGTGCATGTTAGTGTAGAACACAAGTCGGCGTGCACGTCGTTAAAAGGTTATTTCTAAGTGTAATTTGGTTTGAAGCCTTGCCTTTAGATTACAAGTGGCACTCAGAGCTCAGATTAATCAATGAAAATGTATGTGGCTTCAGCGCGATTTACATGGGTTCATTTAAACTCACCTTTGGAATACCATCGTAATCTGGCGAAATATATATGGGAAGTAAAATCTTTTGCTGACGTGATGAGTAAACTAGGGCTAATCACTTATGCCTGCATATCTGATCTGCTGAAGTTCAAGGTTAACTTTTGGGGTAAACTGCAGGCATCATATAACAAGCTGAACGCACATGAATTAAGAGAGCATTTTCAAGAACACTGAGAAAAGAGTTTTGATTCTCTGCGTTTTATTTATAAAACTCTTGTTAACTCACTAAAATCTGGAAGGAAAATAACTCGCTTATGCCCCAAGCTAACAATATTTATGCACATATCTACCTATGACTTAATCATGATTGAATATGAATGCAAAAAATTCTCCGTCAACACTGCCTCAGTGTTCGACTTAAGAGCGTTAGCTACGAGAGCTTCAAGTGTTTGCATCGGTGTGCTGAGCAAACGTGGAGAAGATCAAATCCAAACATCGGCCGGTATTCCCTCTCCGGAAACATCATTTCTAAGACACAAGCAGCACCATCTACCTAATGGATTTTGCACTCCTATTGTGATTTACAGCCACCTTCGCTGCATAGTTTATATTTCTTAGATATATCAGTTAATAAATTTTATAAACATGTGCATTACAACACGACGAATTGTTTGACATCATTCAGAACCCCTTGCGACAAACGGTTCGGCCGTAATGGCCATCTGAAGGTCCTCGGAAGGCTCGGTGTGGGGGCGGAAAGGTCCTCGGTGCAAATTTCACACATACTTTGGGCTTCATGTCAGTTAGTACTTTACCCTCAAGAAAATGCCAAGTCATCTGACATCGCTTCGAGCATTCTGCGTCAAACGGGTGACCCACAAATTTTATGCAAAAGGTGGCCCGGGTGGGGGGGGGGGGGGGGGGGAGGGGTTCACTTCGATGGCTGCTGTACCGGCACATATGCAATGGATCGAAAGTAAAGGTGTCAAGTGAGGCGCTACGGGCTCACTATTGCTATGTGATACAGTGTGGTCACGTGGTTTTGGTCAATTCGAGCTTCATTGCAGACAGACGCGTCCTAGAAAAACCTAAGTAACAGAAGCTAACGCTCTTAAAAGTGCCCAGTGCCTCTCTACATCACCATCTTCCTATCCAATATCGCTTTGGAACACGTTGTCTGAAAAAAAAATTTCAAGCACCACTACTACGTCAACGCGCATAAGCCAACAGGAACCGGCAACCCCTGTCTCCAGCACTCCACTTTCAATGCAAAAGATAACCTCAAAAGCCATAGGACACTCTTCACTCTCTTAAAACTTGTCAACATTCCTTGTCAACGTGTTGCATCGGCTCGCGTGAGCAACACAGAGCACAGAGGCTTTTTTAAACCTTGCCACCGAGACCACGCTCTCTAAGCCTTGTCTGGTATTTTTTTTGGGACCTGGGTCATTGTCATCGTCACCATTCGATTCTCCTAGCTGATGCCGATATCTTTAGGCATGTCATTCTTGGATGCGCCAATGCCACGACTGAGGTAAAACAATCGTTTAGGTGACGTTCGCAATGGACTCTTCCATATATGTACAGAAATTGAACCATGCATGTCTCGTTTATCAATTCACATCACCCAATCTTTTCGCAACCCTGCTCATCGGACCCGTCTTCACAGTCCTTAAATCCGTCGCATACTATCATACGCGTTATGCAGGTGCCGTTGCCGCATGTAAATTCCCACTGCGGGCAGGTTGGTCCACAGTCATTTTCGTCGGAACCGTCGTGACAGTCAACATCTCCATCACACACGAATTCATGCCAAATGCAACGACCATCTCCGCAGGTGTACTCTGACTGCGAGCAGGTCAGCGTTTGGCAGCCTTTCTCGTCGGAACCGTCGAGGCAATCTTCGTCACCGTCGCACTGCAGCGAGTTCCGAATGCAGCGACCATCCCCGCACGGAAACTCTGACTGCGAACAAGTCGCTTTGCCGCAGTTCTTTTCGTCGGAACCGTCGGTACAATCGTTGACACTGTCGCACCGCCAGTTCAAGGGAACACACTTTCGGTCGCTGAGTGGCCCGCACGTAAAGTCTTCAGGCCTGCAAATACGGGCCTTGCAAGCTAACGCACTTTCGTCCGAGTGGTCTTCGCAGTCGGCAATGCCATCGCACTGAAGTTGGTCCCAAATGCACTGACCGTTTTGACATGCAAATTGGTCCTCCATACACGGGCAGTCCTTCTCATCAGAGCCATCAGAACAGTCTTTTTCTCTATCGCACAGCCATTGAAGGGGAACACATCTGGCACCGTATGGTCCGCTGCAGGCGAATTGGTCTGAGTTGCAGGTCTTGGGAGGACACGTCGCCGCAAGTTCGTCCGACCTATCCGCGCAGTCTGGATATCCATCGCAGAACCGCCAGCTCGGGATGCATTGACCATTGAGACACGCAAACTCTCCCTGCGTACAGTTTGGTCGTGTGCAGTTTTTTTCGTCGGAAGCGTCGCCGCAGTCGTCTACGTAGTCACACTGCCATTTTAGAGGGATGCACTTGCCCGGCAGTGCGCACTTGAACTCGTTCGCCAGACAAGGTCGGGGCGTTGGAGTCGTGGGCACGCAGTACGAAACTGCGGTCCTTAGTACGGAAGCGAAGACCAGGAGCGACAATAGGCTCACGAACAAAACAGCTGGCCTGGAGTCATTCATAGTTCTGGCAACGCAGAATTGCGAGGCTTTCTGCCGATCACTTTTTCAGCAGAATGTCTTCGAGCAATAGCCTTCTTAAGGGCTTCTGTGAAACTCTTCGAAGACGGACAAGTTACTAAGAGGGCCGAATGTTACACACACAAGACAGCACCGAAGAAATCACATCTATCCATCTCCGGGGACAGTTAAGCTTGTCCAGTCTGGACCACCTCAGTTGCTTGGCTTCTAGGTGGGGGTCTAACTGGCTAGTACTGAACGAAGTACGGGACCTAAGTGCACACCGCTAGGCGGACAGTTGCAGCGGCACGCAGATAAAATGCAGGAAACGATGTCCTACGCACCTTAGTGCGGTCTTCTGCAGTCGACAAGGCGAACAACACTGGAAAAATAGGTTCATGCTTTCCGAGCTGACGCAAAGGGCCTGGCAAGCCGGACGCTTTCCTCACCGCACGTTCAATAAATGTTGTTAGAAAGAGCAGTCGCCATAACAGGCCGCCTGAAGCTTTGCTGACGCGTTTATGGCCTTTGCTCACCACATACAGAAACGATTGTCGGTTGTGCCTCCCGGCAGTGACGTCATTTCCTCACGCGGAGAAGACAACTACATGTTGCACCGTGGAGAATCGCACAGCACTGGGGAACGAGAGGGGCACATGCGATCATGTTCGCATGACCCTGGGAAGTGTACGCGTTAGCACGCTGCCCACAGAACACAGGAATGCTCCGAGCTGTAGAATAAGATAAGGCCTGAACAAGCAAAATTTAAAAATTCACTGGGACACCTAATTACTTTGTGCTGTCAATGGTATAACATTAGAATCTGTTGAAGCCTTTACCAGATGTCACGTCACTTCCGGTGTGGTGATGTCACTTTACTCCAGCCAAAATGAATTATTCGCTCTGATGACGTTATTTCGTCCAGCCAATTGTAATTATCCGGCCTCCTGACGTCACGTCTCTCCAGCCAATGGGCAAATGATATAATGAACCAGATATTTTGTCCCTCATGAAACTTCTAGTGCTATCGTATTAAAATAAATCCTGCAGAAAGCACACACAAAGCAAACAATGCTTTCCCTCCTCAGCCGTGAGGGCTCACTGATGAGTTCTCTACGCGGTGATCCATAGGCTATATGGCGCGTGGATGCCGAGTGTAAGGCAATGCGATGAATCCCTGAAGCGAAATAGTCCTCGCTTAGCCCGTCAATTTGCGTCCATGTCCAACATTCTCGAACAAAAATTTTGAAAATTGCAAAATTGTAAGATACTGCTATGGAAGTATACAAGGTAATGGCCAAATTTTCTGACCTGTTGCAAAACCTTTCTTTTAAATTATTTCTATTGATCGCACCGAACAGTTAAGAGTGCCACAGAAAACCGAAGGCGGACGGTTTTGACGACAGCGACAACTTTAATAGAAAAAAATTCAGGACTGCCGTCGGGTGATCTACAAATATATTGATTGTTATATTGAAATCTTACGTCATATGAAGAAAAAACTGCGTTCAAAAATGGTTTCCCGCTCAAAATGCTTTTGTCCAGAACTGTAGGGTATGTTTCGGTAAATTACAGTTTAAGGGAGCACCAAAAGGTTGTTTCTGGCGCTTCTTCTGTGATGCGCGCGGGAAGCTAAAGGAAAGAACAAGAGGCAATCGAAGCGCTTGAAATTCATATGGTGGAGTGTCAGCACTCCGTCCGTAATGTTGGTAAAGAAGGAGACAGATTACCTCTGCAAGCTTATGCCACGCTTGAGGGAAGCGGGACACTGGGGAGTGCAGATTAAAATGTATATAATGGCATATGAGTGCAAGTAAAACATTAGTTGATGTCTAGCGAGTGTTCTGCATTGTTATGTGTAGAGTGCAGTAGCGTGCCTGCGCGTGTATGCGCGCGTATTGTCTGCGCAAGCTCGCTAGAAGAAATGAATCTAGGAAGCGCTTACCAACTCTCCAAACTGAATGCATTAGCGAAGTTTCAACGGTTGTCTTTGACATGTACGACTTGGTAAAACAGTGTGAACTTGAATAGAACAGAATAACCTAAGCCAAAAAAAAAAATACGAAGTTGCAAAGAAAGTGTTATTTCCCAGTCTTCACCGTGGTATTCACAATGCTGGTTACAATGCAACCACTGCAGAATTTTTTCACAGTGCTCATGTTATTACAGCTCACAAGTTATACCGCTACCGTTTGAGTGCTCGGTTTAAATATGAAGTGAAAAAAAAAAAATGTTCATAGCCTGGATGCCTTGGCACGTTTAGAAAGAAATACGAAATGTTATCATACTAGACGTGGAGAAAACTGGAAGGTTGCTGTACCACGCTTCAATTCTGGTATGGAGCGATTGTGTTATTCTCTGCCATCTCTTTTAAGCTACAATCAGCCACTGAATTTTGATTTATTTAGTTTTTCGACTGTTAAACTAAGAGACATGTTTGCCAATTGACTAACCTGATTTCATCTATTCTGGTGTTTGTTTTACCTCGCTCAGACCCTTTTTTCCTTTATTCTGCACTGATGAAGTGTCTTGATTTGTTTATCGTTTGTTCATTATCTGGTGCTGTCTAGACGCTGCCTTATATATGGGGCTACGGACTCGTCAAGCCGCCAAGTGGCAGCTTTTTTTCCGTAGCCCTTCATCTGTATCACCTGATGGAAAAAAGATTTGATTTGATTTTATATTTCATATTCAGGTGACCTGAGTAAGTATACAAAATGCGGCTCATTACAGACCTAATGCGGTTGTAATTAAGTAGAATGATTTTTATTGAAGCAATTTTCGTTTTAGGTGAGAAAAATTTTCGAATGTCATCACTACCGGTGATTGTTGTCACTTGATGCAATGGCACTGCACAACACAGTGGCTGCGCGTCGAAACCTTAATCTGCCGTGCACTCTTACAATCACGTGTTCATGCTTCCCCGTTCTGATTGTAGGCGACGCCAGCTCTTCTCATGCGCCCTGCTAGCACGAGGAGTGGCGCGCGGAGTATCAAGCGATTCGGGAATTCGGCGCAGCGCACATACAGGGTGCTTAACCTAACATTTTGATCAATTTCTTTAAAATAGGCTTTCTAAGTTAGATGAACGCTTTTTCGTCATAGCAATGCCGGCGGCGTAGTACATCAGAATACACACCGCAAAACAGCGCGCTTACACGGGACGAAGAAGGCAGTTGTAAGTTCAGCGCTGTGTGTGTGCGTGTCTTCTTTCTTCGTCCCGTGTAAGCGCGCTGTTTTACGGTGTGATCTCATCACTAGCGACTTACTAAGGTGAATGGGAGAAGAGATTTCCTTTTTCCCCCTCTACGTCGAGAAAACATGAAACACGAAGAGAAATGACAGTGAATATCTTAACATGCTTCTGGATTACCACGGATTGCAATCCATCCAGCCCATATCCTAGGTATGCGCAGTGCCAGTGTTGTTTCACTCTCTGGTTGCGTCCATGACTTTAACGAACATGGGCTTCTCGCAATAGCATGTACAGAAATGTGGCTATATCGCGCCTAACGTTCTGGACAAACCTGTTGTTCCCCGTGACAAAAGGAAGACGGTCACAAATAGTGGAGCTTGCGCCTGTTTTGAACTGAAATAGATGGTTTGGTTTATGGGGTTTAACGTCCCAAAGCGATTCAGGCTATGGGAGACGCCGTAGTGGAGGGCTCCGGAAATTTCGACCACCTGGGGTTCTTTAACGTGCACTGACATCGCACAGTACACGGGCCTCGAATTTCTCCTCCAAAGAAATTCAGCCGCCGCGGCCGGGAACGAACCCGCGTCTTTCGGGCCAGCAGCCGAGCACCATAGCCACTGAGCCACCGCGGCGGCTTGGGACTTTGCACTGCGCCTGTACCTTAACTAATTATTCAGTGTACTAGCTAAGGTGACGTTAACTATCACTAACCATACATTAACTAGTATCAAGAAATTTGTTTCATGCTTAACTGCCATTAACTATCATTAATGGTTAGACGTTTCTGGACATTTCATATACATTGTGTCGAACATTCTAGAGAGTTCCCATCACTTGACGGGTGAGTGACAGGACATGATGGATGACATGAGAACAATGGTAAAGACCAATTATCCTAATTAACATTTCTAGTCAGACTACATAAATAAATAAAACTGAGCAGGAACTTCGTCGATTGGGGAATCGAACCAGGGTCTCCGGAGCGCGAGGCGAGCACGCTAACCACTCTGCAATGCCAGCTCGATGGTTTGGAAGGAACAAAGGCGCGTCTAGCTAATACGGCGTCTTCGTTCACTCCCATCTTCCTCCCTTCCCTTACGGCGAGGTTCAGGTGTCCACCGAGATATGCCAGAGAAAGAGAGAGGGAGATACATTTCCTTTCCTCAAAAACCAATTTACCGTCGAGCAAGGTGTAGAGCCGAATGGGCGATGACCTTATGTGCACTCCCTGGCAGCGTTGCAAGACGCTGTCGCGTTCCACTCTTACAGACGAAGTTTATTACCTTAACCACACATCAGTGACACAAGCAGCAACACTGCGCTTAAGGCTTTCGTTTCACCGCACTTTAGGTAAATAAAGTTGCCCCCCTTGAATTTTCTTTTGTTCCTTGCCCAACTGAATTTGGCATTGAAGATGTATTGGGCGAGCCACCTGATTAGTGCAGCTCCTTTTTTTAGAGCGCAGCTCTTTGGCGTCCGTTCCTGGGTTTCGCGTCGTCGTCGGCGTTGTCGTCGGCCTCGTAACCAGCTCCGCCCCCCTTTCATCCCCCCAGCGCTAGCAGCGACCGACTGATACCGCTGGATGCCGCTGACGCCGCTAGAGAGTCAAGATAACGTGACTGCATAGAACACCGTCGCCGCCATGCAGAAAGAGGAGTAAAGGGTCCCCCCCCCCTGTTCTTGTGTGGCGGATAGGGTGCTCTTCAGTTGCCGACGCGCCGGTTATTTCACGTAGGCCCCGGCACGTCGACGAATACGTGACCACCTTCCCACGGCTAGACCTGGTTCTTAGCGCTGCGGAAGCGAGGGTATCATATTGTTTGTGTCGGCATCGGCGGCGTTGTCCCTGAAACCAACTCCGCAGCTGGGGTTGACTGACTATCGAAAAGGTGAAACAGCTTATTTGCTGCGCTCAAATTTCGCATTAGGAAGTAACGTAATCGTCGGTAATTTTTTTTCTTCGTCTCTTCATTCGGTAGCCTTCATGTGTGTTCCGCGCATGCTAGAGCATCTCATCACTAAGGATAGTTGCCGGGCCAGTTGGTACATGATCACACCGTAAAACAGCGCGCTTACACGGGACGAAGAAAGAAGACACGCACACACACAGCGCTGAACTTACAACTGCATGGTTTATTGCATTGCTCGCAATAAATACCGGAAAGGAAAACAAAAAAACAACCAAAGGAAGGCGGGGAGATATCCTCCTGTCGCATCATGTCGTCAAAGGTTATTCAAGATATTTAATCTCTTTTCTTGTCAGTGCCATCGATGGAGTGCTAACGCATGACGCGCCTTTCCTGTCTATGATGAATGCTTCATATAGTTCACGTTTGTGCTGATGATTGTACCGCCTCAAAATTGTCATTGCACACCTAACCTTGGACGAAGCCAGATTTTGAGGCGGTACAATCATCAGCACAAACGTGAACTATATGAAGCATTCATCATAGACAGGAAAGGCGCGTCATGCGTTAGCACTCCATCGATGGCACTGACAAGAAAAGAGATTAAATATCTTGAATAACCTTTGACGACATGATGCGACAGGAGGATATCTCCCCGCCTTCCTTTGGTTGTTTTTTTGTTTTCCTTTCCGGTATTTATTGCGAGCAATGCAATAAACCATGCAGTTGTAAGTTCAGCGCTGTGTGTGTGCGTGTCTTCTTTGTTCGTCCAGTGTAAGCGCGCTGTTTTACGGTGTGATCATGTACCAACTGGCCCGGCAACTATCCTTAATCATAATACAGATAAGACGGGCCAACTAGCAGGATGACTAACTAATACTGAATACTCTCTTTAACTGCTAGTTTTAGGCCCCCCAATTATTGAGAGGCGTGTACCCAAGCCTAATTGACATCCATATCGGTCTTTACACTCTCGGAAATGTGGTTACGCTCGGCGCTGTGGCCCAACACACTTCGGCTACATCGCGCCAAATTATATGCGTTTTCTAGAAGCTTGCAGTCAAAGCAACCTCTCCAGTGCATAAAACTTGTTGAAATAGCCAAAATTTGCTGGGCCACAGCGCCGAGGGTAACCGCGTTTTCGAAATTCTAAAAACTGATAGGGTTATTACTTACGGTGCGCTACACAGAAAAGGGGCGGGGGGGGGGGGGGGCAGAGATTGGCTTGCTGAGTGATGGAGAAAGGTTGTACAACTTTCCCCCTGGAGGAGTTCCGGCGGACAGGATGCAGGAATGAAACTGAAGAAGTTTAAAAGAAAGCGCAAACAGAAAACGACGAACAGATGAAAATGACGGTGAAAAAAAAATTCATCACATAAACTCTATGTACTCCTTTTCTTGGCTGATTCGCATGCGACACTCTTCGAGGTGAACAACAACAACGACAACGATGTCCACTATCGCGGGTGGGAGGGAACTAACCATGAAGATATCTGAACTCATTCTGAAGACGGTTGATAGAAAGGACGCAGACATAGAGGTACTCTTATTCTATCATCTAGAATGCCTGCAGATGGAGACCTTGAACAAAATTAGGCTCACTCGTTGTCTCATGAGCTCGTTCAAACCGCTGTAAATCATTCAGCGCCGCAAGTGCAAACATTGCATGCATGCATTCAGTAGTGAACACATTAAGCTTTGGCTATCACAGTATACTAAGTGCAAAGATTTCCGTTCATCGATGATCTCTAGTTGCCAGTACAGCACCCCATAGGAATGCATGTCAACATTAGATCATAACGAGATCCATAACTTTCCAATTCTTTTGGAATTGGCTGTGAAACGTAGACGAGTGAAAAGACCTCACTGAGGGCTTTCCAACGGCAGCGCCTGGAGATTTTGGAACAAAGAAAAAAGATACATAAATATTGAGAAAGACAGGAATGTTCCGCCATTCTTTAGCTGAGAGAGTATCAGTCTGCATGAAGTCTTCAGTTCAGGGTCTTTTCCTATAAAAAAACCATGTTTCTATTTGTCTTTTTGAGCCCGCAGCTCTGACCTCTGCTTAAGGAACATTACTGATCCGATTAGTGATCGCTTCCAAGCCTCGGTCATAGCAATACTGTAATAGCAGCTCAGCGTTCCCCAGCGATTAGCTGTCAAGCCTCAGGATCCATATTGCGGCACTTGTGTGTGTGTGTGTGTGCGCGTGCGTGCGTGCGTGCGTGCGTGTGCGTGCGTGCGTGCGTGCGTGCGTGTGTGTGTGTGCGTGCGTGCGTGCGTGCGTGTGTGCGTGCGTGTGTGCGCGTGCGTGCGCGAAAAGGGGGAGGGGCGAGATGATTGCTGGGGAGAAATCGCTTGGCAAGAGCAACCCTTGTCGCACAAGCCTCATCGATGGCCCCTCCGGCCATTCCCGGGTCAGATGGCGCATCGCTTAACCGCAGAAGACTCCCAAGGATCTACAAATATTAAGTAGGGAATCACCCATTGCGCGTGTGTGAGCATTAACCAATTAAGGTATCGTGTCATTCCTTTAAAGGCGAGCTTAAGTATCTCCTTGAAGTTTTCCATACGCCGCACGAACACATTAACATGAAATATGCCTTGCCAAGCTGCAAAGACATCCAACCGCTAACATAAAATCAGCCTCAATAGTCGTACCAAATACGCTATTTTTGAATCCATTTATTGCTTTCCATCGCAAATCTCTGGTCTGTGAATGTTCCCAGCGCACCTACCTGCTGACCTTATTTTCTTTTCAACACTACGCTGCTTTCGAGTCAATAATATTAGCCGGATACAAGCTCCGCAGGCAACACGACTACCACAATTTGGATGATGTCAATCACGTTTCACGTATCTGAGAGCTTTTGCCGGAAGTGCAGAGTATTATGAGGGAGTAATTACTCATTGACATCCACCCAAGCGCAGCCATACGGCTACAAAGGAAAGCTCCACCTTGGGGGTTTCCCCTAAACATTTGACCAACACTGTTAACACTTCGAGTTATTGATCAATTCGCTCTCGCCGTACCATAAGCTTGACGTCCCGGTTAGCTCAATTGGTAGACCGACTACTCCGGGGAAGCAGTGGTCCTGGGTTCGAACCCTGGACCAAAACGAATTTTTTTTTAACTGATAAGTTTCTGAGAAAGCTGTTTAGCTTTCCTTTGTAGCCGTATGGAGGCGCTTGGATGGATGTCAATGAGCAATTACTCAATTATTACAAATCAACTACACCTTGAATGTTTCCCCTACACATTTGACCAAGTGCAGGGTATGTAGTCATTTCCTGGTCATTATTTATAAACAGCGCTTCGCTGCTCTAGAAGATGAACCCTTTGTCCAATTTGGAAGATCCCGAAGAACACAACAAACATCTCGAAAACAAAAGGTGTATTGAACAGCCTTCTCTACATCTCTACAAATCTTACAGACATCGCACTTGAACTGTCGTGAAATGCACAGGTAATCAATGCAGAACAAGTCGGACACCGAGCAGGTCCCCTCTTGGAAGGCTTTCTCGTCAGAGCAGTTCGAACAATCTTGTCACCATCGCTCCTGAGTGCTTGAGATAGTTTCCGTCACCGCATGAAAACTGACTCCTTGAAGGTGACTTTCTAGCACTTCGCCTCGTCAGAACCATCCCGACAGTCTTTCACAACGTTACATCCGAATGCCTCCGGGATGCAGCGGCCGTCACCACACAAAAAGCAGGTAGGTTTCTTGCAGTTTTCCTCGTCGGATCCATTCCAGCAATCTTTATCACCATCGCACCTCAGTTGCTCCGGAATACAGTTGCCGTCCCCGCACGTAAACTCCGACTCCTTGCAGGTCGGTTTCACGCAGTCTTCTTCGTCGGACCCATTCCAGCAATCTTTCACACCGTCGCACTTCCATTGCTTCGGGATACAGCTGCCGTCCCCGCACGTAAACTCCGACTCCTTGCAGGTCTGTTTCACGCAGTCTTCTTCGTCGGACCCATTCCAGCAATCTTTCACACCGTCGCACTTCCATTGCTTCGGGATACAGCTGCCGTCCCCGCACGTAAACTCCGACTCCTTGCAGGTCTGTTTCACGCAGTCTTCTTCGTCGGACCCATTCCAGCAATCTTTCACACCGTCGCACTTCCATTGCTTCGGGATACAGCTGCCGTCCCCGCACGTAAACTCCGACTCCTTGCAGGTCTGTTTCACGCAGTCTTCTTCGTCGGACCCATTCCAGCAATCTTTCACACCGTCACACTTCCATTGCTTCGGGATACAGCTGCCGTCCCCGCACGTAAACTCCGACTCCTTGCAGGTCTGTTTCACGCAGTCTTCTTCGTCCGACCCATTCGAGCAATCTTCAACACCGTCGCACTTCCATTCCTTCGGGATACAGCTGCCGTCCCCGCACGTAAACTCCGACTCCTTGCAGGTCGGTTTCACGCAGTCTTCTTCGTCCGACCCATTCGAGCAATCTTCAACACCGTCGCACTTCCATTCCTTCGGGATACAGCTGCCGTCACCGCACGTAAACTCCGACTCCTTGCAGGTCGGTTTCACGCAGTCTTCTTCGTCGGACCCATTCGAGCAATCTTCAACACCGTCGCACTTCCATTCCTTCGGGATACAGTTGCCGTTCCCGCACGTAAACTCCGACTCCTTGCAGGTCGGTTTCACGCAGTCTTCTTCGTCCGACCCATTCGAGCAATCTTCAACACCGTCGCACTTCCATTCCTTCGGGATACAGCTGCCGTCCCCGCACGTAAACTCCGACTCCTTGCAGGTCGGTTTCACGCAGTCTTCTTCGTCGGACCCATTCGAGCAATCTTTATCACCGTCGCACTTCCATCCCTTCGGGATACAGTTGCCGTCGCCGCACAAAAACTCGGACTCCGAGCACGTCGCTTTTTCGCAAACCTTCTCGTCAGATCCATCTTCACAATCTTCTGTACCATCGCACATCAAATACATGTGGATACATTTATCCTCTCCGGCGCACTTGAACTCATTAACCAAACAAGCCGCTGATGTAGTATTAATCTTTAACCGGTAAGAGGCTGCGGCGTTGAAAACGAGGGCGAAAGCTAGAAGACACAGCACTCCCTTCGGAGTAGCTGACCACGTAAGGTTCATATTTTCTGCGACTCAAAACTTCTCGGTGAAAGCCTCTGGCTGTCCTGACTACCTTCTCCTCTCTCGGCACACCCAACCACTGGGAACTCTAGACACACTTGGACGAAGGTAGTGGGTGCACAGTTGTGACGGAAACCCAAGGTGAGAGCAAGATCGGGCAGATATTAAGCTACAACACGCGGTCGTAGATGGCTTCAATTTTGAGGCCTAATGGCGCACTCCGTCAGCCTTATATGGCGGTTCGTCCATCCTGCACCACGACCAAGGTCTCGTACCTGGCCACGTCTACGTCACTCGCGTGGCTGATCGACGGCACATGATTGGTCAAGTTAATAGAGCACGCTGTTGCATCGAGGTACTGCAAAGTGGGTAGTAGAGAATAAGCAAGGTTTGAAAAGCGATGCGCTCTGCAGGCCTCGACAGGGTCAGAGCTCCCCTGAAGTGTTATGACGGCAAGGAGGACTCAAGTTTCGAGCTGACACAAGCGGCGGCTCCAGCTCTCTGCCGGTCTTCTCTGCCCAATAAACTCGCTGGAAAAATGTAAGCGTCTGTAGAACTGGGGACTGCCAACACACCATTCGCGACTCAGCGCGTCGGGTCGCTTGAGAAGCAATTACTCATTGTATAGAATTGCGCTAGCCTAGAAGGACTTAAATATGCTTTCTGCAGCGTTACATGCAATGGCCGAGGGCTGTGCCGAGTTGTCGGTTTTGCGGCTTGCGTGCAGTGCCATACAAATTAAGAAAAAAAGAAAGAAAAACAATGAACAAAGCACACAACTTCGACGTTAAAATTGCTTTAAAAAAAAAAGCCAAAATAATGCTGACCTGATGCAGGCTTTGTCTGGTGGCTCTAAGGCGCTTTCGTATCGATTACCTGATCTAATCAAAAGACGCAGACAAGATCCAATGACCCATGAAGCTCAGCACTTGTTGCGATCATCTCGCTTTAATTTTAGCACAACTTACTTTTATTTTGTTGGAGCACGGCAGAAATATATGCATTAAATGATCGCCGCAGATCCAATCCGGCCGTGGCGCTAGTATTTCACCTCCATCGAAATGCTAGAGGCCCGCGTGCTGTGCGATGTCACTGTACGTTAAGCAACCTCGGGTGGTCGAAATTATCCGGACACTTCCACTGCTAAGGTAGAAGCTTGAGCGAGTTGGTGATTGATCATCTTAAAACAGCGTAATAAAGACACAGATAACAGGAAGAAATGGCGCTGACTCACAACTGAGGATTTTATTGCAAAGGCGCCCACTTATACATGCGGCTGCGCAATAAAACACAAAGTAGTGCGAAAAGACACAAAAGAAGAGGGAGCGAATAATCAAAGCACACTTGTCGTCAAAGGTTTCACAGATTAGCAGTATGATACACCACTTCTTTGTCAGATAAAAGCACTGATGGCGCACTGACACACGTGTCTTTATTGCAAGCCATGTTAAAGGCCTCAATAACTTCTCTAATGAGCCGATCTGCGTGCCGGGCTAAGACGGTGCATTGTTTGAATTCAGCATCACATTTCCAAGTTCTGGGTGACACGCGCAACATACTTTGCAATGGGCGGTAATGTGTGCTTTTAAACCTGTTTTCATATCATTTCTGTGCTCGCGTATCCGGTCATTCAGTGTGAAAAAGAAGTCATTTATTCTATTCTCTTTAAATCTGGCAAAAAGTACATCGTGCAGACGGGCAGATACTTGAATGAGCGCATATCTGAATGTCTCCTACTATTCAGTGTTATGTGCATGGTGTGTCTTTGTATATATAGGGGGGGGGGGGGGGGGGCGTTCAGTGACGCGCTTTTATTTATTCAGTTTATTTATTACAAATACTTACAGCGGGAGTTGAGCATTATAGTAGGGTGTTATTTGCAAACACTGAGATAAAAATAAGAGGACAAACAAAAACAACGATTCAGTTATAAAAAAATTCAAATAACTATTAACTGAAAGCGGAAGGCAACACATTTATCAGGCAGCAAGGTATTCAGTAACAAAAGCTGCTACACAAATCAAAAAGGAGAACACGGGAAGTATGAAATCAGATTGATGCTGTGCTCTCCCTGCCAAATCAAAAATCGGGAGCAGAGAATTTCTCTTCAGGGAGCAAATTCATTTCTTCTATTGTTTATGGAAAAAAAATGAAACTCAAAAGGATTTATGTGACTTTGATATGGCCTCGTTTCTTGGAATTTTCTCTTTTGTTGGACTGATAATGAGGTTATCTTAAACATATGTTTTTGACGATACCTGCGTTATCGCGGTTAACATTAAGCAAAAACTTTAATCTGAACATCTTTCTGCGTGCAGAACGCAGTTTCCACCCTGGACTTTTTCTGACTTGCGAACCTCTAATACCGTAGTTGTAGACGCCAGTAACGAATCTTGAAGCCTTTTTTTGAACCGGCTCTAGCTTGTCTTCAAGAACATTTGTGAACGGGTCTCCCGCTGCGCACGTATATTCTAACATGGTCTTAATGTCTATAAGGTACAAAGTTTCCTTGGAAGCTTTGGCTGCCAACTTGAAGTTTCTCTAGAAAAGGTTAAAAGGCGACAAGCTTTAGCACTTGTTCACTTGGTGTAGGATGTCCTGTCCAATGTCGTAGTGAATATGATGCCTAGATATTTGATCTCGACAACACGCTGCATTGAAACATTATTCAAGAAGTATGAAGAAGAGACCTTTTTCTATTTGTTCGTGAATTGTATATGATAACAGTTTGCTATGTTCAATTCCATCTTCCATTTTGACAAAACAAGAGCAAATGTTCTCAACATCGAAGTACCGCATGTTCATATTTCCGGAACATGACACGTGATGTTTTCACGTTTACGATAAGTGTTAACAACGACAGGATTAATCATTCTAGTCCTCAGACATTCTTAGGGCGAAAATGAGGACAAGCAATGTGTAGGACGAACTGAGTTGGATGAGCGGTTTTGGCGGGGTTCATGTTGCAGAGATGGTGCCTGCCTGGGGCAGAAACGGCGCTGCGAGGTTCCTTGTGGTAAAAGTTGTGCAAAATATCAACGCAAATTTTTTGCGCCAGGACTAAAAGGGAGAAGGTTTGGTGATACTTCTATTTGAGTGCTACTGCAAGTAAATAACGTGGTAGTCCAGGGGAGTTCGTATCAGATGACTCGAATAATTTAGGGCATAAATGGAACTAATAAGCGCCGAAATCAAGGAGCATGGAGGATCTTCCTTTTTTTTTTTGCTTCTGGAGTTAATCAATGCGAAACTAGTAGTGTAATTATTTTATAGCTTAAAGATAATTTATTTGAAAGCAGAAGAAAAACAACCACATGCCACCGGTAGGATCTCATCCCTCAAACACCGAATTTCGCGTCCGCTGAACAGCGCGCGAAATCCTTCCCAAGTATTTTAGGGGATGTTCGGGTACGCTTTTGTCCACAACTACTTGAAATATCACCTACTTGTTCTGCCATTTCGTTCAGTAATCTGTGGCCTTTCAATTGGAAGAAAAGAAATTGTGGCCAGGAAAACACTATTTTCGATTTTTCTTTCATTACTGTATTTATTGCAACATTTTGGGTTGTTATTGATTTCCCTTAATGCTTAATTTCTGTTCAGTATGTATTTCTGCATGATAAGATAAAATAGAGGCAAAGGGAACAATTTAGTTTTTGTACTGTCGCCTCTCAAAGGTGATGGTACCTCGTAAACAAAAATATTGTTTTGCGGCAACTGAGCTTAAATTAAAAAGCAAATTCACTACAAAATATTTGTCTGCGCAACATTTCCTGATTGAATTTTTTCTATCGGCACCAGTAAATTGATCGGACTCAGCGTTGCGCTTCGCTGCCGCTTGTTTAGTTCCTCGAACTTGGTTCGTAACTTACTGCACAGCTCTGTGAAAAAAATTTAACGGCCTCCTAAGACTTCACTCCGCCAGCGGACACCGTAGAGGTTTCGAATAAGTCCGCATGGATTATGAACCTTGGATCGCCCTAGCCCTCCGTTGTTTTATTGTTGGGAACCATATAATGGAGCCATCTGTAGTATCTGCAGTCTTACAGAGATTTATTCAGAGCGCGCTTTCAGGGTACACAGTTAGAGGAGGCTAAGAGGGCTGATGGTTGCCAGATCAGTTTTAACTTCTGTTAAAGCAAAAAAATATTCCAGATCCGGTTAGAATTGCGTTCTAAAGATAAGGTAAACAATGCTTCCTCAAAAAAAGAGGTTGTGTTTGCTGTGGAAGCGGGCGGAGTGGGTGAGAGAACAAACGCGGGCTAATGACATCCTAATCAAAATCAAAAGGAAGAAATGGGCTTGGGCAGGGCACGTAATGCGAAGGCGAGATAACCGCTGGTCCTTAAGAGTAACGGAGTGGACTCCAAGGGAAGACAAGCGTAGCAGGGGGCGGCAGAAAGTTAGGTGGGCGGATGAGATTAAGAAATTTGCGGGGATACGGTGGCCGCAGCTGGCAAAGGACAGGGTTAATTGGAGAGACATGGGAGAGGCTTTGCCCTGCAGTAGGCGTAGTCAGGCTGATGATGATGATGATGGTTGCTCACATGCGCCCTCTTAAAACGGAAATTTCGATGGATGTATATCGCGGAAGGAGTGTGATGCTAGAAAAGACGAAGAAACGAATTTGTTTTCATAAATGCAAGGATGCCAAAAAATATAGAAATTTTTAGATTTTTTGCCCACCCCCTTCCTCCTGAGTGCAAATTCATTTCTGCCTTCACTGTATTCCTTCAATAAATGTTTTTTCATTTACCGCGAAGTAGAAGTGTTTCTTAAATGTTTTTTTAAAAGGGATAGAAGAGCATAGCCTCAGACAATCCATAATATAAATTTTTAGATTTTTTGCCCACCCCCTTCCTCCTGAGTGCAAATTCATTTCTGCCTTCACTGTATTCCTTCAATAAATGTTTTTTCATTTACCGCGAAGTAGAAGTGTTTCTTAAATGTTTTTTTAAAAGGGATAGAAGAGCGTTGCCTCAGACAATCCATAATATAATTTTTTAGATTTTTTGCTCACCTCCTCCTTCTGAGTGCAAATTCATTTCTGCCTTCGCTGTACTCCTTCAATAAATGTTTTTTTATTTATCACAAAGTAGAAGTGTTTCTTAAATGTTTTTTTAAAAAGGAATAGAAGAGCGCTGCCTCAGACAATTCATAGAACTTGTTCTAATTCTTGCATCAGAATTCGGCACAATGGTCGAAAGATATAAAGGAGTTTTGATCATTGCAAACAGGCGCAAGGAAGTTAAGGTTCTCGTTAGTCGTGCTTCTGTGTAGCAGTGAAAGCGAAATAAATGAAGCAGTAAAATGGCAACGCATATATTCAAAATACCCTAAAAAAGGCCTCAGAACTTACCTGAGAGCAATTCTGAGCGTGACCCGCAATCCGCTTTAAGAATTTACCATTTCAACAGCGAATTTGTGCATTTCATAGCCGCGCACGCGAATTTCTGGCGATGTCTTCTGTATACTAAGCGTATACTGTCGACTAAACGGGATTTTTGTTCATGATTTCTTGCAAAAGAAGATTTCAGGATCACATTTCTTCTCCGCTGTGGTCCACGCTGTAGTTATCTTTTGCTCCAAAATGATATTGGTCACACCGATGACAGAAAAAAGACTTTATTGAAATGCACAGATTATTAAAAAGCCCAGCATTCAGACACATACTACAGTGCACTAGGTTACAAAATGTGACCTTCAAGACAAGTAAATGGGTGTACCGTTCATTTTAAAAACTCTCTAGACCAAACTCTTCTACATGTAGAGCCTTTCGTGCGGCCCTTTTAATGCCTTCGTATTATTTCACTAACTGAGGAACTTTTCGGCACTCATTTTAAGAGATTTAAAGAGCCAGCCATGCTAAGAGACCTGTACTGCGCAGCTCGGACACAAACCGTGCGTGCTGGAAGCCTTTCATGTATGCGCTCGCGCACCGCTTCTCTGATATTCGCATAGTCTCTGCGAACAGGACCTCTGAACGGCTGGAACCTTGAGCTTTTTTGTAACTGTTCACTATCCCGCTTTGCCTCCGTACATCTAGCCCCATGCACTCATGGGAGCTCCTATCCAGAAAGAACCTGACCCCTCCTTAACTGGACAACATTCCTTCTCCCTTGTAAATACTTGCAAAGAATGGTAAAAAATAGGAATGGCGAGTAACGTTAATCACTCCCAGATGAAATTTAGAGAATTAAACTGCTCCTCGGTAGGGCAGTCGCTCTCGTCAGAGCCGTCCGGGCAGTCGTTCCAATGGTCACAGCGAGAGCGGCGAGGAATACAGAGGCGTCCAGAAGCACATGCAAACTCGTCACCAGAGCAGCCGCGGATGCCTTCTGCGCCGCAGTCCATCTCGTCGCTGAGATCATTGCAGTCGTAATGGCCGTCGCACTTCCGCTCCATAGCAATACACGCCCCGTTGTCGCATCCGAAGTAATTCCCTTCACATTCCAGCGGCAGCTTTTGGCAGGAATCTGGTTCGTCGGAGCCGTCCTCGCAGTCTTTGTGTCCGTCACAGACTCGCGTTTTGTCGATGCAAGCGAAGGATCCGTTTCGCGAGACGCATCCGAACTGCGTGTGGGAGCACGTCTCCGTCCTTGTGCAATTCTGCTCGTCCGACCCATCTGCGCAGTCGCGCTCGCCGTCGCACAGCCAATGTTCTCTGATGCATTTGCTGCTGTCTTTGCACGGGATCTTAGGTGCTACACAGCGTAATCCGGATGTACAGTTCTGTTCGTCCGAGCCATCTGAGCAGTCGCGATCGCCATCGCAGCGCCAAGCCTCATTGATGCAGAGGTTAGTATTCTGGCACGCGAACTCATCGTTCGCGCACTTCTTTACAGAGGTGCAATTCTGCTCGTCAGACCCATCTGCGCAGTCGCGGTCCCCGTCGCACAGCCAGTGTTCCATGATGCATTTGCTGTTGTCTTTGCACGGGATCTTACCTCCCCCACAGCGTAATCCGGATGCACAGTCCTGCTCGTCCGAGCCATCTGAGCAGTCGCGATCGCCATCGCAGCGCCAAGCCTCGTTGATGCAGAGGTTAGTATTCTGGCACGCGAACTCATCGTTCGCGCACTTCTTTACAGAGGTGCAATTCTGCTCGTCAGACCCATCTGCGCAGTCGCGGTCCCCGTCGCACAGCCAGTGTTCCATGATGCATTTGCTGTTGTCTTTGCACGGGATCTTACCTCCCCCACAGCGTAATCCGGATGCACAGTCCTGCTCGTCCGACCCATCTGCGCAGTCGCGCTCGCCGTCGCACAGCCAATGTTCTCTGATGCATTTGCTGCTGTCTTTGCACGGGATCTTAGGTGCTACACAGCGTAATCCGGATGTACAGTTCTGTTCGTCCGAGCCATCTGAGCAGTCGCGATCGCCATCGCAGCGCCAAGCCTCATTGATGCAGAGGTTAGTATTCTGGCACGCGAACTCATCGTTCGCGCACTTCTTTTCAGAGGTGCAATTCTGCTCGTCAGACCCATCTGCGCAGTCGCGGTCCCCGTCGCACAGCCAGTGTTCCATGATGCATTTGCTGTTGTCTTTGCACGGGATCTTACCTCCCCCACAGCGTAATCCGGATGCACAGTCCTGCTCGTCCGAACCGTCTGAGCAGTCGCTGTCACCATCGCAACGCCAAGTGTCGTTAATGCAGCGGCCGTTCGCCACGCACGTGAACTCAGTTTCTGCACACTTCTTTAAGGAGGTGCAATTCTGCTCGTCCGACCCATCTGCACAGTCGCGTTCCCCATCGCACAACCAACTTTCCCTGATGCATTTGCTGTTGTCTTTGCACGCGAACTTATCTTCCTCACAGACCATTCCGGACGTACAGTTCTGCTCGTCCGAGCCGTCGGAACAGTCACGCTCGCCGTCGCACCTCCAAGAATTAAAGATACAGTAGCCGTTATCCTGGCATGCGAACTGAGTTTCCGGACACATCTTTACCAATGTACAATTCTGCTCGTCCGACCCGTCTGAGCAGTCGCGCTCACCGTCGCACAGCCAATTTTTCTGGATGCAGCGGCTGTTGTTTTTGCAAGCAAACTCATCTTTCGTGCAGCGAATTTCTGAAGTGCAATTCTGCTCGTCCGACCCGTCTAAGCAGTCGCGGTCACCGTCGCAGCGCCAAGTGTCTTTAATGCAGCGGCCATTGTCCACGCACGTGAACTCAGTTTCTGCACACTTCCTTACAGAGGTGCAATTCTGCTCGTCAGACCAATCTGCACAGTCGCGGTCCCCGTCGCAAAGCCAACTTTCTCTGATGCATTTCCTGTTGTCTTTGCACGGGATATTACCTCCCGCACAGCGTAATCCGGATGTACAGTTCTGCTCATCCGAGCCGTCTGAGCAGTCGCGCTCGCCGTCGCAACGCCAAGTGTCGTTAATGCAGCGGCCATTTGACACGCACGTGAACTGAGTTTCTGCACACTTTTTTACGGAGGTGCAATTCTGCTCGTCCGACCCATCTGAGCAGTCGCGGTCCCCATCGCATAACCAATTTTCTTTGATGCATTTGCTGTTGTCTTTGCACGGGAACTTATCTTCCTCACAGTCCATTCCGGAAGTACAGTTCTGCTCGTCCGACCCGTCTAAGCAGTCGCGGTCACCGTTGCAGCGCCAAGTGTCTTTAATGCAGCGGCCATTGTCCACGCACGTGAACTCAGTTTCTGCACACTTCTTTAAGGAAGTGCAATTCTGCTCGTCAGACAAATCTGCGCAGTCTTGGTCCCCGTCGCACAGCCAGTGTTCCATGATGCATTTGCTGTTGTCTTTGCACGGGATCTTACCTCCCGCACAGCGTAGTCCAGATGTGCAGTTCTGCTCGTCCGAGCCGTCTGAACAGTCGCGGTCCCCGTCGCACAGCCAATGTTCCATGATGCATTCGCTGTTGTCTTTGCACGGGATCTTACCTCCCGCACAGCGTAATCCAGATGTACAGTTCTGCTCGTCCGAGCCGTCGTAGCAGTCACGGTCACCGTCGCAGCGCGATGTCTCGTTAATGCAGCGGCCGTTGACCACGCACGTGAATTCGGTTTCCAAACAGGTCCTTGAAAATGTGCAATTGAGTTCATCCGAGCTGTCAGAGCAGTCGCGGTCACCATCGCACCTCCAGGTCTGGTGAATGCAGCGGTTCCTGCTGTGGCACGCAAACTCAGTTTCCGCACAGGTACAATTTTGCTCGTCCGAGCCGTCCGGGCAGTCGCGGTCGCCATCGCAACGCCAACTGTTCCTGATGCATGTGCTGTTGTCTTTGCACGCAAACTCAGTTTCCGGGCATCGTGTTCTTGGTGCGCAATTCTGCTCGTCCGAGGCGTTTATGCAGTCTCTTTTCCCATCGCACCTCCAGGAGATAGGTGCGCAAATAGCTCCGAGAGCATAAGTCGGGCAAACGAACATATCCGGAGGACACATCTTGGTGGTACTGTTCTTGCAATTGTCCTCAAGTTCGTCCGTTCCGTAGGCGCAGTCCGGCTCACCGTCACATCGCAACGTGGCCGGAATGCATGGCCCACCTTCTCTGCATCTGTACTCGCCTTCGGAACACGTCGCGTTGTTGGTGCAGCTATTTTCGTCCGACCCGTCGCTGCAGTGCTGTGTTCCGTCACAAAGCTGTACCCAGGTCACGCACTGGTCTACCGTGCTGCATTTGAACTGCTTCTCTGTGCACGGTTGAGACACTTGGGCGGCACTTGGAACGACATATGAAGTTGCAGATGCGAGGATGGCGGTCAGGAATAGCAGGGTAGAAGTAAACCGGAGGGATGTTGACCTCGGTCGCTGCTCAGCTTTCATGGTGTTCACGATGCAATGCCCACCATCTGCAGGAAAGGTACCAAAGTCAAGTTCAGAAAGTCATGCGAATGAAGAATACTTACACGTTGATGTTTTCGTCGAATTCTATTGATTCGAGCGCAGCTATGTCGCTGAACGAAGTGGCTGCTGCTTGCTATATGCGACTGGATCTGTTCTCCTTTTTGAGAGTGCTTAAAACCAGTGGCGATGGAGCGCAGTGAGAAGGAGTCTGAGGACGTGAATTTTTTTTTTAATGTGAACCTAATTGTGAAAACGGTAGGCACTACAGATAACGGGCTGAGCAAAGGCCGTTAACTGGGCACCTATTTTTGATCTGCAGCCCGGCACGAAAGCTGTACGGTTCCGGCTGGAGGCGATATAGAATAAGACACGCGCCGGAAGTCACCGCCTTCCAATTTCCTCAGCGCTGGAACAACGTCCTGTTTTCGACAGCGGTCTTGCGGTATCTCACAGAAGCAATTATTTTTATCTGCGCCAAGTTCCATTGCAATTATGAAATTGTCGAGTTGGATGGTATTGCACGATATGTATTTGAAACCCAAAAAAGCGACGCTAAAGCATGCAACCACAGAAGAACAGCGCTTGTGTTCTGTTCTTCTTCTGTGGTTGCATGCTTTATCGCTGCTATTTTCTTAGGTTCAATATGCACCAACTATCCCAAATAGAAGTTTTTATAATATGTAATTACATGTTGTGCTTGTGTTTCAATGTCGCCATGAGCATTTTTAGTTGAATTACAGAAAACTTGCTTATGGTTTTCATAAAATTGTACTCAATGGAGCCACAGATTTGAACTGCAGAAAATTCTGGGTGGCTACGCAAAGCCTACGTGTTCTGGAGTAGCCGTTGAAGCCGTCGCTTACGCTTAGTTTCCTACCTCGGATTTCGCTTAAACTTCGATTTTTTTGCAGGCGGTCATGCACCCTTCATAACATTCATTTCGTGCCTACTCATCGAAGCGGACATGTAGGTTATAAATAAAGGTGTGCGCGTCCTCAGCTTCCCTCCAAGCGTACAGAAAACAATCAAACATCGCTCACAGACTTGTCCTGCACCACATAGTAGCCATTCAGAGGGATGGATTTATAGGGCGCATGATGCCAGGTTAAGCATGCATGCATGCCAGGTTAAGCGATGCGGCACTGGCCTTGCGCTTCCAGAATTGTGATGCCGCCGCAAGGTCACGTGACCTAGGTGGCCCACCTGCCCACAGTTTGCTTTATTGGGACCAGCAGCCTGATCCATGCCAATGATTTTTAGCTCACAACGCCGACAACACCGACACCGGATTTTCTGGACAACGGGGCCTATAACGCGATCGCGTTAAAATGGCTCAGCACATTTATGGCTCAGCACAGTACTGTACTGATTCGAATAACTTAATGTGATTACCTTTGCAATGGTCCCGATAACGCGGATTAAGCAAGGATGCTGTGCGTTATTAATTTTGGAGAGCTATTGGATTTTCTGCGCAAGCAGCCCAGAGTGTCTGTTGAGTAATATCTGAGCGGAAAAAATAACTGAGAAATACTCCATGCACAGCTTCGCAACTCAAAAGAAAACATTCGACAGAAGTCTGTCTGGTTGGGAAATTTAATGTTAGGAGAAGGTAAGTGACGCCAACCAAGTAAAATACAGGAAAAACACGACGTTTCGGGACCGGCTCGGCCCCTTCTTCACGGTGTGACTACGGGCGAGCGCAGCTTGATACTTGGCGGATTTCCTCGTATTTATCTCCGTACGCCTTCGCGGAGATTATGGCTTCCATTCTGCTTCATTGTTAGCAAGCCGATGCAAGAGAGAGAGAGAGAGAGATAAAGAGAGGGGGAAAGGCAGGGATGTTAACCAGAAAGGTTTCCGGTTGGCTACCCTGCACTGGGGAAGGGAATGAGGGGATAAAAAGGGAAGAGAAGAGAGAAGGAACGAGAGACAAAGTCACAATCTAGCAAGCAAGGCAGTCTCTCGGAAAGACAAAACAGTGCCTTATGAGCCTTGATGGTAGTCGGCGGTTGTGGCCACGGGCCGAGGATCTTGGGCTCTGTGAAAGGGCGGGGATACTCGTAAAACGTTGGGCAGATTCGGTTCACAGATCCCCAGAATGGGAAGCGGTTGTGTCTGAAATCCGGGACTGGAGCCCGCGGGCATTCCACTGAGAAATAAAAGCTTGTTTGACTTTCTTCGGAAAAGATAGTTCCGGGGGAGCCATGGTGTCTTCTATTGTAGAGCTGCAAGAACTGGCTGTAGCGCGTCCAGTACTTGCAATGCGTTGTGTGCTACTGGCGTGCGTAAGCTGGACAGCAGATCACGCATGACATTCATCAGTGACGTGAGGATTGGAATCACTTGCATATCTTGGCCAAGGTCGGAATCATGCCTTTTGCCCAGATCAGTCGTAGGTGACGCAGAGCAAGAGACCACACATCAAAAGAGGGCAGCCAAGCCCAAATCTCCGCATACATTTTCGGGCATATATGAGTATATATTCCTCCGCTTCTATTAGTGATATTGCTTAGCTGTCTGCCCCATTTTGTTCAGTAATTAATGGTATTTCAACTCAATTCTACTCACGAGAAGTAAGTAGGGAGTTTTTTTGTTCGTGGCTGTATTTAAAAAAAAATTGTTTTTTGCATAAAGTCCGAACCACTCACTGTACTTGGTTATTTATTGTTTAATGTTACACGTATAAAATTAGACTATGCGGAGAGATTGGCCCTTTTATTTTGTTCCCTTCCGAAGATATTACTACCGTTGTAACAGGAGTCTTCTTGTTTTAATCCGTGTTTAAAGCAGAAAGCGATTTAACTACAACGTTTTTTGCAGCACCAGCATTTCCTGATTCAATTTCTTCAATATGCACCAGCACATGGTCGGCATTCGACACCGATTTGCTCTTCTGTGCGTCTCATTTGCTCTCCTGAACATGTTACGCAACCCAGTGGTCAGATCGGTGTACAAGTTGAACTCGGCACCGCTCCACTTCACTCTGCTAGCGCAGAACTAAATGGCCTTGAGGGAGCCAGCCGGCTTCTGGTACCCTGGATCTTGCTAGGCTGGTGTTGCTAAATGATAGCAAATAATCTCATGTCGCCATCCTCAGTGTTTTCATTCCTACAGACGTTTATTTAAAACACGCGTCTAAACCACGCTCTTCAAGAAGTAAGAGGGCTTGGATCGTTGTCAGATTACTTTTTACTTCTTTGAAATTGAACGAAAGTTTCGGTCATAAAATTGTGTTCCCAATCGCAACAAAAACTGGATTTTCGCAAAGAAGAGGGTGTGGTGCCTCACATTCGCCATTTGAAAATGAAATTTTGTGTGCAGATATATCGCCCCGGGACAGACGTTTGATAAAAGAAAGGTCGATGGAAGGAATTAACTTTCTTGTGTGCAAATATTCATTGATTATAAAACATTTTATTCGTCGGAAATAGCTTGGTGCTAAGAAGTCGCGTTAAGTGCTCGAGAATGCATAGCCCTCGATGCCTTTTTCAGCCTACTCCAACGTCAGAACTGGCGTTCTGGTGTCAGAGCTAGCCAGCACGGTCTCCCACCGCTCGAGAGTAGGAGCTGTAACTACATCACTCGGAGGTGGCTCTGTTTCGCAATACCATATGATATGATTGTAGTTGGCTCGTTGGCCGCAGTGTTTGCAGTTCGGTTTTTGTAGATCAGGATAAATGTGCGCGAGGAGTGATGGAATATGTATTGATCTCGCCTGTAGCCGACGCCGCGTTACCTCTTGTTCTTTAGTCAGGCTTTTGTCCTGGTCGGAAGGGGGGGGGGGAGGGTTCTCCTCTCTAGTTTAAAACGATTCGATAGATCATGATATGTGATCATGGAGTCCTTCGTGAAATTACGGTCCTCGTACTCCGTTTGAGTAGAAGTCAGCCGCCGAAGCTGCTAAGCGCACCCTTGCCGAAGGTAATCTACTCATGCGCCCATTGGCCGACGCCCCGTTGCGTGTCGTCACCGATGACCCCGGCGTAGCTCTAGGCGCCTTTCTGCAACATGTTCACCACGACTTTTGGTGCCCACTGGGTTTCCTCCCCCAGAAAATCAAGGCCGCAGAAAGGTGCTATAGTACGTTCGGCCGTGAGTTCCTCGCTGTCTACCTCGCCATTCAGCACTTCCGCCGAAACCTTGAAAGGAGACGTTTTTCATGTGCTTATGGACTGTTTTATATGGTTATGTGCTTGCATTTTTTGAGAATCAGAGCTCATAAAACCGCACGAGAAATAAGACACCTGAGGTTTATTTCTGAGTTTACGGTGGACATCCGATACATCGAAGGGCCCGTGAACAGCGCCGCCGAGTCGATCCCCCGTATCGGTGTTCTTGCATCAGGCGCGCTCGAATTCGCAGCGCTGGCTCCAGCACAGAAGTTAGACAGCGAGCTTCAAGCCCTCCAAGCCTCCTCTGGCTCCCTGTTCTTGTCTCCAGCGCCTCTGCCCGTCTGGTCGGGCAGTATCGTCTGCGAGGTCTCCAGTGGTTCTCCAAGTCCTTTTGTTCACACCGCTTTCCACCGCCAAGTCTTCGAACAGCTGCACAACGCTAGCCATCTTGGCATTCGTGCTATGCAGCGGCTCATGACGTCTAGGTTCGTCTCGCCTGACGTCAACCGAGATGTGCGTCGGTGGGCTCGTGAGCGCTTGCACTGCCAGCGTGCTAAAACGACGCTCCACAGGATGTCGCCTCAACACCCTTTCTTCTGTCCCGGCTGCTGTCACATCGGCATTTTACACGTCGACATTGTTGGCCGTCTTCCCCCATCAAGAGGTTTCCGCTACATCCATACGTGTATCTACCGCCACACACGGTGGCCCGAAGCCTTTCCACTGCCTTAGATCACGGCGTATACTGTGGCGTCATCACCATCAGCCTGACTACTCCCACTGCAGGGCAAAGACCTCTCCCATGTCTCTCTAATTAACCCTGCCATTTGCCAGTTGCGGCCACCATATCCACGCAAACTTCTTAATCTCATCCGCCCACCTAACTTTCTGTACTATGGCGCACACTTCTTTAAGTGGATGAATTTCCCTCCTCGGCTCCCCCAGGGTAGTCGCGATGGATCGTGGCCACCAGTTCGAGTGCGCCTTGATTCGCGCCCTGACCTCTCTGGTTGGCATGCGCCGTATTCACGCAAGCGCATATCATTCCTCCGCAAAAGGGCACGACTGAACGTTTGCACCGGCAGCTAAAGGCCGCCCTTGTTGCACGCGAAGTTCGCACTTCTTGGCCTGATTATCTACCACTACTTCTCTTGGCTTTCGATAAGAATCTAATGAAGACCTCCAGTGCACGATGGACGAGCTGGTCTACGGGCCTGCTCTCCGTTTGCCAGGCGAATTGTTCGTTTCTGCGAGAACCGAGGTCATCTCTCCGCCTACTTAGGTCGAGCAACTATGCCTGCTCCTCAGGCGTCCGTGCACGGCGATGTACTCGCGATGACTTCGTCAGCAGAGAATTCGTCACGTCCACACTTGCCTTCGTGCGGCGGGACAATGTCAAACCTTCACTGACACCCCCTTAGAATGGGCATTAGCCCATCTGTCAGTGCAGTAAGAAAGCTGTGTAGCTGGCCACCGATGCCCGAGAATAGGTCGTCACTATGGACCAAGTGAAACCCGCATACATGGAGCATGTTTCTCTTTCGACCCCCCCCCCCCCCCCCCCCCCAGAAATATCAAGGTCAAGTTCTCTGATGGAGTCGATCCGGGCTGTCAACAAGCATGTCTCCTGATTGTTGTTACTGCCTTAGTCCCTTGGTGATTATGATGATGTCCTCGGGCATAATGACACAAAACCACAGCGGGTGATCGGCCAGGGTGCGTAGCGGATACAAACGCACTCATGTACAAGAAGTGGAGTAAATGAATAATTTTGTCTTAGACTACTGCCCTGCTGACCGCCATTCTTCTTCTCCTTCCAATCTGCGAAGAAAGGAAGGTGGGCGGGTGGGGGGGGGGGAGCTGTCATCGGCTGTCATGACGATTTCAGCATCGCATTTCTTTTTCGCTGCTGTCCATGCTATAGTCACCCGTTCATTTGCCCTGGGTAATTTAGTTCATTGTACGTAAAAAACTAACGTCTACAGACCGAACTAAACGAACATCCTTTTGTTCTTAACAGCTATTAGGCGCATCGCTCACCCAGAGGTCCTTACTGAACAGTACACCTGATTAAATATAACTGCATTCTACCAGATGGAGCACGAAATTAGGTTACGGAATGTAACCTTCAACACATGTAACCAGGTGTACGGTCCATTTTAAAACATCCTAGAACGAACTCAACTGCATGTACAGATTGTCACGGGGCTTATTTGAATGCCTCCGTATATCTCAATAAAGAGAGAACTTTTGGGCTCCCATTTCGAGAACTTTTAAGTGCTTCCCAAGAAAGCCTCAAACCTCCACTACACACTTCGGCAACACACCGTGCGCTCTGAGAGCCTTTCATGCTGGCAGTCGCACAGCGCTTCTCTAATATTCACGGGGTTTCGTTCACCGCAATTTGTGAAGAGTTTGATCGTTCAGCTCAATCCTAACTGACAACGATTCCGGTTTGCCTTTATCCATCTAACCCCGTATGTAAATGGGAGCGTCGATGCAGAAAGAGCACGACCCCACATAAACTGGCAAAATTGTTTCTTCTTAAGAGCTCTTGCAAAGAATAGCACAAAGACTAACAGCGAGCCACGTTCGTTCTTTTCAGAAGAAACTTAGGGAATTAAACTGCTCCTTGGCAGGGCAGTCATTCTCGTCGGAGCCGTCCGGGCAGTCCTTTCGGTGGTCACAGCGAGAGTGGCGAGGAATACAAAGGCGTCCAGAGGCACATGCAAACTCGTCACCCGAGCAGCCGCGGATGCCTTCTGCGCCGCAGTTCATCTCGTCGCTGCGATCATTGCAGTCGTATCGGCCGTCACACTTCCACTGCTTCGAAATACACGTCCCGTTGTCGCATCCGAAGTAATTCCCGTCACATTTCAGCGCCAGCTTTCGGCAGGAGTCTGGTTCGTCGGAGCCGTCCTCGCAGTCTTTGTGTCCGTCGCAGAAGCGCGTTTTGTTGATGCAAACGAAGGATCCGTTTCGCGAGACGCATCCGAACTGCTTGTGAGGGCACGCCGCCGTCCTCGTGCAATTCTGCTCGTCCGACCCACCTGAGCAGTCACGGTACCCGTCCTTGCACCAGGACTTACCCCCCTGACAGAGCATACGGAATGTACAGTTCTGCTCATCCGAGCTGTCTGAGCAATAGGGGTCACCGTCGCAGTGCCACCATTTGGGGATGCACCGGCTGTTGTCTTTGCACGCCAACTCATCGTTCGTACAGCGGATTTCTGAAGGACAGAGCAAAATGGTGGTTTGAGCTAGTTGGTACATCTTTAAAATTTCACCAGCGCTGCGACTAGAAACAAGAAGGACAATACTGCTCGTCCGAGCCGTCTGGGCAGTGGCGGTCACCATCGCACAGCCATTCTCTCGGTATGCACCGGCTCTTGTCTTTGCACGCGAACTCATGTTTATAGCAGCGTAATTCGGAACAGTTCTGCTCGTCCGAGCCGTCTGAGCATCGGACTCACCGTCGCAACGCCAATTGTCTTTAATGCAGCGGCCATTGAACACGCACGTGAACTCATATTTCGAACACTTCTCTACAGAGGTGCAATTCAGCTCGTCCGACCCATCTGCACAGTCGCGGTCACCGTCGCACCGCCAACCAGACCTGACGCATCTGCTATGGTCTGTGCACGGCCATTTTAAAGACTCACAGCGCAATCCGGATGTACAGTTCTGCTCATCCGAGCCGTCTGGACAGTTGCGGTCACCGTCGCAAAGATATTTTTTCCAGAGGCAGTAGCTGTTGTCTTTGCACGCGAACTCATCTTTGCTGCAGCAAATTTAAAAAGGACAATTCCACTCGTCCGAGCCGTCTGTGCAGTCGCGGTCACCATCACAGCGCCAAATGTCTTTAATGCAGCGGCCATTGACTACGCACGTGAACTGATCTTTCGAACACGCCTCTCTACGGAGGTGCAATTCTGCTCGTCAGACCCATCTGTGCAGTCGCGGTCACCGTCGCACAGCCAAGTTTCCCTGATGCAGCTGCTGTTATCTTTGCACCAGATCCTACCTCTCTCACAGCGTATTCGAGATGTACAGTTCAGCTCGTCCGAACCATCTGCACAATCGCGGCGACCGTCGCACCACTTACATTCCGAGATGCACTAGCTAGTGCCTTTGCACGGCAGCTTATCGTAGGCACAGTCTATTCGAATCGTACAGTTCTCCTCGTCCCAACCGTCTGAGCAGTCTCGGTAACCGTCACACAGCATATTTTCAATGATGCAGCTGCTGTTGTCTTTGCATGGGAACCTGAATTTTCCACAGCGTAATCCGGATTTACAGTCCCTTTCAGGCTTGCAGGCTGGTAAATCAACAGAATCTGCTCTGTTAGATATTAAGAACTCTATAATTAACAATTTAGAAACTAAGCTTTTTTCAGTTGGAATTTTTCTTGATTTGCGCAAAGCTTTCGATTCTGTGCAATATACAATACTGCTCCATAAATTAAAGACTTACGGGATCCGTGGAGTGGCAAATTCACTTTTGGAAAGTTATCTAACTGCACGGATACAGTACACTCAGATTCATGATGTAAAATCCAGTTTTGGTATGATAAAATTCGGTGTCCCTCAGGGTTCAATTTTGGGACCACTTTTAGTTATTCTCTATATTAATGACATTGTAAACATTCCATTAACTCCTAATATCATGATGTAAGCCGACGATACTAATGTCTTTTTTTCCGGCTCCAGTCTCCAAGTAATTGAACACCAATGTAATGCCTGGCTTGAGGAGTTAGCGGTTTGGCTCTATGTTAATCAACTTCAATTAAACGTAAACAAAACAAAGTTTATGCTCTTCCATCCAAAAAACAAACCATTAGATCATCACATCAAACTATTTTTTAATGACTAACATCGAGCAAGTTCATAGTTGCCGGTTCCTTGGTGTGTTTTTTCGTAGCGATTTGGGTTGGACTGATCATATAAACTACATTAGACTAAAAATGGCCAGATCTATTTATGTTATTTATCGTGTTAGACATCTCCTCCCACTACAAGTTAAAAAACAGCTATATTTTGCCCTTGTTCATTCTCACCTGGTGTATTGCAACCTAGTGTGGGGTACATGCAACAAAACTGATTCATACAAATTGCTTTCTCTCCAGAAAAGAGCTCTACGTTTATTAAGTTCAAGCTCATCTGTTGAAACAAATCTTTTCGAAACATTTCATGTTCGCAATTTCTTTCATTCATAAAATTTTAGTTTGGCTCTTCATATTTTTTATAAAGTCAAGCATGACTTTAGCTCTTTTTCTAACACTTATAATTCAAGAAACGTTGCGTATGGTCTACGTTCCGTTGCCCTTTCTACTGCAAGACCCAGAACAAATTATGGTAAACAAACAACCGATTATCAAATTATAACATTGTGCAATACCTACCAGTTTCTTATTCAGATTGCTTTAGAAAGTTATAGTGTGTCTGTATTCAAGAAAAAACTGACGATTCTTTTCCCCCCCGGTTAAGTTGAAGCTAATAATGTATACTTCGTTGTTCTTTTTGAGTGTGTGTTTGTGTTCTGCTTTTTTTAATGTGCATATTATGAAACGTTTTGTTTATTGTTAATTGATATTTATTATTGTCTATCATTAACTATTTTCTATTGTGATCATGTTTGCTCATTGTTTTTTTATCTTTTGTCCATTCGGCCCCCGTTTCCATGATGTGTGATCGGGGTGTAGGCCTTGTCAGGAGGCATGCTTGGTCTACCTCCTTTAGCCTCACCTCGAGGGCATATTGTATATAATATGGCCAAATAAACCTACCACTACTACTACTACTACTCTCGTCCGAGCCGTCTGAACAGTCGCGGTAACCATCGCAGCGCCAAGCGCCTTTAATGCAGCGGCCGTTGTCCACGCACGTGAACTTATCGTGCGAACATTTATGTAGAGAGGTGCAATTCCGCTCGTCCGACCAATCTGAGCAGTCGCGATAACCGTCGCACAGCCAAGTTTTCGAGATGCACTTGCTATTGTCTTTGCATGGCAGCCTACCTTCCTCACAGCCTACCCGAGACGCACAGTTCTCCTTGTCCCAACCGTCTGAGCAGTCTCGGTAACCGTCACACAGCATATTTTCAATGATGCAGCTGCTGTTGTCTTTGCATGGGAACCTGAATTTTCCACAGCTTAATCCGGATTTACAGTCCCTCTCGTCCGAGCCGTCTGAACAGTCGCGGTAACCATCGCAGCGCCAAGCGCCTTTAATGCAGCGGCCGTTGTCCACGCACGTGAACTTATCGTGCGAACATATACGTAGAGAGGTGCAATTCCGCTCGTCCGACCAATCTGAGCAGTCGCGATCACCGTCGCACAGCCAAGTTTTCGAGATGCACTTGCTATTGTCTTTGCATGGCAGCCTACCTTCCTCACAGCCTATCCGAGACGCACAGTTCTCCTTGTCCCAACCGTCTGAGCAGTCTCGGTAACCGTCACACAGCATATTTTCAATGATGCAGCTGCTGTTGTCTTTGCATGGGAACCTGAATTTTCCACAGCGTAATCCGGATTTACAGTCCCTCTCGTCGGAGCCGTCTGAACAGTCGCGGTAACCATCGCAGCGCCAAGCGCCTTTAATGCAGCGGCCGTTGTCCACGCACGTGAACTTATCGTGCGAACATTTACGTAGAGAGGTGCAATTCCGCTCGTCCGACCAATCTGAGCAGTCGCGATCACCGTCGCACAGCCAAGTTTTCGAGATGCACTTGCTATTGTCTTTGCATGGCAGCCTACCTTCCTCACAGCCTATCCGAGACGCACAGTTCTCCTCGTCCCAACCGTCTGAGCATTCTCGGTAACCGTCGCGCAGCATATTTTCAATGATGCAGCTGCTGTTGTCTTTGCATGGGAACCTGAATTTTCCACAGCGTAATCCGGATTTACAGTCCCTCTCGTCCGAGCCGTCTGAACAGTCGCGGTAACCATCGCAGCGCCAAGCGCCTTTAATGCAGCGGCCGTTGTCCACGCACGTGAACTTATCGTGCGAACATTTACGTAGAGAGGTGCGATTCCGCTCGTCCGACCAATATTAGCAGTCGCGATCACCGTCGCACAGCCAAGTTTTCGAGATGCACTTGCTATTGTCTTTGCATGGCAGCCTACCTTCCTCACAGCCTATCCGAGACGCACAGTTCTCCTCGTCCCAACCGTTTGAGCATTCTCGGTAACCGTCGCGCAGCATATTTTCAATGATGCAGCTGCTGTTGTCTTTGCATGGGAACCTGAATTTTCCACAGCGTAATCCGGATTTACAGTCCCTCTCGTCCGAGCCGTCTGAACAGTCGCGGTAACCATCGCAGCGCCAAGCGCCTTTAATGCAGCGGCCGTTGTCCACGCACGTGAACTTATCGTGCGAACATTTACGTAGAGAGGTGCAATTCCGCTCGTCCGACCAATCTTAGCAGTCGCGATCACCGCCGCACAGCCAAGTTTTCGAGATGCACTTGCTATTGCCTTTGCATGGCAGCCTACCTTCCTCACAGCTTATCCGAGACGCACAGTTCTCCTCGTCCCAACCGTCTGAGCAGTCTCGGTAACCGTCGCACAGCATATTTTCAATGATGCAGGTGCTGTCGTCTTTGCATGGGAACCTGAATTTTCCACAGCGTAATCCGGATTTACAGTCCCTCTCGTCCGAGCCGTCTGGACAGTCGCGGTAACCATCGCAGCGCCAAGCGCCTTTAATGCAGCGGCCGTTGTCCACGCACGTGAACTTATCGTGCGAACATTTACGTAGAGAGGTGCAATTCCGCTCGTCCGACCAATCTGAGCAGTCGCGATCACCGTCGCACAGCCAAGTTTTCGAGATGCACTTGCTATTGTCTTTGCATGGCAGCCTACCTTCCTCACAGCCTATCCGAGACGCACAGTTCTCCTCGTCCCAACCGTCTGAGCAGTCTCGGTAACCGTCGCGCAGCATATTTTCAATGATGCAGCTGCTGTTGTCTTTGCATGGGAACCTGAATTTTCCACAGCGTAATCCGGATTTACAGTCCCTCTCATCCGAGCCGTCTGAACAGTGGCGGTAACCATCGCAGCGCCAAGCGCCTTTAATGCAGCGGCCGTTGTCCACACACGTGAACTTATCGTGCGAACATTTACGTAGAGAGGTGCAATTCCGCTCGTCCGACCAATATTAGCAGTCGCGATCACCTTCGCACAGCCAAGTTTTCGAGATGCACTTGCTATTGCCTTTGCATGGCAGCCTACCTTCCTCACAGCCTATCCGAGACGCACAGTTCTCCTCGTCCTAACCGTCTGAGCAGTCTCGGTAACCGTCACACAGCATATTTTCAATGATGCAGCTGCTGTTGTCTTTGCATGGGAACCTGAATTTTCCACAGCGTAATCCGGATTTACAGTCCTTCTCGTCCGAGCCGTCTGAACAGTCGCGGTAACCATCGCAGCGCCAAGCGCCTTTAATGCAGCGGCCGTTGTCCACGCACGTGAACTTATCGTGCGAACATTTACGTAGAGAGGTGCAATTCCGCTCGTCCGACCAATCTGAGCAGTCGCGATCACCGTCGTACAGCCAAGTTTTCGAGATGCACTTGCTATTCTCTTTGCATGGCAGCCTACCTTCCTCACAGCCTATCCGAGACACACAGTTCTCCTCGTCCCAGCCGTCTGAGCAGTCTCGGTAACCGTCACACGGCATATTTTCAATGATGCAGCTGCTGTTGTCTTTGCATGGGAACCTGAATTTTCCACAGCGTAATCCGGATTTACTGTCCCTCTCGTCCGAGCCGTCTGAACAGTCGCGGTAACCATCGCAGCGCCAAGCGCCTTTAATGCAGCGGCCGTTGTCCACGCACGTGAACTTATCGTGCGAACATTTACGTAGAGAGGTGCAATTCCGCTCGTCCGACCAATCTGAGCAGTCGCGATCACCGTCGCACAGCCAAGTTTTCGAGATGCACTTGCTATTGCCTTTGCATGGCAGCCTACCTTCCTCACTGCTATCCGAGACGCACAGTTCTCCTCGTCCTAACCGTCTGAGCAGTCTCGGTAATCGTCGCACAGCATATTTTCAATGATGCAGCTGCTGTTGTCTTTGCATGGGAACCTGAATTTTCCACAGCGTAATCCGGATTTACAGTCCCTCTCGTCCGAGCCGTCTGAACAGTCGCGATAACCATCGCAGCGCCAAGCGCCTTTAATGCAGCGGCCGTTGTCCACGCACGTGAACTTATCGTGCGAACATTTACGTAGAGAGGTGCAATTCCGCTCGTCCGACCAATCTGAGCAGTCGCGATCACCGTCGCACAGCCAAGTTTTCGAGATGCACTTGCTATTCTCTTTGCATGGCAGCCTACCTTCCTCACAGCCTATCCGAGACGCACAGTTCTCCTCGTCCCAACCGTCTGAGCAGTCTCGGTAACCGTCACACAGAATATTTTCAATGATGCAGCTGCTGTTGTCTTTGCATGGGAACCTGAATTTTCCACAGCGTAATCCGGATTTACAGTCCCTCTCGTCCGAGCCGTCTGAACAGTCGCGGTAACCATCGCAGCGCCAAGCGCCTTTAATGCAGCGGCCGTTGTCCACGCACGTGAACTTATCGTGCGAACATTTACGTAGAGAGGTGCAATTCCGCTCGTCCGACCAATCTGAGCAGTCGCGATCACCGTCGCACAGCCAAGTTTTCGAGATGCACTTGCTATTGCCTTTGCATGGCAGCCTACCTTCCTCACAGCCTATCCGAGACGCACAGTTCTCCTCGTCCCAACCGTCTGAGCAGTCTCGGTAACCGTCGCGCAGCATATTTTCAATGATGCAGCTGCTGTTGTCTTTGCATGGGAACCTGAATTTTCCACAGCGTAATCCGGATTTACAGTCCCTCTCGTCCGAGCCGTCTGAACAGTCGCGGTAACCATCGCAGCGCCAAGCGCCTTTAATGCAGCGGCCGTTGTCCACGCACGTGAACTTATCGTGCGAACATTTACGTAGAGAGGTGCGATTCCGCTCGTCCGACCAATATTAGCAGTCGCGATCACCGTCGCACAGCCAAGTTTTCGAGATGCACTTGCTATTGTCTTTGCATGGCAGCCTACCTTCCTCACAGCCTATCCGAGACGCAATGTTCTCCTCGTCCCAACCGTCTGAGCATTCTCGGTAACCGTCGCGCAGCATATTTTCAATGATGCAGCTGCTGTTGTCTTTGCATGGGAACCTGAATTTTCCACAGCGTAATCCGGATTTACAGTCCCTCTCGTCCGAGCCGTCTGAAAAGTCGCGGTAACCATCGCAGCGCCAAGCGCCTTTAATGCAGCGGCCGTTGCCCACGCACGTGAACTTATCGTGCGAACATTTACGTCGAGAGGTGCAATTCCGCTCGTCCGACCAATCTGAGCAGTCGCGATCACCGTCGCACAGCCAAGTTTTTGAGATGCACTTGCTATTGCCTTTGCATGGCAGCCTACCTTCCTCACAGCCTATCCGAGACGCACAGTTCTCCTCGTCCCAACCGTCTCAGCAGTCTCGGTAACCGTCGCGCAGCATATTTTCAATGATGCAGCTGTTGTCTTTGCATGGGAACCTGAATTTTCCACAGCGTAATCCGGATTTACAGTCCCTCTCGTCCGAGCCGTCTGAACAGTCGCGGTAACCATCGCAGCGCCAAGCGCCTTTAATGCAGCGGCCGTTGTCCACGCACGTGAACTTATCGTGCGAACATTTGCGTAGAGAGGTGCAATTCCGCTCGTCCGACCAATCTGAGCAGTCGCGATCACCGTCGCACAGCCAAGTTTTCGAGATGCACTTGCTATTGCCTTTGCATGGCAGCCTACCTTCCTCACAGCCTATCCGAGACACACAGTTCTCCTCGTCCCAGCCGTCTGAGCAGTCTCGGTAACCGTCACACGGCATATTTTCAATGATGCAGCTGCTGTTGTCTTTGCATGGGAACCTGAATTTTCCACAGCGTAATCCGGATTTACTGTCCCTCTCGTCCGAGCCGTCTGAACAGTCGCGGTAACCATCGCAGCGCCAAGCGCCTTTAATGCAGCGGCCGTTGTCCACGCACGTGAACTTATCGTGCGAACATTTACGTAGAGAGGTGCAATTCCGCTCGTCCGACCAATATTAGCAGTCGCGATCACCTTCGCACAGCCAAGTTTTCGAGATGCACTTGCTATTGTCTTTGCATGGCACCCTACCTTCCTCACAGCCTATCCGAGACGCACAGTTCTCGTCCCAACCGTCTGAGCAGTCTCGGTAACCGTCGCACAGCATATTTTCAATGATGCAGCTGCTGTTGTCTTTGCATGGGAACCTGAATTTTCCACAGCGTAATCCGGATTTACAGTCCCTCTCGTCCGAGCCGTCTGAACAGTCGCGGTAACCATCGCAGCGCCAGGCGCCTTTAATGCAGCGACCATTGTCCACGCACGTGAACTTATCGTGCGAACATTTGCGTAGAGAGGTGCAATTCCGCTCGTCCGACCAATCTGAGCAGTCGCGATCACCGTCGCACAGCCAAGTTTTCGAGATGCACTTGCTATTGCCTTTGCATGGCAGCCTACCTTCCTCACAGCCTATCCGAGACGCACAGTTCTCCTCGTCCTAACCGTCTGAGGAGTCTCGGTAACCGTCACACAGCATATTTTCAATGATGCAGCTGCTGTTGTCTTTGCATGGGAACCTGAATTTTCCACAGCGTAATCCGGATTTACAGTCCTTCTCGTCCGAGCCGTCTGAACAGTCGCGGTAACCATCGCAGCGCCAAGCGCCTTTAATGCAGCGGCCGTTGTCCACGCACGTGAACTTATCGTGCGAACATTTACGTAGAGAGGTGCAATTCCGCTCGTCCGACCAATCTGAGCAGTCGCGATCACCGTCGTATAGCCAAGTTTTCGAGATGCACTTGCTATTCTCTTTGCATGGCAGCCTACCTTCCTCACAGCCTATCCGAGACACACAGTTCTCCTCGTCCCAGCCGTCTGAGCAGTCTCGGTAACCGTCACACGGCATATTTTCAATGATGCAGCTGCTGTTGTCTTTGCATGGGAACCTGAATTTTCCACAGCGTAATCCGGATTTACTGTCCCTCTCGTCCGAGCCGTCTGAACAGTCGCGGTAACCATCGCAGCGCCAAGCGCCTTTAATGCAGCGGCCGTTGTCCACGCACGTGAACTTATCGTGCGAACATTTACGTAGAGAGGTGCAATTCCGCTCGTCCGACCAATCTGAGCAGTCGCGATCACCGTCGTACAGCCAAGTTTTCGAGATGCACTTGCTATTCTCTTTGCATGGCAGCCTACCTTCCTCACAGCCTATCCGAGACACACAGTTCTCCTCGTCCCAGCCGTCTGAGCAGTCTCGGTAACCGTCACACGGCATATTTTCAATGATGCAACTGCTGTTGTCTTTGCATGGGAACCTGAATTTTCCACAGCGTAATCCGGATTTACTGTCCCTGTCGTCCGAGCCGTCTGAACAGTCGCGGTAACCATCGCAGCGCCAAGCGCCTTTAATGCAGCGGCCGTTGTCCACGCACGTGAACTTATCGTGCGAACATTTACGTAGAGAGGTGCAATTCCGCTCGTCCGACCAATCTGAGCAGTCGCGATCACCGTCGCACAGCCAAGTTTTCGAGATGCACTTGCTATTGCCTTTGCATGGCAGCCTACCTTCCTCACTGCTATCCGAGACGCACAGTTCTCCTCGTCCCAACCGTCTGAGCAGTCTCGGTAACCGTCACACAGCATATTTTCAATGATGCAGCTGCTGTTGTCTTTGCATGGGAACCTGAATTTTCCACAGCGTAATCCGGATTTACAGTCCCTCTCGTCCGAGCCGTCTGAACAGTCGCGGTAACCATCGCAGCGCCAAGCGCCTTTAATGCAGCGGCCGTTGTCCACGCACGTGAACTTATCGTGCGAACATTTACGTCGAGAGGTGCAATTCCGCTCGTCCGACCAATCTGAGCAGTCGCGATCACCGTCGCATAGCCAAGTTTTCGAGATGCACTTGCTATTGCCTTTGCATGGCAGCCAACCTTCCTCACAGCCTATCCGAGACGCACAGTTCTCCTCGTCCCAACCGTCTGAGCAGTCTCGGTAACCGTCGCGCAGCATATTTTCAATGATGCAGCTGCTGTTGTCTTTGCATGGGAACCTGAATTTTCCACAGCGTAATCCGGATTTACAGTCCCTCTCGTCCGAGCCGTCTGAACAGTCGCGGTAACCATCGCAGCGCCAAGCGCCTTTAATGCAGCGGCCGTTGTCCACGCACGTGAACTTATCGTGCGAACATTTACGTAGAGAGGTGCGATTCCGCTCGTCCGACCAATATTAGCAGTCGCGATCACCGTCGCACAGCCAAGTTTTCGAGATGCACTTGCTATTGTCTTTGCATGGCAGCCTACCTTCCTCACAGCCTATCCGAGACGCAATGTTCTCCTCGTCCCAACCGTCTGAGCATTCTCGGTAACCGTCGCGCAGCATATTTTCAATGATGCAGCTGCTGTTGTCTTTGCATGGGAACCTGAATTTTCCACAGCGTAATCCGGATTTACAGTCCCTCTCGTCCGAGCCGTCTGAACAGTCGCGGTAACCATCGCAGCGCCAAGCGCCTTTAATGCAGCGGCCGTTGTCCACGCACGTGAACTTATCGTGCGAACATTTATGTAGAGAGGTGCAATTCCGCTCGTCCGACCAATCTTAGCAGTCGCGATCACCGCCGCACAGCCAAGTTTTCGAGATGCACTTGCTATTGCCTTTGCATGGCAGCCTACCTTCCACACAGCCTATCCGAGACGCACAATTCTCCTCGTCCTAACCGTCTGAGCAGTCTCGGTAACCGTCGCACAGCATATTTTCAATGATGCAGCTGCTGTTGTCTTTGCATGGGAACCTGAATTTTCCACAGCGTAATCCGGATTTACAGTCCCTCTCGTCCGAGCCGTCTGAAAAGTCGCGGTAACCATCGCAGCGCCAAGCGCCTTTAATGCAGCGGCCGTTGTCCACGCACGTGAACGTATCGTGCGAACATTTACGTAGAGAGGTGCAATTCCGCTCGTCCGACCAATCTGAGCAGTCGCGATCACCGTCGCACAGCCAAGTTTTCGAGATGCACTAGCTATTCTCTTTGCATGGCAGCCTACCTTCCTCACAGCCTATCCGAGACGCACAGTTCTCCTCGTCCCAACCGTCTGAGCAGTCTCGGTAACCGTCACACAGCATATTTTCAATGATGCAGCTGCTGTGGTCTTTGCATGGGAACCTGAATTTTCAACAGCGTAATCCGGATTTACAGTCCCTCTCATCCGAGCCGTCTGAACAGTCGCGGTAACCATCGCAGCGCCAAGCGCCTTTAATGCAGCGGCCGTTGCCCACGCACGTGAACTTATCGTGCGAACATTTACGTCGAGAGGTGCAATTCCGCTCGTCCGACCAATCTGAGCAGTCGCGATCACCGTCGCACAGCCAAGTTTTTGAGATGCACTTGCTATTGCCTTTGCATGGCAGCCTACCTTCCTCACAGCCTATCCGAGACGCACAGTTCTCCTCGTCCCAACCGTCTGAGCAGTCTCGGTAACCGTCGCGCAGCATATTTTCAATGATGCAGCTGTTGTTGTCTTTGCATGGGAACCTGAATTTTCCACAGCGTAATCCGGATTTACAGTCCCTCTCGTCCGAGCCGTCTGAACAGTCGCGGTAACCATCGCAGCGCCAAGCGCCTTTAATGCAGCGGCCGTTGTCCACGCACGTGAACTTATCGTGCGAACATTTGCGTAGAGAGGTGCAATTCCGCTCGTCCGACCAATCTGAGCAGTCGCGATCACCGTCGCACAGCCAAGTTTTCGAGATGCACTTGCTATTGCCTTTGCATGGCAGCCTACCTTCCTCACAGCCTATCCGAGACGCACAGTTCTCCTCGTCCTAACCGTCTGAGCAGTCTCGGTAACCGTCGCACAGCATATTTTCAATGATGCAGCTGCTGTTGTCTTTGCATGGGAACCTGAATTTTCCACAGCGTAATCCGGATTTACAGTCCTTCTCGTCCGAGCCGTCTGAACAGTCGCGGTAACCATCGCAGCGCCAAGCGCCTTTAATGCAGCGGCCGTTGTCCACGCACGTGAACTTATCGTGCGAACATTTACGTAGAGAGGTGCAATTCCGCTCGTACGACCAATCTTAGCAGTCGCGATCACCGCCGCACAGCCAAGTTTTCGAGATGCACTTGCTATTGCCTTTGCATGGCAGCCTACCTTCCTCACAGCTTATCCGAGACGCACAGTTCTCCTCGTCCCAACCGTCTGAGCAGTCTCGGTAACCGTCGCACAGCATATTTTCAATGATGCAGGTGCTGTCGTCTTTGCATGGGAACCTGAATTTTCCACAGCGTAATCCGGATTTACAGTCCCTCTCGTCCGAGCCGTCTGGACAGTCGCGGTAACCATCGCAGCGCCAAGCGCCTTTAATGCAGCGGCCGTTGTCCACGCACGTGAACTTATCGTGCGAACATTTACGTAGAGAGGTGCAATTCCGCTCTTCCGACCAATCTGAGCAGTCGCGATCACCGTCGCACAGCCAAGTTTTCGAGATGCACTTGCTATTGTCTTTGCATGGCAGCCTACCTTCCTCACAGCCTATCCGAGACGCACAGTTCTCCTCGTCCCAACCGTCTGAGCATTCTCGGTAACCGTCGCGCAGCATATTTTCAATGATGCAGCTGCTGTTGTCTTTGCATGGGAACCTGAATTTTCCACAGCATAATCCGGATTTACAGTCCCTCTCGTCCGAGCCGTCTGAACAGTCGCGGTAACCATCGCAGCGCCAAGCGCCTTTAATGCAGCGGCCGTTGTCCACGCACGTGAACTTATCGTGCGAACATTTACGTAGAGAGGTGCAATTCCGCTTGTCCGACCAATCTTAGCAGTCGCGATCACCGCCGCACAGCCAAGTTTTCGAGATGCACTTGCTATTGCCTTTGCATGGCAGCCTACCTTCCTCACAGCCTATCCGAGACGCACAATTCTCCTCGTCCTAACCGTCTGAGCAGTCTCGGTAACCGTCGCACAGCATATTTTCAATGATGCAGCTGCTGTTGTCTTTGCATGGGAACCTGAATTTTCCACAGCGTAATCCGGATTTACAGTCCCTCTCGCCCGAGCCGTCTGAACAGTCGCGGTAACCATCGCAGCGCCAAGCGCCTTTAATGCAGCGGCCGTTGTCCACGCACGTGAACTTATCGTGCGAACATTTACGTAGAGAGGTGCAATTCCGCTCGTCCGACCAATCTGAGCAGTCGCGATCACCGTCGCACAGCCAAGTTTTCGAGATGCACTTGCTATTCTCTTTGCATGGCAGCCTACCTTCCTCACAGCCTATCCGAGACGCACAGTTCTCCTCGTCCCAACCGTCTGAGCAGTCTCGGTAACCGTCACACAGCATATTTTCAATGATGCAGCTGCTGTGGTCTTTGCATGGGAACCTGAATTTTCAACAGCGTAATCCGGATTTACAGTCCCTCTCGTCCGAGCCGTCTGAACAGTCGCGGTAACCATCGCAGCGCCAAGCGCCTTTAATGCAGCGGCCGTTGCCCACGCACGTGAACTTATCGTGCGAACATTTACGTCGAGAGGTGCAATTCCGCTCGTCCGACCAATCTGAGCAGTCGCGATCACCGTCGCACAGCCAAGTTTTTGAGATGCACTTGCTATTGCCTTTGCATGGCAGCCTACCTTCCTCACAGCTTATCCGAGACGCACAGTTCTCCTCGTCCCAACCGTCTGAGCAGTCTCGGTAACCGTCGCACAGCATATTTTCAATGATGCAGCTGCTGTTGTCTTTGCATGGGAACCTGAATTTTCCACAGCGTAATCCGGATTTACAGTCCTTCTCGTCCGAGCCGTCTGAACAGTCGCGGTAACCATCGCAGCGCCAAGCGCCTTTAATGCAGCGGCCGTTGTCCACGCACGTGAACTTATCGTGCGAACATTTACGTAGAGAGGTGCAATTCCGCTCGTCCGACCAATCTGAGCAGTCGCGATCACCGTCGTACAGCCAAGTTTTCGAGATTCACTTGCTATTCTCTTTGCATGGCAGCCTACCTTCCTCACAGCCTATCCGAGACGCACAGTTCTCCTTGTCCCAACCGTCTGAGCAGTCTCGGTAACCGTCACACAGCATATTTTCAATGATGCAGCTGCTGTTGTCTTTGCATGGGAACCTGAATTTTCCACAGCGTAATCCGGATTTACAGTCCCTCTCGTCGGAGCCGTCTGAACAGTCGCGGTAACCATCGCAGCGCCAAGCGCCTTTAATGCAGCGGCCGTTGTCCACGCACGTGAACTTATCGTGCGAACATTTACGTAGAGAGGTGCAATTCCGCTCGTCCGACCAATCTGAGCAGTCGCGATCACCGTCGCACAGCCAAGTTTTCAAGATGCACTTGCTATTGTCTTTGCATGGCAGCCTACCTTCCTCACAGCCTATCCGAGACGCACAGTTCTCCTCGTCCCAACCATCTGAGCATTCTCGGTAACCGTCGCGCAGCATATTTTCAATGATGCGGCTGCTGTTGTCTTTGCATGGGAACCTGAATTTTCCACAGCGTAATCCGGATTTACAGTCCCTCTCGTCCGAGCCGTCTGAACAGTCGCGGTAACCATCGCAGCGCCAAGCGCCTTTAATGCAGCGGCCGTTGTCCACGGACGTGAACTTATCGTGCGAACATTTATGTAGAGAGGTGCGATTCCGCTCGTCCGACCAATATTAGCAGTCGCGATCACCGTCGCACAGCCATGTTTTCGAGTTGCACTTGCTATTGTCTTTGCATGGCAGCCTAACTTCCTCACAGCCTATCCGAGACGCACAGTTCTCCTCGTCCCAACCGTCTGAGCATTCTCGGTAACCGTCGCGCAGCATATTTTCAATGATGCAGCTGCTGTTGTCTTTGCATGGGAACCTGAATTTTCCACAGCGTAATCCGGATTTACAGTCCCTCTCGTCCGAGCCGTCTGAACAGTCGCGGTAACCATCGCAGCGCCAAGCGCCTTTAATGCAGCGGCCGTTGTCCGCGCACGTGAACTTATCGTGCGAACATTTACGTAGAGAGGTGCAATTCCGCTCGTCCGACCAATCTTAGCAGTCGCGATCACCGCCGCACAGCCAAGTTTTCGAGATGCACTTGCTATTGCCTTTGCATGGCAGCCTACCTTCCTCACAGCCTATCCGAGACGCACAGTTCTCCTCGTCCTAACCGTCTGAGCAGTCTCGGTAACCGTCGCACAGCATATTTTCAATGATGCAGCTGCTGTTGTCTGCATGGGAACCTGAATTTTCCACAGCGTAATCCGGATTTACAGTCCCTCTCGTCCGAGCCGTCTGAACAGTCGCGGTAACCATCGCAGCGCCAAGCGCCTTTAATGCAGCGGCCGTTGTCCACGCACGTGAACTTATCGTGCGAATATTTACGTAGAGAGGTGCAATTCCGCTCGTCCGACCAATCTGAGCAGTCGCGATCACCGTCGCACAGCCAAGTTTTCGAGATGCACTTGCTATTCTCTTTGCATGGCAGCCTACCTTCCTCACAGCCTATCCGAGACGCACAGTTCTCCTCGTCCCAACCGTCTGAGCAGTCTCGGTAACCGTCACACAGAATATTTTCAATGATGCAGCTGCTGTGGTCTTTGCATGGGAACCTGAATTTTCAACAGCGTAATCCGGATTTACAGTCCCTCTCGTCCGAGCCGTCTGAACAGTCGCGGTAACCATCGCAGCGCCAAGCGCCTTTAATGCAGCGGCCGTTGCCCACGCACGTGAACTTATCGTGCGAACATTTACGTCGAGAGGTGCAATTCCGCTCGTCCGACCAATCTGAGCAGTCGCGATCACCGTCGCACAGCCAAGTTTTTGAGATGCACTTGCTATTGCCTTTGCATGGCAGCCTACCTTCCTCACAGCTTATCCGAGACGCACAGTTCTCCTCGTCCCAACCGTCTGAGCAGTCTCGGTAACCGTCGCACAGCATATTTTCAATGATGCAGGTGCTGTTGTCTTTGCATGGGAACCTGAATTTTCTACAGCGTAATCCGGATTTACAGTCCCTCTCGTCCGAGCCGTCTGGACAGTCGCGGTAACCATCGCAGCGCCAAGCGCCTTTAATGCAGCGGCCGTTGTCCACGCACGTGAACTTATCGTGCGAACATTTACGTAGAGAGGTGCAATTCCGCTCGTCCGACCAATCTGAGCAGTCGCGATCACCGTCGCACAGCCAAGTTTTCGAGATGCACTTGCTATTGTCTTTGCATGGCAGCCTACCTTCCTCACAGCCTATCCGAGACGCACAGTTCTCCTCGTCCCAACCGTCTGAGCAGTCTCGGTAACCGTCGCGCAGCATATTTTCAATGATGCAGCTGCTGTTGTCTTTGCATGGGAACCTGAATTTTCCACAGCGTAATCCGGATTTACAGTCCCTCTCGTCCGAGCCGTCTGAACAGTCGCGGTAACCATCGCAGCACCAAGCGCCTTTAATGCAGCGGCCGTTGTCCACGCACGTGAACTTATCGTGCGAACATTTACGTAGAGAGGTGCAATTCCGCTCGTCCGACCAATATTAGCAGTCGCGATCACCTTCGCACAGCCAAGTTTTCGAGATGCACTTGCTATTGTCTTTGCATGGCACCCTACCTTCCTCACAGCCTATCCGAGACGCACAGTTCTCGTCCCAACCGTCTGAGCAGTCTCGGTAACCGTCGCACAGCATATTTTCAATGATGCAGCTGCTGTTGTCTTTGCATGGGAACCTGAATTTTCCACAGCGTAATCCGGATTTACAGTCCCTCTCGTCCGAGCCGTCTGAACAGTCGCGGTAACCATCGCAGCGCCAGGCGCCTTTAATGCAGCGACCATTGTCCACGCACGTGAACTTATCGTGCGAACATTTGCGTAGAGAGGTGCAATTCCGCTCGTCCGACCAATCTGAGCAGTCGCGATCACCGTCGCACAGCCAAGTTTTCGAGATGCACTTGCTATTGCCTTTGCATGGCAGCCTACCTTCCTCACAGCCTATCCGAGACGCACAGTTCTCCTCGTCCTAACCGTCTGAGCAGTCTCGGTAACCGTCACACAGCATATTTTCAATGATGCAGCTGCTGTTGTCTTTGCATGGGAACCTGAATTTTCCACAGCGTAATCCGGATTTACAGTCCTTCTCGTCCGATCCGTCTGAACAGTCGCGGTAACCATCGCAGCGCCAAGCGCCTTTAATGCAGCGGCCGTTGTCCACGCACGTGAACTTATCGTGCGAACATTTACGTAGAGAGTTGCAATTCCGCTCGTCCGACCAATCTGAGCAGTCGCGATCACCGTCGTACAGCCAAGTTTTCGAGATGCACTTGCTATTCTCTTTGCATGGCAGCCTACCTTCCTCACAGCCTATCCGAGACACACAGTTCTCCTCGTCCCAGCCGTCTGAGCAGTCTCGGTAACCGTCACACGGCATATTTTCAATGATGCAGCTGCTGTTGTCTTTGCATGGGAACCTGAATTTTCCACAGCGTAATCCGGATTTACTGTCCCTCTCGTCCGAGCCGTCTGAACAGTCGCGGTAACCATCGCAGCGCCAAGCGCCTTTAATGCAGCGGCCGTTGTCCACGCACGTGAACTTATCGTGCGAACATTTACGTAGAGAGGTGCAATTCCGCTCGTCCGACCAATCTGAGCAGTCGCGATCACCGTCGCACAGCCAAGTTTTCGAGATGCACTTGCTATTGCCTTTGCATGGCAGCCTACCTTCCTCACTGCTATCCGAGACGCACAGTTCTCCTCGTCCTAACCGTCTGAGCAGTCTCGGTAATCGTCGCACAGCATATTTTCATGATGCAGCTGCTGTTGTCTTTGCATGGGAACCTGAATTTTCCACAGCGTAATCCGGATTTACAGTCCCTCTCGTCCGAGCCGTCTGAACAGTCGCGGTAACCATCGCAGCGCCAAGCGCCTTTAATGCAGCGGCCGTTGTCCACGCACGTGAACTTATCGTGCGAACATTTACGTAGAGAGGTGCAATTCCGCTCGTCCGACCAATCTGAGCAGTCGCGATCACCGTCGCACAGCCAAGTTTTCGAGATGCACTTGCTATTCTCTTTGCATGGCAGCCTACCTTCCTCACAGCCTATCCGAGACGCACAGTTCTCCTCGTCCCAACCGTCTGAGCAGTCTCGGTAACCGTCACACAGCATATTTTCAATGATGCAGCTGCTGTTGTCTTTGCATGGGAACCTGAATTTTCCACAGCGTAATCCGGATTTACAGTCCCTCTCGTCCGAGCCGTCTGAACAGTCGCGGTAACCATCGCAGCGCCAAGCGCCTTTAATGCAGCGGCCGTTGTCCACGCACGTGAACCTATCGTGCGAACATTTACGTCGAGAGGTGCAATTCCGCTCGTCCGACCAATCTGAGCAGTCGCGATCACCGTCGCACAGCCAAGTTTTCGAGATGCACTTGCTATTGTCTTTGCATGGCAGCCTACCTTCCTCACAGCCTATCCGAGACGCACAGTTCTCCTCGTCCCAACCGTCTGAGCAGTCTCGGTAACCGTCGCGCAGCATATTTTCAATGATGCAGCTGCTGTTGTCTTTGCATGGGAACCTGAATTTTCCACAGCGTAATCCGGATTTACAGTCCCTCTCGTCCGAGCCGTCTGAACAGTCGCGGTAACCATCGCAGCGCCAAGCGCCTTTAATGCAGCGGCGTTGTCCACGCACGTGAACTTATCGTGCGAACATTTACGTAGAGAGGTGCAATTCCGCTCGTCCGACCAATATTAGCAGTCGCGATCACCTTCGCACACCAAGTTTTCGAGATGCACTTGCTATTGTCTTTGCATGGCACCCTACCATCCTCACAGCCTATCCGAGACGCACAGTTCTCGTCCCAACCGTCTGAGCAGTCTCGGTAACCGTCGCACAGCATATTTTCAATGATGCAGCTGCTGTTGTCTTTGCATGGGAACCTGAATTTTCCACAGCGTAATCCGGATTTACAGTCCCTCTCGTCCGAGCCGTCTGAACAGTCGCGGTAACCATCGCAGCGCCAGGCGCCTTTAATGCAGCGACCATTGTCCACGCACGTGAACTTATCGTGCGAACATTTGCGTAGAGAGGTGCAATTCCGCTCGTCCGACCAATCTGAGCAGTCGCGATCACCGTCGCACAGCCAAGTTTTCGAGATGCACTTGCTATTGCCTTTGCATGGCAGCCTACCTTCCTCACAGCCTATCCGAGACGCACAGTTCTCGTCCTAACCGTCTGAGCAGTCTCGGTAACCGTCACACAGCATATTTTCAATGATGCAGCTGCTGTTGTCTTTGCATGGGAACCTGAATTTTCCACAGCGTAATCCGTATTTACAGTCCTTCTCGTCCGAGCCGTCTGAACAGTCGCGGTAACCATCGCAGCGCCAAGCGCCTTTAATGCAGCGGCCGTTGTCCACGCACGTGAACTTATCGTGCGAACATTTACGTAGAGAGGTGCAATTCCGCTCGTCCGACCAATCTGAGCAGTCGCGATCACCGTCGTACAGCCAAGTTTTCGAGATGCACTTGCTATACTCTTTGCATGGCAGCCTACCTTCCTCACAGCCTATCCGAGACACACAGTTCTCCTCGTCCCAGCCGTCTGAGCAGTCTCGGTAACCGTCACACGGCATATTTTCAATGATGCAGCTGCTGTTGTCTTTGCATGGGAACCTGAATTTTCCACAGCGTAATCCGGATTTACTGTCCCTCTCGTCCGAGCCGTCTGAACAGTCGCGGTAACCATCGCAGCGCCAAGCGCCTTTAATGCAGCGGCCGTTGTCCACGCACGTGAACTTATCGTGCGAACATTTACGTAGAGAGGTGCAATTCCGCTCGTCCGACCAATCTGAGCAGTCGCGATCACCGTCGCACAGCCAAGTTTTCGAGATGCACTTGCTATTGCCTTTGCATGGCAGCCTACCTTCCTCACTGCTATCCGAGACGCACAGTTCTCCTCGTCCTAACCGTCTGAGCAGTCTCGGTAATCGTCGCACAGCATATTTTCATGATGCAGCTGCTGTTGTCTTTGCATGGGAACCTGAATTTTCCACAGCGTAATCCGGATTTACAGTCCCTCTCGTCCGAGCCGTCTGAACAGTCGCGGTAACCATCGCAGCGCCAAGCGCCTTTAATGCAGCGGCCGTTGTCCACGCACGTGAACTTATCGTGCGAACATTTACGTAGAGAGGTGCAATTCCGCTCGTCCGACCAATCTGAGCAGTCGCGATCACCGTCGCACAGCCAAGTTTTCGAGATGCACTTGCTATTCTCTTTGCATGGCAGCCTACCTTCCTCACAGCCTATCCGAGACGCACAGTTCTCCTCGTCCCAACCGTCTGAGCAGTCTCGGTAACCGTCACACAGCATATTTTCAATGATGCAGCTGCTGTTGTCTTTGCATGGGAACCTGAATTTTCCACAGCGTAATCCGGATTTACAGTCCCTCTCGTCCGAGCCGTCTGAACAGTCGCGGTAACCATCGCAGCGCCAAGCGCCTTTAATGCAGCGGCCGTTGTCCACGCACGTGAACTTATCGTGCGAACGTTTACGTCGAGAGGTGCAATTCCGCTCGTCCGACCAATCTGAGCAGTCGCGATCACCGTCGCACAGCCAAGTTTTCGAGATGCACTTGCTATTGCCTTTGCATGGCAGCCTACCTTCCTCACAGCCTATCCGAGACGCACAGTTCTCCTCGTCCCAACCGTCTGAGCAGTTTCGGTAACCGTCGCGCAGCATATTTTCAATGATGCAGCTGCTGTTGTCTTTGCATGGGAACCTGAATTTTCCACAGCGTAATCCGGATTTACAGTCCCTCTCGTCCGAGCCGTCTGAACAGTCGCGGTAACCATCGCAGCGCCAAGCGCCTTTAATGCAGCGGCCGTTGTCCACGCACGTGAACTTATCGTGCGAACATTTACGTAGAGAGGTGCGATTCCGCTCGTCCGACCAATATTAGCAGTCGCGATCACCGTCGCACAGCCAAGTTTTCGAGATGCACTTGCTATTGTCTTTGCATGGCAGCCTACCTTCCTCACAGCCTATCCGAGACGCAATGTTCTCCTCGTCCCAACCGTCTGAGCATTCTCGGTAACCGTCGCGCAGCATATTTTCAATGATGCAGCTGCTGTTGTCTTTGCATGGGAACCTGAATTTTCCACAGCGTAATCCGGATTTACAGTCCCTCTCGTCCGAGCCGTCTGAACAGTCGCGGTAACCATCGCAGCGCCAAGCGCCTTTAATGCAGCGGCCGTTGTCCACGCACGTGAACTTATCGTGCGAACATTTACGTAGAGAGGTGCAATTCCGCTCGTCCGACCAATCTGAGCAGTCGCGATCACCGCCGCACAGCCAAGTTTTCGAGATGCACTTGCTATTGCCTTTGCATGGCAGCCTACCTTCCACACAGCCTATCCGAGACGCACAATTCTCCTCGTCCTAACCGTCTGAGCAGTCTCGGTAACCGTCGCACAGCATATTTTCAATGATGCAGCTGCTGTTGTCTTTGCATGGGAACCTGAATTTTCCACAGCGTAATCCGGATTTACAGTCCCTCTCGTCCGAGCCGTCTGAACAGTCGCGGTAACCATCGCAGCGCCAAGCGCCTTTAATGCAGCGGCCGTTGTCCACGCACGTGAACTTATCGTGCGAACATTTACGTAGAGAGGTGCAATTCCGCTCGTCCGACCAATCTGAGCAGTCGCGATCACCGTCGCACAGCCAAGTTTTCGAGATGCACTTGCTATTCTCTTTGCATGGCAGCCTACCTTCCTCACAGCCTATCCGAGACGCACAGTTCTCCTCGTCCCAACCGTCTGAGCAGTCTCGGTAACCGTCGCGCAGCATATTTTCAATGATGCAGCTGCTGTTGTCTTTGCATGGGAACCTGAATTTTCCACAGCGTAATCCGGATTTACAGTCCCTCTCGTCCGAGCCGTCTGAACAGTCGCGGTAACCATCGCAGCGCCAAGCGCCTTTAATGCAGCGGCCGTTGTCCACGCACGTGAACTTATCGTGCGAACATTTACGTAGAGAGGTGCAACTCCGCTCGTCCGACCAATATTAGCAGTCGCGATCACCTTCGCACAGCCAAGTTTTCGAGATGCACTCTCTATTGTCTTTGCATGGCACCCTACCTTCCTCACAGCCTATCCGAGACGCACAGTTCTCGTCCCAACCGTCTGAGCAGTCTCGGTAACCGTCGCACAGCATATTTTCAATGATGCAGCTGCTGTTGTCTTTGCATGGGAACCTGAATTTTCCACAGCGTAATCCGGATTTACAGTCCCTCTCGTCCGAGCCGTCTGAACAGTCGCGGTAACCATCGCAGCGCCAGGCGCCTTTAATGCAGCGACCATTGTCCACGCACGTGAACTTATCGTGCAAACATTTGCGTAGAGAGGTGCAATTCCGCTCGTCCGACCAATCTGAGCAGTCGCGATCACCGTCGCACAGCCAAGTTTTCGAGATGCACTTGCTATTGCCTTTGCATGGCAGACTACCTTCCTCACAGCCTATCCGAGACGCACAGTTCTCCTCGTCCTAACCGTCTGAGCAGTCTCGGTAACCGTCACACAGCATATTTTCAATGATGCAGCTGCTGTTGTCTTTGCATGGGAACCTGAATTTTCCACAGCGTAATCCGGATTTACAGTCCTTCTCGTCCGAGCCGTCTGAACAGTCGCGGTAACCATCGCAGCGCCAAGCGCCTTTAATGCAGCGGCCGTTGTCCACGCACGTGAACTTATCGTGCGAACATTTACGTAGAGAGGTGCAATTCCGCTCGTCCGACCAATCTGGGCAGTCGCGATCACCGTCGTACAGCCAAGTTTTCGAGATGCACTTGCTATTCTCTTTGCATGGCAGCCTACCTTCCTCACAGCCTATCCGAGACACACAGTTCTCCTCGTCCCAGCCGTCTGAGCAGTCTCGGTAACCGTCACACGGCATATTTTCAATGATGCAGCTGCTGTTGTCTTTGCATGGGAACCTGAATTTTCCACAGCGTAATCCGGATTTACTGTCCCTCTCGTCCGAGCCGTCTGAACAGTCGCGGTAACCATGGCAGCGCCAAGCGCCTTTAATGCAGCGGCCGTTGTCCACGCACGTGAACTTATCGTGCGAACATTTACGTAGAGAGGTGCAATTCCGCTCGTCCGACCAATCTGAGCAGTCGCGATCACCGTCGCACAGCCAAGTTTTCGAGATGCACTTGCTATTGCCTTTGCATGGCAGCCTACCTTCCTCACTGCTATCCGAGACGCACAGTTCTCCTCGTCCTAACCGTCTGAGCAGTCTCGGTAATCGTCGCACAGCATATTTTCATGATGCAGCTGCTGTTGTCTTTGCATGGGAACCTGAATTTTCCACAGCGTAATCCGGATTTACAGTCCCTCTCGTCCGAGCCGTCTGAACAGTCGCGGTAACCATCGCAGCGCCAAGCGCCTTTAATGCAGCGGCCGTTGTCCACGCACGTGAACTTATCGTGCGAACATTTACGTAGAGAGGTGCAATTCCGCTCGTCCGACCAATCTGAGCAGTCGCGATCACCGTCGCACAGCCAAGTTTTCGAGATGCACTTGCTATTCTCTTTGCATGGCAGCCTACCTTCCTCACAGCCTATCCGAGACGCACAGTTCTCCTCGTCCCAACCGTCTGAGCAGTCTCGGTAACCGTCACACAGCATATTTTCAATGATGCAGCTGCTGTTGTCTTTGCATGGGAACCTGAATTTTCCACAGCGTAATCCGGATTTACAGTCCCTCTCGTCCGAGCCGTCTGAACAGTCGCGGTAACCATCGCAGCGCCAAGCGCCTTTAATGCAGCGGCCGTTGTCCACGCACGTGAACTTATCGTGCGAACATTTACGTCGAGAGGTGCAATTCCGCTCGTCCGACCAATCTGAGCAGTCGCGATCACCGTCGCACAGCCAAGTTTTCGAGATGCACTTGCTATTGCCTTTGCATGGCAGCCTACCTTCCTCACAGCCTATCCGAGACGCACAGTTCTCCTCGTCCCAACCGTCTGAGCAGTCTCGGTAACCGTCGCGCAGCATATTTTCAATGATGCAGCTGCTGTTGTCTTTGCATGGGAACCTGAATTTTCCACAGCGTAATCCGGATTTACAGTCCCTCTCGTCCGAGCCGTCTGAACAGTCGCGGTAACCATCGCAGCGCCAAGCGCCTTTAATGCAGCGGCCGTTGTCCACGCACGTGAACTTATCGTGCGAACATTTACGTAGATAGGTGCGATTCCGCTCGTCCGACCAATATTAGCAGTCGCGATCACCGTCGCACAGCCAAGTTTTCGAGATGCACTTGCTATTGTCTTTGCATGGCAGCCTACCTTCCTCACAGCCTATCCGAGACGCAATGTTCTCCTCGTCCCAACCGTCTGAGCATTCTCGGTAACCGTCGCGCAGCATATTTTCAATGATGCAGCTGCTGTTGTCTTTGCATGGGAACCTGAATTTTCCACAGCGTAATCCGGATTTACAGTCCCTCTCGTCCGAGCCGTCTGAACAGTCGCGGTAACCATCGCAGCGCCAAGCGCCTTTAATGCAGCGGCCGTTGTCCACGCACGTGAACTTATCGTGCGAACATTTACGTAGAGAGGTGCAATTCCGCTCGTCCGACCAATCTTAGCAGTCGCGATCACCGCCGCACAGCCAAGTTTTCGAGATGCACTTGCTATTGCCTTTGCATGGCAGCCTACCTTCCACACAGCCTATCCGAGACGCACAATTCTCCTCGTCCTAACCGTCTGAGCAGTCTCGGTAACCGTCGCACAGCATATTTTCAATGATGCAGCTGCTGTTGTCTTTGCATGGGAACCTGAATTTTCCACAGCGTAATCCGGATTTACAGTCCCTCTCGTCCGAGCCGTCTGAACAGTCGCGGTAACCATCGCAGCGCCAAGCGCCTTTAATGCAGCGGCCGTCGTCCACGCACGTGAACTTATCGTGCGAACATTTACGTAGAGAGGTGCAATTCCGCTCGTCCGACCAATCTGAGCAGTCGCGATCACCGTCGCACAGCCAAGTTTTCGAGATGCACTTGCTATTCTCTTTGCATGGCAGCCTACCTTCCTCACAGCCTATCCGAGACGCACAGTTCTCCTCGTCCCAACCGTCTGAGCAGTCTCGGTAACCGTCACACAGCATATTTTCAATGATGCAGCTGCTGTGGTCTTTGCATGCGAACCTGAATTTTCCACAGCGTAATCCGGATTTACAGTCCCTCTCGTCCGAGCCGTCTGAACAGTCGCGGTAACCATCGCAGCGCCAAGCGCCTTTAATGCAGCGGCCGTTGTCCACGCACGTGAACTTATCGTGCGAACATATACGTAGAGAGGTGCAATTCCGCTCGTCCGACCAATCTGAGCAGTCGCGATCACCGTCGCACAGCCAAGTTTTCGAGATGCACTTGCTATTGTCTTTGCATGGCAGCCTACCTTCCTCACAGCCTATCCGAGACGCACAGTTCTCCTTGTCCCAACCGTCTGAGCAGTCTCGGTAACCGTCACACAGCATATTTTCAATGATGCAGCTGCTGTTGTCTTTGCATGGGAACCTGAATTTTCCACAGCGTAATCCGGATTTACAGTCCCTCTCGTCGGAGCCGTCTGAACAGTCGCGGTAACCATCGCAGCGCCAAGCGCCTTTAATGCAGCGGCCGTTGTCCACGCACGTGAACTTATCGTGCGAACATTTACGTAGAGAGGTGCAATTCCGCTCGTCCGACCAATCTGAGCAGTCGCGATCACCGTCGCACAGCCAAGTTTTCGAGATGCACTTGCTATTGTCTTTGCATGGCAGCCTACCTTCCTCACAGCCTATCCGAGACGCACAGTTCTCCTCGTCCCAACCGTCTGAGCATTCTCGGTAACCGTCGCGCAGCATATTTTCAATGATGCAGCTGCTGTTGTCTTTGCATGGGAACCTGAATTTTCCACAGCGTAATCCGGATTTACAGTCCCTCTCGTCCGAGCCGTCTGAACAGTCGCGGTAACCATCGCAGCGCCAAGCGCCTTTAATGCAGCGGCCGTTGTCCACGCACGTGAACTTATCGTGCGAACATTTACGTAGAGAGGTGCGATTCCGCTCGTCCGACCAATATTAGCAGTCGCGATCACCGTCGCACAGCCAAGTTTTCGAGATGCACTTGCTATTGTCTTTGCATGGCAGCCTACCTTCCTCACAGCCTATCCGAGACGCACAGTTCTCCTCGTCCCAACCGTTTGAGCATTCTCGGTAACCGTCGCGCAGCATATTTTCAATGATGCAGCTGCTGTTGTCTTTGCATGGGAACCTGAATTTTCCACAGCGTAATCCGGATTTACAGTCCCTCTCGTCCGAGCCGTCTGAACAGTCGCGGTAACCATCGCAGCGCCAAGCGCCTTTAATGCAGCGGCCGTTGTCCACGCACGTGAACTTATCGTGCGAACATTTACGTAGAGAGGTGCAATTCCGCTCGTCCGACCAATCTTAGCAGTCGCGATCACCGCCGCACAGCCAAGTTTTCGAGATGCACTTGCTATTGCCTTTGCATGGCAGCCTACCTTCCACACAGCCTATCCGAGACGCACAATTCTCCTCGTCCTAACCGTCTGAGCAGTCTCGGTAACCGTCGCACAGCATATTTTCAATGATGCAGCTGCTGTTGTCTTTGCATGGGAACCTGAATTTTCCACAGCGTAATCCGGATTTACAGTCCCTCTCGTCCGAGCCGTCTGAACAGTCGCGGTAACCATCGCAGCGCCAAGCGCCTTTAATGCAGCGGCCGTCGTCCACGCACGTGAACTTATCGTGCGAACATTTACGTAGAGAGGTGCAATTCCGCTCGTCCGACCAATCTGAGCAGTCGCGATCACCGTCGCACAGCCAAGTTTTCGAGATGCACTTGCTATTCTCTTTGCATGGCAGCCTACCTTCCTCACAGCCTATCCGAGACGCACAGTTCTCCTCGTCCCAACCGTCTGAGCAGTCTCGGTAACCGTCACACAGCATATTTTCAATGATGCAGCTGCTGTGGTCTTTGCATGCGAACCTGAATTTTCCACAGCGTAATCCGGATTTACAGTCCCTCTCGTCCGAGCCGTCTGAACAGTCGCGGTAACCATCGCAGCGCCAAGCGCCTTTAATGCAGCGGCCGTTGTCCACGCACGTGAACTTATCGTGCGAACATATACGTAGAGAGGTGCAATTCCGCTCGTCCGACCAATCTGAGCAGTCGCGATCACCGTCGCACAGCCAAGTTTTCGAGATGCACTTGCTATTGTCTTTGCATGGCAGCCTACCTTCCTCACAGCCTATCCGAGACGCACAGTTCTCCTTGTCCCAACCGTCTGAGCAGTCTCGGTAACCGTCACACAGCATATTTTCAATGATGCAGCTGCTGTTGTCTTTGCATGGGAACCTGAATTTTCCACAGCGTAATCCGGATTTACAGTCCCTCTCGTCGGAGCCGTCTGAACAGTCGCGGTAACCATCGCAGCGCCAAGCGCCTTTAATGCAGCGGCCGTTGTCCACGCACGTGAACTTATCGTGCGAACATTTACGTAGAGAGGTGCAATTCCGCTCGTCCGACCAATCTGAGCAGTCGCGATCACCGTCGCACAGCCAAGTTTTCGAGATGCACTTGCTATTGTCTTTGCATGGCAGCCTACCTTCCTCACAGCCTATCCGAGACGCACAGTTCTCCTCGTCCCAACCGTCTGAGCATTCTCGGTAACCGTCGCGCAGCATATTTTCAATGATGCAGCTGCTGTTGTCTTTGCATGGGAACCTGAATTTTCCACAGCGTAATCCGGATTTACAGTCCCTCTCGTCCGAGCCGTCTGAACAGTCGCGGTAACCATCGCAGCGCCAAGCGCCTTTAATGCAGCGGCCGTTGTCCACGCACGTGAACTTATCGTGCGAACATTTACGTAGAGAGGTGCGATTCCGCTCGTCCGACCAATATTAGCAGTCGCGATCACCGTCGCACAGCCAAGTTTTCGAGATGCACTTGCTATTGTCTTTGCATGGCAGCCTACCTTCCTCACAGCCTATCCGAGACGCACAGTTCTCCTCGTCCCAACCGTTTGAGCATTCTCGGTAACCGTCGCGCAGCATATTTTCAATGATGCAGCTGCTGTTGTCTTTGCATGGGAACCTGAATTTTCCACAGCGTAATCCGGATTTACAGTCCCTCTCGTCCGAGCCGTCTGAACAGTCGCGGTAACCATCGCAGCGCCAAGCGCCTTTAATGCAGCGGCCGTTGTCCACGCACGTGAACTTATCGTGCGAACATTTACGTAGAGAGGTGCAATTCCGCTCGTCCGACCAATCTTAGCAGTCGCGATCACCGCCGCACAGCCAAGTTTTCGAGATGCACTTGCTATTGCCTTTGCATGGCAGCCTACCTTCCTCACAGCTTATCCGAGACGCACAGTTCTCCTCGTCCCAACCGTCTGAGCAGTCTCGGTAACCGTCGCACAGCATATTTTCAATGATGCAGGTGCTGTCGTCTTTGCATGGGAACCTGAATTTTCCACAGCGTAATCCGGATTTACAGTCCCTCTCGTCCGAGCCGTCTGGACAGTCGCGGTAACCATCGCAGCGCCAAGCGCCTTTAATGCAGCGGCCGTTGTCCACGCACGTGAACTTATCGTGCGAACATTTACGTAGAGAGGTGCAATTCCGCTCGTCCGACCAATCTGAGCAGTCGCGATCACCGTCGCACAGCCAAGTTTTCGAGATGCACTTGCTATTGTCTTTGCATGGCAGCCTACCTTCCTCACAGCCTATCCGAGACGCACAGTTCTCCTCGTCCCAACCGTCTGAGCAGTCTCGGTAACCGTCGCGCAGCATATTTTCAATGATGCAGCTGCTGTTGTCTTTGCATGGGAACCTGAATTTTCCACAGCGTAATCCGGATTTACAGTCCCTCTCATCCGAGCCGTCTGAACAGTGGCGGTAACCATCGCAGCGCCAAGCGCCTTTAATGCAGCGGCCGTTGTCCACACACGTGAACTTATCGTGCGAACATTTACGTAGAGAGGTGCAATTCCGCTCGTCCGACCAATATTAGCAGTCGCGATCACCTTCGCACAGCCAAGTTTTCGAGATGCACTTGCTATTGCCTTTGCATGGCAGCCTACCTTCCTCACAGCCTATCCGAGACGCACAGTTCTCCTCGTCCTAACCGTCTGAGCAGTCTCGGTAACCGTCACACAGCATATTTTCAATGATGCAGCTGCTGTTGTCTTTGCATGGGAACCTGAATTTTCCACAGCGTAATCCGGATTTACAGTCCTTCTCGTCCGAGCCGTCTGAACAGTCGCGGTAACCATCGCAGCGCCAAGCGCCTTTAATGCAGCGGCCGTTGTCCACGCACGTGAACTTATCGTGCGAACATTTACGTAGAGAGGTGCAATTCCGCTCGTCCGACCAATCTGAGCAGTCGCGATCACCGTCGTACAGCCAAGTTTTCGAGATGCACTTGCTATTCTCTTTGCATGGCAGCCTACCTTCCTCACAGCCTATCCGAGACACACAGTTCTCCTCGTCCCAGCCGTCTGAGCAGTCTCGGTAACCGTCACACGGCATATTTTCAATGATGCAGCTGCTGTTGTCTTTGCATGGGAACCTGAATTTTCCACAGCGTAATCCGGATTTACTGTCCCTCTCGTCCGAGCCGTCTGAACAGTCGCGGTAACCATCGCAGCGCCAAGCGCCTTTAATGCAGCGGCCGTTGTCCACGCACGTGAACTTATCGTGCGAACATTTACGTAGAGAGGTGCAATTCCGCTCGTCCGACCAATCTGAGCAGTCGCGATCACCGTCGCACAGCCAAGTTTTCGAGATGCACTTGCTATTGCCTTTGCATGGCAGCCTACCTTCCTCACTGCTATCCGAGACGCACAGTTCTCCTCGTCCTAACCGTCTGAGCAGTCTCGGTAATCGTCGCACAGCATATTTTCAATGATGCAGCTGCTGTTGTCTTTGCATGGGAACCTGAATTTTCCACAGCGTAATCCGGATTTACAGTCCCTCTCGTCCGAGCCGTCTGAACAGTCGCGATAACCATCGCAGCGCCAAGCGCCTTTAATGCAGCGGCCGTTGTCCACGCACGTGAACTTATCGTGCGAACATTTACGTAGAGAGGTGCAATTCCGCTCGTCCGACCAATCTGAGCAGTCGCGATCACCGTCGCACAGCCAAGTTTTCGAGATGCACTTGCTATTCTCTTTGCATGGCAGCCTACCTTCCTCACAGCCTATCCGAGACGCACAGTTCTCCTCGTCCCAACCGTCTGAGCAGTCTCGGTAACCGTCACACAGAATATTTTCAATGATGCAGCTGCTGTTGTCTTTGCATGGGAACCTGAATTTTCCACAGCGTAATCCGGATTTACAGTCCCTCTCGTCCGAGCCGTCTGAACAGTCGCGGTAACCATCGCAGCGCCAAGCGCCTTTAATGCAGCGGCCGTTGTCCACGCACGTGAACTTATCGTGCGAACATTTACGTAGAGAGGTGCAATTCCGCTCGTCCGACCAATCTGAGCAGTCGCGATCACCGTCGCACAGCCAAGTTTTCGAGATGCACTTGCTATTGCCTTTGCATGGCAGCCTACCTTCCTCACAGCCTATCCGAGACGCACAGTTCTCCTCGTCCCAACCGTCTGAGCAGTCTCGGTAACCGTCGCGCAGCATATTTTCAATGATGCAGCTGCTGTTGTCTTTGCATGGGAACCTGAATTTTCCACAGCGTAATCCGGATTTACAGTCCCTCTCGTCCGAGCCGTCTGAACAGTCGCGGTAACCATCGCAGCGCCAAGCGCCTTTAATGCAGCGGCCGTTGTCCACGCACGTGAACTTATCGTGCGAACATTTACGTAGAGAGGTGCGATTCCGCTCGTCCGACCAATATTAGCAGTCGCGATCACCGTCGCACAGCCAAGTTTTCGAGATGCACTTGCTATTGTCTTTGCATGGCAGCCTACCTTCCTCACAGCCTATCCGAGACGCAATGTTCTCCTCGTCCCAACCGTCTGAGCATTCTCGGTAACCGTCGCGCAGCATATTTTCAATGATGCAGCTGCTGTTGTCTTTGCATGGGAACCTGAATTTTCCACAGCGTAATCCGGATTTACAGTCCCTCTCGTCCGAGCCGTCTGAAAAGTCGCGGTAACCATCGCAGCGCCAAGCGCCTTTAATGCAGCGGCCGTTGCCCACGCACGTGAACTTATCGTGCGAACATTTACGTCGAGAGGTGCAATTCCGCTCGTCCGACCAATCTGAGCAGTCGCGATCACCGTCGCACAGCCAAGTTTTTGAGATGCACTTGCTATTGCCTTTGCATGGCAGCCTACCTTCCTCACAGCCTATCCGAGACGCACAGTTCTCCTCGTCCCAACCGTCTCAGCAGTCTCGGTAACCGTCGCGCAGCATATTTTCAATGATGCAGCTGTTGTCTTTGCATGGGAACCTGAATTTTCCACAGCGTAATCCGGATTTACAGTCCCTCTCGTCCGAGCCGTCTGAACAGTCGCGGTAACCATCGCAGCGCCAAGCGCCTTTAATGCAGCGGCCGTTGTCCACGCACGTGAACTTATCGTGCGAACATTTGCGTAGAGAGGTGCAATTCCGCTCGTCCGACCAATCTGAGCAGTCGCGATCACCGTCGCACAGCCAAGTTTTCGAGATGCACTTGCTATTGCCTTTGCATGGCAGCCTACCTTCCTCACAGCCTATCCGAGACACACAGTTCTCCTCGTCCCAGCCGTCTGAGCAGTCTCGGTAACCGTCACACGGCATATTTTCAATGATGCAGCTGCTGTTGTCTTTGCATGGGAACCTGAATTTTCCACAGCGTAATCCGGATTTACTGTCCCTCTCGTCCGAGCCGTCTGAACAGTCGCGGTAACCATCGCAGCGCCAAGCGCCTTTAATGCAGCGGCCGTTGTCCACGCACGTGAACTTATCGTGCGAACATTTACGTAGAGAGGTGCAATTCCGCTCGTCCGACCAATATTAGCAGTCGCGATCACCTTCGCACAGCCAAGTTTTCGAGATGCACTTGCTATTGTCTTTGCATGGCACCCTACCTTCCTCACAGCCTATCCGAGACGCACAGTTCTCGTCCCAACCGTCTGAGCAGTCTCGGTAACCGTCGCACAGCATATTTTCAATGATGCAGCTGCTGTTGTCTTTGCATGGGAACCTGAATTTTCCACAGCGTAATCCGGATTTACAGTCCCTCTCGTCCGAGCCGTCTGAACAGTCGCGGTAACCATCGCAGCGCCAGGCGCCTTTAATGCAGCGACCATTGTCCACGCACGTGAACTTATCGTGCGAACATTTGCGTAGAGAGGTGCAATTCCGCTCGTCCGACCAATCTGAGCAGTCGCGATCACCGTCGCACAGCCAAGTTTTCGAGATGCACTTGCTATTGCCTTTGCATGGCAGCCTACCTTCCTCACAGCCTATCCGAGACGCACAGTTCTCCTCGTCCTAACCGTCTGAGGAGTCTCGGTAACCGTCACACAGCATATTTTCAATGATGCAGCTGCTGTTGTCTTTGCATGGGAACCTGAATTTTCCACAGCGTAATCCGGATTTACAGTCCTTCTCGTCCGAGCCGTCTGAACAGTCGCGGTAACCATCGCAGCGCCAAGCGCCTTTAATGCAGCGGCCGTTGTCCACGCACGTGAACTTATCGTGCGAACATTTACGTAGAGAGGTGCAATTCCGCTCGTCCGACCAATCTGAGCAGTCGCGATCACCGTCGTATAGCCAAGTTTTCGAGATGCACTTGCTATTCTCTTTGCATGGCAGCCTACCTTCCTCACAGCCTATCCGAGACACACAGTTCTCCTCGTCCCAGCCGTCTGAGCAGTCTCGGTAACCGTCACACGGCATATTTTCAATGATGCAGCTGCTGTTGTCTTTGCATGGGAACCTGAATTTTCCACAGCGTAATCCGGATTTACTGTCCCTCTCGTCCGAGCCGTCTGAACAGTCGCGGTAACCATCGCAGCGCCAAGCGCCTTTAATGCAGCGGCCGTTGTCCACGCACGTGAACTTATCGTGCGAACATTTACGTAGAGAGGTGCAATTCCGCTCGTCCGACCAATCTGAGCAGTCGCGATCACCGTCGTACAGCCAAGTTTTCGAGATGCACTTGCTATTCTCTTTGCATGGCAGCCTACCTTCCTCACAGCCTATCCGAGACACACAGTTCTCCTCGTCCCAGCCGTCTGAGCAGTCTCGGTAACCGTCACACGGCATATTTTCAATGATGCAACTGCTGTTGTCTTTGCATGGGAACCTGAATTTTCCACAGCGTAATCCGGATTTACTGTCCCTCTCGTCCGAGCCGTCTGAACAGTCGCGGTAACCATCGCAGCGCCAAGCGCCTTTAATGCAGCGGCCGTTGTCCACGCACGTGAACTTATCGTGCGAACATTTACGTAGAGAGGTGCAATTCCGCTCGTCCGACCAATCTGAGCAGTCGCGATCACCGTCGCACAGCCAAGTTTTCGAGATGCACTTGCTATTGCCTTTGCATGGCAGCCTACCTTCCTCACTGCTATCCGAGACGCACAGTTCTCCTCGTCCCAACCGTCTGAGCAGTCTCGGTAACCGTCACACAGCATATTTTCAATGATGCAGCTGCTGTTGTCTTTGCATGGGAACCTGAATTTTCCACAGCGTAATCCGGATTTACAGTCCCTCTCGTCCGAGCCGTCTGAACAGTCGCGGTAACCATCGCAGCGCCAAGCGCCTTTAATGCAGCGGCCGTTGTCCACGCACGTGAACTTATCGTGCGAACATTTACGTCGAGAGGTGCAATTCCGCTCGTCCGACCAATCTGAGCAGTCGCGATCACCGTCGCATAGCCAAGTTTTCGAGATGCACTTGCTATTGCCTTTGCATGGCAGCCAACCTTCCTCACAGCCTATCCGAGACGCACAGTTCTCCTCGTCCCAACCGTCTGAGCAGTCTCGGTAACCGTCGCGCAGCATATTTTCAATGATGCAGCTGCTGTTGTCTTTGCATGGGAACCTGAATTTTCCACAGCGTAATCCGGATTTACAGTCCCTCTCGTCCGAGCCGTCTGAACAGTCGCGGTAACCATCGCAGCGCCAAGCGCCTTTAATGCAGCGGCCGTTGTCCACGCACGTGAACTTATCGTGCGAACATTTACGTAGAGAGGTGCGATTCCGCTCGTCCGACCAATATTAGCAGTCGCGATCACCGTCGCACAGCCAAGTTTTCGAGATGCACTTGCTATTGTCTTTGCATGGCAGCCTACCTTCCTCACAGCCTATCCGAGACGCAATGTTCTCCTCGTCCCAACCGTCTGAGCATTCTCGGTAACCGTCGCGCAGCATATTTTCAATGATGCAGCTGCTGTTGTCTTTGCATGGGAACCTGAATTTTCCACAGCGTAATCCGGATTTACAGTCCCTCTCGTCCGAGCCGTCTGAACAGTCGCGGTAACCATCGCAGCGCCAAGCGCCTTTAATGCAGCGGCCGTTGTCCACGCACGTGAACTTATCGTGCGAACATTTATGTAGAGAGGTGCAATTCCGCTCGTCCGACCAATCTTAGCAGTCGCGATCACCGCCGCACAGCCAAGTTTTCGAGATGCACTTGCTATTGCCTTTGCATGGCAGCCTACCTTCCACACAGCCTATCCGAGACGCACAATTCTCCTCGTCCTAACCGTCTGAGCAGTCTCGGTAACCGTCGCACAGCATATTTTCAATGATGCAGCTGCTGTTGTCTTTGCATGGGAACCTGAATTTTCCACAGCGTAATCCGGATTTACAGTCCCTCTCGTCCGAGCCGTCTGAAAAGTCGCGGTAACCATCGCAGCGCCAAGCGCCTTTAATGCAGCGGCCGTTGTCCACGCACGTGAACGTATCGTGCGAACATTTACGTAGAGAGGTGCAATTCCGCTCGTCCGACCAATCTGAGCAGTCGCGATCACCGTCGCACAGCCAAGTTTTCGAGATGCACTAGCTATTCTCTTTGCATGGCAGCCTACCTTCCTCACAGCCTATCCGAGACGCACAGTTCTCCTCGTCCCAACCGTCTGAGCAGTCTCGGTAACCGTCACACAGCATATTTTCAATGATGCAGCTGCTGTGGTCTTTGCATGGGAACCTGAATTTTCAACAGCGTAATCCGGATTTACAGTCCCTCTCATCCGAGCCGTCTGAACAGTCGCGGTAACCATCGCAGCGCCAAGCGCCTTTAATGCAGCGGCCGTTGCCCACGCACGTGAACTTATCGTGCGAACATTTACGTCGAGAGGTGCAATTCCGCTCGTCCGACCAATCTGAGCAGTCGCGATCACCGTCGCACAGCCAAGTTTTTGAGATGCACTTGCTATTGCCTTTGCATGGCAGCCTACCTTCCTCACAGCCTATCCGAGACGCACAGTTCTCCTCGTCCCAACCGTCTGAGCAGTCTCGGTAACCGTCGCGCAGCATATTTTCAATGATGCAGCTGTTGTTGTCTTTGCATGGGAACCTGAATTTTCCACAGCGTAATCCGGATTTACAGTCCCTCTCGTCCGAGCCGTCTGAACAGTCGCGGTAACCATCGCAGCGCCAAGCGCCTTTAATGCAGCGGCCGTTGTCCACGCACGTGAACTTATCGTGCGAACATTTGCGTAGAGAGGTGCAATTCCGCTCGTCCGACCAATCTGAGCAGTCGCGATCACCGTCGCACAGCCAAGTTTTCGAGATGCACTTGCTATTGCCTTTGCATGGCAGCCTACCTTCCTCACAGCCTATCCGAGACGCACAGTTCTCCTCGTCCTAACCGTCTGAGCAGTCTCGGTAACCGTCGCACAGCATATTTTCAATGATGCAGCTGCTGTTGTCTTTGCATGGGAACCTGAATTTTCCACAGCGTAATCCGGATTTACAGTCCTTCTCGTCCGAGCCGTCTGAACAGTCGCGGTAACCATCGCAGCGCCAAGCGCCTTTAATGCAGCGGCCGTTGTCCACGCACGTGAACTTATCGTGCGAACATTTACGTAGAGAGGTGCAATTCCGCTCGTACGACCAATCTTAGCAGTCGCGATCACCGCCGCACAGCCAAGTTTTCGAGATGCACTTGCTATTGCCTTTGCATGGCAGCCTACCTTCCTCACAGCTTATCCGAGACGCACAGTTCTCCTCGTCCCAACCGTCTGAGCAGTCTCGGTAACCGTCGCACAGCATATTTTCAATGATGCAGGTGCTGTCGTCTTTGCATGGGAACCTGAATTTTCCACAGCGTAATCCGGATTTACAGTCCCTCTCGTCCGAGCCGTCTGGACAGTCGCGGTAACCATCGCAGCGCCAAGCGCCTTTAATGCAGCGGCCGTTGTCCACGCACGTGAACTTATCGTGCGAACATTTACGTAGAGAGGTGCAATTCCGCTCTTCCGACCAATCTGAGCAGTCGCGATCACCGTCGCACAGCCAAGTTTTCGAGATGCACTTGCTATTGTCTTTGCATGGCAGCCTACCTTCCTCACAGCCTATCCGAGACGCACAGTTCTCCTCGTCCCAACCGTCTGAGCATTCTCGGTAACCGTCGCGCAGCATATTTTCAATGATGCAGCTGCTGTTGTCTTTGCATGGGAACCTGAATTTTCCACAGCATAATCCGGATTTACAGTCCCTCTCGTCCGAGCCGTCTGAACAGTCGCGGTAACCATCGCAGCGCCAAGCGCCTTTAATGCAGCGGCCGTTGTCCACGCACGTGAACTTATCGTGCGAACATTTACGTAGAGAGGTGCAATTCCGCTTGTCCGACCAATCTTAGCAGTCGCGATCACCGCCGCACAGCCAAGTTTTCGAGATGCACTTGCTATTGCCTTTGCATGGCAGCCTACCTTCCTCACAGCCTATCCGAGACGCACAATTCTCCTCGTCCTAACCGTCTGAGCAGTCTCGGTAACCGTCGCACAGCATATTTTCAATGATGCAGCTGCTGTTGTCTTTGCATGGGAACCTGAATTTTCCACAGCGTAATCCGGATTTACAGTCCCTCTCGCCCGAGCCGTCTGAACAGTCGCGGTAACCATCGCAGCGCCAAGCGCCTTTAATGCAGCGGCCGTTGTCCACGCACGTGAACTTATCGTGCGAACATTTACGTAGAGAGGTGCAATTCCGCTCGTCCGACCAATCTGAGCAGTCGCGATCACCGTCGCACAGCCAAGTTTTCGAGATGCACTTGCTATTCTCTTTGCATGGCAGCCTACCTTCCTCACAGCCTATCCGAGACGCACAGTTCTCCTCGTCCCAACCGTCTGAGCAGTCTCGGTAACCGTCACACAGCATATTTTCAATGATGCAGCTGCTGTGGTCTTTGCATGGGAACCTGAATTTTCAACAGCGTAATCCGGATTTACAGTCCCTCTCGTCCGAGCCGTCTGAACAGTCGCGGTAACCATCGCAGCGCCAAGCGCCTTTAATGCAGCGGCCGTTGCCCACGCACGTGAACTTATCGTGCGAACATTTACGTCGAGAGGTGCAATTCCGCTCGTCCGACCAATCTGAGCAGTCGCGATCACCGTCGCACAGCCAAGTTTTTGAGATGCACTTGCTATTGCCTTTGCATGGCAGCCTACCTTCCTCACAGCTTATCCGAGACGCACAGTTCTCCTCGTCCCAACCGTCTGAGCAGTCTCGGTAACCGTCGCACAGCATATTTTCAATGATGCAGCTGCTGTTGTCTTTGCATGGGAACCTGAATTTTCCACAGCGTAATCCGGATTTACAGTCCTTCTCGTCCGAGCCGTCTGAACAGTCGCGGTAACCATCGCAGCGCCAAGCGCCTTTAATGCAGCGGCCGTTGTCCACGCACGTGAACTTATCGTGCGAACATTTACGTAGAGAGGTGCAATTCCGCTCGTCCGACCAATCTGAGCAGTCGCGATCACCGTCGTACAGCCAAGTTTTCGAGATTCACTTGCTATTCTCTTTGCATGGCAGCCTACCTTCCTCACAGCCTATCCGAGACGCACAGTTCTCCTTGTCCCAACCGTCTGAGCAGTCTCGGTAACCGTCACACAGCATATTTTCAATGATGCAGCTGCTGTTGTCTTTGCATGGGAACCTGAATTTTCCACAGCGTAATCCGGATTTACAGTCCCTCTCGTCGGAGCCGTCTGAACAGTCGCGGTAACCATCGCAGCGCCAAGCGCCTTTAATGCAGCGGCCGTTGTCCACGCACGTGAACTTATCGTGCGAACATTTACGTAGAGAGGTGCAATTCCGCTCGTCCGACCAATCTGAGCAGTCGCGATCACCGTCGCACAGCCAAGTTTTCAAGATGCACTTGCTATTGTCTTTGCATGGCAGCCTACCTTCCTCACAGCCTATCCGAGACGCACAGTTCTCCTCGTCCCAACCATCTGAGCATTCTCGGTAACCGTCGCGCAGCATATTTTCAATGATGCGGCTGCTGTTGTCTTTGCATGGGAACCTGAATTTTCCACAGCGTAATCCGGATTTACAGTCCCTCTCGTCCGAGCCGTCTGAACAGTCGCGGTAACCATCGCAGCGCCAAGCGCCTTTAATGCAGCGGCCGTTGTCCACGGACGTGAACTTATCGTGCGAACATTTATGTAGAGAGGTGCGATTCCGCTCGTCCGACCAATATTAGCAGTCGCGATCACCGTCGCACAGCCATGTTTTCGAGTTGCACTTGCTATTGTCTTTGCATGGCAGCCTAACTTCCTCACAGCCTATCCGAGACGCACAGTTCTCCTCGTCCCAACCGTCTGAGCATTCTCGGTAACCGTCGCGCAGCATATTTTCAATGATGCAGCTGCTGTTGTCTTTGCATGGGAACCTGAATTTTCCACAGCGTAATCCGGATTTACAGTCCCTCTCGTCCGAGCCGTCTGAACAGTCGCGGTAACCATCGCAGCGCCAAGCGCCTTTAATGCAGCGGCCGTTGTCCGCGCACGTGAACTTATCGTGCGAACATTTACGTAGAGAGGTGCAATTCCGCTCGTCCGACCAATCTTAGCAGTCGCGATCACCGCCGCACAGCCAAGTTTTCGAGATGCACTTGCTATTGCCTTTGCATGGCAGCCTACCTTCCTCACAGCCTATCCGAGACGCACAGTTCTCCTCGTCCTAACCGTCTGAGCAGTCTCGGTAACCGTCGCACAGCATATTTTCAATGATGCAGCTGCTGTTGTCTGCATGGGAACCTGAATTTTCCACAGCGTAATCCGGATTTACAGTCCCTCTCGTCCGAGCCGTCTGAACAGTCGCGGTAACCATCGCAGCGCCAAGCGCCTTTAATGCAGCGGCCGTTGTCCACGCACGTGAACTTATCGTGCGAATATTTACGTAGAGAGGTGCAATTCCGCTCGTCCGACCAATCTGAGCAGTCGCGATCACCGTCGCACAGCCAAGTTTTCGAGATGCACTTGCTATTCTCTTTGCATGGCAGCCTACCTTCCTCACAGCCTATCCGAGACGCACAGTTCTCCTCGTCCCAACCGTCTGAGCAGTCTCGGTAACCGTCACACAGAATATTTTCAATGATGCAGCTGCTGTGGTCTTTGCATGGGAACCTGAATTTTCAACAGCGTAATCCGGATTTACAGTCCCTCTCGTCCGAGCCGTCTGAACAGTCGCGGTAACCATCGCAGCGCCAAGCGCCTTTAATGCAGCGGCCGTTGCCCACGCACGTGAACTTATCGTGCGAACATTTACGTCGAGAGGTGCAATTCCGCTCGTCCGACCAATCTGAGCAGTCGCGATCACCGTCGCACAGCCAAGTTTTTGAGATGCACTTGCTATTGCCTTTGCATGGCAGCCTACCTTCCTCACAGCTTATCCGAGACGCACAGTTCTCCTCGTCCCAACCGTCTGAGCAGTCTCGGTAACCGTCGCACAGCATATTTTCAATGATGCAGGTGCTGTTGTCTTTGCATGGGAACCTGAATTTTCTACAGCGTAATCCGGATTTACAGTCCCTCTCGTCCGAGCCGTCTGGACAGTCGCGGTAACCATCGCAGCGCCAAGCGCCTTTAATGCAGCGGCCGTTGTCCACGCACGTGAACTTATCGTGCGAACATTTACGTAGAGAGGTGCAATTCCGCTCGTCCGACCAATCTGAGCAGTCGCGATCACCGTCGCACAGCCAAGTTTTCGAGATGCACTTGCTATTGTCTTTGCATGGCAGCCTACCTTCCTCACAGCCTATCCGAGACGCACAGTTCTCCTCGTCCCAACCGTCTGAGCAGTCTCGGTAACCGTCGCGCAGCATATTTTCAATGATGCAGCTGCTGTTGTCTTTGCATGGGAACCTGAATTTTCCACAGCGTAATCCGGATTTACAGTCCCTCTCGTCCGAGCCGTCTGAACAGTCGCGGTAACCATCGCAGCACCAAGCGCCTTTAATGCAGCGGCCGTTGTCCACGCACGTGAACTTATCGTGCGAACATTTACGTAGAGAGGTGCAATTCCGCTCGTCCGACCAATATTAGCAGTCGCGATCACCTTCGCACAGCCAAGTTTTCGAGATGCACTTGCTATTGTCTTTGCATGGCACCCTACCTTCCTCACAGCCTATCCGAGACGCACAGTTCTCGTCCCAACCGTCTGAGCAGTCTCGGTAACCGTCGCACAGCATATTTTCAATGATGCAGCTGCTGTTGTCTTTGCATGGGAACCTGAATTTTCCACAGCGTAATCCGGATTTACAGTCCCTCTCGTCCGAGCCGTCTGAACAGTCGCGGTAACCATCGCAGCGCCAGGCGCCTTTAATGCAGCGACCATTGTCCACGCACGTGAACTTATCGTGCGAACATTTGCGTAGAGAGGTGCAATTCCGCTCGTCCGACCAATCTGAGCAGTCGCGATCACCGTCGCACAGCCAAGTTTTCGAGATGCACTTGCTATTGCCTTTGCATGGCAGCCTACCTTCCTCACAGCCTATCCGAGACGCACAGTTCTCCTCGTCCTAACCGTCTGAGCAGTCTCGGTAACCGTCACACAGCATATTTTCAATGATGCAGCTGCTGTTGTCTTTGCATGGGAACCTGAATTTTCCACAGCGTAATCCGGATTTACAGTCCTTCTCGTCCGATCCGTCTGAACAGTCGCGGTAACCATCGCAGCGCCAAGCGCCTTTAATGCAGCGGCCGTTGTCCACGCACGTGAACTTATCGTGCGAACATTTACGTAGAGAGTTGCAATTCCGCTCGTCCGACCAATCTGAGCAGTCGCGATCACCGTCGTACAGCCAAGTTTTCGAGATGCACTTGCTATTCTCTTTGCATGGCAGCCTACCTTCCTCACAGCCTATCCGAGACACACAGTTCTCCTCGTCCCAGCCGTCTGAGCAGTCTCGGTAACCGTCACACGGCATATTTTCAATGATGCAGCTGCTGTTGTCTTTGCATGGGAACCTGAATTTTCCACAGCGTAATCCGGATTTACTGTCCCTCTCGTCCGAGCCGTCTGAACAGTCGCGGTAACCATCGCAGCGCCAAGCGCCTTTAATGCAGCGGCCGTTGTCCACGCACGTGAACTTATCGTGCGAACATTTACGTAGAGAGGTGCAATTCCGCTCGTCCGACCAATCTGAGCAGTCGCGATCACCGTCGCACAGCCAAGTTTTCGAGATGCACTTGCTATTGCCTTTGCATGGCAGCCTACCTTCCTCACTGCTATCCGAGACGCACAGTTCTCCTCGTCCTAACCGTCTGAGCAGTCTCGGTAATCGTCGCACAGCATATTTTCATGATGCAGCTGCTGTTGTCTTTGCATGGGAACCTGAATTTTCCACAGCGTAATCCGGATTTACAGTCCCTCTCGTCCGAGCCGTCTGAACAGTCGCGGTAACCATCGCAGCGCCAAGCGCCTTTAATGCAGCGGCCGTTGTCCACGCACGTGAACTTATCGTGCGAACATTTACGTAGAGAGGTGCAATTCCGCTCGTCCGACCAATCTGAGCAGTCGCGATCACCGTCGCACAGCCAAGTTTTCGAGATGCACTTGCTATTCTCTTTGCATGGCAGCCTACCTTCCTCACAGCCTATCCGAGACGCACAGTTCTCCTCGTCCCAACCGTCTGAGCAGTCTCGGTAACCGTCACACAGCATATTTTCAATGATGCAGCTGCTGTTGTCTTTGCATGGGAACCTGAATTTTCCACAGCGTAATCCGGATTTACAGTCCCTCTCGTCCGAGCCGTCTGAACAGTCGCGGTAACCATCGCAGCGCCAAGCGCCTTTAATGCAGCGGCCGTTGTCCACGCACGTGAACCTATCGTGCGAACATTTACGTCGAGAGGTGCAATTCCGCTCGTCCGACCAATCTGAGCAGTCGCGATCACCGTCGCACAGCCAAGTTTTCGAGATGCACTTGCTATTGTCTTTGCATGGCAGCCTACCTTCCTCACAGCCTATCCGAGACGCACAGTTCTCCTCGTCCCAACCGTCTGAGCAGTCTCGGTAACCGTCGCGCAGCATATTTTCAATGATGCAGCTGCTGTTGTCTTTGCATGGGAACCTGAATTTTCCACAGCGTAATCCGGATTTACAGTCCCTCTCGTCCGAGCCGTCTGAACAGTCGCGGTAACCATCGCAGCGCCAAGCGCCTTTAATGCAGCGGCGTTGTCCACGCACGTGAACTTATCGTGCGAACATTTACGTAGAGAGGTGCAATTCCGCTCGTCCGACCAATATTAGCAGTCGCGATCACCTTCGCACACCAAGTTTTCGAGATGCACTTGCTATTGTCTTTGCATGGCACCCTACCATCCTCACAGCCTATCCGAGACGCACAGTTCTCGTCCCAACCGTCTGAGCAGTCTCGGTAACCGTCGCACAGCATATTTTCAATGATGCAGCTGCTGTTGTCTTTGCATGGGAACCTGAATTTTCCACAGCGTAATCCGGATTTACAGTCCCTCTCGTCCGAGCCGTCTGAACAGTCGCGGTAACCATCGCAGCGCCAGGCGCCTTTAATGCAGCGACCATTGTCCACGCACGTGAACTTATCGTGCGAACATTTGCGTAGAGAGGTGCAATTCCGCTCGTCCGACCAATCTGAGCAGTCGCGATCACCGTCGCACAGCCAAGTTTTCGAGATGCACTTGCTATTGCCTTTGCATGGCAGCCTACCTTCCTCACAGCCTATCCGAGACGCACAGTTCTCGTCCTAACCGTCTGAGCAGTCTCGGTAACCGTCACACAGCATATTTTCAATGATGCAGCTGCTGTTGTCTTTGCATGGGAACCTGAATTTTCCACAGCGTAATCCGTATTTACAGTCCTTCTCGTCCGAGCCGTCTGAACAGTCGCGGTAACCATCGCAGCGCCAAGCGCCTTTAATGCAGCGGCCGTTGTCCACGCACGTGAACTTATCGTGCGAACATTTACGTAGAGAGGTGCAATTCCGCTCGTCCGACCAATCTGAGCAGTCGCGATCACCGTCGTACAGCCAAGTTTTCGAGATGCACTTGCTATACTCTTTGCATGGCAGCCTACCTTCCTCACAGCCTATCCGAGACACACAGTTCTCCTCGTCCCAGCCGTCTGAGCAGTCTCGGTAACCGTCACACGGCATATTTTCAATGATGCAGCTGCTGTTGTCTTTGCATGGGAACCTGAATTTTCCACAGCGTAATCCGGATTTACTGTCCCTCTCGTCCGAGCCGTCTGAACAGTCGCGGTAACCATCGCAGCGCCAAGCGCCTTTAATGCAGCGGCCGTTGTCCACGCACGTGAACTTATCGTGCGAACATTTACGTAGAGAGGTGCAATTCCGCTCGTCCGACCAATCTGAGCAGTCGCGATCACCGTCGCACAGCCAAGTTTTCGAGATGCACTTGCTATTGCCTTTGCATGGCAGCCTACCTTCCTCACTGCTATCCGAGACGCACAGTTCTCCTCGTCCTAACCGTCTGAGCAGTCTCGGTAATCGTCGCACAGCATATTTTCATGATGCAGCTGCTGTTGTCTTTGCATGGGAACCTGAATTTTCCACAGCGTAATCCGGATTTACAGTCCCTCTCGTCCGAGCCGTCTGAACAGTCGCGGTAACCATCGCAGCGCCAAGCGCCTTTAATGCAGCGGCCGTTGTCCACGCACGTGAACTTATCGTGCGAACATTTACGTAGAGAGGTGCAATTCCGCTCGTCCGACCAATCTGAGCAGTCGCGATCACCGTCGCACAGCCAAGTTTTCGAGATGCACTTGCTATTCTCTTTGCATGGCAGCCTACCTTCCTCACAGCCTATCCGAGACGCACAGTTCTCCTCGTCCCAACCGTCTGAGCAGTCTCGGTAACCGTCACACAGCATATTTTCAATGATGCAGCTGCTGTTGTCTTTGCATGGGAACCTGAATTTTCCACAGCGTAATCCGGATTTACAGTCCCTCTCGTCCGAGCCGTCTGAACAGTCGCGGTAACCATCGCAGCGCCAAGCGCCTTTAATGCAGCGGCCGTTGTCCACGCACGTGAACTTATCGTGCGAACGTTTACGTCGAGAGGTGCAATTCCGCTCGTCCGACCAATCTGAGCAGTCGCGATCACCGTCGCACAGCCAAGTTTTCGAGATGCACTTGCTATTGCCTTTGCATGGCAGCCTACCTTCCTCACAGCCTATCCGAGACGCACAGTTCTCCTCGTCCCAACCGTCTGAGCAGTTTCGGTAACCGTCGCGCAGCATATTTTCAATGATGCAGCTGCTGTTGTCTTTGCATGGGAACCTGAATTTTCCACAGCGTAATCCGGATTTACAGTCCCTCTCGTCCGAGCCGTCTGAACAGTCGCGGTAACCATCGCAGCGCCAAGCGCCTTTAATGCAGCGGCCGTTGTCCACGCACGTGAACTTATCGTGCGAACATTTACGTAGAGAGGTGCGATTCCGCTCGTCCGACCAATATTAGCAGTCGCGATCACCGTCGCACAGCCAAGTTTTCGAGATGCACTTGCTATTGTCTTTGCATGGCAGCCTACCTTCCTCACAGCCTATCCGAGACGCAATGTTCTCCTCGTCCCAACCGTCTGAGCATTCTCGGTAACCGTCGCGCAGCATATTTTCAATGATGCAGCTGCTGTTGTCTTTGCATGGGAACCTGAATTTTCCACAGCGTAATCCGGATTTACAGTCCCTCTCGTCCGAGCCGTCTGAACAGTCGCGGTAACCATCGCAGCGCCAAGCGCCTTTAATGCAGCGGCCGTTGTCCACGCACGTGAACTTATCGTGCGAACATTTACGTAGAGAGGTGCAATTCCGCTCGTCCGACCAATCTGAGCAGTCGCGATCACCGCCGCACAGCCAAGTTTTCGAGATGCACTTGCTATTGCCTTTGCATGGCAGCCTACCTTCCACACAGCCTATCCGAGACGCACAATTCTCCTCGTCCTAACCGTCTGAGCAGTCTCGGTAACCGTCGCACAGCATATTTTCAATGATGCAGCTGCTGTTGTCTTTGCATGGGAACCTGAATTTTCCACAGCGTAATCCGGATTTACAGTCCCTCTCGTCCGAGCCGTCTGAACAGTCGCGGTAACCATCGCAGCGCCAAGCGCCTTTAATGCAGCGGCCGTTGTCCACGCACGTGAACTTATCGTGCGAACATTTACGTAGAGAGGTGCAATTCCGCTCGTCCGACCAATCTGAGCAGTCGCGATCACCGTCGCACAGCCAAGTTTTCGAGATGCACTTGCTATTCTCTTTGCATGGCAGCCTACCTTCCTCACAGCCTATCCGAGACGCACAGTTCTCCTCGTCCCAACCGTCTGAGCAGTCTCGGTAACCGTCGCGCAGCATATTTTCAATGATGCAGCTGCTGTTGTCTTTGCATGGGAACCTGAATTTTCCACAGCGTAATCCGGATTTACAGTCCCTCTCGTCCGAGCCGTCTGAACAGTCGCGGTAACCATCGCAGCGCCAAGCGCCTTTAATGCAGCGGCCGTTGTCCACGCACGTGAACTTATCGTGCGAACATTTACGTAGAGAGGTGCAACTCCGCTCGTCCGACCAATATTAGCAGTCGCGATCACCTTCGCACAGCCAAGTTTTCGAGATGCACTCTCTATTGTCTTTGCATGGCACCCTACCTTCCTCACAGCCTATCCGAGACGCACAGTTCTCGTCCCAACCGTCTGAGCAGTCTCGGTAACCGTCGCACAGCATATTTTCAATGATGCAGCTGCTGTTGTCTTTGCATGGGAACCTGAATTTTCCACAGCGTAATCCGGATTTACAGTCCCTCTCGTCCGAGCCGTCTGAACAGTCGCGGTAACCATCGCAGCGCCAGGCGCCTTTAATGCAGCGACCATTGTCCACGCACGTGAACTTATCGTGCAAACATTTGCGTAGAGAGGTGCAATTCCGCTCGTCCGACCAATCTGAGCAGTCGCGATCACCGTCGCACAGCCAAGTTTTCGAGATGCACTTGCTATTGCCTTTGCATGGCAGACTACCTTCCTCACAGCCTATCCGAGACGCACAGTTCTCCTCGTCCTAACCGTCTGAGCAGTCTCGGTAACCGTCACACAGCATATTTTCAATGATGCAGCTGCTGTTGTCTTTGCATGGGAACCTGAATTTTCCACAGCGTAATCCGGATTTACAGTCCTTCTCGTCCGAGCCGTCTGAACAGTCGCGGTAACCATCGCAGCGCCAAGCGCCTTTAATGCAGCGGCCGTTGTCCACGCACGTGAACTTATCGTGCGAACATTTACGTAGAGAGGTGCAATTCCGCTCGTCCGACCAATCTGGGCAGTCGCGATCACCGTCGTACAGCCAAGTTTTCGAGATGCACTTGCTATTCTCTTTGCATGGCAGCCTACCTTCCTCACAGCCTATCCGAGACACACAGTTCTCCTCGTCCCAGCCGTCTGAGCAGTCTCGGTAACCGTCACACGGCATATTTTCAATGATGCAGCTGCTGTTGTCTTTGCATGGGAACCTGAATTTTCCACAGCGTAATCCGGATTTACTGTCCCTCTCGTCCGAGCCGTCTGAACAGTCGCGGTAACCATGGCAGCGCCAAGCGCCTTTAATGCAGCGGCCGTTGTCCACGCACGTGAACTTATCGTGCGAACATTTACGTAGAGAGGTGCAATTCCGCTCGTCCGACCAATCTGAGCAGTCGCGATCACCGTCGCACAGCCAAGTTTTCGAGATGCACTTGCTATTGCCTTTGCATGGCAGCCTACCTTCCTCACTGCTATCCGAGACGCACAGTTCTCCTCGTCCTAACCGTCTGAGCAGTCTCGGTAATCGTCGCACAGCATATTTTCATGATGCAGCTGCTGTTGTCTTTGCATGGGAACCTGAATTTTCCACAGCGTAATCCGGATTTACAGTCCCTCTCGTCCGAGCCGTCTGAACAGTCGCGGTAACCATCGCAGCGCCAAGCGCCTTTAATGCAGCGGCCGTTGTCCACGCACGTGAACTTATCGTGCGAACATTTACGTAGAGAGGTGCAATTCCGCTCGTCCGACCAATCTGAGCAGTCGCGATCACCGTCGCACAGCCAAGTTTTCGAGATGCACTTGCTATTCTCTTTGCATGGCAGCCTACCTTCCTCACAGCCTATCCGAGACGCACAGTTCTCCTCGTCCCAACCGTCTGAGCAGTCTCGGTAACCGTCACACAGCATATTTTCAATGATGCAGCTGCTGTTGTCTTTGCATGGGAACCTGAATTTTCCACAGCGTAATCCGGATTTACAGTCCCTCTCGTCCGAGCCGTCTGAACAGTCGCGGTAACCATCGCAGCGCCAAGCGCCTTTAATGCAGCGGCCGTTGTCCACGCACGTGAACTTATCGTGCGAACATTTACGTCGAGAGGTGCAATTCCGCTCGTCCGACCAATCTGAGCAGTCGCGATCACCGTCGCACAGCCAAGTTTTCGAGATGCACTTGCTATTGCCTTTGCATGGCAGCCTACCTTCCTCACAGCCTATCCGAGACGCACAGTTCTCCTCGTCCCAACCGTCTGAGCAGTCTCGGTAACCGTCGCGCAGCATATTTTCAATGATGCAGCTGCTGTTGTCTTTGCATGGGAACCTGAATTTTCCACAGCGTAATCCGGATTTACAGTCCCTCTCGTCCGAGCCGTCTGAACAGTCGCGGTAACCATCGCAGCGCCAAGCGCCTTTAATGCAGCGGCCGTTGTCCACGCACGTGAACTTATCGTGCGAACATTTACGTAGATAGGTGCGATTCCGCTCGTCCGACCAATATTAGCAGTCGCGATCACCGTCGCACAGCCAAGTTTTCGAGATGCACTTGCTATTGTCTTTGCATGGCAGCCTACCTTCCTCACAGCCTATCCGAGACGCAATGTTCTCCTCGTCCCAACCGTCTGAGCATTCTCGGTAACCGTCGCGCAGCATATTTTCAATGATGCAGCTGCTGTTGTCTTTGCATGGGAACCTGAATTTTCCACAGCGTAATCCGGATTTACAGTCCCTCTCGTCCGAGCCGTCTGAACAGTCGCGGTAACCATCGCAGCGCCAAGCGCCTTTAATGCAGCGGCCGTTGTCCACGCACGTGAACTTATCGTGCGAACATTTACGTAGAGAGGTGCAATTCCGCTCGTCCGACCAATCTTAGCAGTCGCGATCACCGCCGCACAGCCAAGTTTTCGAGATGCACTTGCTATTGCCTTTGCATGGCAGCCTACCTTCCACACAGCCTATCCGAGACGCACAATTCTCCTCGTCCTAACCGTCTGAGCAGTCTCGGTAACCGTCGCACAGCATATTTTCAATGATGCAGCTGCTGTTGTCTTTGCATGGGAACCTGAATTTTCCACAGCGTAATCCGGATTTACAGTCCCTCTCGTCCGAGCCGTCTGAACAGTCGCGGTAACCATCGCAGCGCCAAGCGCCTTTAATGCAGCGGCCGTCGTCCACGCACGTGAACTTATCGTGCGAACATTTACGTAGAGAGGTGCAATTCCGCTCGTCCGACCAATCTGAGCAGTCGCGATCACCGTCGCACAGCCAAGTTTTCGAGATGCACTTGCTATTCTCTTTGCATGGCAGCCTACCTTCCTCACAGCCTATCCGAGACGCACAGTTCTCCTCGTCCCAACCGTCTGAGCAGTCTCGGTAACCGTCACACAGCATATTTTCAATGATGCAGCTGCTGTGGTCTTTGCATGCGAACCTGAATTTTCCACAGCGTAATCCGGATTTACAGTCCCTCTCGTCCGAGCCGTCTGAACAGTCGCGGTAACCATCGCAGCGCCAAGCGCCTTTAATGCAGCGGCCGTTGTCCACGCACGTGAACTTATCGTGCGAACATTTACGTCGAGAGGTGCAATTCCGCTCGTCCGACCAATCTGAGCAGTCGCGATCACCGTCGCACAGCCAAGTTTTCGAGATGCACTTGCTATTGCCTTTGCATGGCAGCCTACCTTCCTCACAGCCTATCCGAGACGCACAGTTCTCCTCGTCCCAACCGTCTGAGCAGTCTCGGTAACCGTCGCGCAGCATATTTTCAATGATGCAGCTGCTGTTGTCTTTGCATGGGAACCTGAATTTTCCACAGCGTAATCCGGATTTACAGTCCCTCTCGTCCGAGCCGTCTGAACAGTCGCGGTAACCATCGCAGCGCCAAGCGCCTTTAATGCAGCGGCCGTTGTCCACGCACGTGAACTTATCGTGCGAACATTTACGTAGATAGGTGCGATTCCGCTCGTCCGACCAATATTAGCAGTCGCGATCACCGTCGCACAGCCAAGTTTTCGAGATGCACTTGCTATTGTCTTTGCATGGCAGCCTACCTTCCTCACAGCCTATCCGAGACGCAATGTTCTCCTCGTCCCAACCGTCTGAGCATTCTCGGTAACCGTCGCGCAGCATATTTTCAATGATGCAGCTGCTGTTGTCTTTGCATGGGAACCTGAATTTTCCACAGCGTAATCCGGATTTACAGTCCCTCTCGTCCGAGCCGTCTGAACAGTCGCGGTAACCATCGCAGCGCCAAGCGCCTTTAATGCAGCGGCCGTTGTCCACGCACGTGAACTTATCGTGCGAACATTTACGTAGAGAGGTGCAATTCCGCTCGTCCGACCAATCTTAGCAGTCGCGATCACCGCCGCACAGCCAAGTTTTCGAGATGCACTTGCTATTGCCTTTGCATGGCAGCCTACCTTCCACACAGCCTATCCGAGACGCACAATTCTCCTCGTCCTAACCGTCTGAGCAGTCTCGGTAACCGTCGCACAGCATATTTTCAATGATGCAGCTGCTGTTGTCTTTGCATGGGAACCTGAATTTTCCACAGCGTAATCCGGATTTACAGTCCCTCTCGTCCGAGCCGTCTGAACAGTCGCGGTAACCATCGCAGCGCCAAGCGCCTTTAATGCAGCGGCCGTTGTCCACGCACGTGAACTTATCGTGCGAACATTTACGTAGAGAGGTGCAATTCCGCTCGTCCGACCAATCTGAGCAGTCGCGATCACCGTCGCACAGCCAAGTTTTCGAGATGCACTTGCTATTCTCTTTGCATGGCAGCCTACCTTCCTCACAGCCTATCCGAGACGCACAGTTCTCCTCGTCCCAACCGTCTGAGCAGTCTCGGTAACCGTCACACAGCATATTTTCAATGATGCAGCTGCTGTGGTCTTTGCATGGGAACCTGAATTTTCAACAGCGTAATCCGGATTTACAGTCCCTCTCGTCCGAGCCGTCTGAACAGTCGCAGTAGCCATCGCAGCGCCAAGCGCCTTTAATGCAGCGGCCGTTGCCCACGCACGTGAACTTATCGTGCGAACATTTACGTCGAGAGGTGCAATTCCGCTCGTCCGACCAATCTGAGCAGTCGCGATCACCGTCGCACAGCCAAGTTTTTGAGATGCACTTGCTATTGCCTTTGCATGGCAGCCTACCTTCCTCACAGCCTATCCGAGACGCACAGTTCTCCGCGTCCCAACCGTCTGAGCAGTCTCGGTAACCGTCGCGCAGCATATTTTCAATGATGCAGCTGTTGTTGCCTTTGCATGGGAACCTGAATTTTCCACAGCGTAATCCGGATTTACAGTCCCTCTCGTCCGAGCCGTCTGAACAGTCGCGGTAACCATCGCAGCGCCAAGCGCCTTTAATGCAGCGGCCGTTGTCCACGCACGTGAACTTATCGCGTGAACATTTGCGTAGAGAGGTGCAATTCCGCTCGTCCGGCCAATCTGAGCAGTCGCGATCACCGTCGCACAGCCAAGTTTTCGAGATGCACTTGCTATTGCCTTTGCATGGCAGCCTACCTTCCTCACAGCCTATCCGAGACGCACAGTTCTCCTCATCCTAACCGTCTGAGCAGTCTCGGTAACCGTCGCACAGCATATTTTCAATGATGCAGCTGCTGTTGTCTTTGCATGGGAACCTGAATTTTCCACAGCGTAATCCGGATTTACAGTCCTTCTCGTCCGAGCCGTCTGAACAGTCGCGGTAACCATCGCAGCGCCAAGCGCCTTTAATGCAGCGGCCGTTGTCCACGCACGTGAACTTATCGTGCGAACATTTACGTAGAGAGGTGCAATTCCGCTCGTCCGACCAATCTGAGCAGTCGCGATCACCGTCGTACAGCCAAGTTTTCGAGATGCACTTGCTATTTTCTTTGCATGGCAGCCTACCTTCCTCACAGCCTATCCGAGACACACAGTTCTCCTCGTCCCAACCGTCTGAGCAGTCTCGGTAACCGTCACACGGCATATTTTCAATGATGCAGCTGCTGTTGTCTTTGCATGGGAACCTGAATTTTCCACAGCGTAATCCGGATTTACTGTCCCTCTCGTCCGAGCCGTCTGAACAGTCGCGGTAACCATCGCAGCGCCAAGCGCCTTTAATGCAGCGGCCGTTGTCCACGCACGTGAACTTATCGTGCGAACATTTACGTAGAGAGGTGCAATTCCGCTCGTCCGACCAATCTGAGCAGTCGCGATCACCGTCGCACAGCTAAGTTTTCGAGATGCACTTGCTATTCTCTTTGCATGGCAGCCTACCTTCCTCACAGCCTATCCGAGACGCAAAATTCTCCTCGTCCTAACCGTCTGAGCAGTCTCGGTAACCGTCGCACAGCATATTTTCAATGATGCAGCTGCTGTTGTCTTTGCATGGGAACCTGAATTTTCCACAGCGTAATCCGGATTTACAGTCCCTCTCGTCCGAGCCGTCTGAACAGTCGCGGTAACCATCGCAGCGCCAAGCGCCTTTAATGCAGCGGCCGTTGTCCACGCACATGAACTTATCGTGCGAACATTTACGTAGAGAGGTGCAATTCCGCTCGTCCGACCAATCTGAGCAGTCGCGATCACCGTCGCACAGCCAAGTTTTCGAGATGCACTTGCTATTCTCTTTGCATGGCAGCCTACCTTCCTCACAGCCTATCCGAGACGCACAGTTCTCCTCGTCCCAACCGTCTGAGCAGTCTCGGTAACCGTCACACAGCATATTTTCAATGATGCAGCTGCTGTGGTCTTTGCATGGGAACCTGAATTTTCAACAGCGTAATCCGGATTTACAGTCCCTCTCGTCCGAGCCGTCTGAACAGTCGCGGTAACCATCGCAGCGCCAAGCGCCTTTAATGCAGCGGCCGTTGCCCACGCACGTGAACTTATCGTGCGAACATTTACGTCGAGAGGTGCAATTCCGCTCGTCCGACCAATCTGAGCAGTCGCGATCACCGTCGCACAGCCAAGTTTTTGAGATGCACTTGCTATTGCCTTTGCATGGCAGCCTACCTTCCTCACAGCTTATCCGAGACGCACAGTTCTCCTCGTCCCAACCGTCTGAGCAGTCTCGGTAACCGTCGCACAGCATATTTTCAATGATGCAGCTGCTGTTGCCTTTGCATGGGAACCTGAATTTTCCACAGCGTAATCCGGATTTACAGTCCCTCTCGTCCGAGCCGTCTGGACAGTCGCGGTAACCATCGCAGCGCCAAGCGCCTTTAATGCAGCGGCCGTTGTCCACGCACGTGAACTTATCGTGCGAACATTTACGTAGAGAGGTGCAATTCCGCTCGTCCGACCAATCTGAGCAGTCGCGATCACCGTCGCACAGCCAAGTTTTCGAGATGCACTTGCTATTGTCTTTGCATGGCAGCCTACCTTCCTCACAGCCTATCCGAGACGCACAGTTCTCCTCGTCCCAACCGTCTGAGCAGTCTCGGTAACCGTCGCGCAGCATATTTTCAATGATGCAGCTGTTGTTGTCTTTGCATGGGAACCTGAATTTTCCACAGCGTAATCCGGATTTACAGTCCCTCTCGTCCGAGCCGTCTGAACAGTCACGGTAACCATCGAACGCCAAGCGCCTTTGATGCAGCGGCCGTTGTCCACGCACGTGAACTTATCGTGCGAACATTTGCGTAGAGAGGTGCAATTCCGCTCGTCCGACCAATCTTAGCAGTCGCGATCACCGCCGCACAGCCAAGTTTTCGAGATGCACTTGCTATTGCCTTTGCATGGCAGCCTACCTTCCACACAGCCTATCCGAGACGCACAATTCTCCTCGTCCTAACCGTCTGAGCAGTCTCGGTAACCGTCGCACAGCATATTTTCAATGATGCAGCTGCTGTTGTCTTTGCATGGGAACCTGAATTTTCCACAGCGTAATCCGGATTTACAGTCCCTCTCGTCCGAGCCGTCTGAACAGTCGCGGTAACCATCGCAGCGCCAAGCGCCTTTAATGCAGCGGCCGTTGTCCACGCACGTGAACTTATCGTGCGAACATTTACGTAGAGAGGTGCAATTCCGCTCGTCCGACCAATCTGAGCAGTCGCGATCACCGTCGCACAGCCAAGTTTTCGAGATGCACTTGCTATTCTCTTTGCATGGCAGCCTACCTTCCTCACAGCCTATCCGAGACGCACAGTTCTCCTCGTCCCAACCGTCTGAGCAGTCTCGGTAACCGTCACACAGCATATTTTCAATGATGCAGCTGCTGTGGTCTTTGCATGGGAACCTGAATTTTCAACAGCGTAATCCGGATTTACAGTCCCTCTCGTCCGAGCCGTCTGAACAGTCGCGGTAGCCATCGCAGCGCCAAGCGCCTTTAATGCAGTGGCCGTTGCCCACGCACGTGAACTTATCGTGCGAACATTTACGTCGAGAGGTGCAATTCCGCTCGTCCGACCAATCTGAGCAGTCGCGATCACCGTCGCACAGCCAAGTTTTTGAGATGCACTTGCTATTGCCTTTGCATGGCAGCCTACCTTCCTCACAGCCTATCCGAGACGCACAGTTCTCCGCGTCCCAACCGTCTGAGCAGTCTCGGTAACCGTCGCGCAGCATATTTTCAATGATGCAGCTGTTGTTGCCTTTGCATGGGAACCTGAATTTTCCACAGCGTAATCCGGATTTACAGTCCCTCTCGTCCGAGCCGTCTGAACAGTCGCGGTAACCATCGCAGCGCCAAGCGCCTTTAATGCAGCGGCCGTTGTCCACGCACGTGAACTTATCGTGTGAACATTTGCGTAGAGAGGTGCAATTCCGCTCGTCCGGCCAATCTGAGCAGTCGCGATCACCGTCGCACAGCCAAGTTTTCGAGATGCACTTGCTATTGCCTTTGCATGGCAGCCTACCTTCCTCACAGCCTATCCGAGACGCACAGTTCTCCTCGTCCTAACCGTCTGAGCAGTCTCGGTAACCGTCGCACAGCATATTTTCAATGATGCAGCTGCTGTTGTCTTTGCATGGGAACCTGAATTTTCCACAGCGTAATCCGGATTTACAGTCCTTCTCGTCCGAGCCGTCTGAACAGTCGCGGTAACCATCGCAGCGCCAAGCGCCTTTAATGCAGCGGCCGTTGTCCACGCACGTGAACTTATCGTGCGAACATTTACGTAGAGAGGTGCAATTCCGCTCGTCCGACCAATCTGAGCAGTCGCGATCACCGTCGTACAGCCAAGTTTTCGAGATGCACTTGCTATTCTCTTTGCATGGCAGCCTACCTTCCTCACAGCCTATCCGAGACACACAGTTCTCCTCGTCCCAACCGTCTGAGCAGTCTCGGTAACCGTCACACGGCATATTTTCAATGATGCAGCTGCTGTTGTCTTTGCATGGGAACCTGAGTTTTCCACAGCGTAATCCGGATTTACTGTCCCTCTCGTCCGAGCCGTCTGAACAGTCGCGGTAACCATCGCAGCGCCAAGCGCCTTTAATGCAGCGGCCGTTGTCCACGCACGTGAACTTATCGTGCGAACATTTACGTAGAGAGGTGCAATTCCGCTCGTCCGACCAATCTGAGCAGTCGCGATCACCGTCGCACAGCTAAGTTTTCGAGATGCACTTGCTATTCTCTTTGCATGGCAGCCTACCTTCCTCACAGCCTATCCGAGACGCACAATTCTCCTCGTCCTAACCGTCTGAGCAGTCTCGGTAACCGTCGCACAGCATATTTTCAATGATGCAGCTGCTGTTGTCTTTGCATGGGAACCTGAATTTTCCACAGCGTAATCCGGATTTACAGTCCCTCTCGTCCGAGCCGTCTGAACAGTCGCGGTAACCATCGCAGCGCCAAGCGCCTTTAATGCAGCGGCCGTTGTCCACGCACATGAACTTATCGTGCGAACATTTACGTAGAGAGGTGCAATTCCGCTCGTCCGACCAATCTGAGCAGTCGCGATCACCGTCGCACAGCCAAGTTTTCGAGATGCACTTGCTATTCTCTTTGCATGGCAGCCTACCTTCCTCACAGCCTATCCGAGACGCACAGTTCTCCTCGTCCCAACCGTCTGAGCAGTCTCGGTAACCGTCACACAGCATATTTTCAATGATGCAGCTGCTGTGGTCTTTGCATGGGAACCTGAATTTTCAACAGCGTAATCCGGATTTACAGTCCCTCTCGTCCGAGCCGTCTGAACAGTCGCGGTAACCATCGCAGCGCCAAGCGCCTTTAATGCAGCGGCCGTTGCCCACGCACGTGAACTTATCGTGCGAACATTTACGTCGAGAGGTGCAATTCCGCTCGTCCGACCAATCTGAGCAGTCGCGATCACCGTCGCACAGCCAAGTTTTTGAGATGCACTTGCTATTGCCTTTGCATGGCAGCCTACCTTCCTCACAGCTTATCCGAGACGCACAGTTCTCCTCGTCCCAACCGTCTGAGCAGTCTCGGTAACCGTCGCACAGCATATTTTCAATGATGCAGCTGCTGTTGCCTTTGCATGGGAACCTGAATTTTCCACAGCGTAATCCGGATTTACAGTCCCTCTCGTCCGAGCCGTCTGGACAGTCGCGGTAACCATCGCAGCGCCAAGCGCCTTTAATGCAGCGGCCGTTGTCCACGCACGTGAACTTATCGTGCGAACATTTACGTAGAGAGGTGCAATTCCGCTCGTCCGACCAATCTGAGCAGTCGCGATCACCGTCGCACAGCCAAGTTTTCGAGATGCACTTGCTATTGTCTTTGCATGGCAGCCTACCTTCCTCACAGCCTATCCGAGACGCACAGTTCTCCTCGTCCCAACCGTCTGAGCAGTCTCGGTAACCGTCGCGCAGCATATTTTCAATGATGCAGCTGTTGTTGTCTTTGCATGGGAACCTGAATTTTCCACAGCGTAATCCGGATTTACAGTCCCTCTCGTCCGAGCCGTCTGAACAGTCGCGGTAACCATCGAACGCCAAGCGCCTTTAATGCAGCGGCCGTTGTCCACGCACGTGAACTTATCGTGCGAACATTTGCGTAGAGAGGTGCAATTCCGCTCGTCCGACCAATCTGAGCAGTCGCGATCACCGTCGCACAGCCAAGTTTTCGAGATGCACTTGCTATTGCCTTTGCATGGCAGCCTACCTTCCTCACAGCCTATCCGAGACGCACAGTTCTCCTCGTCCTAACCGTCTGAGCAGTCTCGGTAACCGTCGCACAGCATATTTTCAATGATGCAGCTGCTGTTGTCTTTGCATGGGAACCTGAATTTTCCACAGCGTAATCCGGATTTACAGTCCTTCTCGTCCGAGCCGTCTGAACAGTCGCGGTAACCATCGCAGCGCCAAGCGCCTTTAATGCAGCGGCCGTTGTCCACGCACGTGAACTTATCGTGCGAACATTTACGTAGAGAGGTGCAATTACGCTCGTCCGACCAATCTGAGCAGTCGCGATCACCGTCGTACAGCCAAGTTTTCGAGATGCACTTGCTATTCTCTTTGCATGGCAGCCTACCTTCCTCACAGCCTATCCGAGACACACAGTTCTCCTCGTCCCAACCGTCTGAGCAGTCTCGGTAACCGTCACACGGCATATTTTCAATGATGCAGCTGCTGTTGTCTTTGCATGGGAACCTGAATTTTCCACAGCGTAATCCGGATTTACTGTCCCTCTCGTCCGAGCCGTCTGAACAGTCGCGGTAACCATCGCAGCGCCAAGCGCCTTTAATGCAGCGGCCGTTGTCCACGCACGTGAACTTATCGTGCGAACATTTCCGTAGAGAGGTGCAATTCCGCTCGTCCGACCAATCTGAGCAGTCGCGATCACCGTCGCACAGCTAAGTTTTCGAGATGCACTTGCTATTCTCTTTGCATGGCAGCCTACCTTCCTCACAGCCTATCCGAGACGCACAATTCTCCTCGTCCTAACCGTCTGAGCAGTCTCGGTAACCGTCGCACAGCATATTTTCAATGATGCAGCTGCTGTTGTCTTTGCATGGGAACCTGAATTTTCCACAGCGTAATCCGGATTTACAGTCCCTCTCGTCCGAGCCGTCTGAACAGTCGCGGTAACCATCGCAGCGCCAAGCGCCTTTAATGCAGCGGCCGTTGTCCACGCACATGAACTTATCGTGCGAACATTTACGTAGAGAGGTGCAATTCCGCTCGTCCGACCAATCTGAGCAGTCGCGATCACCGTCGCACAGCCAAGTTTTCGAGATGCACTTGCTATTCTCTTTGCATGGCAGCCTACCTTCCTCACAGCCTATCCGAGACGCACAGTTCTCCTCGTCCCAACCGTATGAGCAGTCTCGGTAACTGTCACACAGCATATTTTCAATGATGCAGCTGCTGTGGTCTTTGCATGGGAACCTGAATTTTCAACAGCGTAATCCGGATTTACAGTCCCTCTCGTCCGAGCCGTCTGAACAGTCGCGGTAACCATCGCAGCGCCAAGCGCCTTTAATGCAGCGGCCGTTGCCCACGCACGTGAACTTATCGTGCGAACATTTACGTCGAGAGGTGCAATTCCGCTCGTCCGACCAATCTGAGCAGTCGCGATCACCGTCGCACAGCCAAGTTCTTGAGATGCACTTGCTATTGCCTTTGCATGGCAGCCTACCTTCCTCACAGCTTATCCGAGACGCACAGTTCTCCTCGTCCCAACCGTCTGAGCAGTCTCGGTAACCGTCGCACAGCATATTTTCAATGATGCAGCTGCTGTTGTCTTTGCATGGGAACCTGAATTTTCCACAGCGTAATCCGGATTTACAGTCCCTCTCGTCCGAGCCGTCTGGACAGTCGCGGTAACCATCGCAGCGCCAAGCGCCTTTAATGCAGCGGACGTTGTCCACGCACGTGAACTTATCGTGCGAACATTTACGTAGAGAGGTGCAATTCCGCTCGTCCGACCAATCTGAGCAGTCGCGATCACCGTCGCACAGCCAAGTTTTCGAGATGCACTTGCTATTGTCTTTGCATGGCAGCCTACCTTCCTCACAGCCTATCCGAGACGCACAGTTCTCGTCCCAACCGTCTGAGCAGTCTCGGTAACCGTCGCGCAGCATATTTTCAATGATGCAGCTGCTGTTGTCTTTGCATGGGAACCTGAATTTTCCACAGCGTAATCCGGATTTACAGTCCCTCTCGTCCGAGCCGTCTGAACAGTCGCGGTAACCATCGCAGCGCCAAGCGCCTTTAATGCAGCGGCCGTTGTCCACGCACGTGAACTTATCGTGCGAACATTTACGTAGAGAGGTGCAATTCCGCTCGTCCGACCAATATTAGCAGTCGCGATCACCTTCGCACAGCCAAGTTTTCGAGATGCACTTGCTATTGTCTTTGCATGGCACCCTACCTTCCTCACAGCCTATCCGAGACGCACAGTTCTCCTCGTCCTAACCGTCTGAGCAGTCTCGGTAACCGTCGCACAGCATATTTTCAATGATGCAGCTGCTGTTGTCTTTGCATGGGAACCTGAATTTTCCACAGCGTAATCCGGATTTACAGTCCTTCTCGTCCGAGCCGTTTGAAAAGTCGCGGTAACCATCGCAGCGCCAAGCGCCTTTAATGCAGCGGCCGTTGTCCACGCACGTGAACTTATCGTGCGAACATTTACGTAGAGAGGTGCAATTCCGCTCGTCCGACCAATCTGAGCAGTCGCGATCACCGTCGTACAGCCAAGTTTTCGAGATGCACTTGCTATTCTCTTTGCATGGCAGCCTACCTTCCTCACAGCCTATCCGAGACACACAGTTCTCCTCGTCCCAACCGTCTGAGCAGTCTCGGTAACCGTCACACGGCATATTTTCAATGATGCAGCTGCTGTTGTCTTTGCATGGGAACCTGAGTTTTCCACAGCGTAATCCGGATTTACTGTCCCTCTCGTCCGAGCCGTCTGAACAGTCGCGGTAACCATCGCAGCGCCAAGCGCCTTTAATGCAGCGGCCATTGCCCACGCACGTGAACTTATCGTGCGAACATTTACGTCGAGAGGTGCAATTCCGCTCGTCCGACCAATCTGAGCAGTCGCGATCACCGTCGGACAGCCGAGTTTTTGAGATGCACTTGCTATTGCCTTTGCATGGCAGCCTACCTTCCTCACAGCTTATCCGAGACGCACAGTTCTCCTCGTCCCAGCCGTCTGAGCAGTCTCGGTAACCGTCGCAAAGCATATTTTCAATGACGCAGCTGCTGTTGTCTTCGCATGGGAACCTGAATTTTCCACAGCGTAATCCGGATTTACAGTCCCTCTCGTCCGAGCCGTCTGGACAGTCGCGGTAACCATCGCAGCGCCAAGCGCCTTTAATGCAGCGGACGTTGTCCACGCACGTGAACTTATCGTGCGAACATTTACGTAGAGAGGTGCAATTCCGCTCGTCCGACCAATCTGAGCAGTCGCGATCACCGTCGTACAGCCAAGTTTTCGAGATGCACTTGCTATTGTCTTTGCATGGCAGCCTACCTTCCTCACAGCCTATCCGAGACGCACAGTTCTCGTCCCAACCGTCTGAGCAGTCTCGGTAACCGTCGCGCAGCATATTTTCAATGATGCAGCTGCTGTTGTCTTTGCATGGGAACCTGAATTTTCCACAGCGTAATCCTGATTTACAGTCCCTCTCGTCCGAGCCGTCTGAACAGTCGCGGTAACCATCGCAGCGCCAAGCGCCTTTAATGCAGCGGCCGTTGTCCACGCACGTGAACTTATCGTGCGAACATTTACGTAGAGAGGTGCAATTCCGCTCGTCCGACCAATATTAGCAGTCGCGATCACTTTCGCACAGCCAAGTTTTCGAGATGCACTTGCTATTGTCTTTGCATGGCACCCTACCTTCCTCACAGCCTATCCGAGACGCACAGTTCTCGTCCCAACCGTCTGAGCAGTCTCGGTAACCGTCGCACAGCATATTTTCAATGATGCAGCTGCTGTTGTCTTTGCATGGGAACCTGAATTTTCCACAGCGTAATCCGGATTTACAGTCCCTCTCGTCCGAGCCGTCTGAACAGTCGCGGTAACCATCGCAGCGCCAAGCGCCTTTAATGCAGCGACCATTGTCCACGCACGTGAACTTATCGTGCGAACATTTGCGTAGAGAGGTGCAATTCCGCTCGTCCGACCAATCTGAGCAGTCGCGATCACCGTCGCACAGCCAAGTTTTCGAGATGCACTTGCTATTGCCTTTGCATGGCAGCCTACCTTCCTCACAGCCTATCCGAGACGCACAGTTCTCCTCGTCCTAACCGTCTGAGCAGTCTCGGTAACCGTCGCACAGCATATTTTCAATGATGCAGCTGCTGTTGTCTTTGCATGGGAACCTGAATTTTCCACAGCGTAATCCGGATTTACAGTCCTTCTCGTCCGAGCCGTCTGAACAGTCGCGGTAACCATCGCAGCGCCAAGCGCCTTTAATGCAGCGGCATTTGTCCACGCACGTGAACTTATCGTGCGAACATTTACCTCGATAGGTGCAATTCCGCTCGTCCGACCAATCTGAGCAGTCGCGATCACCGTCGCACAGCGAAGTTTTCGAGATGCACTTGCTATTGCCTTTGCATGGCAGCCTACCTTCCTCACAGCCTATCCGAGACGCACAGTTCTCCTCGTCCCAACCGTCTGAGCAGTCTCGGTAACCGTCGCACAGCATATTTTCAATGATGCAGCTGCTGTTGTCTTTGCATGGGAACCTGAATTTTCCACAGCGTAATCCGGATTTACAGTCCTTCTCGTCCGAGCCGTTTGAACAGTCGCGGTAACCATCGCAGCGCCAAGCGCCTTTAATGCAGCGGCCGTTGTCCACGCACGTGAACTTATCGTGCGAACATTTACGTAGAGAGGTGCAATTCCGCTCGTCCGACCAATCTGAGCAGTCGCGATCACCGTCGTACAGCCAAGTTTTCGAGATGCACTTGCTATTCTCTTTGCATGGCAGCCTACCTTCCTCACAGCCTATCCGAGACACACAGTTCTCCTCGTCCCAACCGTCTGAGCAGTCTCGGTGACCGTCACACGGCATATTTTCAATGATGCAGCTGCTGTTGTCTTTGCATGGGAACCTGAATTTTCCACAGCGTAATCCGGATTTACTGTCCCTCTCGTCCGAGCCGTCTGAACAGTCGCGGTAACCATCGCAGCGCCAAGCGCCTTTAATGCAGCGGCCATTGCCCACGCACGTGAACTTATCGTGCGAACATTTACGTCGAGAGGTGCAATTCCGCTCGTCCGACCAATCTGAGCAGTCGCGATCACCGTCGGACAGCCGAGTTTTTGAGATGCACTTGCTATTGCCTTTGCATGGCAGCCTACCTTCCTCACAGCCTATCCGAGACGCACTGTTCTCCTCGTCCTAACCGTCTGAGCAGTCTCGGTAACCGTCGCACAGCATATTTTCAATGATGCAGCTGCTGTTTTCTTTGCATGGGAACCAGAATTTTCCACAGCGTAATCCGGATTTACAGTCCCTCTCGTCCGAGCCGTCTGAACAGTCGCGGTAACCATCGCAGCGCCAAGCGCCTTTAATGCAGCGGCCGTTGTCCACGCACGTGAACTTATCGTGCGAACATTTACGTAGAGAGGTGCAATTCCGCTCGTCCGACCAATCTGAGGAGTCGCGATCACCGTCGTACAGCCAAGTTTTCGAGATGCACTTGCTATTCTCTTTGCATGGCAGCCTACCTTCCTCACAGCCTATCCGAGACACACAGTTCTCCTCGTCCCAACCGTCTGAGCAGTCTCGGTAACCGTCACACAGCATATTTTCAATGATGCAGCTGCTGTTGTCTTTGCATGGGAACCTGAATTTTCCACAGCGTAATCCGGATTTACAGTCCCTCTCGTCCGAGCCGTCTGAACAGTCGCGGTAACCATCGCAGCGCCAAGCGCCTTTAATGCAGCGGCCGTTGTCCACGCACGTGAACTTATCGTGCGAACATTTACGTAGAGAGGTGCAATTCCGCTCGTCCGACCAATCTGAGCAGTCGCGATCACCGTCGCACAGCGAAGTTTTCGAGATGCACTTGCTATTGCCTTTGCATGGCAGCCTACCTTCCTCACAGCCTATCCGAGACGCACAGTTCTCCTCGTCCCAACCGTCTGAGCAGTCTCGGTAACCGTCGCACAGCATATTTTCAATGATGCAGCTGCTGTTGTCTTTGCATGGGAACCTGAATTTTCCACAGCGTAATCCGGATTTACAGTCCCTCTCGTCCGAGCCGTCTGAACAGTCGCGGTAACCATCGCAGCGCCAAGCGCCTTTAATGCAGCGGCCATTGTCCACGCACGTGAACTTATCGTGCGAACATTTGCGTAGAGAGGTGCAATTCCGCTCGTCCGACCAATCTGAGCAGTCGCGATCACCGTCGCACAGCCAAGTTTTCGAGATGCACTTGCTATTGCCTTTGCATGGCAGCCTACCTTCCTCACAGCCTATCCGAGACGCACTGTTCTCCTCGTCCTAACCGTCTGAGTAGTCTCGGTAACCGTCGCACAGCATATTTTCAATGATGCAGCTGCTGTTTTCTTTGCATGGGAACCAGAATTTTCCACAGCGTAATCCGGATTTACAGTCCCTCTCGTCCGAGCCGTCTGAACAGTCGCGGTAACCATCGCAGCGCCAAGCGCCTTTAATGCAGCGGCCGTTGTCCACGCACGTGAACTTATCGTGCGAACATTTACGTAGAGAGGTGCAATTCCGCTCGTCCGACCAATCTGAGCAGTCGCGATCACCGTCGTACAGCCAAGTTTTCGAGATGCACTTGCTATTCTCTTTGCATGGCAGCCTACCTTCCTCACAGCCTTTCCGAGACACACAGTTCTCCTCGTCCCAACCGTCTGAGCAGTCTCGGTAACCGTCACACAGCATATTTTCAATGATGCAGCTGCTGTTGTCTTTGCATGGGAACCTGAATTTTCCACAGCGTAATCCGGATTTACAGTCCCTCTCGTCCGAGCCGTCTGAACAGTCGCGGTAACCATCGCAGCGCCAAGCGCCTTTAATGCAGCGGCCGTTGCCCACGCACGTGAACTTATCGTGCGAACATTTACGTCGAAAGGTGCAATTCCGCTCGTCCGACCAATCTGAGCAGTCGCGATCACCGTCGCACAGCCAAGTTTTTGAGATGCACTTGCTATTGCCTTTGCATGGCAGCCTACCTTCCTCACAGCTTATCCGAGACGCACAGTTCTCCTCGTCCCAACCGTCTGAGCAGTCTCGGTAACCGTCGCACAGCATATTTTCAATGATGCAGCTGCTGTTGTCTTTGCATGGGAACCTGAATTTTCCACAGCGTAATCCGGATTTACAGTCCCTCTCGTCCGAGCCGTCTGGACAGTCGCGGTAACCATCGCAGCGCCAAGCGCCTTTAATGCAGCGGCCGTTGTCCACGCACGTGAACTTATCGTGCGAACATTTACGTAGAGAGGTGCAATTCCGCTCGTCCGACCAATATTAGCAGTCGCGATCACCTTCGCACAGCCAAGTTTTCGAGATGCACTTGCTATTGTCTTTGCATGGCACCCTACCTTCCTTACAGCCTATCCGAGACGCACAGTTCTCGTCCCAACCGTCTGAGCAGTCTCGGTAACCGTCGCACAGCATATTTTCAATGATGCAGCTGCTGTTGTCTTTGCATGGGAACCTGAATTTTCCACAGCGTAATCCGGATTTACAGTCCCTCTCGTCCGAGCCGTCTGAACAGTCGCGGTAACCATCGCAGCGCCAAGCGCCTTTAATGCAGCGACCATTGTCCACGCACGTGAACTTATCGTGCGAACATTTCCATAGAGAGGTGCAATTCCGCTCGTCCGGCAAATCTGAGTTGTCGCGATCACCGTCGCACAGCCAAGTTTTCGAGATGCACTTGCTATTGTCTTTGCATGGCAGCCTACCTTCCTCACAGCCTATCCGAGACGCACAGTTCTCCTAGTCCCAACCACCTGAGCAGTCGCGGTAACGGTCACACAGCATATTTTCAATGATGCAGCTGCTGTTGTCTTTTCATGAGAACCTGAATTTTCCACAGCGTAATCCGGATTTACAGTCCCTCTCGTCCGAGCCGTCTGAACAGTCGCGGTAACCATCGCAGCGCCAAGCGCCTTTAATGCAGCGGCCGTTGTCCACGCACGTGAACTTATCGTGGGAACATTTACGTAGAGAGGTGCAATTCCGCTCGTCCGACCAATCTGAGCAGTCGCGATCACCGTCGCACAGCCAAGTTTTCGAGATGCACTTGCTATTGTCTTTGCATGGCAGCCTACCTTCCTCACAGCCTATCCGAGACGCACAGTTCTCCTCGTCCCAACCGTCTGAGCAGTCTCGGTAACCGTCACACAGCATATTTTCAATGATGCAGCTGCTGTTGTCTTTGCATGGGAACCTGAATTTTCCACAGCGTAATCCGGATTTACAGTCCCTCTCGTCCGAGCCGTCTGAACAGTCGCGGTAACCATCGCAGCGCCAAGCGCCTTTAATGCAGCGACCATTGTCCACGCACGTGAACTTATCGTGCGAACATTTCCATAGAGAGGTGCAATTCCGCTCGTCCGGCAAATCTGAGTTGTCGCGATCACCGTCGCACAGCCAAGTTTTCGAGATGCACTTGCTATTGTCTTTGCATGGCAGCCTACCTTCCTCACAGCCTATCCGAGACGCACAGTTCTCCTCGTCCTAACCGTCTCAGCAGTCTCGGTAACCGTCGCACAGCATATTTTCAATGATGCAGCTGCTGTTGTCTTTGCATGGGAACCTGAATTTTCCACAGCGTAATCCGGATTTACAGTCCTTCTCGTCCGAGCCGTTTGAACAGTCGCGGTAACCATCGCAGCGCCAAGCGCCTTTAATGCAGCGGCCGTTGTCGACGCACGTGAACTTATCGTGCGAACATATACGTAGAGAGGTGCAATTCCGCTCGTCCGACCAATCTGAGCAGTCGCGATCACCGTCGTACAGCCAAGTTTTCGAGATGCACTTGCTATTCTCTTTGCATGGCAGCCTACCTTCCTCACAGCCTATCCGAGACACACAGTTCTCCTCGTCCCAACCGTCTGAGCAGTCTCGGTAACCGTCACACGGCATATTTTCAATGATGCAGCTGCTGTTGTCTTTGCATGGGAACCTGAATTTTCCACAGCGTAATCCGGATTTACTGTCCCTCTCGTGCGAGCCGTCTGAACAGTCGCGGTAACCATCGCAGCGCCAAGCGCCTTTAATGCAGCGGCCGTTGTCCACGCACGTGAACTTATCGTGCGAACATTTACGTAGAGAGGTGCAATTCCGCTCGTCCGACCAATCTGAGCAGTCGCGATCACCGTCGCACAGCCAAGTTTTCGAGATGCACTTGCTATTCTCTTTGCATGGCAGCCTACCTTCCTCACAGCCTATCCGAGACGCACAGTTCTCCTCGTCCCAACCGTCTGAGCAGTCTCGGTAACCGTCACACAGTATATTTTCAATGATGCAGCTGCTGTTGTCTTTGCATGGGAACCTGAATTTTCCACAGCGTAATCCGGATTTACAGTCCCTCTCGTCCGAGCCGTCTGAACAGTCGCGGTAACCATCGCAGCGCCAAGCGCCTTTAATGCAGCGGCCGTTGTCCACGCACGTGAACTTATCGTGCGAACATTTACGTAGAGAGGTGCAATTCCGCTCGTCCGACCAATCTGAGCAGTCGCGATCACCGTCGTACAGCCAAGTTTTCGAGATGCACTTGCTATTCTCTTTGCATGGCAGCCTACCTTCCTCACAGCCTATCCGAGACACACAGTTCTCCTCGTCCCAACCGTCTGAGCAGTCTCGGTAACCGTCACACAGCATATTTTCAATGATGCAGCTGCTGTTGTCTTTGCATGGGAACCTGAATTTTCCACAGCGTAATCCGGATTTACAGTCCCTCTCGTCCGAGCCGTCTGAACAGTCGCTGTAACCATCGCAGCGCCAAGCGCCTTTAATGCAGCGGCCGTTGCCCACGCACGTGAACTTATCGTGCGAACATTTACGTCGAGAGGTGCAATTCCGCTCGTCCGACCAATCTGAGCAGTCGCGATCACCGTCGTACAGCCAAGTTTTTGAGATGCACTTGCTATTGCCTTTGCATGGCAGCCTACCTTCCTCACAGCTTATCCGAGACGCACAGTTCTCGTCCCAACCGTCTGAGCAGTCTCGGTAACCGTCGCACAGCATATTTTCAATGATGCAGCTGCTGTTGTCTTTGCATGGGAACCTGAATTTTCCACAGCGTAATCCGGATTTACAGTCCCTCTCGTCCGAGCCGTCTGGACAGTCGCGGTAACCATCGCAGCGCCAAGCGCCTTTAATGCAGCGGCCGTTGTCCACGCACGTGAACTTATCGTGCGAACATTTACGTAGAGAGGTGCAATTCCGCTCGTCCGACCAATCTGAGCAGTCGCGATCACCGTCGCACAGCCAAGTTTTCGAGATGCACTTGCTATTGTCTTTGCATGGCAGCCTACCTTCCTCACAGCCTATCCGAGACGCACAGTTCTCCTCGTCCCAACCGTCTGAGCAGTCTCGGTAACCGTCGCGCAGCATATTTTCAATGATGCAGCTGCTGTTGCCTTTGCATGGGAACCTGAATTTTCCACAGCGTAATCCGGATTTACAGTCCCTCTCGTCCGAGCCGTCTGAACAGTCGCGGTAACCATCGCAGCGCCAAGCGCCTTTAATGCAGCGGCCGTTGTCCACGCACGTGAACTTATCGTGCGAACATTTACGTAGAGAGGTGCAATTCCGCTCGTCCGACCAATATTAGCAGTCGCGATCACCTTCGCACAGCCAAGTTTTCGAGATGCACTTGCTATTGTCTTTGCATGGCACCCTACCTTCCTCACAGCCTATCCGAGACGCACAGTTCTCGTCCCAACCGTCTGAGCAGTCTCGGTAACCGTCGCACAGCATATTTTCAATGATGCAGCTGCTGTTGTCTTTGCATGGGAACCTGAATTTTCCACAGCGTAATCCGGATTTACAGTCCCTCTCGTCCGAGCCGTCTGAACAGTCGCGGTAACCATCGCAGCGCCAAGCGCCTTTAATGCAGCGACCATTGTCCACGCACGTGAACTTATCGTGCGAACATTTCCATAGAGATGTGCAATTCCGCTCGTCCGGCAAATCTGAGTTGTCGCGATCACCGTCGCACAGCCAAGTTTTCGAGATGCACTTGCTATTGTCTTTGCATGGCAGCCTACCTTCCTCACAGCCTATCCGAGACGCACAGTTCTCCTAGTCCCAACCACCTGAGCAGTCGCGGTAACGGTCACACAGCATATTTTCAATGATGCAGCTGCTGTTGTCTTTTCAAGAGAACCTGAATTTTCCACAGCGTAATCCGGATTTACAGTCCCTCTCGTCCGAGCCGTCTGAACAGTCGCGGTAACCATCGCAGCGCCAAGCACCTTTAATGCAGCGGCCGTTGTCCACGCACGTGAACTTATCGTGGGAACATTTACGTAGAGAGGTGCAATTCCGCTCGTCCGACCAATCTGAGCAGTCGCGATCACCGTCGCACAGCCAAGTTTTCGAGATGCACTTGCTATTGTCTTTGCATGGCAGCCTACCTTCCTCACAGCCTATCCGAGACGCACAGTTCTCCTCGTCCCAACCGTCTGAGCAGTCTCGGTAACCGTCACACAGCATATTTTCAATGATGCAGCTGCTGTTGTCTTTGCATGGGAACCTGAATTTTCCACAGCGTAATCCGGATTTACAGTTCCTCTCGTCCGAGCCGTCTGAACAGTCGCGGTAACCATCGCAGCGCCAAGCGCCTTTAACGCAGCGGCCGTTGTCCACGCACGTGAACTTATCGTGCGAACATTTACGTAGAGAGGTGGAATTCCGCTCGTCCGACCAATCTGAGTAGTCGCGATCACCGTCGCACAGCCAAGTTTTCGAGATGCACTTGCTATTGTCTTTGCATGGCAGCCTACCTTCCTCACAGCCTATCAGAGACGCACAGTTCTCCCCGTCCCAACCATCTGAGCAGTCTCGGTAACCGTCACACAGCATATTTTAAATGATGCAGCTGCTGTTGTCTTTGCATGGGAACCTTAATTTTCCACAGCGTAATCCGGATTTACAGTCCCTCTCGTCCGAGCCGTCTGAACAGTCGCGGTAACCATCGCAGCGCCAAGCGCCTTTAATGCATCGGCCGTTGTCCACGCACTTGAACTTATCGTGCGAACATTTACGTAGAGAGGTGCAATTCCGCTCGTCCGACCAATCTGAGCAGTCGCGATCACCGTCGCACAGCCAAGTTTTCGAGATGCACTTGCTATTGTCTTTGCATGGCAGCCTACCTTCCTCACAGCCTATCCGAGACGCACAGTTCTCCTCGTCCCAACCGACTGAGCAGTCTCGGTAACCGTCACGCAGCATATTTTCAATGATGCAGCTGCTGTTGTCTTTGCATGGGAACCTGAATTTTCCACAACGTAATCCGCATTTACAGTCCCTCTCGTCCGAGCCGTCTGAACAGTCGCGGTAACCATCGCAGCGCCAAGCGCCTTTAATGCAGCGGCCGTTGTCCACGCACGTGAACTTATCGTGCGAACATTTACCTCGAGAGGTGCAATTCCGCTCGTCCGACCAATCTGAGCAGTCGCGATCACCGTCGCACAGCGAAGTTTTCGAGATGCACTTGCTATTGCCTTTGCATGGCAGCCTACCTTCCTCACAGCCTATCCGAGACGCACAGTTCTCCTCGTCCCAACCGTCTGAGCAGTCTCGGTAACCGTCGCACAGCATATTTTCAATGATGCAGCTGCTGTTGTCTTTGCATGGGAACCTGAATTTTCCACAGCGTAATCCGGATTTACAGTCCCTCTCGTCCGAGCCGTCTGAACAGTCGCGGTAACCATCGCAGCGCCAAGCGCCTTTAATGCAGCGGCCATTGTCCACGCACGTGAACTTATCGTGCGAACATTTGCGTAGAGAGGTGCAATTCCGCTCGTCCGACCAATCTGAGCAGTCGCGATCACCGTCGCACAGCCAAGTTTTCGAGATGCACTTGCTATTGCCTTTGCATGGCAGCCTACCTTCCTCACAGCCTATCCGAGACGCACTGTTCTCCTCGTCCTAACCGTCTGAGCAGTCTCGGTAACCGTCGCACAGCATATTTTCAATGATGCAGCTGCTGTTTTCTTTGCATGGGAACCAGAATTTTCCACAGCGTAATCCGGATTTACAGTCCCTCTCGTCCGAGCCGTCTGAACATCGCGGTAACCATCGCAGCGCCAAGCGCCTTTAATGCAGCGGCCGTTGCCCACGCACGTGAACTTATCGTGCGAACATTTACGTCGAGAGGTGCAATTCCGCTCGTCCGACCAATCTGAGCAGTCGCGATCACCGTCGTACAGCCAAGTTTTTGAGATGCACTTGCTATTGCCTTTGCATGGCAGCCTACCTTCCTCACAGCTTATCCGAGACGCACAGTTCTCGTCCCAACCGTCTGAGCAGTCTCGGTAACCGTCGCACAGCATATTTTCAATGATGCAGCTGCTGTTGTCTTTGCATGGGAACCTGAATTTTCCACAGCGTAATCCGGATTTACAGTCCCTCTCGTCCGAGCCGTCTGGACAGTCGCGGTAACCATCGCAGCGCCAAGCGCCTTTAATGCAGCGGCCGTTGTCCACGCACGTGAACTTATCGTGCGAACATTTACGTAGAGAGGTGCAATTCCGCTCGTCCGACCAATCTGAGCAGTCGTGATCACCGTCGCACAGCCAAGTTTTCGAGATGCACTTGCAATTGTCTTTGCATGGCAGCCTACCTTCCTCACAGCCTATCCGAGACGCACAGTTCTCCTCGTCCCAACCGTCTGAGCAGTCTCGGTAACCGTCGCGAAGCATATTTTCAATGATGCAGCTGCTGTTGCCTTTGCATGGGAACCTGAATTTTCCACAGCGTAATCCGGATTTACAGTCCCTCTCGTCCGAGCCGTCTGAACAGTCGCGGTAACCATCGCAGCGCCAAGCGCCTTTAATGCAGCGGCCGTTGTCCACGCACGTGAACTTATCGTGCGAACATTTACGTAGAGAGGTGCAATTCCGCTCGTCCGACCAATATTAGCAGTCGCGATCACCTTCGCACAGCCAAGTTTTCGAGATGCACTTGCTATTGTCTTTGCATGGCACCCTACCTTCCTCACAGCCTATCCGAGACGCACAGTTCTCGTCCCAACCGTCTGAGCAGTCTCGGTAACCGTCGCACAGCATATTTTCAATGATGCAGCTGCTGTTGTCTTTGCATGGGAACCTGAATTTTCCACAGCGTAATCCGGATTTACAGTCCCTCTCGTCCGAGCCGTCTGAACAGTCGCGGTAACCATCGCAGCGCCAAGCGCCTTTAATGCAGCGACCATTGTCCACGCACGTGAACTTATCGTGCGAACATTTCCATAGAGAGGTGCAATTCCGCTCGTCCGGCAAATCTGAGTTGTGGCGATCACCGTCGCACAGCCAAGTTTTCGAGATGCACTTGCTATTGTCTTTGCATGGCAGCCTACCTTCCTCACAGCCTATCCGAGACGCACAGTTCTCCTAGTCCCAACCACCTGAGCAGTCGCGGTAACGGTCACACAGCATATTTTCAATGATGCAGCTGCTGTTGTCTTTTCAAGAGAACCTGAATTTTCCACAGCGTAATCCGGATTTACAGTCCCTCTCGTCCGAGCCGTCTGAACAGTCGCGGTAACCATCGCAGCGCCAAGCGCCTTTAATGCAGCGGCCGTTGTCCACGCACGTGAACTTATCGTGGGAACATTTACGTAGAGAGGTGCAATTCCGCTCGTCCGACCAATCTGAGCAGTCGCGATCACCGTCGCACAGCCAAGTTTTCGAGATCCACTTGCTATTGTCTTTGCATGGCAGCCTACCTTCCTCACAGCCTATCCGAGACGCACAGTTCTCCTCGCCCCAACCGTCTGAGCAGTCTCGGTAACCGTCACACAGCATATTTTCAATGATGCAGCTGCTGTTGTCTTTGCATGGGAACCTGAATTTTCCACAGCGTAATCCGGATTTACAGTTCCTCTCGTCCGAGCCGTCTGAACAGTCGCGGTAACCATCGCAGCGCCAAGCGCCTTTAACGCAGCGGCCGTTGTCCACGCACGTGAACTTATCGTGCGAACATTTACGTAGAGAGGTGGAATTCCGCTCGTCCGACCAATCTGAGTAGTCGCGATCACCGTCGCGCAGCCAAGTTTTCGAGATGCACTTGCTATTGTCTTTGCATGGCAGCCTACCTTCCTCACAGCCTATCAGAGACGCACAGTTCTCCCCGTCCCAACCATCTGAGCAGTCTCGGTAATCGTCACACAGCATATTTTAAATGATGCAGCTGCTGTTGTCTTTGCATGGGAACCTTAATTTTCCACAGCGTAATCCGGATTTACAGTCCCTCTCGTCCGAGCCGTCTGAACAGTCGCGGTAACCATCGCAGCGCCAAGCGCCTTTAATGCATCGGCCGTTGTCCACGCACTTGAACTTATCGTGCGAACATTTACGTAGAGAGGTGCAATTCCGCTCGTCCGACCAATCTGAGCAGTCGCGATCACCGTCGCACAGCCAAGTTTTCGAGATGCACTTGCTATTGTCTTTGCATGGCAGCCTACCTTCCTCACAGCCTATCCGAGACGCACAGTTCTCCTCGTCCCAACCGACTGAGCAGTCTCGGTAACCGTCACGCAGCATATTTTCAATGATGCAGCTGCTGTTGTCTTTGCATGGGAACCTGAATTTTCCACAACGTAATCCGCATTTACAGTCCCTCTCGTCCGAGCCGTCTGAACAGTCGCGGTAACCAGCGCAGCGCCAAGCGCCTTTAATGCAGCGGCCGTTGTCCACGCACGTGAACTTATCGTGCGAACATTTACGTAGAGAGGTGCAATTCCGCTCGTCCGACCAATCTGAGTAGTCGCGATCACCGTCGCACAGCCAAGTTTTCGAGATGCACCTGCTATTGTCTTTGCATGGCAGCCTACCTTCAACACAGCCTATCCGAGACGCACAGTTCTCCTCGTCCGAACCGTCTGAGCAGTCGCGGTAACCGTCACACAGCATATTTTCAATGATGCAGCTGCTGTTGTCTTTGCATGGGATCCTGAATTTTCCACAGCGTAATCCGGATTTACAGTCCCTCTCGTCCGAGCCGTCTGAACAGTCGCGGTAACCATCGCAGTGCCAAGCGCCTTTAATGCATCGGCCGTTGTCCACGCACTTGAACTTATCGTGCGAACATTTACGTAGAGAGGTGCAATTCCGCTCGTCCGACCAATCGGAGCAGTCGCGATCACCGTCGCACAGCCAAGTTTTCGAGATGCACTTGCTATTGTCTTTGCATGGCAGCCTACCTTCCTCACAGCCTATCCGAGACGCACAGTTCTCCTCGTCCCAACCGTCTGAGCAGTCTCGGTAACCGTCACACAGCATATTTTCAATGATGCAGCTGCTGTGGTCTTTGCATGGGAACCTGAATTTTCAACAGCGTAATCCGGATTTACAGTCCCTCTCGTCCGAGCCGTCTGAACAGTCGCGGTAACCATCGCAGCGCCAAGCGCCTTTAATGCAGCGGCCGTTGCCCACGCACGTGAACTTATCGTGCGAACATTTACGTAGAGAGGTGCAATTCCGCTCGTCCGACCAATCTGAGCAGTCGCGATCACCGTCGCACAGCCAAGTTTTCGAGATGCACTTGCTATTGTCTTTGCATGGCAGCCTACCTTCCTCACAGCCTATCCGAGACGCACAGTTCTCCTCGTCCCAACCGACTGAGCAGTCTCGGTAACCGTCACGCAGCATATTTTCAATGATGCAGCTGCTGCTGTCTTTGCATGGGAACCTGAATTTTCCACAGCGTAATCCGGATTTACAGTCCCTCTCGTCCGAGCCGTCTGAATAGTCGCGGTAACCATCGCAGCGCCAAGCGCCTTTAATGCAGCGGCCGTTGTCCACGCACGTGAACTTATCGTGCGAACATTTACGTAGAGAGGTGCAATTCCGCTCGTCCGACCAATATTAGCAGTCGCGATCACCTTCGCACAGCCAAGTTTTCGAGATGCACTTGCTATTGTCTTTTCATGGCACCCTACCTTCCTCACAGCCTATCCGAGACGCACAGTTCTCCTCGTCCTAACCGTCTGAGCAGTCTCGGTAACCGTCGCACAGCATATTTTCAATGATGCAGCTGCTGTTGTCTTTGCATGGGAACCTGAATTTTCCACAGCGTAATCCGGATTTACAGTCCTTCTCGTCCGAGCCGTTTGAACAGTCGCGGTAACCATCGCAGCGCCAAGCGCCTTTAATGCAGCGGCCGTTGTCCACGCACGTGAACTTATCGTGCGAACATTTACGTAGAGAGGTGCAATTCCGCTCGTCCGACCAATCTGAGCAGTCGCGATCACCGTCGTACAGCCAAGTTTTCGAGATGCACTTGCTATTCTCTTTGCATGGCAGCCTACCTTCCTCACAGCCTATCCGAGACACACAGTGCTCCTCGTCCCAACCGTCTGAGCAGTCTCGGTAACCGTCACACGGCATATTTTCAATGATGCAGCTGCTGTTGTCTTTGCATGGAAACCTGAATTTTCCACAGCGTAATCCGGATTTACTGTCCCTCTCGTCCGAGCCGTCTGAACAGTCGCGGTAACCATCGCAGCGCCAAGCGCCTTTAATGCAGCGGCCATTGCCCACGCACGTGAACTTATCGTGCGAACATTTACGTCGAGAGGTGCAATTCCGCTCGTCCGACCAATCTGAGCAGTCGCGATCACCGTCGGACAGCCGAGTTTTTGAGATGCACTTGCTATTGCCTTTGCATGGCAGCCTACCTTCCTCACAGCTTATCCGAGACGCACAGTTCTCCTCGTCCCAGCCGTCTGAGCAGTCTCGGTAACCGTCGCACAGCATATTTTCAATGATGCAGCTGCTGTTGTCTTTGCATGGGAACCTGAATTTTCCACAGCGTAATCCGGATTTACAGTCCCTCTCGTCCGAGCCGTCTGGACAGTCGCGGTAACCATCGCAGCGCCAAGCGCCTTTAATGCAGCGGACGTTGTCCACGCACGTGAACTTATCGTGCGAACATTTACGTAGAGAGGTGCAATTCCGCTCGTCCGACCAATCTGAGCAGTCGCGATCACCGTCGTACAGCCAAGTTTTCGAGATGCACTTGCTATTGTCTTTGCATGGCAGCCTACCTTCCACACAGCCTATCCGAGACGCACAGTTCTCGTCCCAACCGTCTGAGCAGTCTCGGTAACCGTCGCGCAGCATATTTTCAATGATGCAGCTGCTGTTGTCTTTGCATGGGAACCTGAATTTTCCACAGCGTAATCCTGATTTACAGTCCCTCTCGTCCGAGCCGTCTGAACAGTCGCGGTAACCATCGCAGCGCCAAGCGCCTTTAATGCAGCGGCCGTTGTCCACGCACGTGAACTTATCGGGCGAACATTTACGTAGAGAGGTGCAATTCCGCTCGTCCGACCAATATTAGCAGTCGCGATCACCTTCGCACAGCCAAGTTTTCGAGATGCACTTGCTATTGTCTTTGCATGGCACCCTACCTTCCTCACAGCCTATCCGAGACGCACAGTTCTCGTCCCAACCGTCTGAGCAGTCTCGGTAACCGTCGCACAGCATATTTTCAATGATGCAGCTGCTGTTGTCTTTGCATGGGAACCTGAATTTTCCACAGCGTAATCCGGATTTACAGTCCCTCTCGTCCGAGCCGTCTGAACAGTCGCGGTAACCATCGCAGCGCCAAGCGCCTTTAATGCAGCGACCATTGTCCACGCACGTGAACTTATCGTGCGAACATTTGCGTAGAGAGGTGCAATTCCGCTCGTCCGACCAATCTGAGCAGTCGCGATCACCGTCGCACAGCCAAGTTTTCGAGATGCACTTGCTATTGCCTTTGCATGGCAGCCTACCTTCCTCACAGCCTATCCGAGACGCACAGTTCTCCTCGTCCTAACCGTCTGAGCAGTCTCGGTAACCGTCGCACAGCATATTTTCAATGATGCAGCTGCTGTTGTCTTTGCATGGGAACCTGAATTTTCCACAGCGTAATCCGGATTTACAGTCCTTCTCGTCCGAGCCGTCTGAACAGTCGCGGTAACCATCGCAGCGCCAAGCGCCTTTAATGCAGCGGCCGTTGTCCACGCACGTGAACTTATCGTGCGAACATTTACGTAGAGAGGTGCAATTCCGCTCGTCCGACCAATCTGAGCAGTCGCGATCACCGTCGCACAGCCAAGTTTTCGAGATGCACTTGCTATTCTCTTTGCATGGCAGCCTACCTTCCTCACAGCCTATCCGAGACGCACAGTTCTCCTCGTCCCAACTGTCAGAGCAGTCTCGGTAACCGTCACACAGTATATTTTCAATGATGCAGCTGCTGTTGTCTTTGCATGGGAACCTGAATTTTCCACAGCGTAATCCGGATTTACAGTCCCTCTCGTCCGAGCCGTCTGAACAGTCGCGGTAGCCATCGCAGCGCCAAGCGCCTTTAATGCAGCGGCCGTTGTCCACGCACGTGAACTTATCGTGCGAACATTTACCTCGAGAGGTGCAATTCCGCTCGTCCGACCAATCTGAGCAGTCGCGATCACCGTCGCACAGCGAAGTTTTCGAGATGCACTTGCTATTGCCTTTGCATGGCAGCCTACCTTCCTCACAGCCTATCCGAGACGCACAGTTCTCCTCGTCCCAACCGTCTGAGCAGTCTCGGTAACCGTCGCACAGCATATTTTCAATGATGCAGCTGCTGTTGTCTTTGCATGGGAACCTGAATTTTCCACAGCGTAATCCGGATTTACAGTCCCTCTCGTCCGAGCCGTCTGAACAGTCGCGGTAACCATCGCAGCGCCAAGCGCCTTTAATGCAGCGGCCATTGTCCACGCACGTGAACTTATCGTGCGAACATTTGCGTAGAGAGGTGCAATTCCGCTCGTCCGACCAATCTGAGCAGTCGCGATCACCGTCGCACAGCCAAGTTTTCGAGATGCACTTGCTATTGCCTTTGCATGGCAGCCTACCTTCCTCACAGCCTATCCGAGACGCACTGTTCTCCTCGTCCTAACCGTCTGAGCAGTCTCGGTAACCGTCGCACAGCATATTTTCAATGATGCAGCTGCTGTTTTCTTTGCATGGGAACCAGAATTTTCCACATCGTAATCCGGATTTACAGTCCCTCTCGTCCGAGCCGTCTGAACAGTCGCGGTAACCATCGCAGCGCCAAGCGCCTTTAATGCAGCGGCCGTTGTCCACGCACGTGAACTTATCGTGCGAACATTTACGTAGAGAGGTGCAATTCCGCTCGTCCGACCAATCTGAGCAGTCGCGATCACCGTCGTACAGCCAAGTTTTCGAGATGCACTTGCTATTCTCTTTGCATGGCAGCCTACCTTCCTCACAGCCTATCCGAGACACACAGTTCTCCTCGTCCCAACCGTCTGAGCAGTCTCGGTAACCGTCACACAGCATATTTTCAATGATGCAGCTGCTGTTGTCTTTGCATGGGAACCTGAATTTTCCACAGCGTAATCCGGATTTACAGTCCCTCTCGTCCGAGCCGTCTGAACAGTCGCGGTAACCATCGCAGCGCCAAGCGCCTTTAATGCAGCGGCCGTTGCCCACGCACGTGAACTTATCGTGCGAACATTTACGTCGAGAGGTGCAATTCCGCTCGTCCGACCAATCTGAGCAGTCGCGATCACCGTCGTACAGCCAAGTTTTTGAGATGCACTTGCTATTGCCTTTGCATGGCAGCCTACCTTCCTCACAGCTTATCCGAGACGCACAGTTCTCGTCCCAACCGTCTGAGCAGTCTCGGTAACCGTCGCACAGCATATTTTCAATGATGCAGCTGCTGTTGTCTTTGCATGGGAACCTGAATTTTCCACAGCGTAATCCGGATTTACAGTCCCTCTCGTCCGAGCCGTCTGGACAGTCGCGGTAACCATCGCAGCGCCAAGCGCCTTTAATGCAGCGGCCGTTGTCCACGCACGTGAACTTATCGTGCGAACATTTACATAGAGAGGTGCAATTCCGCTCGTCCGACCAATCTGAGCAGTCGCGATCACCGTCGCACAGCCAAGTTTTCGAGATGCACTTGCTATTGTCTTTGCATGGCAGCCTACCTTCCTCACAGCCTATCCGAGACGCACAGTTCTCCTCGTCCCAACCGTCTGAGCAGTCTCGGTAACCGTCGCGCAGCATATTTTCAATGATGCAGCTGCTGTTGCCTTTGCATGGGAACCTGAATTTTCCACAGCGTAATCCGGATTTACAGTCCCTCTCGTCCGAGCCGTCTGAACAGTCGCGGTAACCATCGCAGCGCCAAGCGCCTTTAATGCAGCGGCCGTTGTCCACGCACGTGAACTTATCGTGCGAACATTTACGTAGAGAGGTGCAATTCCGCTCGTCCGACCAATATTAGCAGTCGCGATCACCTTCGCACAGCCAAGTTTTCGAGATGCACTTGCTATTGTCTTTGCATGGCACCCTACCTTCCTCACAGCCTATCCGAGACGCACAGTTCTCGTCCCAACCGTCTGAGCAGTCTCGGTAACCGTCGCACAGCATATTTTCAATGATGCAGCTGCTGTTGTCTTTGCATGGGAACCTGAATTTTCCACAGCGTAATCCGGATTTACAGTCCCTCTCGTCCGAGCCGTCTGAACAGTCGCGGTAACCATCGCAGCGCCAAGCGCCTTTAATGCAGCGACCATTGTCCACGCACGTGAACTTATCGTGCGAACATTTCCATAGAGAGGTGCAATTCCGCTCGTCCGGCAAATCTGAGTTGTCGCGATCACCGTCGCACAGCCAAGTTTTCGAGATGCACTTGCTATTGTCTTTGCATGGCAGCCTACCTTCCTCACAGCCTATCCGAGACGCACAGTTCTCCTAGTCCCAACCACCTGAGCAGTCGCGGTAACGGTCACACAGCATATTTTCAATGATGCAGCTGCTGTTGTCTTTTCAAGAGAACCTGAATTTTCCACAGCGTAATCCGGATTTACAGTCCCTCTCGTCCGAGCCGTCTGAACAGTCGCGGTAACCATCGCAGCGCCAAGCGCCTTTAATGCAGCGGCCGTTGTCCACGCACGTGAACTTATCGTGGGAACATTTACGTAGAGAGGTGCAATTCCGCTCGTCCGACCAATCTGAGCAGTCGCGATCACCGTCGCACAGCCAAGTTTTCGAGATGCACTTGCTATTGTCTTTGCATGGCAGCCTACCTTCCTCACAGCCTATCCGAGACGCACAGTTCTCCTCGTCCCAACCGTCTGAGCAGTCTCGGTAACCGTCACACAGCATATTTTCAATGATGCAGCTGCTGTTGTCTTTGCATGGGAACCTGAATTTTCCACAGCGTAATCCGGATTTACAGTTCCTCTCGTCCGAGCCGTCTGAACAGTCGCGGTAACCATCGCAGCGCCAAGCGCCTTTAACGCAGCGGCCGTTGTCCACGCACGTGAACTTATCGTGCGAACATTTACGTAGAGAGGTGGAATTCCGCTCGTCCGACCAATCTGAGTAGTCGCGATCACCGTCGCACAGCCAAGTTTTCGAGATGCACTTGCTATTGTCTTTGCATGGCAGCCTACCTTCCTCACAGCCTATCAGAGACGCACAGTTCTCCCCGTCCCAACCATCTGAGCAGTCTCGGTAACCGTCACACAGCATATTTTAAATGATGCAGCTGCTGTTGTCTTTGCATGGGAACCTTAATTTTCCACAGCGTAATCCGGATTTACAGTCCCTCTCGTCCGAGCCGTCTGAACAGTCGCGGTAACCATCGCAGCGCCAAGCGCCTTTAATGCATCGGCCGTTGTCCACGCACTTGAACTTATCGTGCGAACATTTACGTAGAGAGGTGCAATTCCGCTCGTCCGACCAATCTGAGCAGTCGCGATCACCGTCGCACAGCCAAGTTTTCGAGATGCACTTGCTATTGTCTTTGCATGGCAGCCTACCTTCCTCACAGCCTATCCGAGACGCACAGTTCTCCTCGTCCCAACCGACTGAGCAGTCTCGGTAACCGTCACGCAGCATATTTTCAATGATGCAGCTGCTGTTGTCTTTGCATGGGAACCTGAATTTTCCACAGCGTAATCCGCATTTACAGTCCCTCTCGTCCGAGCCGTCTGAACAGTCGCGGTAACCAGCGCAGCGCCAAGCGCCTTTAATGCAGCGGCCGTTGTCCACGCACGTGAACTTATCGTGCGAACATTTACGTAGAGAGGTGCAATTCCGCTCGTCCGACCAATCTGAGTAGTCGCGATCACCGTCGCACAGCCAAGTTTTCGAGATGCACCTGCTATTGTCTTTGCATGGCAGCCTACCTTCCACACAGCCTATCCGAGACGCACAGTTCTCCTCGTCCGAACCGTCTGAGCAGTCGCGGTAACCGTCACACAGCATATTTTCAATGATGCAGCTGCTGTTGTCTTTGCATGGGATCCTGAATTTTCCACAGCGTAATCCGGATTTACAGTCCCTCTCGTCCGAGCCGTCTGAACAGTCGCGGTAACCATCGCAGTGCCAAGCGCCTTTAATGCATCGGCCGTTGTCCACGCACTTGAACTTATCGTGCGAACATTTACGTAGAGAGGTGCAATTCCGCTCGTCCGACCAATCGGAGCAGTCGCGATCACCGTCGCACAGCCAAGTTTTCGAGATGCACTTGCTATTGTCTTTGCATGGCAGCCTACCTTCCTCACAGCCTATCCGAGACGCACAGTTCTCCTCGTCCCAACCGTCTGAGCAGTCTCGGTAACCGTCACACAGCATATTTTCAATGATGCAGCTGCTGTGGTCTTTGCATGGGAACCTGAATTTTCAACAGCGTAATCCGGATTTACAGTCCCTCTCGTCCGAGCCGTCTGAACAGTCGCGGTAACCATCGCAGCGCCAAGCGCCTTTAATGCAGCGGCCGTTGCCCACGCACGTGAACTTATCGTGCGAACATTTACGTAGAGAGGTGCAATTCCGCTCGTCCGACCAATCTGAGCAGTCGCGATCACCGTCGCACAGCCAAGTTTTCGAGATGCACTTGCTATTGTCTTTGCATGGCAGCCTACCTTCCTCACAGCCTATCCGAGACGCACAGTTCTCCTCGTCCCAACCGACTGAGCAGTCTCGGTAACCGTCACGCAGCATATTTTCAATGATGCAGCTGCTGCTGTCTTTGCATGGGAACCTGAATTTTCCACAGCGTAATCCGGATTTACAGTCCCTCTCGTCCGAGCCGTCTGAACAGTCGCGGTAACCATCGCAGCGCCAAGCGCCTTTAATGCAGCGGCCGTTGTCCACTCACGTGAACTTATCGTGCGAACATTTACGTAGAGAGGTGCAATTCCGCTCGTCCGACCAATATTAGCAGTCGCGATCACCTTCGCACAGCCAAGTTTTCGAGATGCACTTGCTATTGTCTTTGCATGGCACCCTACCTTCCTCACAGCCTATCCGAGACGCACAGTTCTCCTCGTCCTAACCGTCTGAGCAGTCTCGGTAACCGTCGCACAGCATATTTTCAATGATGCAGCTGCTGTTGTCTTTGCATGGGAACCTGAATTTTCCACAGCGTAATCCGGATTTACAGTCCTTCTCGTCCGAGCCGTTTGAACAGTCGCGGTAACCATCGCAGCGCCAAGCGCCTTTAATGCAGCGGCCGTTGTCCTCGCACGTGAACTTATCGTGCGAACATTTACGTAGAGAGGTGCAATTCCGCTCGTCCGACCAATCTGAGCAGTCGCGATCACCGTCGTACAGCCAAGTTTTCGAGATGCACTTGCTATTCTCTTTGCATGGCAGCCTACCTTCCTCACAGCCTATCCGAGACACACAGTTCTCCTCGTCCCAACCGTCTGAGCAGTCTCGGTAACCGTCACACGGCATATTTTCAATGATGCAGCTGCTGTTGTCTTTGCATGGGAACCTGAATTTTCCACAGCGTAATCCGGATTTACTGTCCCTCTCGTCCGAGCCGTCTGAACAGTCGCGGTAACCATCGCAGCGCCAAGCGCCTTTAATGCAGCGGCCATTGCCCACGCACGTGAACTTATCGTGCGAACATTTACGTCGAGAGGTGCAATTCCGCTCGTCCGACCCATCTGAGCAGTCGCGATCACCGTCGGACAGCCGAGTTTTTGAGATGCACTTGCTATTGCCTTTGCATGGCAGCCTACCTTCCTCACAGCTTATCCGAGACGCACAGTTCTCCTCGTCCCAGCCGTCTGAGCAGTCTCGGTAACCGTCGCACAGCATATTTTCAATGATGCAGCTGCTGTTGTCTTTGCATGGGAACCTGAATTTTCCACAGCGTAATCCGGATTTACAGTCCCTCTCGTCCGAGCCGTCTGGACAGTCGCGGTAACCATCGCAGCGCCAAGCGCCTTTAATGCAGCGGACGTTGTCCAAGCACGTGAACTTATCGTGCGAACATTTACGTAGAGAGGTGCAATTCCGCTCGTCCGACCAATCTGAGCAGTCGCGATCACCGTCGTACAGCCAAGTTTTCGAGATGCACTTGCTATTGTCTTTGCATGGCAGCCTACCTTCCTCACAGCCTATCCGAGACGCACAGTTCTCGTCCCAACCGTCTGAGCAGTCTCGGTAACCGTCGCGCAGCATATTTTCAATGATGCAGCTGCTGTTGTCTTTGCAAGGGAACCTGAATTTTCCACAGCGTAATCCTGATTTACAGTCCCTCTCGTCCGAGCCGTCTGAACAGTCGCGGTAACCATCGCAGCGCCAAGCGCCTTTAATGCAGCGGCCGTTGTCCACGCACGTGAACTTATCGTGCGAACATTTACGTAGAGAGGTGCAATTCCGCTCGTCCGACCAATATTAGCAGTCGCGATCACCTTCGCACAGCCAAGTTTTCGAGATGCACTTGCTATTGTCTTTGCATGGCACCCTACCTTCCTCACAGCCTATCCGAGACGCACAGTTCTCGTCCCAACCGTCTGAGCAGTCTCGGTAACCGTCGCACAGCATATTTTCAATGATGCAGCTGCTGTTGTCTTTGCATGGGAACCTGAATTTTCCACAGCGTAATCCGGATTTACAGTCCCTCTCGTCCGAGCCGTCTGAACAGTCGCGGTAACCATCGCAGCGCCAAGCGCCTTTAATGCAGCGACCATTGTCCACGCACGTGAACTTATCGTGCGAACATTTGCGTAGAGAGGTGCAATTCCGCTCGTCCGACCAATCTGAGCAGTCGCGATCACCGTCGCACAGCCAAGTTTTCGAGATGCACTTGCTATTGCCTTTGCATGGCAGCCTACCTTCCTCACAGCCTATCCGAGACGCACAGTTCTCCTCGTCCTAACCGCCTGAGCAGTCTCGGTAACCGTCGCACAGCATATTTTCAATGATGCAGCTGCTGTTGTCTTTGCATGGGAACCTGAATTTTCCACAGCGTAATCCGGATTTACAGTCCTTCTCGTCCGAGCCGTCTGAACAGTCGCGGTAACCATCGCAGCGCCAAGCGCCTTTAATGCAGCGGCCGTTGTCCACGCACGTGAACTTATCGTGCGAACATTTACGTAGAGAGGTGCAATTCCGCTCGTCCGACCAATCTGAGCAGTCGCGATCACCGTCGCACAGCCAAGTTTTCGAGATGCACTTGCTATTCTCTTTGCATGGCAGCCTACCTTCCTCACAGCCTATCCGAGACGCACAGTTCTCCTCGTCCCAACTGTCTGAGCAGTCTCGGTAACCGTCACACAGTATATTTTCAATGATGCAGCTGCTGTTGTCTTTGCATGGGAACCTGAATTTTCCACAGCGTAATCCGGATTTACAGTCCCTCTCGTCCGAGCCGTCTGAACAGTCGCGGTAGCCATCGCAGCACCAAGCGCCTTTAATGCAGCGGCCGTTGTCCACGCACGTGAACTTATCGTGCGAACATTTACCTCGAGAGGTGCAATTCCGCTCGTCCGACCAATCTGAGCAGTCGCGATCACCGTCGCACAGCGAAGTTTTCGAGATGCACTTGCTATTGCCTTTGCATGGCAGCCTACCTTCCTCACAGCCTATCCGAGACGCACAGTTCTCCTCGTCCCAACCGTCTGAGCAGTCTCGGTAACCGTCGCACAGCATATTTTCAATGATGCAGCTGCTGTTGTCTTTGCATGGGAACCTGAATTTTCCACAGCGTAATCCGGATTTACAGTCCCTCTCGTCCGAGCCGTCTGAACAGTCGCGGTAACCATCGCAGCGCCAAGCGCCTTTAATGCAGCGGCCATTGTCCACGCACGTGAACTGATCGTGCGAACATTTGCGTAGAGAGGTGCAATTCCGCTCGTCCGACCAATCTGAGCAGTCGCGACCACCGTCGCACAGCCAAGTTTTCGAGATGCACTTGCTATTGCCTTTGCATGGCAGCCTACCTTCCTCACTGCCTATCCGAGACGCACTGTTCTCCTAGTCCTAACCGTCTGAGCAGTCTCGGTAACCGTCGCACAGCATATTTTCAATGATGCAGCTGCTGTTTTCTTCGCATGGGAACCAGAATTTTCCACAGCGTAATCCGGATATACAGTCCCTCTCGTCCGAGCCGTCTGAACAGTCGCGGTAACCATCGCACCGCCAAGCGCCTTTAATGCAGCGGCCGTTGTCCACGCACGTGAACTTATCGTGCGAACATTTACATAGAGAGGTGCAATTCCGCTCGTCCGACCAATCTGAGCAGTCGCGATCACCGTCGCACAGCCAAGTTTTCGAGATGCACTTGCTATTGTCTTTGCATGGCAGCCTACCTTCCTCACAGCCTATCCGAGACGCACAGTTCTCCTCGTCCCAACCGTCTGAGCAGTCTCGGTAACCGTCGCGCAGCATATTTTCAATGATGCAGCTGCTGTTGCCTTTGCATGGGAACCTGAATTTTCCACAGCGTAATCCGGATTTACAGTCCCTCTCGTCCGAGCCGTCTGAACAGTCGCGGTAACCATCGCAGCGCCAAGCGCCTTTAATGCAGCGGCCGTTGTCCACGCACGTGAACTTATCGTGGGAACATTTACGTAGAGAGGTGCAATTCCGCTCGTCCGACCAATCTGAGCAGTCGCGATCACCGTCGCACAGCCAAGTTTTCGAGATGCACTTGCTATTGTCTTTGCATGGCAGCCTACCTTCCTCACAGCCTATCCGAGACGCACAGTTCTCCTCGTCCCAACCGTCTGAGCAGTCTCGGTAACCGTCACACAGCATATTTTCAATGATGCAGCTGCTGTTGTCTTTGCATGGGAACCTGAATTTTCCACAGCGTAATCCGGATTTACAGTTCCTCTCGTCCGAGCCGTCTGAACAGTCGCGGTAACCATCGCAGCGCCAAGCGCCTTTAACGCAGCGGCCGTTGTCCACGCACGTGAACTTATCGTGCGAACATTTACGTAGAGAGGTGGAATTCCGCTCGTCCGACCAATCTGAGTAGTCGCGATCACCGTCGCACAGCCAAGTTTTCGAGATGCACTTGCTATTGTCTTTGCATGGCAGCCTACCTTCCTCACAGCCGATCAGAGACGCACAGTTCTCCCCGTCCCAACCATCTGAGCAGTCTCGGTAACCGTCACACAGCATATTTTAAATGATGCAGCTGCTGTTGTCTTTGCATGGGAACCTTAATTTTCCACAGCGTAATCCGGATTTACAGTCCCTCTCGTCCGAGCCGTCTGAACAGTCGCGGTAACCATCGCAGCGCCAAGCGCCTTTAATGCATCGGCCGTTGTCCACGCACTTGAACTTATCGTGCGAACATTTACGTAGAGAGGTGCAATTCCGCTCGTCCGACCAATCTGAGCAGTCGCGATCACCGTCGCACAGCCAAGTTTTCGAGATGCACTTGCTATTGTCTTTGCATGGCAGCCTACCTTCCTCACAGCCTATCCGAGACGCACAGTTCTCCTCGTCCCAACCGACTGAGCAGTCTCGGTAACCGTCACGCAGCATATTTTCAATGATGCAGCTGCTGTTGTCTTTGCATGGGAACCTGAATTTTCCACAGCGTAATCCGCATTTACAGTCCCTCTCGTCCGAGCCGTCTGAACAGTCGCGGTAACCAGCGCAGCGCCAAGCGCCTTTAATGCAGCGGCCGTTGTCCACGCACGTGAACTTATCGTGCGAACATTTACGTAGAGAGGTGCAATTCCGCTCGTCCGACCAATCTGAGTAGTCGCGATCACCGTCGCACAGCCAAGTTTTCGAGATGCACCTGCTATTGTCTTTGCATGGCAGCCTACCTTCCACACAGCCTATCCGAGACGCACAGTTCTCCTCGTCCGAACCGTCTGAGCAGTCGCGGTAACCGTCACACAGCATATTTTCAATGATGCAGCTGCTGTTGTCTTTGCATGGGATCCTGAATTTTCCACAGCGTAATCCGGATTTACAGTCCCTCTCGTCCGAGCCGTCTGAACAGTCGCGGTAACCATCGCAGTGCCAAGCGCCTTTAATGCATCGGCCGTTGTCCACGCACTTGAACTTATCGTGCGAACATTTACGTAGAGAGGTGCAATTCCGCTCGTCCGACCAATCGGAGCAGTCGCGATCACCGTCGCACAGCCAAGTTTTCGAGATGCACTTGCTATTGTCTTTGCATGGCAGCCTACCTTCCTCACAGCCTATCCGAGACGCACAGTTCTCCTCGTCCCAACCGTCTGAGCAGTCTCGGTAACCGTCACACAGCATATTTTCAATGATGCAGCTGCTGTGGTCTTTGCATGGGAACCTGAATTTTCAACAGCGTAATCCGGATTTACAGTCCCTCTCGTCCGAGCCGTCTGAACAGTCGCGGTAACCATCGCAGCGCCAAGCGCCTTTAATGCAGCGGCCGTTGCCCACGCACGTGAACTTATCGTGCGAACATTTACGTAGAGAGGTGCAATTCCGCTCGTCCGACCAATCTGAGCAGTCGCGATCACCGTCGCACAGCCAAGTTTTCGAGATGCACTTGCTATTGTCTTTGCATGGCAGCCTACCTTCCTCACAGCCTATCCGAGACGCACAGTTCTCCTCGTCCCAACCGACTGAGCAGTCTCGGTAACCGTCACGCAGCATATTTTCAATGATGCAGCTGCTGCTGTCTTTGCATGGGAACCTGAATTTTCCACAGCGTAATCCGGATTTACAGTCCCTCTCGTCCGAGCCGTCTGAACAGTCGCGGTAACCATCGCAGCGCCAAGCGCCTTTAATGCAGCGGCCGTTGTCCACTCACGTGAACTTATCGTGCGAACATTTACGTAGAGAGGTGCAATTCCGCTCGTCCGACCAATATTAGCAGTCGCGATCACCTTCGCACAGCCAAGTTTTCGAGATGCACTTGCTATTGTCTTTGCATGGCACCCTACCTTCCTCACAGCCTATCCGAGACGCACAGTTCTCCTCGTCCTAACCGTCTGAGCAGTCTCGGTAACCGTCGCACAGCATATTTTCAATGATGCAGCTGCTGTTGTCTTTGCATGGGAACCTGAATTTTCCACAGCGTAATCCGGATTTACAGTCCTTCTCGTCCGAGCCGTTTGAACAGTCGCGGTAACCATCGCAGCGCCAAGCGCCTTTAATGCAGCGGCCGTTGTCCTCGCACGTGAACTTATCGTGCGAACATTTACGTAGAGAGGTGCAATTCCGCTCGTCCGACCAATCTGAGCAGTCGCGATCACCGTCGTACAGCCAAGTTTTCGAGATGCACTTGCTATTCTCTTTGCATGGCAGCCTACCTTCCTCACAGCCTATCCGAGACACACAGTTCTCCTCGTCCCAACCGTCTGAGCAGTCTCGGTAACCGTCACACGGCATATTTTCAATGATGCAGCTGCTGTTGTCTTTGCATGGGAACCTGAATTTTCCACAGCGTAATCCGGATTTACTGTCCCTCTCGTCCGAGCCGTCTGAACAGTCGCGGTAACCATCGCAGCGCCAAGCGCCTTTAATGCAGCGGCCATTGCCCACGCACGTGAACTTATCGTGCGAACATTTACGTCGAGAGGTGCAATTCCGCTCGTCCGACCCATCTGAGCAGTCGCGATCACCGTCGGACAGCCGAGTTTTTGAGATGCACTTGCTATTGCCTTTGCATGGCTGCCTACCTTCCTCACAGCTTATCCGAGACGCACAGTTCTCCTCGTCCCAGCCGTCTGAGCAGTCTCGGTAACCGTCGCACAGCATATTTTCAATGATGCAGCTGCTGTTGTCTTTGCATGGGAACCTGAATTTTCCACAGCGTAATCCGGATTTACAGTCTCTCTCGTCCGAGCCGTCTGGACAGTCGCGGTAACCATCGCAGCGCCAAGCGCCTTTAATGCAGCGGACGTTGTCCAAGCACGTGAACTTATCGTGCGAACATTTACGTAGAGAGGTGCAATTCCGCTCGTCCGACCAATCTGAGCAGTCGCGATCACCGTCGTACAGCCAAGTTTTCGAGATGCACTTGCTATTGTCTTTGCATGGCAGCCTACCTTCCTCACAGCCTATCCGAGACGCACAGTTCTCGTCCCAACCGTCTGAGCAGTCTCGGTAACCGTCGCGCAGCATATTTTCAATGATGCAGCTGCTGTTGTCTTTGCAAGGGAACCTGAATTTTCCACAGCGTAATCCTGATTTACAGTCCCTCTCGTCCGAGCCGTCTGAACAGTCGCGGTAACCATCGCAGCGCCAAGCGCCTTTAATGCAGCGGCCGTTGTCCACGCACGTGAACTTATCGTGCGAACATTTACGTAGAGAGGTGCAATTCCGCTCGTCCGACCAATATTAGCAGTCGCGATCACCTTCGCACAGCCAAGTTTTCGAGATGCACTTGCTATTGTCTTTGCATGGCACCCTACCTTCCTCACAGCCTATCCGAGACGCACAGTTCTCGTCCCAACCGTCTGAGCAGTCTCGGTAACCGTCGCACAGCATATTTTCAATGATGCAGCTGCTGTTGTCTTTGCATGGGAACCTGAATTTTCCACAGCGTAATCCGGATTTACAGTCCCTCTCGTCCGAGCCGTCTGAACAGTCGCGGTAACCATCGCAGCGCCAAGCGCCTTTAATGCAGCGACCATTGTCCACGCACGTGAACTTATCGTGCGAACATTTGCGTAGAGAGGTGCAATTCCGCTCGTCCGACCAATCTGAGCAGTCGCGATCACCGTCGCACAGCCAAGTTTTCGAGATGCACTTGCTATTGCCTTTGCATGGCAGCCTACCTTCCTCACAGCCTATCCGAGACGCACAGTTCTCCTCGTCCTAACCGCCTGAGCAGTCTCGGTAACCGTCGCACAGCATATTTTCAATGATGCAGCTGCTGTTGTCTTTGCATGGGAACCTGAATTTTCCACAGCGTAATCCGGATTTACAGTCCTTCTCGTCCGAGCCGTCTGAACAGTCGCGGTAACCATCGCAGCGCCAAGCGCCTTTAATGCAGCGGCCGTTGTCCACGCACGTGAACTTATCGTGCGAACATTTACGTAGAGAGGTGCAATTCCGCTCGTCCGACCAATCTGAGCAGTCGCGATCACCGTCGCACAGCCAAGTTTTCGAGATGCACTTGCTATTCTCTTTGCATGGCAGCCTACCTTCCTCACAGCCTATCCGAGACGCACAGTTCTCCTCGTCCCAACTGTCTGAGCAGTCTCGGTAACCGTCACACAGTATATTTTCAATGATGCAGCTGCTGTTGTCTTTGCATGGGAACCTGAATTTTCCACAGCGTAATCCGGATTTACAGTCCCTCTCGTCCGAGCCGTCTGAACAGTCGCGGTAGCCATCGCAGCACCAAGCGCCTTTAATGCAGCGGCAGTTGTCCACGCACGTGAACTTATCGTGCGAACATTTACCTCGAGAGGTGCAATTCCGCTCGTCCGACCAATCTGAGCAGTCGCGATCACCGTCGCACAGCGAAGTTTTCGAGATGCACTTGCTATTGCCTTTGCATGGCAGCCTACCTTCCTCACAGCCTATCCGAGACGCACAGTTCTCCTCGTCCCAACCGTCTGAGCAGTCTCGGTAACCGTCGCACAGCATATTTTCAATGATGCAGCTGCTGTTGTCTTTGCATGGGAACCTGAATTTTCCACAGCGTAATCCGGATTTACAGTCCCTCTCGTCCGAGCCGTCTGAACAGTCGCGGTAACCATCGCAGCGCCAAGCGCCTTTAATGCAGCGGCCATTGTCCACGCACGTGAACTGATCGTGCGAACATTTGCGTAGAGAGGTGCAATTCCGCTCGTCCGACCAATCTGAGCAGTCGCGACCACCGTCGCACAGCCAAGTTTTCGAGATGCACTTGCTATTGCCTTTGCATGGCAGCCTACCTTCCTCACTGCCTATCCGAGACGCACTGTTCTCCTCGTCCTAACCGTCTGAGCAGTCTCGGTAACCGTCGCACAGCATATTTTCAATGATGCAGCTGCTGTTTTCTTCGCATGGGAACCAGAATTTTCCACAGCGTAATCCGGATTTACAGTCCCTCTCGTCCGAGCCGTCTGAACAGTCGCGGTAACCATCGCACCGCCAAGCGCCTTTAATGCAGCGGCCGTTGTCCACGCACGTGAACTTATCGTGCGAACATTTACGTAGAGAGGTGCAATTCCGCTCGTCCGACCAATCTGAGCAGTCGCGATCACCGTCGTACAGCCAAGTTTTCGAGATGCACTTGCTATTCTCTTTGCATGGCAGCCTACCTTCCTCACAGCCTATCCGAGAAACACAGTTCTCCTCGTCCCAACCGTCTGAGCAGTCTCGGTAACCGTCACACAGCATATTTTCAATGATGCAGCTGCTGTTGTCTTTGCATGGGAACCTGAATTTTCCACAGCGTAATCCGGATTTACAGTCCCTCTCGTCCGAGCCGTCTGAACAGTCGCGGTAACCATCGCAGCGCCAAGCGCCTTTAATGCAGCGGCCGTTGCCCACGCACGTGAACTTATCGTGCGAACATTTACGTCGAGAGGTGCAATTCCGCTCGTCCGACCAATCTGAGCAGTCGCGATCACCGTCGTACAGCCAAGTTTTTGAGATGCACTTGCTATTGCCTTTGCATGGCAGCCTACCTTCCTCACAGCTTATCCGAGACGCACAGTTCTCGTCCCAACCGTCTGAGCAGTCTCGGTAACCATCGCACAGCATATTTTCAATGATGCAGCTGCTGTTGTCTTTGCATGGGAACCTGAATTTTCCACAGCGTAATCCGGATTTACAGTCCCTCTCGTCCGAGCCGTCTGGACAGTCGCGGTAACCATCGCAGCGCCAAGCGCCTTTAATGCAGCGGCCGTTGTCCACGCACGTGAACTTATCGTGCGAACATTTACGTAGAGAGGTGCAATTCCGCTCGTCCGACCAATCTGAGCAGTCGCGATCACCGTCGCACAGCCAAGTTTTCGAGATGCACTTGCTATTGTCTTTGCATGGCAGCCTACCTTCCTCACAGCCTATCCGAGACGCACAGTTCTCCTCGTCCCAACCGTCTGAGCAGTCTCGGTAACCGTCGCGCAGCATATTTTCAATGATGCAGCTGCTGTTGCCTTTGCATGGGAACCTGAATTTTCCACAGCGTAATCCGGATTTACAGTCCCTCTCGTCCGAGCCGTCTGAACAGTCGCGGTAACCATCGCAGCGCCAAGCGCCTTTAATGCAGCGGCCGTTGTCCACGCACGTGAACTTATCGTGCGAACATTTACGTAGAGAGGTGCAATTCCGCTCGTCCGACCAATATTAGCAGTCGCGATCACCTTCGCACAGCCAAGTTTTCGAGATGCACTTGCTATTGTCTTTGCATGGCACCCTACCTTCCTCACAGCCTATCCGAGACGCACAGTTCTCGTCCCAACCGTCTGAGCAGTCTCGGTAACCGTCGCACAGCATATTTTCAATGATGCAGCTGCTGTTGTCTTTGCATGGGAACCTGAATTTTCCACAGCGTAATCCGGATTTACAGTCCCTCTCGTCCGAGCCGTCTGAACAGTCGCGGTAACCATCGCAGCGCCTAGCGCCTTTAATGCAGCGACCATTGTCCACGCACGTGAACTTATCGTGCGAACATTTCCATAGAGAGGTGCAATTCCGCTCGTCCGGCAAATCTGAGTTGTCGCGATTACCGTCGCACAGCCAAGTTTTCGAGATGCACTTGCTATTGTCTTTGCATGGCAGCCTACCTTCCTCACAGCCTATCCGAGACGCACAGTTCTCCTAGTCCCAACCACCTGAGCAGTCGCGGTAACGGTCACACAGCATATTTTCAATGATGCAGCTGCTGTTGTCTTTTCAAGAGAACCTGAATTTTCCACAACGTAATCCGGATTTACAGTCCCTCTCGTCCGAGCCGTCTGAACAGTCGCGGTAACCATCGCAGCGCCAAGCGCCTTTAATGCAGCGGCCGTTGTCCACGCACGTGAACTTATCGTGGGAACATTTACGTAGAGAGGTGCAATTCCGCTCGTCCGACCAATCTGAGCAGTCGCGATCACCGTCGCACAGCCAAGTTTTCGAGATGCACTTGCTATTGTCTTTGCATGGCAGCCTACCTTCCTCACAGCCTATCCGAGACGCACAGTTCTCCTCGTCCCAACCGTCTGAGCAGTCTCGGTAACCGTCACACAGCATATTTTCAATGATGCAGCTGCTGATGTCTTTGCATGGGAACCTGAATTTTCCACAGCGTAATCCGGATTTACAGTTCCTCTCGTCCGAGCCGTCTGAACAGTCGCGGTAACCATCGCAGCGCCAAGCGCCTTTAACGCAGCGGCCGTTGTCCACGCACGTGAACTTATCGTGCGAACATTTACGTAGAGAGGTGGAATTCCGCTCGTCCGACCAATCTGAGTAGTCGCGATCACCGTCGCACAGCCAAGTTTTCGAGATGCACTTGCTATTGTCTTTGCATGGCAGCCTACCTTCCTCACAGCCTATCAGAGATGCACAGTTCTCCCCGTCCCAACCATCTGAGCAGTCTCGGTAACCGTCACACAGCATATTTTAAATGATGCAGCTGCTGTTGTCTTTGCATGGGAACCTTAATTTTCCACAGCGTAATCCGGATTTACAGTCCCTCTCGTCCGAGCCGTCTGAACAGTCGCGGTAACCATCGCAGCGCCAAGCGCCTTTAATGCATCGGCCGTTGTCCACGCACTTGAACTTATCGTGCGGACATTTACGTAGAGAGGTGCAATTCCGCTCGTCCGACCAATCTGAGCAGTCGCGATCACCGTCGCACAGCCAAGTTTTCGAGATGCACTTGCTATTGTCTTTGCATGGCAGCCTACCTTCCTCACAGCCTATCCGAGACGCACAGTTCTCCTCGTCCCAACCGACTGAGCAGTCTCGGTAACCGTCACGCAGCATATTTTCAATGATGCAGCTGCTGTTGTCTTTGCATGGGAACCTGAATTTTCCACAGCGTAATCCGCATTTACAGTCCCTCTCGTCCGAGCCGTCTGAACAGTCGCGGTAACCAGCGCAGCGCCAAGCGCCTTTAATGCAGCGGCCGTTGTCCACGCACGTGAACTTATCGTGCGAACATTTACGTAGAGAGGTGCAATTCCGCTCGTCCGACCAATCTGAGTAGTCGCGATCACCGTCGCACAGCCAAGTTTTCGAGATGCACCTGCTATTGTCTTTGCATGGCAGCCTACCTTCCACACAGCCTATCCGAGACGCACAGTTCTCCTCGTCCGAACCGTCTGAGCAGTCGCGGTAACCGTCACACAGCATATTTTCAATGATGCAGCTGCTGTTGTCTTTGCATGGGATCCTGAATTTTCCACAGCGTAATCCGGATTTACAGTCCCTCTCGTCCGAGCCGTCTGAACAGTCGCGGTAACCATCGCAGTGCCAAGCGCCTTTAATGCATCGGCCGTTGTCCACGCACTTGAACTTATCGTGCGAACATTTACGTAGAGAGGTGCAATTCCGCTCGTCCGACCAATCGGAGCAGTCGCGATCACCTTCGCACAGCCAATTTTTCGAGCTGCACTTGCTATTGTCTTTGCATGGCACCCTACCTTCCTCACAGCCTATCCGAGACGCACAGTTCTCCTCGTCCTAACCGTCTGAGCAGTCTCGGTAACCGTCGCACAGCATATTTTCAATGATGCAGCTGCTGTTGTCTTTGCATGGGAACCTGAATTTTCCACAGCGTAATCCGGATTTACAGTCCTTCTCGTCCGAGCCGTTTGAACAGTCGCGGTAACCATCGCAGCGCCAAGCGCCTTTAATGCAGCGGCCGTTGTCCACGCACGTGAACTTATCGTGCGAACATTTACGTAGAGAGGTGCAATTCCGCTCGTCCGACCAATCTGAGCAGTCGCGATCACCGTCGTACAGCCAAGTTTTCGAGATGCACTTGCTATTCTCTTTGCATGGCAGCCTACCTTCCTCACAGCCTATCCGAGACACACAGTTCTCCTCGTCCCAACCGTCTGAGCAGTCTCGGTAACCGTCACACGGCATATTTTCAATGATGCAGCTGCTGTTGTCTTTGCATGGGAACCTGAATTTTCCACAGCGTAATCCGGATTTACTGTCCCTCTCGTCCGAGCCGTCTGAACAGTCGCGGTAACCATCGCAGCGCCAAGCGCCTTTAATGCAGCGGCCATTGCCCACGCACGTGAACTTATCGTGCGAACATTTACGTCGAGAGGTGCAATTCCGCTCGTCCGACCAATCTGAGCAGTCGCGATCAGCGTCGGACAGCCGAGTTTTTGAGATGCACTTGCTATTGCCTTTGCATGGCAGCCTACCTTCCTCACAGCTTATCCGAGACGCACAGTTCTCCTCGTCCCAGCCGTCTGAGCAGTCTCGGTAACCGTCGCACAGCATCTTTTCAATGATGCAGCTGCTGTTGTCTGCATGGGAACCTGAATTTTCCACAGCGTAATCCGGATTTACAGTCCCTCTCGTCCGAGCCGTCTGGACAGTCGCGGTAACCATCGCAGCGCCAAGCGCCTTTAATGCAGCGGACGTTGTCCACGCACGTGAACTTATCGTGCGAACATTTATGTAGAGAGGTGCAATTCCGCTCGTCCGACCAATCTGAGCAGTCGCGATCACCGTCGTACAGCCAAGTTTTCGAGATGCACTTGCTATTGTCTTTGCATGGCAGCCTACCTTCCTCACAGCCTATCCGAGACGCACAGTTCTCGTCCCAACCGTCTGAGAAGTCTCGGTAACCGTCGCGCAGCATATTTTCAATGATGCAGCTGCTGTTGTCTTTGCATGGGAACCTGAATTTTCCACAGCGTAATCCTGATTTACAGTCCCTCTCGTCCGAGCCGTCTGAACAGTCGCGGTAACCATCGCAGCGCCAAGCGCCTTTAATGCAGCGGCCGTTGTCCACGCACGTGAACTTATCGTGCGAACATTTACGTAGAGAGGTGCAATTCCGCTCGTCCGACCAATATTAGCAGTCGCGATCACCTTCGCACAGCCAAGTTTTCGAGATGCACTTGCTATTGTCTTTGCATGGCACCCTACCTTCCTCACAGCCTATCCGAGACGCACAGTTCTCGTCCCAACCGTCTGAGCAGTCTCGGTAACCGAAGCACAGCATATTTTCAATGATGCAGCTGCTGTTGTCTTTGCATGGGAACCTGAATTTTCCACAGCGTAATCCGGATTTACAGTCCTTCTCGTCCGAGCCGTTTGAACAGTCGCGGTAACCATCGCAGCGCCAAGCGCCTTTAATGCAGCGGCCGTTGTCCTCGCACGTGAACTTATCGTGCGAACATTTACGTAGAGAGGTGCAATTCCGCTCGTCCGACCAATCTGAGCAGTCGCGATCACCGTCGTACAGCCAAGTTTTCGAGATGCACTTGCTATTGTCTTTGCATGGCAGCCTACCTTCCTCACAGCCTATCCGAGACGCACAGTTCTCCTCGTCCCAACCGTCTGAGCAGTCTCGGTAACCGTCACACAGCATATTTTCAATTATGCAGCTGCTGTTGTCTTTGCATGGGAACCTGAATTTTCCACAGCGTAATCCGGATTTACAGTTCCTCTCGTCCGAGCCGTCTGAACAGTCGCGGTAACCATCGCAGCGCCAAGCGCCTTTAACGCAGCGGCCGTTGTCCACGCACGTGAACTTATCGTGCGAACATTTACGTAGAGAGGTGGAATTCCGCTCGTCCGACCAATCTGAGTAGTCGCGATCACCGTCGCACAGCCAAGTTTTCAAGATGCACTTGCTATTGTCTTTGCATGGCAGCCTACCTTCCTCACAGCCTATCAGAGACGCACAGTTCTCCCCGTCCCAACCATCTGAGCAGTCTCGGTAACCGTCACACAGCATATTTTAAATGATGCAGCTGCTGTTGTCTTTGCATGGGAACCTTAATTTTCCACAGCGTAATCCGGATTTACAGTCCCTCTCGTCCGAGCCGTCTGAACAGTCGCGGTAACCATCGCAGCGCCAAGCGCCTTTAATGCATCGGCCGTTGTCCACGCACTTGAACTTATCATGCGAACATTTACGTAGAGAGGTGCAATTCCGCTCGTCCGACCAATCTGAGCAGTCGCGATCACCGTCGCACAGCCAAGTTTTCGAGATGCACTTGCTATTGTCTTTGCATGGCAGCCTACCTTCCTCACAGCCTATCCGAGACGCACAGTTCTCCTCGTCCCAACCGACTGAGCAGTCTCGGTAACCGTCACGCAGCATATTTTCAATGATGCAGCTGCTGTTGTCTTTGCATGGGAACCTGAATTTTCCACAGCGTAATCCGCATTTACAGTCCCTCTCGTCCGAGCCGTCTGAACAGTCGCGGTAACCAGCGCAGCGCCAAGCGCCTTTAATGCAGCGGCCGTTGTCCACGCACGTGAACTTATCGTGCGAACATTTACGTAGAGAGGTGCAATTCCGCTCGTCCGACCAATCTGAGTAGTCGCGATCACCGTCGCACAGCCAAGTTTTCGAGATGCACCTGCTATTGTCTTTGCATGGCAGCCTACCTTCCACACAGCCTATCCGAGACGCACAGTTCTCCTCGTCCGAACCGTCTGAGCAGTCGCGGTAACCGTCACACAGCATATTTTCAATGATGCAGCTGCTGTTGTCTTTGCATGGGATCCTGAATTTTCCACAGCGTAATCCGGATTTACAGTCCCTCTCGTCCGAGCCGTCTGAACAGTCGCGGTAACCATCGCAGTGCCAAGCGCCTTTAATGCATCGGCCGTTGTCCACGCACTTGAACTTATCGTGCGAACATTTACGTAGAGAGGTGCAATTCCGCTCGTCCGACCAATCGGAGCAGTCGCGATCACCGTCGCACAGCCAAGTTTTCGAGATGCACTTGCTATTGTCTTTGCATGGCAGCCTACCTTCCTCACAGCCTATCCGAGACGCACAGTTCTCCTCGTCCCAACCGTCTGAGCAGTCTCGGTAACCGTCACACAGCATATTTTCAATGATGCAGCTGCTGTGGTCTTTGCATGGGAACCTGAATTTTCAACAGCGTAATCCGGATTTACAGTCCCTCTCGTCCGAGCCGTCTGAACAGTCGCGGTAACCATCGCAGCGCCAAGCGCCTTTAATGCAGCGGCCGTTGCCCACGCACGTGAACTTATCGTGCGAACATTTACGTAGAGAGGTGCAATTCCGCTCGTCCGACCAATCTGAGCAGTCGCGATCACCGTCGCACAGCCAAGTTATCGAGATGCACTTGCTATTGTCTTTGCATGGCAGCCTACCTTCCTCACAGCCTATCCGAGACGCACGGTTCTCCTCGTCCCAACCGACTGAGCAGTCTCGGTAACCGTCACGCAGCATATTTTCAATGATGCAGCTGCTGCTGTCTTTGCATGGGAACCTGAATTTTCCACAGCGTAATCCGGATTTACAGTCCCTCTCGTCCGAGCCGTCTGAACAGTCGCGGTAACCATCGCAGCGCCAAGCGCCTTTAATGCAGCGGCCGTTGTCCACTCACGTGAACTTATCGTGCGAACATTTACGTAGAGAGGTGCAATTCCGCTCGTCCGACCAATATTAGCAGTCGCGATCACCTTCGCACAGCCAAGTTTTCGAGATGCACTTGCTATTGTCTTTGCATGGCACCCTACCTTCCTCACAGCCTATCCGAGACGCACAGTTCTCCTCGTCCTAACCGTCTGAGCAGTCTCGGTAACCGTCGCACAGCATATTTTCAATGATGCAGCTGCTGTTGTCTTTGCATGGGAACCTGAATTTTCCACAGCGTAATCCGGATTTACAGTCCTTCTCGTCCGAGCCGTTTGAACAGTCGCGGTAACCATCGCAGCGCCAAGCGCCTTTAATGCAGCGGCCGTTGTCCTCGCACGTGAACTTATCGTGCGAACATTTACGTAGAGAGGTGCAATTCCGCTCGTCCGACCAATCTGAGCAGTCGCGATCACCGTCGTACAGCCAAGTTTTCGAGATGCACTTGCTATTCTCTTTGCATGGCAGCCTACCTTCCTCACAGCCTATCCGAGACACACAGTTCTCCTCGTCCCAACCGTCTGAGCAGTCTCGGTAACCGTCACACGGCATATTTTCAATGATGCAGCTGCTGTTGTCTTTGCATGGGAACCTGAATTTTCCACAGCGTAATCCGGATTTACTGTCCCTCTCGTCCGAGCCGTCTGAACAGTCGCGGTAACCATCGCAGCGCCAAGCGCCTTTAATGCAGCGGCCATTGCCCACGCACGTGAACTTATCGTGCGAACATTTACGTCGAGAGGTGCAATTCCGCTCGTCCGACCCATCTGAGCAGTCGCGATCACCGTCGGACAGCCGAGTTTTTGAGATGCACTTGCTATTGCCTTTGCATGGCAGCCTACCTTCCTCACAGCTTATCCGAGACGCACAGTTCTCCTCGTCCCAGCCGTCTGAGCAGTCTCGGTAACCGTCGCACAGCATATTTTCAATGATGCAGCTGCTGTTGTCTTTGCATGGGAACCTGAATTTTCCACAGCGTAATCCGGATTTACAGTCCCTCTCGTCCGAGCCGTCTGGACAGTCGCGGTAACCATCGCAGCGCCAAGCGCCTTTAATGCAGCGGACGTTGTCCAAGCACGTGAACTTATCGTGCGAACATTTACGTAGAGAGGTGCAATTCCGCTCGTCCGACCAATCTGAGCAGTCGCGATCACCGTCGTACAGCCAAGTTTTCGAGATGCACTTGCTATTGTCTTTGCATGGCAGCCTACCTTCCTCACAGCCTATCCGAGACGCACAGTTCTCGTCCCAACCGTCTGAGCAGTCTCGGTAACCGTCGCGCAGCATATTTTCAATGATGCAGCTGCTGTTGTCTTTGCAAGGGAACCTGAATTTTCCACAGCGTAATCCTGATTTACAGTCCCTCTCGTCCGAGCCGTCTGAACAGTCGCGGTAACCATCGCAGCGCCAAGCGCCTTTAATGCAGCGGCCGTTGTCCACGCACGTGAACTTATCGTGCGAACATTTACGTAGAGAGGTGCAATTCCGCTCGTCCGACCAATATTAGCAGTCGCGATCACCTTCGCACAGCCAAGTTTTCGAGATGCACTTGCTATTGTCTTTGCATGGCACCCTACCTTCCTCACAGCCTATCCGAGACGCACAGTTCTCGTCCCAACCGTCTGAGCAGTCTCGGTAACCGTCGCACAGCATATTTTCAATGATGCAGCTGCTGTTGTCTTTGCATGGGAACCTGAATTTTCCACAGCGTAATCCGGATTTACAGTCCCTCTCGTCCGAGCCGTCTGAACAGTCGCGGTAACCATCGCAGCGCCAAGCGCCTTTAATGCAGCGACCATTGTCCACGCACGTGAACTTATCGTGCGAACATTTGCGTAGAGAGGTGCAATTCCGCTCGTCCGACCAATCTGAGCAGTCGCGATCACCGTCGCACAGCCAAGTTTTCGAGATGCACTTGCTATTGCCTTTGCATGGCAGCCTACCTTCCTCACAGCCTATCCGAGACGCACGTTCTCCTCGTCCTAACCGTCTGAGCAGTCTCGGTAACCGTCGCACAGCATATTTTCAATGATGCAGCTGCTGTTGTCTTTGCATGGGAACCTGAATTTTCCACAGCGTAATCCGGATTTACAGTCCTTCTCGTCCGAGCCGTCTGAACAGTCGCGGTAACCATCGCAGCGCCAAGCGCCTTTAATGCAGCGGCCGTTGTCCACGCACGTGAACTTATCGTGCGAACATTTACGTAGAGAGGTGCAATTCCGCTCGTCCGACCAATCTGAGCAGTCGCGATCACCGTCGCACAGCCAAGTTTTCGAGATGCACTTGCTATTCTCTTTGCATGGCAGCCTACCTTCCTCACAGCCTATCCGAGACGCACAGTTCTCCTCGTCCCAACTGTCTGAGCAGTCTCGGTAACCGTCACACAGTATATTTTCAATGATGCAGCTGCTGTTGTCTTTGCATGGGAACCTGAATTTTCCACAGCGTAATCCGGATTTACAGTCCCTCTCGTCCGAGCCGTCTGAACAGTCGCGGTAGCCATCGCAGCACCAAGCGCCTTTAATGCAGCGGCCGTTGTCCACGCACGTGAACTTATCGTGCGAACATTTACCTCGAGAGGTGCAATTCCGCTCGTCCGACCAATCTGAGCAGTCGCGATCACCGTCGCACAGCGAAGTTTTCGAGATGCACTTGCTATTGCCTTTGCATGGCAGCCTACCTTCCTCACAGCCTATCCGAGACGCACAGTTCTCCTCGTCCCAACCGTCTGAGCAGTCTCGGTAACCGTCGCACAGCATATTTTCAATGATGCAGCTGCTGTTGTCTTTGCATGGGAACCTGAATTTTCCACAGCGTAATCCGGATTTACAGTCCCTCTCGTCCGAGCCGTCTGAACAGTCGCGGTAACCATCGCAGCGCCAAGCGCCTTTAATGCAGCGGCCATTGTCCACGCACGTGAACTTATCGTGCGAACATTTGCGTAGAGAGGTGCAATTCCGCTCGTCCGACCAATCTGAGCAGTCGCGATCACCGTCGCACAGCCAAGTTTTCGAGATGCACTTGCTATTGCCTTTGCATGGCAGCCTACCTTCCTCACAGCCTATCCGAGACGCACTGTTCTCCTCGTCCTAACCGTCTGAGCAGTCTCGGTAACCGTCGCACAGCATATTTTCAATGATGCAGCTGCTGTTTTCTTTGCATGGGAACCAGAATTTTCCACAGCGTAATCCGGATTTACAGTCCCTCTCGTCCGAGCCGTCTGAACAGTCGCGGTAACCATCGCAGCGCCAAGCGCCTTTAATGCAGCGGCCGTTGTCCACGCACGTGAACTTATCGTGCGAACATTTACGTAGAGAGGTGCAATTCCGCTCGTCCGACCAATCTGAGCAGTCGCGATCACCGTCGTACAGCCAAGTTTTCGAGATGCACTTGCTATTCTCTTTGCATGGCAGCCTACCTTCCTCACAGCCTATCCGAGACACACAGTTCTCCTCGTCCCAACCGTCTGAGCAGTCTCGGTAACCGTCACACAGCATATTTTCAATGATGCAGCTGCTGTTGTCTTTGCATGGGAACCTGAATTTTCCACAGCGTAATCCGGATTTACAGTCCCTCTCGTCCGAGCCGTCTGAACAGTCGCGGTAACCATCGCAGCGCCAAGCGCCTTTAATGCAGCGGCCGTTGCCCACGCACGTGAACTTATCGTGCGAACATTTACGTCGAGAGGTGCAATTCCGCTCGTCCGACCAATCTGAGCAGTCGCGATCACCGTCGTACAGCCAAGTTTTTGAGATGCACTTGCTATTGCCTTTGCATGGCAGCCTACCTTCCTCACAGCTTATCCGAGACGCACAGTTCTCGTCCCAACCGTCTGAGCAGTCTCGGTAACCATCGCACAGCATATTTTCAATGATGCAGCTGCTGTTGTCTTTGCATGGGAACCTGAATTTTCCACAGCGTAATCCGGATTTACAGTCCCTCTCGTCCGAGCCGTCTGGACAGTCGCGGTAACCATCGCAGCGCCAAGCGCCTTTAATGCAGCGGCCGTTGTCCACGCACGTGAACTTATCGTGCGAACATTTACGTAGAGAGGTGCAATTCCGCTCGTCCGACCAATCTGAGCAGTCGCGATCACCGTCGCACAGCCAAGTTTTCGAGATGCACTTGCTATTGTCTTTGCATTGCAGCCTACCTTCCTCACAGCCTATCCGAGACGCACAGTTCTCCTCGTCCCAACCGTCTGAGCAGTCTCGGTAACCGTCGCGCAGCATATTTTCAATGATGCAGCTGCTGTTGCCTTTGCATGGGAACCTGAATTTTCCACAGCGTAATCCGGATTTACAGTCCCTCTCGTCCGAGCCGTCTGAACAGTCGCGGTAACCATCGCAGCGCCAAGCGCCTTTAATGCAGCGGCCGTTGTCCACGCACGTGAACTTATCGTGCGAACATTTACGTAGAGAGGTGCAATTCCGCTCGTCCGACCAATATTAGCAGTCGCGATCACCTTCGCACAGCCAAGTTTTCGAGATGCACTTGCTATTGTCTTTGCATGGCACCCTACCTTCCTCACAGCCTATCCGAGACGCACAGTTCTCGTCCCAACCGTCTGAGCAGTCTCGGTAACCGTCGCACAGCATATTTTCAATGATGCAGCTGCTGTTGTCTTTGCATGGGAACCTGAATTTTCCACAGCGTAATCCGGATTTACAGTCCCTCTCGTCCGAGCCGTCTGAACAGTCGCGGTAACCATCGCAGCGCCAAGCGCCTTTAATGCAGCGACCATTGTCCACGCACGTGAACTTATCGTGCGAACATTTCCATAGAGAGGTGCAATTCCGCTCGTCCGGCAAATCTGAGTTGTCGCGATCACCGTCGCACAGCCAAGTTTTCGAGATGCACTTGCTATTGTCTTTGCATGGCAGCCTACCTTCCTCACAGCCTATCCGAGACGCACAGTTCTCCTAGTCCCAACCACCTGAGCAGTCGCGGTAACGGTCACACAGCATATTTTCAATGATGCAGCTGCTGTTGTCTTTTCAAGAGAACCTGAATTTTCCACAGCGTAATCCGGATTTACAGTCCCTCTCGTCCGAGCCGTCTGAACAGTCGCGGTAACCATCGCAGCTCCAAGCGCCTTTAATGCAGCGGCCGTTGTCCACGCACGTGAACTTATCGTGGGAACATTTACGTAGAGAGGTGCAATTCCGCTCGTCCGACCAATCTGAGCAGTCGCGATCACCGTCGCACAGCCAAGTTTTCGAGATGCACTTGCTATTGTCTTTGCATGGCAGCCTACCTTCCTCACAGCCTATCCGAGACGCACAGTTCTCCTCGTCCCAACCGTCTGAGCAGTCTCGGTAACCGTCACACAGCATATTTTCAATGATGCAGCTGCTGATGTCTTTGCATGGGAACCTGAATTTTCCACAGCGTAATCCGGATTTACAGTTCCTCTCGTCCGAGCCGTCTGAACAGTCGCGGTAACCATCGCAGCGCCAAGCGCCTTTAACGCAGCGGCCGTTGTCCACGCACGTGAACTTATCGTGCGAACATTTACGTAGAGAGGTGGAATTCCGCTCGTCCGACCAATCTGAGTAGTCGCGATCACCGTCGCACAGCCAAGTTTTCGAGATGCACTTGCTATTGTCTTTGCATGGCAGCCTACCTTCCTCACAGCCTATCAGAGATGCACAGTTCTCCCCGTCCCAACCATCTGAGCAGTCTCGGTAACCGTCACACAGCATATTTTAAATGATGCAGCTGCTGTTGTCTTTGCATGGGAACCTTAATTTTCCACAGCGTAATCCGGATTTACAGTCCCTCTCGTCCGAGCCGTCTGAACAGTCGCGGTAACCATCGCAGCGCCAAGCGCCTTTAATGCATCGGCCGTTGTCCACGCACTTGAACTTATCGTGCGAACATTTACGTAGAGAGGTGCAATTCCGCTCGTCCGACCAATCTGAGCAGTCGCGATCACCGTCGCACAGCCAAGTTTTCGAGATGCACTTGCTATTGTCTTTGCATGGCAGCCTACCTTCCTCACAGCCTATCCGAGACGCACAGTTCTCCTCGTCCCAACCGACTGAGCAGTCTCGGTAACCGTCACGCAGCATATTTTCAATGATGCAGCTGCTGTTGTCTTTGCATGGGAACCTGAATTTTCCACAGCGTAATCCGCATTTACAGTCCCTCTCGTCCGAGCCGTCTGAACAGTCGCGGTAACCAGCGCAGCGCCAAGCGCCTTTAATGCAGCGGCCGTTGTCCACGCACGTGAACTTATCGTGCGAACATTTACGTAGAGAGGTGCAATTCCGCTCGTCCGACCAATCTGAGTAGTCGCGATCACCGTCGCACAGCCAAGTTTTCGAGATGCACCTGCTATTGTCTTTGCATGGCAGCCTACCTTCCACACAGCCTATCCGAGACGCACAGTTCTCCTCGTCCGAACCGTCTGAGCAGTCGCGGTAACCGTCACACAGCATATTTTCAATGATGCAGCTGCTGTTGTCTTTGCATGGGATCCTGAATTTTCCACAGCGTAATCCGGATTTACAGTCCCTCTCGTCCGAGCCGTCTGAACAGTCGCGGTAACCATCGCAGTGCCAAGCGCCTTTAATGCATCGGCCGTTGTCCACGCACTTGAACTTATCGTGCGAACATTTACGTAGAGAGGTGCAATTCCGCTCGTCCGACCAATCGGAGCAGTCGCGATCACCTTCGCACAGCCAATTTTTCGAGATGCACTTGCTATTGTCTTTGCATGGCACCCTACCTTCCTCACAGCCTATCCGAGACGCACAGTTCTCCTCGTCCTAACCGTCTGAGCAGTCTCGGTAACCGTCGCACAGCATATTTTCAATGATGCAGCTGCTGTTGTCTTTGCATGGGAACCTGAATTTTCCACAGCGTAATCCGGATTTACAGTCCTTCTCGTCCGAGCCGTTTGAACAGTCGCGGTAACCATCGCAGCGCCAAGCGCCTTTAATGCAGCGGCCGTTGTCCACGCACGTGAACTTATCGTGCGAACATTTACGTAGAGAGGTGCAATTCCGCTCGTCCGACCAATCTGAGCAGTCGCGATCACCGTCGTACAGCCAAGTTTTCGAGATGCACTTGCTATTCTCTTTGCATGGCAGCCTACCTTCCTCACAGCCTATCCGAGACACACAGTTCTCCTCGTCCCAACCGTCTGAGCAGTCTCGGTAACCGTCACACGGCATATTTTCAATGATGCAGCTGCTGTTGTCTTTGCATGGGAACCTGAATTTTCCGCAGCGTAATCCGGATTTACTGTCCCTCTCGTCCGAGCCGTCTGAACAGTCGCGGTAACCATCGCAGCGCCAAGCGCCTTTAATGCAGCGGCCATTGCCCACGCACGTGAACTTATCGTGCGAACATTTACGTCGAGAGGTGCAATTCCGCTCGTCCGACCAATCTGAGCAGTCGCGATCAGCGTCGGACAGCCGAGTTTTTGAGATGCACTTGCTATTGCCTTTGCATGGCAGCCTACCTTCCTCACAGCTTATCCGAGACGCACAGTTCTCCTCGTCCCAGCCGTCTGAGCAGTCTCGGTAACCGTCGCACAGCATATTTTCAATGATGCAGCTGCTGTTGTCTGCATGGGAACCTGAATTTTCCACAGCGTAATCCGGATTTACAGTCCCTCTCGTCCGAGCCGTCTGGACAGTCGCGGTAACCATCGCAGCGCCAAGCGCCTTTAATGCAGCGGACGTTGTCCACGCACGTGAACTTATCGTGCGAACATTTACGTAGAGAGGTGCAATTCCGCTCGTCCGACCAATCTGAGCAGTCGCGATCACCGTCGTACAGCCAAGTTTTCGAGATGCACTTGCTATTGTCTTTGCATGGCAGCCTACCTTCCTCACAGCCTATCCGAGACGCACAGTTCTCGTCCCAACCGTCTGAGCAGTCTCGGTAACCGTCGCGCAGCATATTTTCAATGATGCAGCTGCTGTTGTCTTTGCATGGGAACCTGAATTTTCCACAGCGTAATCCTGATTTACAGTCCCTCTCGTCCGAGCCGTCTGAACAGTCGCGGTAACCATCGCAGCGCCAAGCGCCTTTAATGCAGCGGCCGTTGTCCACGCACGTGAACTTATCGTGCGAACATTTACGTAGAGAGGTGCAATTCCGCTCGTCCGACCAATATTAGCAGTCGCGATCACCTTCGCACAGCCAAGTTTTCGAGATGCACTTGCTATTGTCTTTGCATGGCACCCTACCTTCCTCACAGCCTATCCGAGACGCACAGTTCTCGTCCCAACCGTCTGAGCAGTCTCGGTAACCGAAGCACAGCATATTTTCAATGATGCAGCTGCTGTTGTCTTTGCATGGGAACCTGAATTTTCCACAGCGTAATCCGGATTTACAGTCCTTCTCGTCCGAGCCGTTTGAACAGTCGCGGTAACCATCGCAGCGCCAAGCGCCTTTAATGCAGCGGCCGTTGTCCTCGCACGTGAACTTATCGTGCGAACATTTACGTAGAGAGGTGCAATTCCGCTCGTCCGACCAATCTGAGCAGTCGCGATCACCGTCGTACAGCCAAGTTTTCGAGATGCACTTGCTATTCTCTTTGCATGGCAGCCTACCTTCCTCACAGCCTATCCGAGACACACAGTTCTCCTCGTCCCAACCGTCTGAGCAGTCTCGGTAACCGTCACACGGCATATTTTCAATGATGCAGCTGCTGTTGTCTTTGCATGGGAACCTGAATTTTCCACAGCGTAATCCGGATTTACTGTCCCTCTCGTCCGAGCCGTCTGAACAGTCGCGGTAACCATCGCAGCGCCAAGCGCCTTTAATGCAGCGGCCATTGCCCACGCACGTGAACTTATCGTGCGAACATTTACGTCGAGAGGTGCAATTCCGCTCGTCCGACCAATCTGAGCAGTCGCGATCACCGTCGGACAGCCGAGTTTTTGAGATGCACTTGCTATTGCCTTTGCATGGCAGCCTACCTTCCTCACAGCTTATCCGAGACGCACAGTTCTCCTCGTCCCAGCCGTCTGAGCAGTCTCGGTAACCGTCGCACAGCATATTTTCAATGATGCAGCTGCTGTTGTCTTTGCATGGGAACCTGAATTTTCCACAGCGTAATCCGGATTTACAGTCCCTCTCGTCCGAGCCGTCTGGACAGTCGCGGTAACCATCGCAGCGCCAAGCGCCTTTAATGCAGCGGACGTTGTCCACGCACGTGAACTTATCGTGCGAACATTTACGTAGAGAGGTGCAATTCCGCTCGTCCGACCAATCTGAGCAGTCGCGATCACCGTCGCACAGCCAAGTTTTCGAGATGCACTTGCTATTCTCTTTGCATGGCAGCCTACCTTCCTCACAGCCTATCCGAGACGCACAGTTCTCCTCGTCCCAACTGTCTGAGCAGTCTCGGTAACCGTCACACAGTATATTTTCAATGATGCAGCTGCTGTTGTCTTTGCATGGGAACCTGAATTTTCCACAGCGTAATCCGGATTTACAGTCCCTCTCGTCCGAGCCGTCTGAACAGTCGCGGTAGCCATCGCAGCACCAAGCGCCTTTAATGCAGCGGCCGTTGTCCACGCACGTGAACTTATCGTGCGAACATTTACCTCGAGAGGTGCAATTCCGCTCGTCCGACCAATCTGAGCAGTCGCGATCACCGTCGCACAGCGAAGTTTTCGAGATGCACTTGCTATTGCCTTTGCATGGCAGCCTACCTTCCTCACAGCCTATCCGAGACGCACAGTTCTCCTCTTCCCAACCGTCTGAGCAGTCTCGGTAACCGTCGCGCAGCATATTTTCAATGATGCAGCTGCTGTTGCCTTTGCATGGGAACCTGAATTTTCCACAGCGTAATCCGGATTTACAGTCCCTCTCGTCCGAGCCGTCTGAACAGTCGCGGTAACCATCGCAGCGCCAAGCGCCTTTAATGCAGCGGCCGTTGTCCACGCACGTGAACTTATCGTGCGAACATTTACGTAGAGAGGTGCAATTCCGCTCGTCCGACCAATATTAGCAGTCGCGATCACCTTCGCACAGCCAAGTTTTCGAGATGCACTTGCTATTGTCTTTGCATGGCACCCTACCTTCCTCACAGCCTATCCGAGACGCACAGTTCTCGTCCCAACCGTCTGAGCAGTCTCGGTAACCGTCGCACAGCATATTTTCAATGATGCAGCTGCTGTTGTCTTTGCATGGGAACCTGAATTTTCCACAGCGTAATCCGGATTTACAGTCCCTCTCGTCCGAGCCGTCTGAACAGTCGCGGTAACCATCGCAGCGCCAAGCGCCTTTAATGCAGCGACCATTGTCCACGCACGTGAACTTATCGTGCGAACATTTCCATAGAGAGGTGCAATTCCGCTCGTCCGGCAAATCTGAGTTGTCGCGATCACCGTCGCACAGCCAAGTTTTCGAGATGCACTTGCTATTGTCTTTGCATGGCAGCCTACCTTCCTCACAGCCTATCCGAGACGCACAGTTCTCCTAGTCCCAACCACCTGAGCAGTCGCGGTAACGGTCACACAGCATATTTTCAATGATGCAGCTGCTGTTGTCTTTTCAAGAGAACCTGAATTTTCCACAGCGTAATCCGGATTTACAGTCCCTCTCGTCCGAGCCGTCTGAACAGTCGCGGTAACCATCGCAGCGCCAAGCGCCTTTAATGCAGCGGCCGTTGTCCACGCACGTGAACTTATCGTGGGAACATTTACGTAGAGAGGTGCAATTCCGCTCGTCCGACCAATCTGAGCAGTCGCGATCACCGTCGCACAGCCAAGTTTTCGAGATGCACTTGCTATTGTCTTTGCATGGCAGCCTACCTTCCTCACAGCCTATCCGAGACGCACAGTTCTCCTCGTCCCAACCGTCTGAGCAGTCTCGGTAACCGTCACACAGCATATTTTCAATGATGCAGCTGCTGATGTCTTTGCATGGGAACCTGAATTTTCCACAGCGTAATCCGGATTTACAGTTCCTCTCGTCCGAGCCGTCTGAACAGTCGCGGTAACCATCGCAGCGCCAAGCGCCTTTAACGCAGCGGCCGTTGTCCACGCACGTGAACTTATCGTGCGAACATTTACGTAGAGAGGTGGAATTCCGCTCGTCCGACCAATCTGAGTAGTCGCGATCACCGTCGCACAGCCAAGTTTTCGAGATGCACTTGCTATTGTCTTTGCATGGCAGCCTACCTTCCTCACAGCCTATCAGAGATGCACAGTTCTCCCCGTCCCAACCATCTGAGCAGTCTCGGTAACCGTCACACAGCATATTTTAAATGATGCAGCTGCTGTTGTCTTTGCATGGGAACCTTAATTTTCCACAGCGTAATCCGGATTTACAGTCCCTCTCGTCCGAGCCGTCTGAACAGTCGCGGTAACCATCGCAGCGCCAAGCGCCTTTAATGCATCGGCCGTTGTCCACGCACTTGAACTTATCGTGCGAACATTTACGTAGAGAGGTGCAATTCCGCTCGTCCGACCAATCTGAGCAGTCGCGATCACCGTCGCACAGCCAAGTTTTCGAGATGCACTTGCTATTGTCTTTGCATGGCAGCCTACCTTCCTCACAGTCTATCCGAGACGCACAGTTCTCCTCGTCCCAACCGACTGAGCAGTCTCGGTAACCGTCACGCAGCATATTTTCAATGATGCAGCTGCTGTTGTCTTTGCATGGGAACCTGAATTTTCCACAGCGTAATCCGCATTTACAGTCCCTCTCGTCCGAGCCGTCTGAACAGTCGCGGTAACCATCGCAGCGCCAAGCGCCTTTAATGCAGCGGCCATTGCCCACGCACGTGAACTTATCGTGCGAACATTTACGTCGAGAGGTGCAATTCCGCTCGTCCGACCAATCTGAGCAGTCGCGATCACCGTCGGACAGCCGAGTTTTTGAGATGCACTTGCTATTGCCTTTGCATGGCAGCCTACCTTCCTCACAGCTTATCCGAGACGCACAGTTCTCCTCGTCCCAGCCGTCTGAGCAGTCTCGGTAACCGTCGCACAGCATATTTTCAATGATGCAGCTGCTGTTGTCTTTGCATGGGAACCTGAATTTTCCACAGCGTAATCCGGATTTACAGTCCCTCTCGTCCGAGCCGTCTGGACAGTCGCGGTAACCATCGCAGCGCCAAGCGCCTTTAATGCAGCGGACGTTGTCCACGCACGTGAACTTATCGTGCGAACATTTACGTAGAGAGGTGCAATTCCGCTCGTCCGACCAATCTGAGCAGTCGCGATCACCGTCGCACAGCCAAGTTTTCGAGATGCACTTGCTATTCTCTTTGCATGGCAGCCTACCTTCCTCACAGCCTATCCGAGACGCACAGTTCTCCTCGTCCCAACTGTCTGAGCAGTCTCGGTAACCGTCACACAGTATATTTTCAATGATGCAGCTGCTGTTGTCTTTGCATGGGAACCTGAATTTTCCACAGCGTAATCCGGATTTACAGTCCCTCTCGTCCGAGCCGTCTGAACAGTCGCGGTAGCCATCGCAGCACCAAGCGCCTTTAATGCAGCGGCCGTTGTCCACGCACGTGAACTTATCGTGCGAACATTTACCTCGAGAGGTGCAATTCCGCTCGTCCGACCAATCTGAGCAGTCGCGATCACCGTCGCACAGCCAAGTTTTCGAGATGCACTTGCTATTGTCTTTGCATGGCAGCCTACCTTCCTCACAGCCTATCCGAGACGCACAGTTCTCCTCGTCCCAACCGTCTGAGCAGTCTCGGTAACCGTCGCGCAGCATATTTTCAATGATGCAGCTGCTGTTGCCTTTGCATGGGAACCTGAATTTTCCACAGCGTAATCCGGATTTACAGTCCCTCTCGTCCGAGCCGTCTGAACAGTCGCGGTAAACATCGCAGCGCCAAGCGCCTTTAATGCAGCGGCCGTTGTCCACGCACGTGAACTTATCGTGCGAACATTTACGTAGAGAGGTGCAATTCCGCTCGTCCGACCAATATTAGCAGTCGCGATCACCTTCGCACAGCCAAGTTTTCGAGATGCACTTGCTATTGTCTTTGCATGGCACCCTACCTTCCTCACAGCCTATCCGAGACGCACAGTTCTCGTCCCAACCGTCTGAGCAGTCTCGGTAACCGTCGCACAGCATATTTTCAATGATGCAGCTGCTGTTGTCTTTGCATGGGAACCTGAATTTTCCACAGCGTAATCCGGATTTACAGTCCCTCTCGTCCGAGCCGTCTGAACAGTCGCGGTAACCATCGCAGCGCCAAGCGCCTTTAATGCAGCGACCATTGTCCACGCACGTGAACTTATCGTGCGAACATTTCCATAGAGAGGTGCAATTCCGCTCGTCCGGCAAATCTGAGTTGTCGCGATCACCGTCGCACAGCCAAGTTTTCGAGATGCACTTGCTATTGTCTTTGCATGGCAGCCTACCTTCCTCACAGCCTATCCGAGACGCACAGTTCTCCTAGTCCCAACCACCTGAGCAGTCGCGGTAACGGTCACACAGCATATTTTCAATGATGCAGCTGCTGTTGTCTTTTCAAGAGAACCTGAATTTTCCACAGCGTAATCCGGATTTACAGTCCCTCTCGTCCGAGCCGTCTGAACAGTCGCGGTAACCATCGCAGCGCCAAGCGCCTTTAATACAGCGGCCGTTGTCCACGCACGTGAACTTATCGTGGGAACATTTACGTAGAGAGGTGCAATTCCGCTCGTCCGACCAATCTGAGCAGTCGCGATCACCGTCGCACAGCCAAGTTTTCGAGATGCACTTGCTATTGTCTTTGCATGGCAGCCTACCTTCCTCACAGCCTATCCGAGACGCACAGTTCTCCTCGTCCCAACCGTCTGAGCAGTCTCGGTAACCGTCACACAGCATATTTTCAATGATGCAGCTGCTGATGTCTTTGCATGGGAACCTTAATTTTCCACAGCGTAATCCGGATTTACAGTTCCTCTCGTCCGAGCCGTCTGAACAGTCGCGGTAACCATCGCAGCGCCAAGCGCCTTTAACGCAGCGGCCGTTGTCCACGCACGTGAACTTATCGTGCGAACATTTACGTAGAGAGGTGGAATTCCGCTCGTCCGACCAATCTGAGTAGTCGCGATCACCGTCGCACAGCCAAGTTTTCGAGATGCACTTGCTATTGTCTTTGCATGGCAGCCTACCTTCCTCACAGCCTATCAGAGATGCACAGTTCTCCCCGTCCCAACCATCTGAGCAGTCTCGGTAACCGTCACACAGCATATTTTAAATGATGCAGCTGCTGTTGTCTTTGCATGGGAACCTTAATTTTCCACAGCGTAATCCGGATTTACAGTCCCTCTCGTCCGAGCCGTCTGAACAGTCGCGGTAACCATCGCAGCGCCAAGCGCCTTTAATGCATCGGCCGTTGTCCACGCACTTGAACTTATCGTGCGAACATTTACGTAGAGAGGTGCAATTCCGCTCGTCCGACCAATCTGAGCAGTCGCGATCACCGTCGCACAGCCAAGTTTTCGAGATGCACTTGCTATTGTCTTTGCATGGCAGCCTACCTTCCTCACAGTCTATCCGAGACGCACAGTTCTCCTCGTCCCAACCGACTGAGCAGTCTCGGTAACCGTCACGCAGCATATTTTCAATGATGCAGCTGCTGTTGTCTTTGCATGGGAACCTGAATTTTCCACAGCGTAATCCGCATTTACAGTCCCTCTCGTCCGAGCCGTCTGAACAGTCGCGGTAACCAGCGCAGCGCCAAGCGCCTTTAATGCAGCGGCCGTTGTCCACGCACGTGAACTTATCGTGCGAACATTTACGTAGAGAGGTGCAATTCCGCTCGTCCGACCAATCTGAGTAGTCGCGATCACCGTCGCACAGCCAAGTTTTCGAGATGCACCTGCTATTGTCTTTGCATGGCAGCCTACCTTCCACACAGCCTATCCGAGACGCACAGTTCTCCTCGTCCGAACCGTCTGAGCAGTCGCGGTAACCGTCACACAGCATATTTTCAAAGATGCAGCTGCTGTTGTCTTTGCATGGAATCCTGAATTTTCCACAGCGTAATCCGGATTTACAGTCCCTCTCGTCCGAGCCGTCTGAACAGTCGCGGTAACCATCGCAGTGCCAAGCGCCTTTAATGCATCGGCCGTTGTCCACGCACTTGAACTTATCGTGCGAACATTTACGTAGAGAGGTGCAATTCCGCTCGTCCGACCAATCGGAGCAGTCGCGATCACCTTCGCACAGCCAATTTTTCGAGATGCACTTGCTATTGTCTTTGCATGGCACCCTACCTTCCTCACAGCCTATCCGAGACGCACAGTTCTCCTCGTCCTAACCGTCTGAGCAGTCTCGGTAACCGTCGCACAGCATATTTTCAATGATGCAGCTGCTGTTGTCTTTGCATGGGAACCTGAATTTTCCACAGCGTAATCCGGATTTACAGTCCTTCTCGTCCGAGCCGTTTGAACAGTCGCGGTAACCATCGCAGCGCCAAGCGCCTTTAATGCAGCGGCCGTTGTCCACGCACGTGAACTTATCGTGCGAACATTTACGTAGAGAGGTGCAATTCCGCTCGTCCGACCAATCTGAGCAGTCGCGATCACCGTCGTACAGCCAAGTTTTCGAGATGCACTTGCTATTCTCTTTGCATGGCAGCCTACCTTCCTCACAGCCTATCCGAGACACACAGTTCTCCTCGTCCCAACCGTCTGAGCAGTCTCGGTAACCGTCACACGGCATATTTTCAATGATGCAGCTGCTGTTGTCTTTGCATGGGAACCTGAATTTTCCACAGCGTAATCCGGATTTACTGTCCCTCTCGTCCGAGCCGTCTGAACAGTCGCGGTAACCATCGCAGCGCCAAGCGCCTTTAATGCAGCGGCCATTGCCCACGCACGTGAACTTATCGTGCGAACATTTACGTCGAGAGGTGCAATTCCGCTCGTCCGACCAATCTGAGCAGTCGCGATCAGCGTCGGACAGCCGAGTTTTTGAGATGCACTTGCTATTGCCTTTGCATGGCAGCCTACCTTCCTCACAGCTTATCCGAGACGCACAGTTCTCCTCGTCCCAGCCGTCTGAGCAGTCTCGGTAACCGTCGCACAGCATATTTTCAATGATGCAGCTGCTGTTGTCTGCATGGGAACCTGAATTTTCCACAGCGTAATCCGGATTTACAGTCCCTCTCGTCCGAGCCGTCTGGACAGTCGCGGTAACCATCGCAGCGCCAAGCGCCTTTAATGCAGCGGACGTTGTCCACGCACGTGAACTTATCGTGCGAACATTTACGTAGAGAGGTGCAATTCCGCTCGTCCGACCAATCTGAGCAGTCGCGATCACCGTCGTACAGCCAAGTTTTCGAGATGCACTTGCTATTGTCTTTGCATGGCAGCCTACCTTCCTCAGAGCCTATCCGAGACGCACAGTTCTCGTCCCAACCGTCTGAGCAGTCTCGGTAACCGTCGCGCAGCATATTTTCAATGATGCAGCTGCTGTTGTCTTTGCATGGGAACCTGAATTTTCCACAGCGTAATCCTGATTTACAGTCCCTCTCGTCCGAGCCGTCTGAACAGTCGCGGTAACCATCGCAGCGCCAAGCGCCTTTAATGCAGCGGCCGTTGTCCACGCACGTGAACTTATCGTGCGAACATTTACGTAGAGAGGTGCAATTCCGCTCGTCCGACCAATATTAGCAGTCGCGATCACCTTCGCACAGCCAAGTTTTCGAGATGCACTTGCTATTGTCTTTGCATGGCACCCTACCTTCCTCACAGCCTATCCGAGACGCACAGTTCTCGTCCCAACCGTCTGAGCAGTCTCGGTAACCGAAGCACAGCATATTTTCAATGATGCAGCTGCTGTTGTCTTTGCATGGGAACCTGAATTTTCCACAGCGTAATCCGGATTTACAGTCCCTCTCGTCCGAGCCGTCTGAACAGTCGCGGTAACCATCGCAGCGCCAAGCGCCTTTAATGCAGCGACCATTGTCCACGCACGTGAACTTATCGTGCGAACATTTGCGTAGAGAGGTGCAATTCCGCTCGTCCGACCAATCTGAGCAGTCGCGATCACCGTCGCACAGCCAAGTTTTCGAGATGCACTTGCTATTGCCTTTGCATGGCAGCCTACCTTCCTCACAGCCTATCCGAGACGCACAGTTCTCCTCGTCCTAACCGTCTGAGCAGTCTCGGTAACCGTCGCACAGCATATTTTCAATGATGCAGCTGCTGTTGTCTTTGCATGGGAACCTGAATTTTCCACAGCGTAATCCGGATTTACAGTCCTTCTCGTCCGAGCCGTCTGAACAGTCGCGGTAACCATCGCAGCGCCAAGCGCCTTTAATGCAGCGGCCGTTGTCCACGCACGTGAACTTATCGTGCGAACATTTACCTCGAGAGGTGCAATTCCGCTCGTCCGACCAATCTGAGCAGTCGCGATCACCGTCGCACAGCGAAGTTTTCGAGATGCACTTGCTATTGCCTTTGCATGGCAGCCTACCTTCCTCACAGCCTATCCGAGACGCACAGTTCTCCTCGTCCCAACCGTCTGAGCAGTCTCGGTAACCATCGCACAGCATATTTTCAATGATGCAGCTGCTGTTGTCTTTGCATGGGAACCTGAATTTTCCACAGCGTAATCCGGATTTACAGTCCCTCTCGTCCGAGCCGTCTGAACAGTCGCGGTAACCATCGCAGCGCCAAGCGCCTTTAATGCAGCGGCCATTGTCCACGCACGTGAACTTATCGTGCGAACATTTGCGTAGAGAGGTGCAATTCCGCTCGTCCGACCAATCTGAGGAGTCGCGATCACCGTCGCACAGCCAAGTTTTCGAGATGCACTTGCTATTGCCTTTGCATGGCAGCCTACCTTCCTCACAGCCTATCCGAGACGCACTGTTCTCCTCGTCCTAACCGTCTGAGCAGTCTCGGTAACCGTCGCACAGCATATTTTCAATGATGCAGCTGCTGTTTTCTTTGCATGGGAACCAGAATTTTCCACAGCGTAATCCGGATTTACAGTCCCTCTCGTCCGAGCCGTCTGAACAGTCGCGGTAACCATCGCAGCGCCAAGCGCCTTTAATGCAGCGGCCGTTGCCCACGCACGTGAACTTATCGTGCGAACATTTACGTAGAGAGGTGCAATTCCGCTCGTCCGACCAATCTGAGCAGTCGCGATCACCGTCGCACAGCCAAGTTTTCGAGATGCACTTGCTATTGTCTTTGCATGGCAGCCTACCTTCCTCACAGCCTATCCGAGACGCACAGTTCTCCTCGTCCCAACCGTCTGAGCAGTCTCGGTAACCGTCGCACAGCATATTTTCAATGATGCAGCTGCTGTTGTCTTTGCATGGGAACCTGAATTTTCCACAGCGTAATCCGGATTTACAGTCCCTCTCGTCCGAGCCGTCTGAACAGTCGCGGTAACCATCGCAGCGCCAAGCGCCTTTAATGCAGCGACCATTGTCCACGCACGTGAACTTATCGTGCGAACATTTCCATAGAGAGGTGCAATTCCGCTCGTCCGGCAAATCTGAGTTGTCGCGATCACCGTCGCACAGCCAAGTTTTCGAGATGCACTTGCTATTGTCTTTGCATGGCAGCCTACCTTCCTCACAGCCTATCCGAGACGCACAGTTCTCCTAGTCCCAACCACCTGAGCAGTCGCGGTAACGGTCACACAGCATATTTTCAATGATGCAGCTGCTGTTGTCTTTTCAAGAGAACCTGAATTTTCCACAGCGTAATCCGGATTTACAGTCCCTCTCGTCCGAGCCGTCTGAACAGTCGCGGTAACCATCGCAGCGCCAAGCGCCTTTAATGCAGCGGCCGTTGTCCACGCACGTGAACTTATCGTGGGAACATTTACGTAGAGAGGTGCAATTCCGCTCGTCCGACCAATCTGAGCAGTCGCGATCACCGTCGCACAGCCAAGTTTTCGAGATGCACTTGCTATTGTCTTTGCATGGCAGCCTACCTTCCTCACAGCCTATCCGAGACGCACAGTTCTCCTCGTCCCAACCGTCTGAGCAGTCTCGGTAACCGTCACACAGCATATTTTCAATGATGCAGCTGCTGTTGTCTTTGCATGGGAACCTGAATTTTCCACAGCGTAATCCGGATTTACAGTTCCTCTCGTCCGAGCCGTCTGAACAGTCGCGGTAACCATCGCAGCGCCAAGCGCCTTTAACGCAGCGGCCGTTGTCCACGCACGTGAACTTATCGTGCGAACGTTTACATAGAGAGGTGGAATTCCGCTCGTCCGACCAATCTGAGTAGTCGCGATCACCGTCGCACAGCCAAGTTTTCGAGATGCACTTGCTATTGTCTTTGCATGGCAGCCTACCTTCCTCACAGCCTATCAGAGACGCACAGTTCTCCCCGTCCCAACCATCTGAGCAGTCTCGGTAACCGTCACACAGCATATTTTAAATGATGCAGCTGCTGTTGTCTTTGCATGGGAACCTTAATTTTCCACAGCGTAATCCGGATTTACAGTCCGTCTCGTCCGAGCCGTCTGAACAGTCGCGGTAACCATCGCAGCGCCAAGCGCCTTTAATGCATCGGCTGTTGTCCACGCACTTGAACTTATCGTGCGAACATTTACGTAGAGAGGTGCAATTCCGCTCGTCCGACCAATCTGAGCAGTCGCGATCACCGTCGCACAGCCAAGTTTTCGAGATGCACTTGCTATTGTCTTTGCATGGCAGCCTACCTTCCTCACAGCCTATCCGAGACGCACAGTTCTCCTCGTCCCAACCGACTGAGCAGTCTCGGTAACCGTCACGCAGCATATTTTCAATGATGCAGCTGCTGTTGTCTTTGCATGGGAACCTGAATTTTCCACAGCGTAATCCGCATTTACAGTCCCTCTCGTCCGAGCCGTCTGAACAGTCGCGGTAACCATCGCAGCGCCAAGCGCCTTTAATGCAGCGGCCATTGCCCACGCACGTGAACTTATCGTGCGAACATTTACGTCGAGAGGTGCAATTCCGCTCGTCCGACCAATCTGAGCAGTCGCGATCACCGTCGGACAGCCGAGTTTTTGAGATGCACTTGCTATTGCCTTTGCATGGCAGCCTACCTTCCTCACAGCTTATCCGAGACGCACAGTTCTCCTCGTCCCAGCCGTCTGAGCAGTCTCGGTAACCGTCGCACAGCATATTTTCAATGATGCAGCTGCTGTTGTCTTTGCATGGGAACCTGAATTTTCCACAGCGTAATCCGGATTTACAGTCCCTCTCGTCCGAGCCGTCTGGACAGTCGCGGTAACCATCGCAGCGCCAAGCGCCTTTAATGCAGCGGACGTTGTCCACGCACGTGAACTTATCGTGCGAACATTTACGTAGAGAGGTGCAATTCCGCTCGTCCGACCAATCTGAGCAGTCGCGATCACCGTCGCACAGCCAAGTTTTCGAGATGCACTTGCTATTCTCTTTGCATGGCAGCCTACCTTCCTCACAGCCTATCCGAGACGCACAGTTCTCCTCGTCCCAACTGTCTGAGCAGTCTCGGTAACCGTCACACAGTATATTTTCAATGATGCAGCTGCTGTTGTCTTTGCATGGGAACCTGAATTTTCCACAGCGTAATCCGGATTTACAGTCCCTCTCGTCCGAGCCGTCTGAACAGTCGCGGTAGCCATCGCAGCACCAAGCGCCTTTAATGCAGCGGCCGTTGTCCACGCACGTGAACTTATCGTGCGAACATTTACCTCGAGAGGTGCAATTCCGCTCGTCCGACCAATCTGAGCAGTCGCGATCACCGTCGCACAGCGAAGTTTTCGAGATGCACTTGCTATTGCCTTTGCATGGCAGCCTACCTTCCTCACAGCCTATCCGAGACGCACAGTTCTCCTCGTCCCAACCGTCTGAGCAGTCTCGGTAACCGTCGCACAGCATATTTTCAATGATGCAGCTGCTGTTGTCTTTGCATGGGAACCTGAATTTTCCACAGCGTAATCCGGATTTACAGTCCCTCTCGTCCGAGCCGTCTGAACAGTCGCGGTAACCATCGCAGCGCCAAGGGCCTTTAATGCAGCGGCCATTGTCCACGCACGTGAACTTATCGTGCGAACATTTGCGTAGAGAGGTGCAATTCCGCTCGTCCGACCAATCTGAGCAGTCGCGATCACCGTTGCACAGCCAAGTTTTCGAGATGCACTTGCTATTGCCTTTGCATGGCAGCCTACCTTCCTCACAGCCTATCCGAGACGCACTGTTCTCCTCGTCCTAACCGTCTGAGCAGTCTCGGTAACCGTCGCACAGCATATTTTCAATGATGCAGCTGCTGTTTTCTTTGCATGGGAACCAGAATTTTCCACAGCGTAATCCGGATTTACAGTCCCTCTCGTCCGAGCCGTCTGAACAGTCGCGGTAACCATCGCAGCGCCAAGCGCCTTTAATGCAGCGGCCGTTGTCCACGCACGTGAACTTATCGTGCGAACATTTCCATAGAGAGGTGCAATTCCGCTCGTCCGGCAAATCTGAGTTGTCGCGATCACCGTCGCACAGCCAAGTTTTCGAGATGCACTTGCTATTGTCTTTGCATGGCAGCCTACCTTCCTCACAGCCTATCCGAGACGCACAGTTCTCCTAGTCCCAACCACCTGAGCAGTCGCGGTAACGGTCACACAGCATATTTTCAATGATGCAGCTGCTGTTGTCTTTTCAAGAGAACCTGAATTTTCCACAGCGTAATCCGGATTTACAGTCCCTCTCGTCCGAGCCGTCTGAACAGTCGCGGTAACCATCGCAGCGCCAAGCGCCTTTAATGCAGCGGCCGTTGTCCACGCACGTGAACTTATCGTGGGAACATTTACGTAGAGAGGTGCAATTCCGCTCGTCCGACCAATCTGAGCAGTCGCGATCACCGTCGCACAGCCAAGTTTTCGAGATGCACTTGCTATTGTCTTTGCATGGCAGCCTACCTTCCTCACAGCCTATCCGAGACGCACAGTTCTCCTCGTCCCAACCGTCTGAGCAGTCTCGGTAACCGTCACACAGCATATTTTCAATGATGCAGCTGCTGATGTCTTTGCATGGGAACCTGAATTTTCCACAGCGTAATCCGGATTTACAGTTCCTCTCGTCCGAGCCGTCTGAACAGTCGCGGTAACCATCGCAGCGCCAAGCGCCTTTAACGCAGCGGCCGTTGTCCACGCACGTGAACTTATCGTGCGAACATTTACGTAGAGAGGTGGAATTCCGCTCGTCCGACCAATCTGAGTAGTCGCGATCACCGTCGCACAGCCAAGTTTTCGAGATGCACTTGCTATTGTCTTTGCATGGCAGCCTACCTTCCTCACAGCCTATCAGAGATGCACAGTTCTCCCCGTCCCAACCATCTGAGCAGTCTCGGTAACCGTCACACAGCATATTTTAAATGATGCAGCTGCTGTTGTCTTTGCATGGGAACCTTAATTTTCCACAGCGTAATCCGGATTTACAGTCCCTCTCGTCCGAGCCGTCTGAACAGTCGCGGTAACCATCGCAGCGCCAAGCGCCTTTAATGCATCGGCCGTTGTCCACGCACTTGAACTTATCGTGCGAACATTTACGTAGAGAGGTGCAATTCCGCTCGTCCGACCAATCTGAGCAGTCGCGATCACCGTCGCACAGCCAAGTTTTCGAGATGCACTTGCTATTGTCTTTGCATGGCAGCCTACCTTCCTCACAGTCTATCCGAGACGCACAGTTCTCCTCGTCCCAACCGACTGAGCAGTCTCGGTAACCGTCACGCAGCATATTTTCAATGATGCAGCTGCTGTTGTCTTTGCATGGGAACCTGAATTTTCCACAGCGTAATCCGCATTTACAGTCCCTCTCGTCCGAGCCGTCTGAACAGTCGCGGTAACCAGCGCAGCGCCAAGCGCCTTTAATGCAGCGGCCGTTGTCCACGCACGTGAACTTATCGTGCGAACATTTACGTAGAGAGGTGCAATTCCGCTCGTCCGACCAATCTGAGTAGTCGCGATCACCGTCGCACAGCCAAGTTTTCGAGATGCACCTGCTATTGTCTTTGCATGGCAGCCTACCTTCCACACAGCCTATCCGAGACGCACAGTTCTCCTCGTCCGAACCGTCTGAGCAGTCGCGGTAACCGTCACACAGCATATTTTCAATGATGCAGCTGCTGTTGTCTTTGCATGGGATCCTGAATTTTCCACAGCGTAATCCGGATTTACAGTCCCTCTCGTCCGAGCCGTCTGAACAGTCGCGGTAACCATCGCAGTGCCAAGCGCCTTTAATGCATCGGCCGTTGTCCACGCACTTGAACTTATCGTGCGAACATTTACGTAGAGAGGTGCAATTCCGCTCGTCCGACCAATCGGAGCAGTCGCGATCACCTTCGCACAGCCAATTTTTCGAGATGCACTTGCTATTGTCTTTGCATGGCACCCTACCTTCCTCACAGCCTATCCGAGACGCACAGTTCTCCTCGTCCTAACCGTCTGAGCAGTCTCGGTAACCGTCGCACAGCATATTTTCAATGATGCAGCTGCTGTTGTCTTTGCATGGGAACCTGAATTTTCCACAGCGTAATCCGGATTTACAGTCCTTCTCGTCCGAGCCGTTTGAACAGTCGCGGTAACCATCGCAGCGCCAAGCGCCTTTAATGCAGCGGCCGTTGTCCACGCACGTGAACTTATCGTGCGAACATTTACGTAGAGAGGTGCAATTCCGCTCGTCCGACCAATCTGAGCAGTCGCGATCACCGTCGTACAGCCAAGTTTTCGAGATGCACTTGCTATTCTCTTTGCATGGCAGCCTACCTTCCTCACAGCCTATCCGAGACACACAGTTCTCCTCGTCCCAACCGTCTGAGCAGTCTCGGTAACCGTCACACGGCATATTTTCAATGATGCAGCTGCTGTTGTCTTTGCATGGGAACCTGAATTTTCCACAGCGTAATCCGGATTTACTGTCCCTCTCGTCCGAGCCGTCTGAACAGTCGCGGTAACCATCGCAGCGCCAAGCGCCTTTAATGCAGCGGCCATTGCCCACGCACGTGAACTTATCGTGCGAACATTTACGTCGAGAGGTGCAATTCCGCTCGTCCGACCAATCTGAGCAGTCGCGATCAGCGTCGGACAGCCGAGTTTTTGAGATGCACTTGCTATTGCCTTTGCATGGCAGCCTACCTTCCTCACAGCTTATCCGAGACGCACAGTTCTCCTCGTCCCAGCCGTCTGAGCAGTCTCGGTAACCGTCGCACAGCATATTTTCAATGATGCAGCTGCTGTTGTCTGCATGGGAACCTGAATTTTCCACAGCGTAATCCGGATTTACAGTCCCTCTCGTCCGAGCCGTCTGGACAGTCGCGGTAACCATCGCAGCGCCAAGCGCCTTTAATGCAGCGGACGTTGTCCACGCACGTGAACTTATCGTGCGAACATTTACGTAGAGAGGTGCAATTCCGCTCGTCCGACCAATCTGAGCAGTCGCGATCACCGTCGTACAGCCAAGTTTTCGAGATGCACTTGCTATTGTCTTTGCATGGCAGCCTACCTTCCTCACAGCCTATCCGAGACGCACAGTTCTCGTCCCAACCGTCTGAGCAGTCTCGGTAACCGTCGCGCAGCATATTTTCAATGATGCAGCTGCTGTTGTCTTTGCATGGGAACCTGAATTTTCCACAGCGTAATCCTGATTTACAGTCCCTCTCGTCCGAGCCGTCTGAACAGTCGCGGTAACCATCGCAGCGCCAAGCGCCTTTAATGCAGCGGCCGTTGTCCACGCACGTGAACTTATCGTGCGAACATTTACGTAGAGAGGTGCAATTCCGCTCGTCCGACCAATATTAGCAGTCGCGATCACCTTCGCACAGCCAAGTTTTCGAGATGCACTTGCTATTGTCTTTGCATGGCACCCTACCTTCCTCACAGCCTATCCGAGACGCACAGTTCTCCTCGTCCCAGCCGTCTGAGCAGTCTCGGTAACCGTCGCACAGCATATTTTCAATGATGCAGCTGCTGTTGTCTGCATGGGAACCTGAATTTTCCACAGCGTAATCCGGATTTACAGTCCCTCTCGTCCGAGCCGTCTGGACAGTCGCGGTAACCATCGCAGCGCCAAGCGCCTTTAATGCAGCGGACGTTGTCCACGCACGTGAACTTATCGTGCGAACATTTACGTAGAGAGGTGCAATTCCGCTCGTCCGACCAATCTGAGCAGTCGCGATCACCGTCGTACAGCCAAGTTTTCGAGATGCACTTGCTATTGTCTTTGCATGGCAGCCTACCTTCCTCACAGCCTATCCGAGACGCACAGTTCTCGTCCCAACCGTCTGAGCAGTCTCGGTAACCGTCGCGCAGCATATTTTCAATGATGCAGCTGCTGTTGTCTTTGCATGGGAACCTGAATTTTCCACAGCGTAATCCTGATTTACAGTCCCTCTCGTCCGAGCCGTCTGAACAGTCGCGGTAACCATCGCAGCGCTAAGCGCCTTTAATGCAGCGGCCGTTGTCCACGCACGTGAACTTATCGTGCGAACATTTACGTAGAGAGGTGCAATTCCGCTCGTCCGACCAATATTAGCAGTCGCGATCACCTTCGCACAGCCAAGTTTTCGAGATGCACTTGCTATTGTCTTTGCATGGCACCCTACCTTCCTCACAGCCTATCCGAGACGCACAGTTCTCGTCCCAACCGTCTGAGCAGTCTCGGTAACCGAAGCACAGCATATTTTCAATGATGCAGCTGCTGTTGTCTTTGCATGGGAACCTGAATTTTCCACAGCGTAATCCGGATTTACAGTCCCTCTCGTCCGAGCCGTCTGAACAGTCGCGGTAACCATCGCAGCGCCAAGCGCCTTTAATGCAGCGACCATTGTCCACGCACGTGAACTTATCGTGCGAACATTTGCGTAGAGAGGTGCAATTCCGCTCGTCCGACCAATCTGAGCAGTCGCGATCACCGTCGCACAGCCAAGTTTTCGAGATGCACTTGCTATTGCCTTTGCATGGCAGCCTACCTTCCTCACAGCCTATCCGAGACGCACAGTTCTCCTCGTCCTAACCGTCTGAGCAGTCTCGGTAACCGTCGCACAGCATATTTTCAATGATGCAGCTGCTGTTGTCTTTGCATGGGAACCTGAATTTTCCACAGCGTAATCCGGATTTACAGTCCTTCTCGTCCGAGCCGTCTGAACAGTCGCGGTAACCATCGCAGCGCCAAGCGCCTTTAATGCAGCGGCCGTTGTCCACGCACGTGAACTTATCGTGCGAACATTTACCTCGAGAGGTGCAATTCCGCTCGTCCGACCAATCTGAGCAGTCGCGATCACCGTCGCACAGCGAAGTTTTCGAGATGCACTTGCTATTGCCTTTGCATGGCAGCCTACCTTCCTCACAGCCTATCCGAGACGCACAGTTCTCCTCGTCCCAACCGTCTGAGCAGTCTCGGTAACCGTCGCACAGCATATTTTCAATGATGCAGCTGCTGTTGTCTTTGCATGGGAACCTGAATTTTCCACAGCGTAATCCGGATTTACAGTCCCTCTCGTCCGAGCCGTCTGAACAGTCGCGGTAACCATCGCAGCGCCAAGCGCCTTTAATGCAGCGGCCATTGTCCACGCACGTGAACTTATCGTGCGAACATTTGCGTAGAGAGGTGCAATTCCGCTCGTCCGACCAATCTGAGGAGTCGCGATCACCGTCGCACAGCCAAGTTTTCGAGATGCACTTGCTATTGCCTTTGCATGGCAGCCTACCTTCCTCACAGCCTATCCGAGACGCACTGTTCTCCTCGTCCTAACCGTCTGAGCAGTCTCGGTAACCGTCGCACAGCATATTTTCAATGATGCAGCTGCTGTTTTCTTTGCATGGGAACCAGAATTTTCCACAGCGTAATCCGGATTTACAGTCCCTCTCGTCCGAGCCGTCTGAACAGTCGCGGTAACCATCGCAGCGCCAAGCGCCTTTAATGCAGCGGCCGTTGCCCACGCACGTGAACTTATCGTGCGAACATTTACGTAGAGAGGTGCAATTCCGCTCGTCCGACCAATCTGAGCAGTCGCGATCACCGTCGCACAGCCAAGTTTTCGAGATGCACTTGCTATTGTCTTTGCATGGCAGCCTACCTTCCTCACAGCCTATCCGAGACGCACAGTTCTCCTCGTCCCAACCGTCTGAGCAGTCTCGGTAACCGTCGCACAGCATATTTTCAATGATGCAGCTGCTGTTGTCTTTGCATGGGAACCTGAATTTTCCACAGCGTAATCCGGATTTACAGTCCCTCTCGTCCGAGCCGTCTGAACAGTCGCGGTAACCATCGCAGCGCCAAGCGCCTTTAATGCAGCGACCATTGTCCACGCACGTGAACTTATCGTGCGAACATTTCCATAGAGAGGTGCAATTCCGCTCGTCCGGCAAATCTGAGTTGTCGCGATCACCGTCGCACAGCCAAGTTTTCGAGATGCACTTGCTATTGTCTTTGCATGGCAGCCTACCTTCCTCACAGCCTATCCGAGACACACAGTTCTCCTCGTCCCAACCGTCTGAGCAGTCTCGGTAACCGTCACACGGCATATTTTCAATGATGCAGCTGCTGTTGTCTTTGCATGGGAACCTGAATTTTCCACAGCGTAATCCGGATTTACTGTCCCTCTCGTCCGAGCCGTCTGAACAGTCGCGGTAACCATCGCAGCGCCAAGCGCCTTTAATGCAGCGGCCATTGCCCACGCACGTGAACTTATCGTGCGAACATTTACGTCGAGAGGTGCAATTCCGCTCGTCCGACCAATCTGAGCAGTCGCGATCAGCGTCGGACAGCCGAGTTTTTGAGATGCACTTGCTATTGCCTTTGCATGGCAGCCTACCTTCCTCACAGCTTATCCGAGACGCACAGTTCTCCTCGTCCCAGCCGTCTGAGCAGTCTCGGTAACCGTCGCACAGCATATTTTCAATGATGCAGCTGCTGTTGTCTGCATGGGAACCTGAATTTTCCACAGCGTAATCCTGATTTACAGTCCCTCTCGTCCGAGCCGTCTGAACAGTCGCGGTAACCATCGCAGCGCCAAGCGCCTTTAATGCAGCGGCCGTTGTCCACGCACGTGAACTTATCGTGCGAACATTTACGTAGAGAGGTGCAATTCCGCTCGTCCGACCAATATTAGCAGTCGCGATCACCTTCGCACAGCCAAGTTTTCGAGATGCACTTGCTATTGTCTTTGCATGGCACCCTACCTTCCTCACAGCCTATCCGAGACGCACAGTTCTCGTCCCAACCGTCTGAGCAGTCTCGGTAACCGAAGCACAGCATATTTTCAATGATGCAGCTGCTGTTGTCTTTGCATGGGAACCTGAATTTTCCACAGCGTAATCCGGATTTACAGTCCCTCTCGTCCGAGCCGTCTGAACAGTCGCGGTAACCATCGCAGCGCCAAGCGCCTTTAATGCAGCGACCATTGTCCACGCACGTGAACTTATCGTGCGAACATTTGCGTAGAGAGGTGCAATTCCGCTCGTCCGACCAATCTGAGCAGTCGCGATCACCGTCGCACAGCCAAGTTTTCGAGATGCACTTGCTATTGCCTTTGCATGGCAGCCTACCTTCCTCACAGCCTATCCGAGACGCACAGTTCTCCTCGTCCTAACCGTCTGAGCAGTCTCGGTAACCGTCGCACAGCATATTTTCAATGATGCAGCTGCTGTTGTCTTTGCATGGGAACCTGAATTTTCCACAGCGTAATCCGGATTTACAGTCCTTCTCGTCCGAGCCGTCTGAACAGTCGCGGTAACCATCGCAGCGCCAAGCGCCTTTAATGCAGCGGCCGTTGTCCACGCACGTGAACTTATCGTGCGAACATTTACCTCGAGAGGTGCAATTCCGCTCGTCCGACCAATCTGAGCAGTCGCGATCACCGTCGCACAGCGAAGTTTTCGAGATGCACTTGCTATTGCCTTTGCATGGCAGCCTACCTTCCTCACAGCCTATCCGAGACGCACAGTTCTCCTCGTCCCAACCGTCTGAGCAGTCTCGGTAACCGTCGCACAGCATATTTTCAATGATGCAGCTGCTGTTGTCTTTGCATGGGAACCTGAATTTTCCACAGCGTAATCCGGATTTACAGTCCCTCTCGTCCGAGCCGTCTGAACAGTCGCGGTAACCATCGCAGCGCCAAGCGCCTTTAATGCAGCGGCAATTGTCCACGCACGTGAACTTATCGTGCGAACATTTGCGTAGAGAGGTGCAATTCCGCTCGTCCGACCAATCTGAGGAGTCGCGATCACCGTCGCACAGCCAAGTTTTCGAGATGCACTTGCTATTGCCTTTGCATGGCAGCCTACCTTCCTCACAGCCTATCCGAGACGCACTGTTCTCCTCGTCCTAACCGTCTGAGCAGTCTCGGTAACCGTCGCACAGCATATTTTCAATGATGCAGCTGCTGTTTTCTTTGCATGGGAACCAGAATTTTCCACAGCGTAATCCGGATTTACAGTCCCTCTCGTCCGAGCCGTCTGAACAGTCGCGGTAACCATCGCAGCGCCAAGCGCCTTTAATGCAGCGGCCGTTGCCCACGCACGTGAACTTATCGTGCGAACATTTACGTAGAGAGGTGCAATTCCGCTCGTCCGACCAATCTGAGCAGTCGCGATCACCGTCGCACAGCCAAGTTTTCGAGATGCACTTGCTATTGTCTTTGCATGGCAGCCTACCTTCCTCACAGCCTATCCGAGACGCACAGTTCTCCTCGTCCCAACCGTCTGAGCAGTCTCGGTAACCGTCGCACAGCATATTTTCAATGATGCAGCTGCTGTTGTCTTTGCATGGGAACCTGAATTTTCCACAGCGTAATCCGGATTTACAGTCCCTCTCGTCCGAGCCGTCTGAACAGTCGCGGTAACCATCGCAGCGCCAAGCGCCTTTAATGCAGCGACCATTGTCCACGCACGTGAACTTATCGTGCGAACATTTCCATAGAGAGGTGCAATTCCGCTCGTCCGGCAAATCTGAGTTGTCGCGATCACCGTCGCACAGCCAAGTTTTCGAGATGCACTTGCTATTGTCTTTGCATGGCAGCCTACCTTCCTCACAGCCTATCCGAGACGCACAGTTCTCCTAGTCCCAACCACCTGAGCAGCCGCGGTAACGGTCACACAGCATATTTTCAATGATGCAGCTGCTGTTGTCTTTTCAAGAGAACCTGAATTTTCCACAGCGTAATCCGGATTTACAGTCCCTCTCGTCCGAGCCGTCTGAACAGTCGCGGTAACCATCGCAGCGCCAAGCGCCTTTAATGCAGCGGCCGTTGTCCACGCACGTGAACTTATCGTGCGAACATTTACGTAGAGAGGTGCAATTCCGCTCGTCCGACCAATCTGAGCAGTCGCGATCACCGTCGTACAGCCAAGTTTTCGAGATGCACTTGCTATTCTCTTTGCATGGCAGCCTACCTTCCTCACAGCCTATCCGAGACACACAGTTCTCCTCGTCCCAACCGTCTGAGCAGTCTCGGTAACCGTCACACGGCATATTTTCAATGATGCAGCTGCTGTTGTCTTTGCATGGGAACCTGAATTTTCCACAGCGTAATCCGGATTTACTGTCCCTCTCGTCCGAGCCGTCTGAACAGTCGCGGTAACCATCGCAGCGCCAAGCGCCTTTAATGCAGCGGCCATTGCCCACGCACGTGAACTTATCGTGCGAACATTTACGTCGAGAGGTGCAATTCCGCTCGTCCGACCAATCTGAGCAGTCGCGATCAGCGTCGGACAGCCGAGTTTTTGAGATGCACTTGCTATTGCCTTTGCATGGCAGCCTACCTTCCTCACAGCTTATCCGAGACGCACAGTTCTCCTCGTCCCAGCCGTCTGAGCAGTCTCGGTAACCGTCGCACAGCATATTTTCAATGATGCAGCTGCTGTTGTCTGCATGGGAACCTGAATTTTCCACAGCGTAATCCGGATTTACAGTCCCTCTCGTCCGAGCCGTCTGGACAGTCGCGGTAACCATCGCAGCGCCAAGCGCCTTTAATGCAGCGGACGTTGTCCACGCACGTGAACTTATCGTGCGAACATTTACGTAGAGAGGTGCAATTCCGCTCGTCCGACCAATCTGAGCAGTCGCGATCACCGTCGTACAGCCAAGTTTTCGAGATGCACTTGCTATTGTCTTTGCATGGCAGCCTACCTTCCTCACAGCCTATCCGAGACGCACAGTTCTCGTCCCAACCGTCTGAGCAGTCTCGGTAACCGTCGCGCAGCATATTTTCAATGATGCAGCTGCTGTTGTCTTTGCATGGGAACCTGAATTTTCCACAGCGTAATCCTGATTTACAGTCCCTCTCGTCCGAGCCGTCTGAACAGTCGCGGTAACCATCGCAGCGCCAAGCGCCTTTAATGCAGCGGCCGTTGTCCACGCACGTGAACTTATCGTGCGAACATTTACGTAGAGAGGTGCAATTCCGCTCGTCCGACCAATATTAGCAGTCGCGATCACCTTCGCACAGCCAAGTTTTCGAGATGCACTTGCTATTGTCTTTGCATGGCACCCTACCTTCCTCACAGCCTATCCGAGACGCACAGTTCTCGTCCCAACCGTCTGAGCAGTCTCGGTAACCGAAGCACAGCATATTTTCAATGATGCAGCTGCTGTTGTCTTTGCATGGGAACCTGAATTTTCCACAGCGTAATCCGGATTTACAGTCCCTCTCGTCCGAGCCGTCTGAACAGTCGCGGTAACCATCGCAGCGCCAAGCGCCTTTAATGCAGCGACCATTGTCCACGCACGTGAACTTATCGTGCGAACATTTGCGTAGAGAGGTGCAATTCCGCTCGTCCGACCAATCTGAGCAGTCGCGATCACCGTCGCACAGCCAAGTTTTCGAGATGCACTTGCTATTGCCTTTGCATGGCAGCCTACCTTCCTCACAGCCTATCCGAGACGCACAGTTCTCCTCGTCCTAACCGTCTGAGCAGTCTCGGTAACCGTCGCACAGCATATTTTCAATGATGCAGCTGCTGTTGTCTTTGCATGGGAACCTGAATTTTCCACAGCGTAATCCGGATTTACAGTCCTTCTCGTCCGAGCCGTCTGAACAGTCGCGGTAACCATCGCAGCGCCAAGCGCCTTTAATGCAGCGGCCGTTGTCCACGCACGTGAACTTATCGTGCGAACATTTACCTCGAGAGGTGCAATTCCGCTCGTCCGACCAATCTGAGCAGTCGCGATCACCGTCGCACAGCGAAGTTTTCGAGATGCACTTGCTATTGCCTTTGCATGGCAGCCTACCTTCCTCACAGCCTATCCGAGACGCACAGTTCTCCTCGTCCCAACCGTCTGAGCAGTCTCGGTAACCGTCGCACAGCATATTTTCAATGATGCAGCTGCTGTTGTCTTTGCATGGGAACCTGAATTTTCCACAGCGTAATCCGGATTTACAGTCCCTCTCGTCCGAGCCGTCTGAACAGTCGCGGTAACCATCGCAGCGCCAAGCGCCTTTAATGCAGCGGCCATTGTCCACGCACGTGAACTTATCGTGCGAACATTTGCGTAGAGAGGTGCAATTCCGCTCGTCCGACCAATCTGAGGAGTCGCGATCACCGTCGCACAGCCAAGTTTTCGAGATGCACTTGCTATTGCCTTTGCATGGCAGCCTACCTTCCTCACAGCCTATCCGAGACGCACTGTTCTCCTCGTCCTAACCGTCTGAGCAGTCTCGGTAACCGTCGCACAGCATATTTTCAATGATGCAGCTGCTGTTTTCTTTGCATGGGAACCAGAATTTTCCACAGCGTAATCCGGATTTACAGTCCCTCTCGTCCGAGCCGTCTGAACAGTCGCGGTAACCATCGCAGCGCCAAGCGCCTTTAATGCAGCGGCCGTTGCCCACGCACGTGAACTTATCGTGCGAACATTTACGTAGAGAGGTGCAATTCCGCTCGTCCGACCAATCTGAGCAGTCGCGATCACCGTCGCACAGCCAAGTTTTCGAGATGCACTTGCTATTGTCTTTGCATGGCAGCCTACCTTCCTCACAGCCTATCCGAGACGCACAGTTCTCCTCGTCCCAACCGTCTGAGCAGTCTCGGTAACCGTCGCACAGCATATTTTCAATGATGCAGCTGCTGTTGTCTTTGCATGGGAACCTGAATTTTCCACAGCGTAATCCGGATTTACAGTCCCTCTCGTCCGAGCCGTCTGAACAGTCGCGGTAACCATCGCAGCGCCAAGCGCCTTTAATGCAGCGACCATTGTCCACGCACGTGAACTTATCGTGCGAACATTTCCATAGAGAGGTGCAATTCCGCTCGTCCGGCAAATCTGAGTTGTCGCGATCACCGTCGCACAGCCAAGTTTTCGAGATGCACTTGCTATTGTCTTTGCATGGCAGCCTACCTTCCTCACAGCCTATCCGAGACGCACAGTTCTCCTAGTCCCAACCACCTGAGCAGTCGCGGTAACGGTCACACAGCATATTTTCAATGATGCAGCTGCTGTTGTCTTTTCAAGAGAACCTGAATTTTCCACAGCGTAATCCGGATTTACAGTCCCTCTCGTCCGAGCCGTCTGAACAGTCGCGGTAACCATCGCAGCGCCAAGCGCCTTTAATGCAGCGGCCGTTGTCCACGCACGTGAACTTATCGTGGGAACATTTACGTAGAGAGGTGCAATTCCGCTCGTCCGACCAATCTGAGCAGTCGCGATCACCGTCGCACAGCCAAGTTTTCGAGATGCACTTGCTATTGTCTTTGCATGGCAGCCTACCTTCCTCACAGCCTATCCGAGACGCACAGTTCTCCTCGTCCCAACCGTCTGAGCAGTCTCGGTAACCGTCACACAGCATATTTTCAATGATGCAGCTGCTGTTGTCTTTGCATGGGAACCTGAATTTTCCACAGCGTAATCCGGATTTACAGTTCCTCTCGTCCGAGCCGTCTGAACAGTCGCGGTAACCATCGCAGCGCCAAGCGCCTTTAACGCAGCGGCCGTTGTCCACGCACGTGAACTTATCGTGCGAACATTTACATAGAGAGGTGGAATTCCGCTCGTCCGACCAATCTGAGTAGTCGCGATCACCGTCGCACAGCCAAGTTTTCGAGATGCACTTGCTATTGTCTTTGCATGGCAGCCTACCTTCCTCACAGCCTATCAGAGACGCACAGTTCTCCCCGTCCCAACCATCTGAGCAGTCTCGGTAACCGTCACACAGCATATTTTAAATGATGCAGCTGCTGTTGTCTTTGCATGGGAACCTTAATTTTCCACAGCGTAATCCGGATTTACAGTCCGTCTCGTCCGAGCCGTCTGAACAGTCGCGGTAACCATCGCAGCGCCAAGCGCCTTTAATGCATCGGCTGTTGTCCACGCACTTGAACTTATCGTGCGAACATTTACGTAGAGAGGTGCAATTCCGCTCGTCCGACCAATCTGAGCAGTCGCGATCACCGTCGCACAGCCAAGTTTTCGAGATGCACTTGCTATTGTCTTTGCATGGCAGCCTACCTTCCTCACAGCCTATCCGAGACGCACAGTTCTCCTCGTCCCAACCGTCTGAGCAGTCTCGGTAACCGTCACACAGCATATTTTCAATGATGCAGCTGCTGTGGTCTTTGCATGGGAACCTGAATTTTCAACAGCGTAATCCGGATTTACAGTCCCTCTCGTCCGAGCCGTCTGAACAGTCGCGGTAACCATCGCAGCGCCAAGCGCCTTTAATGCAGCGGCCGTTGCCCACGCACGTGAACTTATCTTGCGAACATTTACGTCGAGAGGTGCAATTCCGCTCGTCCGACCAATCTGAGCAGTCGCGATCACCGTCGCACAGCCAAGTTTTGGGATGCACTTGCTATTGCCTTTGCATGGCAGCCTACCTTCCTCACAGCCTATCCGAGACGCACAGTTCTCCGCGTCCCAACCGTCTGAGCAGTCTCGGTAACCGTCGCGCAGCATATTTTCAATGATGCAGCTGTTGTTGTCTTTGCATGGGAACCTGAATTTTCCACAGCGTAATCCGGATTTACAGTCCCTCTCGTCCGAGCCGTCTGAACAGTCGCGGTAACCATCGCAGCGCCAAGCGCCTTTAATGCAGCGGCCGTTGTCCACGCACGTGAACTTATCGTGCGAACATTTGCGTAGAGAGGTGCAATTCCGCTCGTCCGACCAATCTGAGCAGTCGCGATCACCGTCGCACAGCCAAGTTTTCGAGATGCACTTGCTATTGCCTTTGCATGGCAGCCTACCTTCCTCACAGCCTATCCGAGACGCACAGTTCTCCTCGTCCTAACCGTCTGAGCAGTCTCGGTAACCGTCGCACAGCATATTTTCAATGATGCAGCTGCTGTTGTCTTTGCATGGGAACCTGAATTTTCCACAGCGTAATCCGGATTTACAGTCCCTCTCGTCCGAGCCGTCTGAACAGTCGCGGTAACCATCGCAGCGCCAAGCGCCTTTAATGCAGCGACCATTGTCCACGCACGTGAACTTATCGTGCGAACATTTCCATAGAGAGGTGCAATTCCGCTCGTCCGGCAAATCTGAGTTGTCGCGATCACCGTCGCACAGCCAAGTTTTCGATATGCACTTGCTATTGTCTTTGCATGGCAGCCTACCTTCCTCACAGCCTATCCGAGACGCACAGTTCTCCTAGTCCCAACCACCTGAGCAGTCGCGGTAACGGTCACACAGCATATTTTCAATGATGCAGCTGCTGTTGTCTTTTCATGAGAACCTGAATTTTGCACAGCGTAATCCGGATTTACAGTCCCTCTCGTCCGAGCCGTCTGAACAGTCGCGGTAACCATCGCAGCGCCAAGCGCCTTTAATGCAGCGGCCGTTGTCCACGCACGTGAACTTATCGTGGGAACATTTACGTAGAGAGGTGCAATTCCGCTCGTCCGACCAATCTGAGCAGTCGCGATCACCGTCGCACAGCCAAGTTTTCGAGATGCACTTGCTATTGTCTTTGCATGGCAGCCTACCTTCCTCACAGCCTATCCGAGACGCACAGTTCTCCTCGTCCCAACCGTCTGAGCAGTCTCGGTAACCGTCACACAGCATATTTTCAATGATGCAGCTGCTGTTGTCTTTGCATGGGAACCTGAATTTTCCACAGCGTAATCCGGATTTACAGTTCCTCTCGTCCGAGCCGTCTGAACAGTCGCGGTAACCATCGCAGCGCCAAGCGCCTTTAACGCAGCGGCCGTTGTCCACGCACGTGAACTTATCGTGCGAACATTTACGTAGAGAGGTGGAATTCCGCTCGTCCGACCAATCTGAGTAGTCGCGATCACCGTCGCACAGCCAAGTTTTCGAGATGCACTTGCTATTGTCTTTGCATGGCAGCCTACCTTCCTCACAGCCTATCAGAGACGCACAGTTCTCCCCGTCCCAACCATCTGAGCAGTCTCGGTAACCGTCACACAGCATATTTTAAATGATGCAGCTGCTGTTGTCTTTGCATGGGAACCTTAATTTTCCACAGCGTAATCCGGATTTACAGTCCCTCTCGTCCGAGCCGTCTGAACAGTCGCGGTAACCATCGCAGTGCCAAGCGCCTTTAATGCATCGGCCGTTGTCCACGCACTTGAACTTATCGTGCGAACATTTACGTAGAGAGGTGCAATTCCGCTCGTCCGACCAATCTGAGCAGTCGCGATCACCGTCGCACAGCCAAGTTTTCGAGATGCACTTGCTATTGTCTTTGCATGGCAGCCTACCTTCCTTACAGCCTATCCGAGACGCACAGTTCTCCTCGTCCCAACCGACTGAGCAGTCTCGGTAACCGTCACGCAGCATATTTTCAATGATGCAGCTGCTGTTGTCTTTGCATGGGAACCTGAATTTTCCACAGCGTAATCCGCATTTACAGTCCCTCTCGTCCGAGCCGTCTGAACAGTCGCGGTAACCAGCGCAGCGCCAAGCGCCTTTAATGCAGCGGCCGTTGTCCACGCACGTGAACTTATCGTGCGAACATTTACGTAGAGAGGTGCAATTCCGCTCGTCCGACCAATCTGAGTAGTCGCGATCACCGTCGCACAGCCAAGTTTTCGAGATGCACCTGCTATTGTCTTTGCATGGCAGCCTACCTTCCACACAGCCTATCCGAGACGCACAGTTCTCCTCGTCCGAACCGTCTGAGCAGTCGCGGTAACCGTCACACAGCATATTTTCAATGATGCAGCTGCTGTTGTCTTTGCATGGGATCCTGAATTTTCCACAGCGTAATCCGGATTTACAGTCCCTCTCGTCCGAGCCGTCTGAACAGTCGCGGTAACCATCGCAGTGCCAAGCGCCTTTAATGCATCGGCCGTTGTCCACGCACTTGAACTTATCGTGCGAACATTTACGTAGAGAGGTGCAATTCCGCTCGTCCGACCAATCGGAGCAGTCGCGATCACCGTCGCACAGCCAAGTTTTCGAGATGCACTTGCTATTGTCTTTGCATGGCAGCCTACCTTCCTCACAGCCTATCCGAGACGCAAAGTTCTCCTCGTCCCAACCGTCTGAGCAGTCTCGGTAAACGTCACACAGCATATTTTCAATGATGCAGCTGCTGTGGTCTTTGCATGGGAACCTGAATTTTCAACAGCGTAATCCGGATTTACAGTCCCTCTCGTCCGAGCCGTCTGAACAGTCGCGGTAACCATCGCACCGCCAAGCGCCTTTAATGCAGCGGCCGTTGCCCACGCACGTGAACTTATCGTGCGAACATTTACGTCGAAAGGTGCAATTCCGCTCGTCCGACCAATCTGAGCAGTCGCGATCACCGTCGCACAGCCAAGTTTTTGAGATGCACTTGCTATTGCCTTTGCATGGCAGCCTACCTTCCTCACAGCCTATCCGAGACGCACAGTTCTCCGCGTCCCAACCGTCTGAGCAGTCTCGGTAACCGTCGCGCAGCATATTTTCAATGATGCAGCTGTTGTTGTCTTTGCATGGGAACCTGAATTTTCCACAGCGTAATCCGGATTTACAGTCCCTCTCGTCCGAGCCGTCTGAACAGTCGCGGTAACCATCGCAGCGCCAAGCGCCTTTAATGCAGCGGCCGTTGTCCACGCACGTGAACTTATCGTGCGAACATTTGCGTAGAGAGGTGCAATTCCGCTCGTCCGACCAATCTGAGCAGTCGCGATCACCGTCGCACAGCCAAGTTTTCGAGATGCACTTGCTATTGTCTTTGCATGGCAGCCTACCTTCCTCACAGCTTATCCGAGACGCACAGTTCTCCTCGTCCCAACCGTCTGAACAGTCTCGGTAACCGTCGCACAGCATATTTTCAATGATGCAGCTGCTGTTGTCTTTGCATGGGAACCTGAATTTTCCACAGCGTAATCCGGATTTACAGTCCCTCTCGTCCGAGCCGTCTGGACAGTCGCGGTAACCATCGCAGCGCCAAGCGCCTTTAATGCAGCGGCCGTTGTCCACGCACGTGAACTTATCGTGCGAACATTTACGTAGAGAGGTGCAATTCCGCTCGTCCGACCAATCTGAGCAGTCGCGATCACCGTCGCACAGCCAAGTTTTCGAGATGCACTTGCTATTGTCTTTGCATGGCAGCCTACCTTCCTCACAGCCTATCCGAGATGCACAGTTCTCCTCGTCCCAACCGTCTGAGCAGTCTCGGTAACCGTCGCGCAGCATATTTTCAATGATGCAGCTGCTGTTGCCTTTGCATGGGAACCTGAATTTTCCACAGCGTAATCCGGATTTACAGTCCCTCTCGTCCGAGCCGTCTGAACAGTCGCGGTAACCATCGCAGCGCCAAGCGCCTTTAATGCAGCGGCCGTTGTCCACGCACGTGAACTTATCGTGCGAACATTTACGTAGAGAGGTGCAATTCCGCTCGTCCGACCAATATTAGCAGTCGCGATCACCTTCGCACAGCCAAGTTTTCGAGATGCACTTGCTATTGTCTTTGCATGGCACCCTACCTTCCTCACAGCCTATCCGAGACGCACAGTTCTCGTCCCAACCGTCTGAGCAGTCTCGGTAACCGTCGCACAGCATATTTTCAATGATGCAGCTGCTGTTGTCTTTGCATGGGAACCTGAATTTTCCACAGCGTAATCCGGATTTACAGTCCCTCTCGTCCGAGCCGTCTGAACAGTCGCGGTAACCATCGCAGCGCCAAGCGCCTTTAATGCAGCGACCATTGTCCACGCACGTGAACTTATCGTGCGAACATCTCCATAGAGAGGTGCAATTCCGCTCGTCTGGCAAATCTGAGTTGTCGCGATCACCGTCGCACAGCCAAGTTTTCGAGATGCACTTGCTATTGTCTTTGCATGGCAGCCTACCTTCCTCACAGCCTATCCGAGACGCACAGTTCTCCTAGTCCCAACCACCTGAGCAGTCGCGGTAACGGTCACACAGCATATTTTCAATGATGCAGCTGCTGTTGTCTTTTCATGAGAACCTGAATTTTCCACAGCGTAATCCGGATTTACAGTCCCTCTCGTCCGAGCCGTCTGAACAGTCGCGGTAACCATCGCAGCGCCAAGCGCCTTTAATGCAGCGGCCGTTGTCCACGCATGTGAACTTATCGTGGGAACATTTACGTAGAGAGGTGCAATTCCGCTCGTCCGACCAATCTGAGCAGTCGCGATCACCGTCGCACAGCCAAGTTTTCGAGATGCACTTGCTATTGTCTTTGCATGGCAGCCTACCTTCCTCACAGCCTATCCGAGACGCACAGTTCTCCTCGTCCCAACCGTCTGAGCAGTCTCGGTAACCGTCACACAGCATATTTTCAATGATGCAGCTGCTGTTGTCTTTGCATGGGAACCTGAATTTTCCACAGCGTAATCCGGATTTACAGTTCCTCTCGTCCGAGCCGTCTGAACAGTCGCGGTAACCATCGCAGCGCCAAGCGCCTTTAACGCAGCGGCCGTTGTCCACGCACGTGAACTTATCGTGCGAACATTTACGTAGAGAGGTGGAATTCCGCTCGTCCGACCAATCTGAGTAGTCGCGATCACCGTCGCACAGCCAAGTTTTCGAGATGCACTTGCTATTGTCTTTGCATGGCAGCCTACCTTCCTCACAGCCTATCAGAGACGCACAGTTCTCCCCGTCCCAACCATCTGAGCAGTCTCGGTAACCGTCACACAGCATATTTTAAATGATGCAGCTGCTGTTGTCTTTGCATGGGAACCTTAATTTTCCACAGCGTAATCCGGATTTACAGTCCCTCTCGTCCGAGCCGTCTGAACAGTCGCGGTAACCATCGCAGCGCCAAGCGCCTTTAATGCATCGGCCGTTGTCCACGCACTTGAACTTATCGTGCGAACATTTACATAGAGAGGTGCAATTCCGCTCGTCCGACCAATCTGAGCAGTCGCGATCACCGTCGCACAGCCAAGTTTTCGAGATGCACTTGCTATTGTCTTTGCATGGCAGCCTACCTTCCTCACAGCCTATCCGAGACGCACAGTTCTCCTCGTCCCAACCGACTGAGCAGTCTCGGTAACCGTCACGCAGCATATTTTCAATGATGCAGCTGCTGTTGTCTTTGCATGGGAACCTGAATTTTCCACAGCGTAATCCGCATTTACAGTCCCTCTCGTCCGAGCCGTCTGAACAGTCGCGGTAACCAGCGCAGCGCCAAGCGCCTTTAATGCAGCGGCCGTTGTCCACGCACGTGAACTTATCGTGCGAACATTTACGTAGAGAGGTGCAATTCCGCTCGTCCGACCAATCTGAGTAGTCGCGATCACCGTCGCACAGCCAAGTTTTCGAGATGCACCTGCTATTGTCTTTGCATGGCAGCCTACCTTCCACACAGCCTATCCGAGACGCACAGTTCTCCTCGTCCGAACCGTCTGAGCAGTCGCGGTAACCGTCACACAGCATATTTTCAATGATGCAGCTGCTGTTGTCTTTGCATGGGATCCTGAATTTTCCACAGCGTAATCCGGATTTACAGTCCCTCTCGTCCGAGCCGTCTGAACAGTCGCGGTAACCATCGCAGCGCAAAACGCCTTTAATGCAGCGGCCGTTGTCCACGCACGTGAACTTATCGTGCGAACATTTGCGTAGAGAGGTGCAATTCCGCTCGTCCGACCAATCTGAGCAGTCGCGATCACCGTCACACAGCCAAGTTTTCGAGATGCACTTGCTATTGCCTTTGCATGGCAGCCTACCTTCCTCACAGCCTATCCGAGACGCACAGTTCTCCTCGTCCTAACCGTCTGAGCAGTCTCGGTAACCGTCGCACAGCATATTTTCAATGATGCAGCTGCTGTTGTCTTTGCATGGGAACCTGAATTTTCCACAGCGTAATCCGGATTTACAGTCCCTCTCGTCCGAGCCGTCTGAACAGTCGCGGTAACCATCGCAGCGCCAAGCGCCTTTAATGCAGCGACCGTTGTCCACGCACCTGAACTTATCGTGCGAACATTTCCATAGAGAGGTGCAATTCCGCTCGTCCGGCAAATCTGAGTTGTCGCGATCACCGTCGCACAGCCAAGTTTTCGAGATGCACTTGCTATTGTCTTTGCATGCCAGCCTACCTTCCTCACAGCCTATCCGAGACGCACAGTTCTCCTAGTCCCAACCACCTGAGCAGTCGCGGTAACGGTCACACAGCATATTTTCAATGATGCAGCTGCTGTTGTCTTTTCATGAGAACCTGAATTTTCCACAGCGTAATCCGGATTTACAGTCCCTCTCGTCCGAGCCGTCTGAACAGTCGCGGTAACCATCGCAGCGCCAAGCGCCTTCAATGCAGCGGCCGTTGTCCACGCACGTGAACTTATCGTGGGAACATTTACGTAGAGAGGTGCAATGCCGCTCGTCCGACCAATCTGAGCAGTCGCGATCACCGTCGCACAGCCAAGTTTTCGAGATGCACTTGCTATTGTCTTTGCATGGCAGCCTACCTTCCTCACAGCCTATCCGAGACGCACAGTTCTCCTCGTCCCAACCGTCTGAGCAGTCTCGGTAACCGTCACACAGCATATTTTCAATGATGCAGCTGCTGTTGTGTTTGCATGGAAACCTGAATTTTCCACAGCGTAATCCGGATTTACAGTTCCTCTCGTCCGAGCCGTCTGAAAAGTCGCGGTAACCATCGCAGCGCCAAGCGCCTTTAACGCAGCGGCCGTTGTCCACGCACGTGAACTTATCGTGCGAACATTTACGTAGAGAGGTGGAATTCCGCTCGTCCGACCAATCTGAGTAGTCGCGATCACCGTCGCACAGCCAAGTTTTCGAGATGCACTTGCTATTGTCTTTGCATGGCAGCCTACCTTCCTCACAGCCTATCAGAGACGCACAGTTCTCCCCGTCCCAACCATCTGAGCAGTCTCGGTAACCGTCACACAGCATATTTTAAATGATGCAGCTGCTGTTGTCTTTGCATGGGAACCTTAATTTTCCACAGCGTAATCCGGATTTACAGTCCCTCTCGTCCGAGCCGTCTGAACAGTCGCGGTAACCATCGCAGCGCCAAGCGCCTTTAATGCATCGGCCGTTGTCCACGCACTTGAACTTATCGTGCGAACATTTACGTAGAGAGGTGCAATTCCGCTCGTCCGACCAATCTGAGCAGTCGCGATCACCGTCGCACAGCCAAGTTTTCGAGATGCACTTGCTATTGTCTTTGCATGGCACCCTACCTTCCTCACAGCCTATCCGAGACGCACAGTTCTCGTCCCAACCGTCTGAGCAGTCTCGGTAACCGTCGCACAGCATATTTTCAATGATGCAGCTGCTGTTGTCTTTGCATGGGAACCTGAATTTTCCACAGCGTAATCCGGATTTACAGTCCCTCTCGTCCGAGCCGTCTGAACAGTCGCGGTAACCATCGCAGCGCCAAGCGCCTTTAATGCAGCGACCATTGTCCACGCACGTGAACTTATCGTGCGAACATTTCCATGGAGAGGTGCAATTCCGCTCGTCCGGCAAATCTGAGTTGTCGCGATCACCGTCGCACAGCCAAGTTTTCGAGATGCACTTGCTATTGTCTTTGCATGGCAGCCTACCTTCCTCACAGCCTATCCGAGACGCACAGTTCTCCTAGTCCCAACCACCTGAGCAGTCGCGGTAACGGTCACACAGCATATTTTCAATGATGCAGCTGCTGTTGTCTTTTCATGAGAACCTGAATTTTCCACAGCGTAATCCGGATTTACAGTCCCTCTCGTCCGAGCCGTCTGAACAGTCGCGGTAACCATCGCAGCGCCAAGCGCCTTTAATGCAGCGGCCGTTGTCCACGCACGTGAACTTATCGTGGGAACATTTACGTAGAGAGGTGCAATTCCGCTCGTCCGACCAATCTGAGCAGTCGCGATCACCGTCGCACAGCCAAGTTTTCGAGATGCACTTGCTATTGTCTTTGCATGGCAGCCTACCTTCCTCACAGCCTATCCGAGACGCACAGTTCTCCTCGTCCCAACCGTCTGAGCAGTCTCGGTAACCGTCACACAGCATATTTTCAATGATGCAGCTGCTGTTGTCTTTGCATGGGAACCTGAATTTTCCACAGCGTAATCCGGATTTACAGTCCCTCTCGTCCGAGCCGTCTGGACAGTCGCGGTAACCATCGCAGCGCCAAGCGCCTTTAATGCAGCGGCCGTTGTCCACGCACGTGAACTTATCGTGCGAACATTTACGTAGAGAGGTGCAATTCCGCTCGTCCGACCAATCGGAGCAGTCGCGATCACCGTCGCACAGCCAAGTTTTCGAGATGCACTTGCTATTGTCTTTGCATGGCAGCCTACCTTCCTCACAGCCTATCCGAGACGCAAAGTTCTCCTCGTCCCAACCGTCTGAGCAGTCTCGGTAAACGTCACACAGCATATTTTCAATGATGCAGCTGCTGTGGTCTTTGCATGGGAACCTGAATTTTCAACAGCGTAATCCGGATTTACAGTCCCTCTCGTCCGAGCCGTCTGAACAGTCGCGGTAACCATCGCACCGCCAAGCGCCTTTAATGCAGCGGCCGTTGCCCACGCACGTGAACTTATCGTGCGAACATTTACGTCGAAAGGTGCAATTCCGCTCGTCCGACCAATCTGAGCAGTCGCGATCACCGTCGCACAGCCAAGTTTTTGAGATGCACTTGCTATTGCCTTTGCATGGCAGCCTACCTTCCTCACAGCCTATCCGAGACGCACAGTTCTCCGCGTCCCAACCGTCTGAGCAGTCTCGGTAACCGTCGCGCAGCATATTTTCAATGATGCAGCTGTTGTTGTCTTTGCATGGGAACCTGAATTTTCCACAGCGTAATCCGGATTTACAGTCCCTCTCGTCCGAGCCGTCTGAACAGTCGCGGTAACCATCGCAGCGCCAAGCGCCTTTAATGCAGCGGCCGTTGTCCACGCACGTGAACTTATCGTGCGAACATTTGCGTAGAGAGGTGCAATTCCGCTCGTCCGACCAATCTGAGCAGTCGCGATCACCGTCGCACAGCCAAGTTTTCGAGATGCACTTGCTATTGTCTTTGCATGGCAGCCTACCTTCCTCACAGCTTATCCGAGACGCACAGTTCTCCTCGTCCCAACCGTCTGAACAGTCTCGGTAACCGTCGCACAGCATATTTTCAATGATGCAGCTGCTGTTGTCTTTGCATGGGAACCTGAATTTTCCACAGCGTAATCCGGATTTACAGTCCCTCTCGTCCGAGCCGTCTGGACAGTCGCGGTAACCATCGCAGCGCCAAGCGCCTTTAATGCAGCGGCCGTTGTCCACGCACGTGAACTTATCGTGCGAACATTTACGTAGAGAGGTGCAATTCCGCTCGTCCGACCAATCTGAGCAGTCGCGATCACCGTCGCACAGCCAAGTTTTCGAGATGCACTTGCTATTGTCTTTGCATGGCAGCCTACCTTCCTCACAGCCTATCCGAGATGCACAGTTCTCCTCGTCCCAACCGTCTGAGCAGTCTCGGTAACCGTCGCGCAGCATATTTTCAATGATGCAGCTGCTGTTGCCTTTGCATGGGAACCTGAATTTTCCACAGCGTAATCCGGATTTACAGTCCCTCTCGTCCGAGCCGTCTGAACAGTCGCGGTAACCATCGCAGCGCCAAGCGCCTTTAATGCAGCGGCCGTTGTCCACGCACGTGAACTTATCGTGCGAACATTTACGTAGAGAGGTGCAATTCCGCTCGTCCGACCAATATTAGCAGTCGCGATCACCTTCGCACAGCCAAGTTTTCGAGATGCACTTGCTATTGTCTTTGCATGGCACCCTACCTTCCTCACAGCCTATCCGAGACGCACAGTTCTCGTCCCAACCGTCTGAGCAGTCTCGGTAACCGTCGCACAGCATATTTTCAATGATGCAGCTGCTGTTGTCTTTGCATGGGAACCTGAATTTTCCACAGCGTAATCCGGATTTACAGTCCCTCTCGTCCGAGCCGTCTGAACAGTCGCGGTAACCATCGCAGCGCCAAGCGCCTTTAATGCAGCGACCATTGTCCACGCACGTGAACTTATCGTGCGAACATCTCCATAGAGAGGTGCAATTCCGCTCGTCTGGCAAATCTGAGTTGTCGCGATCACCGTCGCACAGCCAAGTTTTCGAGATGCACTTGCTATTGTCTTTGCATGGCAGCCTACCTTCCTCACAGCCTATCCGAGACGCACAGTTCTCCTAGTCCCAACCACCTGAGCAGTCGCGGTAACGGTCACACAGCATATTTTCAATGATGCAGCTGCTGTTGTCTTTTCATGAGAACCTGAATTTTCCACAGCGTAATCCGGATTTACAGTCCCTCTCGTCCGAGCCGTCTGAACAGTCGCGGTAACCATCGCAGCGCCAAGCGCCTTTAATGCAGCGGCCGTTGTCCACGCATGTGAACTTATCGTGGGAACATTTACGTAGAGAGGTGCAATTCCGCTCGTCCGACCAATCTGAGCAGTCGCGATCACCGTCGCACAGCCAAGTTTTCGAGATGCACTTGCTATTGTCTTTGCATGGCAGCCTACCTTCCTCACAGCCTATCCGAGACGCACAGTTCTCCTCGTCCCAACCGTCTGAGCAGTCTCGGTAACCGTCACACAGCATATTTTCAATGATGCAGCTGCTGTTGTCTTTGCATGGGAACCTGAATTTTCCACAGCGTAATCCGGATTTACAGTTCCTCTCGTCCGAGCCGTCTGAACAGTCGCGGTAACCATCGCAGCGCCAAGCGCCTTTAACGCAGCGGCCGTTGTCCACGCACGTGAACTTATCGTGCGAACATTTACGTAGAGAGGTGGAATTCCGCTCGTCCGACCAATCTGAGTAGTCGCGATCACCGTCGCACAGCCAAGTTTTCGAGATGCACTTGCTATTGTCTTTGCATGGCAGCCTACCTTCCTCACAGCCTATCAGAGACGCACAGTTCTCCCCGTCCCAACCATCTGAGCAGTCTCGGTAACCGTCACACAGCATATTTTAAATGATGCAGCTGCTGTTGTCTTTGCATGGGAACCTTAATTTTCCACAGCGTAATCCGGATTTACAGTCCCTCTCGTCCGAGCCGTCTGAACAGTCGCGGTAACCATCGCAGCGCCAAGCGCCTTTAATGCATCGGCCGTTGTCCACGCACTTGAACTTATCGTGCGAACATTTACATAGAGAGGTGCAATTCCGCTCGTCCGACCAATCTGAGCAGTCGCGATCACCGTCGCACAGCCAAGTTTTCGAGATGCACTTGCTATTGTCTTTGCATGGCAGCCTACCTTCCTCACAGCCTATCCGAGACGCACAGTTCTCCTCGTCCCAACCGACTGAGCAGTCTCGGTAACCGTCACGCAGCATATTTTCAATGATGCAGCTGCTGTTGTCTTTGCATGGGAACCTGAATTTTCCACAGCGTAATCCGCATTTACAGTCCCTCTCGTCCGAGCCGTCTGAACAGTCGCGGTAACCAGCGCAGCGCCAAGCGCCTTTAATGCAGCGGCCGTTGTCCACGCACGTGAACTTATCGTGCGAACATTTACGTAGAGAGGTGCAATTCCGCTCGTCCGACCAATCTGAGTAGTCGCGATCACCGTCGCACAGCCAAGTTTTCGAGATGCACCTGCTATTGTCTTTGCATGGCAGCCTACCTTCCACACAGCCTATCCGAGACGCACAGTTCTCCTCGTCCGAACCGTCTGAGCAGTCGCGGTAACCGTCACACAGCATATTTTCAATGATGCAGCTGCTGTTGTCTTTGCATGGGATCCTGAATTTTCCACAGCGTAATCCGGATTTACAGTCCCTCTCGTCCGAGCCGTCTGAACAGTCGCGGTAACCATCGCAGCGCAAAACGCCTTTAATGCAGCGGCCGTTGTCCACGCACGTGAACTTATCGTGCGAACATTTGCGTAGAGAGGTGCAATTCCGCTCGTCCGACCAATCTGAGCAGTCGCGATCACCGTCACACAGCCAAGTTTTCGAGATGCACTTGCTATTGCCTTTGCATGGCAGCCTACCTTCCTCACAGCCTATCCGAGACGCACAGTTCTCGTCCTAACCGTCTGAGCAGTCTCGGTAACCGTCGCACAGCATATTTTCAATGATGCAGCTGCTGTTGTCTTTGCATGGGAACCTGAATTTTCCACAGCGTAATCCGGATTTACAGTCCCTCTCGTCCGAGCCGTCTGAACAGTCGCGGTAACCATCGCAGCGCCAAGCGCCTTTAATGCAGCGACCGTTGTCCACGCACCTGAACTTATCGTGCGAACATTTCCATAGAGAGGTGCAATTCCGCTCGTCCGGCAAATCTGAGTTGTCGCGATCACCGTCGCACAGCCAAGTTTTCGAGATGCACTTGCTATTGTCTTTGCATGCCAGCCTACCTTCCTCACAGCCTATCCGAGACGCACAGTTCTCCTAGTCCCAACCACCTGAGCAGTCGCGGTAACGGTCACACAGCATATTTTCAATGATGCAGCTGCTGTTGTCTTTTCATGAGAACCTGAATTTTCCACAGCGTAATCCGGATTTACAGTCCCTCTCGTCCGAGCCGTCTGAACAGTCGCGGTAACCATCGCAGCGCCAAGCGCCTTCAATGCAGCGGCCGTTGTCCACGCACGTGAACTTATCGTGGGAACATTTACGTAGAGAGGTGCAATGCCGCTCGTCCGACCAATCTGAGCAGTCGCGATCACCGTCGCACAGCCAAGTTTTCGAGATGCACTTGCTATTGTCTTTGCATGGCAGCCTACCTTCCTCACAGCCTATCCGAGACGCACAGTTCTCCTCGTCCCAACCGTCTGAGCAGTCTCGGTAACCGTCACACAGCATATTTTCAATGATGCAGCTGCTGTTGTGTTTGCATGGAAACCTGAATTTTCCACAGCGTAATCCGGATTTACAGTTCCTCTCGTCCGAGCCGTCTGAAAAGTCGCGGTAACCATCGCAGCGCCAAGCGCCTTTAACGCAGCGGCCGTTGTCCACGCACGTGAACTTATCGTGCGAACATTTACGTAGAGAGGTGGAATTCCGCTCGTCCGACCAATCTGAGTAGTCGCGATCACCGTCGCACAGCCAAGTTTTCGAGATGCACTTGCTATTGTCTTTGCATGGCAGCCTACCTTCCTCACAGCCTATCAGAGACGCACAGTTCTCCCCGTCCCAACCATCTGAGCAGTCTCGGTAACCGTCACACAGCATATTTTAAATGATGCAGCTGCTGTTGTCTTTGCATGGGAACCTTAATTTTCCACAGCGTAATCCGGATTTACAGTCCCTCTCGTCCGAGCCGTCTGAACAGTCGCGGTAACCATCGCAGCGCCAAGCGCCTTTAATGCATCGGCCGTTGTCCACGCACTTGAACTTATCGTGCGAACATTTACGTAGAGAGGTGCAATTCCGCTCGTCCGACCAATCTGAGCAGTCGCGATCACCGTCGCACAGCCAAGTTTTCGAGATGCACTTGCTATTGTCTTTGCATGGCACCCTACCTTCCTCACAGCCTATCCGAGACGCACAGTTCTCGTCCCAACCGTCTGAGCAGTCTCGGTAACCGTCGCACAGCATATTTTCAATGATGCAGCTGCTGTTGTCTTTGCATGGGAACCTGAATTTTCCACAGCGTAATCCGGATTTACAGTCCCTCTCGTCCGAGCCGTCTGAACAGTCGCGGTAACCATCGCAGCGCCAAGCGCCTTTAATGCAGCGACCATTGTCCACGCACGTGAACTTATCGTGCGAACATTTCCATGGAGAGGTGCAATTCCGCTCGTCCGGCAAATCTGAGTTGTCGCGATCACCGTCGCACAGCCAAGTTTTCGAGATGCACTTGCTATTGTCTTTGCATGGCAGCCTACCTTCCTCACAGCCTATCCGAGACGCACAGTTCTCCTAGTCCCAACCACCTGAGCAGTCGCGGTAACGGTCACACAGCATATTTTCAATGATGCAGCTGCTGTTGTCTTTTCATGAGAACCTGAATTTTCCACAGCGTAATCCGGATTTACAGTCCCTCTCGTCCGAGCCGTCTGAACAGTCGCGGTAACCATCGCAGCGCCAAGCGCCTTTAATGCAGCGGCCGTTGTCCACGCACGTGAACTTATCGTGGGAACATTTACGTAGAGAGGTGCAATTCCGCTCGTCCGACCAATCTGAGCAGTCGCGATCACCGTCGCACAGCCAAGTTTTCGAGATGCACTTGCTATTGTCTTTGCATGGCAGCCTACCTTCCTCACAGCCTATCCGAGACGCACAGTTCTCCTCGTCCCAACCGTCTGAGCAGTCTCGGTAACCGTCACACAGCATATTTTCAATGATGCAGCTGCTGTTGTCTTTGCATGGGAACCTGAATTTTCCACAGCGTAATCCGGATTTACAGTTCCTCTCGTCCGAGCCGTCTGAACAGTCGCGGTAACCATCGCAGCGCCAAGCGCCTTTAACGCAGCGGCCGTTGTCCACGCACGTGAACTTATCGTGCGAACATTTACGTAGAGAGGTGCAATTCCGCTCGTCCGACCAATCTGAGTAGTCGCGATCACCGTCGCACAGCCAAGTTTTCGAGATGCACCTGCTATTGTCTTTGCATGGCAGCCTACCTTCCACACAGCCTATCCGAGACGCACAGTTCTCCTCGTCCGAACCGTCTGAGCAGTCGCGGTAACCGTCACACAGCATATTTTCAATGATGCAGCTGCTGTTGTCTTTGCATGGGATCCTGAATTTTCCACAGCGTAATCCGGATTTACAGTCCCTCTCGTCCGAGCCGTCTGAACAGTCGCGGTAACCATCGCAGTGCCAAGCGCCTTTAATGCATCGGCCGTTGTCCACGCACTTGAACTTATCGTGCGAACATTTACGTAGAGAGGTGCAATTCCGCTCGTCCGACCAATCGGAGCAGTCGCGATCACCGTCGCACAGCCAAGTTTTCGAGATGCACTTGCTATTGTCTTTGCATGGCAGCCTACCTTCCTCACAGCCTATCCGAGACGCAAAGTTCTCCTCGTCCCAACCGTCTGAGCAGTCTCGGTAAACGTCACACAGCATATTTTCAATGATGCAGCTGCTGTGGTCTTTGCATGGGAACCTGAATTTTCAACAGCGTAATCCGGATTTACAGTCCCTCTCGTCCGAGCCGTCTGAACAGTCGCGGTAACCATCGCACCGCCAAGCGCCTTTAATGCAGCGGCCGTTGCCCACGCACGTGAACTTATCGTGCGAACATTTACGTCGAAAGGTGCAATTCCGCTCGTCCGACCAATCTGAGCAGTCGCGATCACCGTCGCACAGCCAAGTTTTTGAGATGCACTTGCTATTGCCTTTGCATGGCAGCCTACCTTCCTCACAGCCTATCCGAGACGCACAGTTCTCCGCGTCCCAACCGTCTGAGCAGTCTCGGTAACCGTCGCGCAGCATATTTTCAATGATGCAGCTGTTGTTGTCTTTGCATGGGAACCTGAATTTTCCACAGCGTAATCCGGATTTACAGTCCCTCTCGTCCGAGCCGTCTGAACAGTCGCGGTAACCATCGCAGCGCCAAGCGCCTTTAATGCAGCGGCCGTTGTCCACGCACGTGAACTTATCGTGCGAACATTTGCGTAGAGAGGTGCAATTCCGCTCGTCCGACCAATCTGAGCAGTCGCGATCACCGTCGCACAGCCAAGTTTTCGAGATGCACTTGCTATTGTCTTTGCATGGCAGCCTACCTTCCTCACAGCTTATCCGAGACGCACAGTTCTCCTCGTCCCAACCGTCTGAACAGTCTCGGTAACCGTCGCACAGCATATTTTCAATGATGCAGCTGCTGTTGTCTTTGCATGGGAACCTGAATTTTCCACAGCGTAATCCGGATTTACAGTCCCTCTCGTCCGAGCCGTCTGGACAGTCGCGGTAACCATCGCAGCGCCAAGCGCCTTTAATGCAGCGGCCGTTGTCCACGCACGTGAACTTATCGTGCGAACATTTACGTAGAGAGGTGCAATTCCGCTCGTCCGACCAATCTGAGCAGTCGCGATCACCGTCGCACAGCCAAGTTTTCGAGATGCACTTGCTATTGTCTTTGCATGGCAGCCTACCTTCCTCACAGCCTATCCGAGATGCACAGTTCTCCTCGTCCCAACCGTCTGAGCAGTCTCGGTAACCGTCGCGCAGCATATTTTCAATGATGCAGCTGCTGTTGCCTTTGCATGGGAACCTGAATTTTCCACAGCGTAATCCGGATTTACAGTCCCTCTCGTCCGAGCCGTCTGAACAGTCGCGGTAACCATCGCAGCGCCAAGCGCCTTTAATGCAGCGGCCGTTGTCCACGCACGTGAACTTATCGTGCGAACATTTACGTAGAGAGGTGCAATTCCGCTCGTCCGACCAATATTAGCAGTCGCGATCACCTTCGCACAGCCAAGTTTTCGAGATGCACTTGCTATTGTCTTTGCATGGCACCCTACCTTCCTCACAGCCTATCCGAGACGCACAGTTCTCGTCCCAACCGTCTGAGCAGTCTCGGTAACCGTCGCACAGCATATTTTCAATGATGCAGCTGCTGTTGTCTTTGCATGGGAACCTGAATTTTCCACAGCGTAATCCGGATTTACAGTCCCTCTCGTCCGAGCCGTCTGAACAGTCGCGGTAACCATCGCAGCGCCAAGCGCCTTTAATGCAGCGACCATTGTCCACGCACGTGAACTTATCGTGCGAACATCTCCATAGAGAGGTGCAATTCCGCTCGTCTGGCAAATCTGAGTTGTCGCGATCACCGTCGCACAGCCAAGTTTTCGAGATGCACTTGCTATTGTCTTTGCATGGCAGCCTACCTTCCTCACAGCCTATCCGAGACGCACAGTTCTCCTAGTCCCAACCACCTGAGCAGTCGCGGTAACGGTCACACAGCATATTTTCAATGATGCAGCTGCTGTTGTCTTTTCATGAGAACCTGAATTTTCCACAGCGTAATCCGGATTTACAGTCCCTCTCGTCCGAGCCGTCTGAACAGTCGCGGTAACCATCGCAGCGCCAAGCGCCTTTAATGCAGCGGCCGTTGTCCACGCATGTGAACTTATCGTGGGAACATTTACGTAGAGAGGTGCAATTCCGCTCGTCCGACCAATCTGAGCAGTCGCGATCACCGTCGCACAGCCAAGTTTTCGAGATGCACTTGCTATTGTCTTTGCATGGCAGCCTACCTTCCTCACAGCCTATCCGAGACGCACAGTTCTCCTCGTCCCAACCGTCTGAGCAGTCTCGGTAACCGTCACACAGCATATTTTCAATGATGCAGCTGCTGTTGTCTTTGCATGGGAACCTGAATTTTCCACAGCGTAATCCGGATTTACAGTTCCTCTCGTCCGAGCCGTCTGAACAGTCGCGGTAACCATCGCAGCGCCAAGCGCCTTTAACGCAGCGGCCGTTGTCCACGCACGTGAACTTATCGTGCGAACATTTACGTAGAGAGGTGGAATTCCGCTCGTCCGACCAATCTGAGTAGTCGCGATCACCGTCGCACAGCCAAGTTTTCGAGATGCACTTGCTATTGTCTTTGCATGGCAGCCTACCTTCCTCACAGCCTATCAGAGACGCACAGTTCTCCCCGTCCCAACCATCTGAGCAGTCTCGGTAACCGTCACACAGCATATTTTAAATGATGCAGCTGCTGTTGTCTTTGCATGGGAACCTTAATTTTCCACAGCGTAATCCGGATTTACAGTCCCTCTCGTCCGAGCCGTCTGAACAGTCGCGGTAACCATCGCAGCGCCAAGCGCCTTTAATGCATCGGCCGTTGTCCACGCACTTGAACTTATCGTGCGAACATTTACATAGAGAGGTGCAATTCCGCTCGTCCGACCAATCTGAGCAGTCGCGATCACCGTCGCACAGCCAAGTTTTCGAGATGCACTTGCTATTGTCTTTGCATGGCAGCCTACCTTCCTCACAGCCTATCCGAGACGCACAGTTCTCCTCGTCCCAACCGACTGAGCAGTCTCGGTAACCGTCACGCAGCATATTTTCAATGATGCAGCTGCTGTTGTCTTTGCATGGGAACCTGAATTTTCCACAGCGTAATCCGCATTTACAGTCCCTCTCGTCCGAGCCGTCTGAACAGTCGCGGTAACCAGCGCAGCGCCAAGCGCCTTTAATGCAGCGGCCGTTGTCCACGCACGTGAACTTATCGTGCGAACATTTACGTAGAGAGGTGCAATTCCGCTCGTCCGACCAATCTGAGTAGTCGCGATCACCGTCGCACAGCCAAGTTTTCGAGATGCACCTGCTATTGTCTTTGCATGGCAGCCTACCTTCCACACAGCCTATCCGAGACGCACAGTTCTCCTCGTCCGAACCGTCTGAGCAGTCGCGGTAACCGTCACACAGCATATTTTCAATGATGCAGCTGCTGTTGTCTTTGCATGGGATCCTGAATTTTCCACAGCGTAATCCGGATTTACAGTCCCTCTCGTCCGAGCCGTCTGAACAGTCGCGGTAACCATCGCAGCGCAAAACGCCTTTAATGCAGCGGCCGTTGTCCACGCACGTGAACTTATCGTGCGAACATTTGCGTAGAGAGGTGCAATTCCGCTCGTCCGACCAATCTGAGCAGTCGCGATCACCGTCACACAGCCAAGTTTTCGAGATGCACTTGCTATTGCCTTTGCATGGCAGCCTACCTTCCTCACAGCCTATCCGAGACGCACAGTTCTCCTCGTCCTAACCGTCTGAGCAGTCTCGGTAACCGTCGCACAGCATATTTTCAATGATGCAGCTGCTGTTGTCTTTGCATGGGAACCTGAATTTTCCACAGCGTAATCCGGATTTACAGTCCCTCTCGTCCGAGCCGTCTGAACAGTCGCGGTAACCATCGCAGCGCCAAGCGCCTTTAATGCAGCGACCGTTGTCCACGCACCTGAACTTATCGTGCGAACATTTCCATAGAGAGGTGCAATTCCGCTCGTCCGGCAAATCTGAGTTGTCGCGATCACCGTCGCACAGCCAAGTTTTCGAGATGCACTTGCTATTGTCTTTGCATGCCAGCCTACCTTCCTCACAGCCTATCCGAGACGCACAGTTCTCCTAGTCCCAACCACCTGAGCAGTCGCGGTAACGGTCACACAGCATATTTTCAATGATGCAGCTGCTGTTGTCTTTTCATGAGAACCTGAATTTTCCACAGCGTAATCCGGATTTACAGTCCCTCTCGTCCGAGCCGTCTGAACAGTCGCGGTAACCATCGCAGCGCCAAGCGCCTTCAATGCAGCGGCCGTTGTCCACGCACGTGAACTTATCGTGGGAACATTTACGTAGAGAGGTGCAATGCCGCTCGTCCGACCAATCTGAGCAGTCGCGATCACCGTCGCACAGCCAAGTTTTCGAGATGCACTTGCTATTGTCTTTGCATGGCAGCCTACCTTCCTCACAGCCTATCCGAGACGCACAGTTCTCCTCGTCCCAACCGTCTGAGCAGTCTCGGTAACCGTCACACAGCATATTTTCAATGATGCAGCTGCTGTTGTGTTTGCATGGAAACCTGAATTTTCCACAGCGTAATCCGGATTTACAGTTCCTCTCGTCCGAGCCGTCTGAAAAGTCGCGGTAACCATCGCAGCGCCAAGCGCCTTTAACGCAGCGGCCGTTGTCCACGCACGTGAACTTATCGTGCGAACATTTACGTAGAGAGGTGGAATTCCGCTCGTCCGACCAATCTGAGTAGTCGCGATCACCGTCGCACAGCCAAGTTTTCGAGATGCACTTGCTATTGTCTTTGCATGGCAGCCTACCTTCCTCACAGCCTATCAGAGACGCACAGTTCTCCCCGTCCCAACCATCTGAGCAGTCTCGGTAACCGTCACACAGCATATTTTAAATGATGCAGCTGCTGTTGTCTTTGCATGGGAACCTTAATTTTCCACAGCGTAATCCGGATTTACAGTCCCTCTCGTCCGAGCCGTCTGAACAGTCGCGGTAACCATCGCAGCGCCAAGCGCCTTTAATGCATCGGCCGTTGTCCACGCACTTGAACTTATCGTGCGAACATTTACGTAGAGAGGTGCAATTCCGCTCGTCCGACCAATCTGAGCAGTCGCGATCACCGTCGCACAGCCAAGTTTTCGAGATGCACTTGCTATTGTCTTTGCATGGCACCCTACCTTCCTCACAGCCTATCCGAGACGCACAGTTCTCGTCCCAACCGTCTGAGCAGTCTCGGTAACCGTCGCACAGCATATTTTCAATGATGCAGCTGCTGTTGTCTTTGCATGGGAACCTGAATTTTCCACAGCGTAATCCGGATTTACAGTCCCTCTCGTCCGAGCCGTCTGAACAGTCGCGGTAACCATCGCAGCGCCAAGCGCCTTTAATGCAGCGACCATTGTCCACGCACGTGAACTTATCGTGCGAACATTTCCATGGAGAGGTGCAATTCCGCTCGTCCGGCAAATCTGAGTTGTCGCGATCACCGTCGCACAGCCAAGTTTTCGAGATGCACTTGCTATTGTCTTTGCATGGCAGCCTACCTTCCTCACAGCCTATCCGAGACGCACAGTTCTCCTAGTCCCAACCACCTGAGCAGTCGCGGTAACGGTCACACAGCATATTTTCAATGATGCAGCTGCTGTTGTCTTTTCATGAGAACCTGAATTTTCCACAGCATAATCCGGATTTACAGTCCCTCTCGTCCGAGCCGTCTGAACAGTCGCGGTAACCATCGCAGCGCCAAGCGCCTTTAATGCAGCGGCCGTTGTCCACGCACGTGAACTTATCGTGGGAACATTTACGTAGAGAGGTGCAATTCCGCTCGTCCGACCAATCTGAGCAGTCGCGATCACCGTCGCACAGCCAAGTTTTCGAGATGCACTTGCTATTGTCTTTGCATGGCAGCCTACCTTCCTCACAGCCTATCCGAGACGCACAGTTCTCCTCGTCCCAACCGTCTGAGCAGTCTCGGTAACCGTCACACAGCATATTTTCAATGATGCAGCTGCTGTTGTCTTTGCATGGGAACCTGAATTTTCCACAGCGTAATCCGGATTTACAGTTCCTCTCGTCCGAGCCGTCTGAACAGTCGCGGTAACCATCGCAGCGCCAAGCGCCTTTAACGCAGCGGCCGTTGTCCACGCACGTGAACTTATCGTGCGAACATTTACGTAGAGAGGTGGAATTCCGCTCGTCCGACCAATCTGAGTAGTCGCGATCACCGTCGCACAGCCAAGTTTTCGAGATGCACTTGCTATTGTCTTTGCATGGCAGCCTACCTTCCTCACAGCCTATCAGAGACGCACAGTTCTCCCCGTCCCAACCATCTGAGCAGTCTCGGTAACCGTCACACAGCATATTTTAAATGATGCAGCTGCTGTTGTCTTTGCATGGGAACCTTAATTTTCCACAGCGTAATCCGGATTTACAGTCCCTCTCGTCCGAGCCGTCTGAACAGTCGCGGTAACCATCGCAGCGCCAAGCGCCTTTAATGCATCGGCCGTTGTCCACGCACTTGAACTTATCGTGCGAACATTTACGTAGAGAGGTGCAATTCCGCTCGTCCGACCAATCTGAGCAGTCGCGATCACCGTCGCACAGCCAAGTTTTCGAGATGCACTTGCTATTGTCTTTGCATGGCAGCCTACCTTCCTCACAGCCTATCCGAGACGCACAGTTCTCCTCGTCCCAACCGACTGAGCAGTCTCGGTAACCGTCACGCAGCATATTTTCAATGATGCAGCTGCTGTTGTCTTTGCATGGGAACCTGAATTTTCCACAGCGTAATCCGCATTTACAGTCCCTCTCGTCCGAGCCGTCTGAACAGTCGCGGTAACCAGCGCAGCGCCAAGCGCCTGTAATGCAGCGGCCGTTGTCCACGCACGTGAACTTATCGTGCGAACATTTACGTAGAGAGGTGCAATTCCGCTCGTCCGACCAATCTGAGTAGTCGCGATCACCGTCGCACAGCCAAGTTTTCGAGATGCACCTGCTATTGTCTTTGCATGGCAGCCTACCTTCCTCACAGCCTATCCGAGACGCACAGTTCTCCTCGTCCTAACCGTCTGAGCAGTCTCGGTAACCGTCGCACAGCATATTTTCAATGATGCAGCTGCTGTTGTCTTTGCATGGGAACCTGAATTTTCCACAGCGTAATCCGGATTTACAGTCCCTCTCGTCCGAGCCGTCTGAACAGTCGCGGTAACCATCGCAGCGCCAAGCGCCTTTAATGCAGCGACCGTTGTCCACGCACCTGAACTTATCGTGCGAACATTTCCATAGAGAGGTGCAATTCCGCTCGTCCGGCAAATCTGAGTTGTCGCGATCACCGTCGCACAGCCAAGTTTTCGAGATGCACTTGCTATTGTCTTTGCATGCCAGCCTACCTTCCTCACAGCCTATCCGAGACGCACAGTTCTCCTAGTCCCAACCACCTGAGCAGTCGCGGTAACGGTCACACAGCATATTTTCAATGATGCAGCTGCTGTTGTCTTTTCATGAGAACCTGAATTTTCCACAGCGTAATCCGGATTTACAGTCCCTCTCGTCCGAGCCGTCTGAACAGTCGCGGTAACCATCGCAGCGCCAAGCGCCTTCAATGCAGCGGCCGTTGTCCACGCACGTGAACTTATCGTGGGAACATTTACGTAGAGAGGTGCAATGCCGCTCGTCCGACCAATCTGAGCAGTCGCGATCACCGTCGCACAGCCAAGTTTTCGAGATGCACTTGCTATTGTCTTTGCATGGCAGCCTACCTTCCTCACAGCCTATCCGAGACGCACAGTTCTCCTCGTCCCAACCGTCTGAGCAGTCTCGGTAACCGTCACACAGCATATTTTCATTGATGCAGCTGCTGTTGTGTTTGCATGGAAACCTGAATTTTCCACAGCGTAATCCGGATTTACAGTTCCTCTCGTCCGAGCCGTCTGAAAAGTCGCGGTAACCATCGCAGCGCCAAGCGCCTTTAACGCAGCGGCCGTTGTCCACGCACGTGAACTTATCGTGCGAACATTTACGTAGAGAGGTGGAATTCCGCTCGTCCGACCAATCTGAGTAGTCGCGATCACCGTCGCACAGCCAAGTTTTCGAGATGCACTTGCTATTGTCTTTGCATGGCAGCCTACCTTCCTCACAGCCTATCAGAGACGCACAGTTCTCCCCGTCCCAACCATCTGAGCAGTCTCGGTAACCGTCACACAGCATATTTTAAATGATGCAGCTGCTGTTGTCTTTGCATGGGAACCTTAATTTTCCACAGCGTAATCCGGATTTACAGTCCCTCTCGTCCGAGCCGTCTGAACAGTCGCGGTAACCATCGCAGCGCCAAGCGCCTTTAATGCATCGGCCGTTGTCCACGCACTTGAACTTATCGTGCGAACATTTACGTAGAGAGGTGCAATTCCGCTCGTCCGACCAATCTGAGCAGTCGCGATCACCGTCGCACAGCCAAGTTTTCGAGATGCACTTGCTATTGTCTTTGCATGGCACCCTACCTTCCTCACAGCCTATCCGAGACGCACAGTTCTCGTCCCAACCGTCTGAGCAGTCTCGGTAACCGTCGCACAGCATATTTTCAATGATGCAGCTGCTGTTGTCTTTGCATGGGAACCTGAATTTTCCACAGCGTAATCCGGATTTACAGTCCCTCTCGTCCGAGCCGTCTGAACAGTCGCGGTAACCATCGCAGCGCCAAGCGCCTTTAATGCAGCGACCATTGTCCACGCACGTGAACTTATCGTGCGAACATTTCCATAGAGAGGTGCAATTCCGCTCGTCCGGCAAATCTGAGTTGTCGCGATCACCGTCGCACAGCCAAGTTTTCGAGATGCACTTGCTATTGTCTTTGCATGGCAGCCTACCTTCCTCACAGCCTATCCGAGACGCACAGTTCTCCTAGTCCCAACCACCTGAGCAGTCGCGGTAACGGTCACACAGCATATTTTCAATGATGCAGCTGCTGTTGTCTTTTCATGAGAACCTGAATTTTCCACAGCGTAATCCGGATTTACAGTCCCTCTCGTCCGAGCCGTCTGAACAGTCGCGGTAACCATCGCAGCGCCAAGCGCCTTTAATGCAGCGGCCGTTGTCCACGCACGTGAACTTATCGTGGGAACATTTACGTAGAGAGGTGCAATTCCGCTCGTCCGACCAATCTGAGCAGTCGCGATCACCGTCGCACAGCCAAGTTTTCGAGATGCACTTGCTATTGTCTTTGCATGGCAGCCTACCTTCCTCACAGCCTATCCGAGACGCACAGTTCTCCTCGTCCCAACCGTCTGAGCAGTCTCGGTAACCGTCACACAGCATATTTTCAATGATGCAGCTGCTGTTGTCTTTGCATGGGAACCTGAATTTTCCACAGCGTAATCCGGATTTACAGTTCCTCTCGTCCGAGCCGTCTGAACAGTCGCGGTAACCATCGCAGCGCCAAGCGCCTTTAACGCAGCGGCCGTTGTCCACGCACGTGAACTTATCGTGCGAACATTTACGTAGAGAGGTGGAATTCCGCTCGTCCGACCAATCTGAGTAGTCGCGATCACCGTCGCACAGCCAAGTTTTCGAGATGCACTTGCTATTGTCTTTGCATGGCAGCCTACCTTCCTCACAGCCTATCAGAGACGCACAGTTCTCCCCGTCCCAACCATCTGAGCAGTCTCGGTAACCGTCACACAGCATATTTTAAATGATGCAGCTGCTGTTGTCTTTGCATGGGAACCTTAATTTTCCACAGCGTAATCCGGATTTACAGTCCCTCTCGTCCGAGCCGTCTGAACAGTCGCGGTAACCATCGCAGCGCCAAGCGCCTTTAATGCATCGGCCGTTGTCCACGCACTTGAACTTATCGTGCGAACATTTACGTAGAGAGGTGCAATTCCGCTCGTCCGACCAATCTGAGCAGTCGCGATCACCGTCGCACAGCCAAGTTTTCGAGATGCACTTGCTATTGACTTTGCATGGCAGCCTACCTTCCTCACAGCCTATCCGAGACGCACAGTTCTCCTCGTCCCAACCGACTGAGCAGTCTCGGTAACCGTCACGCAGCATATTTTCAATGATGCAGCTGCTGTTGTCTTTGCATGGGAACCTGAATTTTCCACAGCGTAATCCGCATTTACAGTCCCTCTCGTCCGAGCCGTCTGAACAGTCGCGGTAACCAGCGCAGCGCCAAGCGCCTGTAATGCAGCGGCCGTTGTCCACGCACGTGAACTTATCGTGCGAACATTTACGTAGAGAGGTGCAATTCCGCTCGTCCGACCAATCTGAGTAGTCGCGATCACCGTCGCACAGCCAAGTTTTCGAGATGCACCTGCTATTGTCTTTGCATGGCAGCCTACCTTCCACACAGCCTATCCGAGACGCACAGTTCTCCTCGTCCGAACCGTCTGAGCAGTCGCGGTAACCGTCACACAGCATATTTTCAATGATGCAGCTGCTGTTGTCTTTGCATGGGATCCTGAATTTTCCACAGCGTAATCCGGATTTACAGTCCCTCTCGTCCGAGCCGTCTGAACAGTCGCGGTAACCATCGCAGTGCCAAGCGCCTTTAATGCATCGGCCGTTGTCCACGCACTTGAACTTATCGTGCGAACATTTACGTAGAGAGGTGCAATTCCGCTCGTCCGACCAATCGGAGCAGTCGCGATCACCGTCGCACAGCCAAGTTTTCGAGATGCACTTGCTATTGTCTTTGCATGGCAGCCTACCTTCCTCACAGCCTATCCGAGACGCACAGTTCTCCTCGTCCCAACCGTCTGAGCAGTCTCGGTAACCGTCACACAGCATATTTTCAATGATGCAGCTGCTGTGGTCTTTGCATGGGAACCTGAATTTTCAACAGCGTAATCCGGATTTACAGTCCCTCTCGTCCGAGCCGTCTGAACAGTCGCGGTAACCATCGCAGCGCCAAGCGCCTTTAATGCAGCGGCCGTTGCCCACGCACGTGAACTTATCGTGCGAACATTTACGTCGAGAGGTGCAATTCCGCTCGTCCGACCAATCTGAGCAGTCGCGATCACCGTCGCACAGCCAAGTTTTTGAGATGCACTTGCTATTGCCTTTGCATGGCAGCCTACCTTCCTCACAGCCTATCCGAGACGCACAGTTCTCCGCGTCCCAACCGTCTGAGCAGTCTCGGTAACCGTCGCGCAGCATATTTTCAATGATGCAGCTGTTGTTGTCTTTGCATGGGAACCTGAATTTTCCACAGCGTAATCCGGATTTACAGTCCCTCTCGTCCGAGCCGTCTGAACAGTCGCGGTAACCATCGCAGCGCCAAGCGCCTTTAATGCAGCGGCCGTTGTCCACGCACGTGAACTTATCGTGCGAACATTTGCGTAGAGAGGTGCAATTCCGCTCGTCCGACCAATCTGAGCAGTCGCGATCACCGTCGCACAGCCAAGTTCTCGAGATGCACTTGCTATTGCCTTTGCATGGCAGCCTACCTTCCTCACAGCCTATCCGAGACGCACAGTTCTCCTCGTCCTAACCGTCTGAGCAGTCTCGGTAACCGTCGCACAGCATATTTTCAATGATGCAGCTGCTGTTGTCTTTGCATGGGAACCTGAATTTTCCACAGCGTAATCCGGATTTACAGTCCCTCTCGTCCGAGCCGTCTGAACAGTCGCGGTAACCATCGCAGCGCCAAGCGCCTTTAATGCAGCGGCCGTTGTCCACGCACGTGAACTTATCGTGGAAACATTTACGTAGAGAGGTGCAATTCCGCTCGTCCGACCAATCTGAGCAGTCGCGATCACCGTCGCACAGCCAAGTTTTCGAGATGCACTTGCTATTGTCTTTGCATGGCAGCCTACCTTCCTCACAGCCTATCCGAGACGCACAGTTCTCCTCGTCCCAACCGTCTGAGCAGTCTCGGTAACCGTCACACAGCATATTTTCAATGATGCAGCTGCTGTTGTCTTTGCATGGGAACCTGAATTTTCCACAGCGTAATCCGGATTTACAGTTCCTCTCGTCCAAGCCGTCTGAACAGTCGCGGTAACCATCGCAGCGCCAAGCGCCTTTAACGCAGCGGGCGTTGTCCACGCACGTGAACTTATCGTGCGAACATTTACGTAGAGAGGTGGAATTCCGCTCGTCCGACCAATCTGAGTAGTCGCGATCACCGTCGCACAGCCAAGTTTTCGAGATGCACTTGCTATTGTCTTTGCATGGCAGCCTACCTTCCTCACAGCCTATCCGAGACGCACAGTTCTCCTCGTCCCAACCGACTGAGCAGTCTCGGTAACCGTCACGCAGCATATTTTCAATGATGCAGCTGCTGTTGTCTTTGCATGGGAACCTGAATTTTCCACAGCGTAATCCGCATTTACAGTCCCTCTCGTCCGAGCCGTCTGAACAGTCGCGGTAACCAGCGCAGCGCCAAGCGCCTTTAATGCAGCGGCCGTTGTCCACGCACGTGAACTTATCGTGCGAACATTTACATAGAGAGGTGCAATTCCGCTCGTCCGACCAATCTGAGTAGTCGCGATCACCGTCGCACAGCCAAGTTTTCGAGATGCACCTGCTATTGTCTTTGCATGGCAGCCTACCTTCCACACAGCCTATCCGAGACGCACAGTTCTCCTCGTCCGAACCGTCTGAGCAGTCGCGGTAAACGTCACACAGCATATTTTCAATGATGCAGCTGCTGTTGTCTTTGCATGGGATCCTGAATTTTCCACAGCGTAATCCGGATTTACAGTCCCTCTCGTCCGAGCCGTCTGAACAGTCGCGGTAACCATCGCAGTGCCAAGCGCCTTTAATGCATCGGCCGTTGTCCACGCACTTGAACTTATCGTGCGAACATTTACGTAGAGAGGTGCAATTCCGCTCGTCCGACCAATCGGAGCAGTCGCGATCACCGTCGCACAGCCAAGTTTTCGAGATGCACTTGCTATTGTCTTTGCATGGCAGCCTACCTTCCTCACAGCCTATCCGAGACGCACAGTTCTCCTCGTCCCAACCGTCTGAGCAGTCTCGGTAACCGTCACACAGCATATTTTCAATGATGCAGCTGCTGTGGTCTTTGCATGGGAACCTGAATTTTCAACAGCGTAATCCGGATTTACAGTCCCCCTCGTCCGAGCCGTCTGAACAGTCGCGGTAACCATCGCAGCGCCAAGCGCCTTTAATGCAGCGGCCGTTGCCCACGCACGTGAACTTATCGTGCGAACATTTACGTCGAGAGGTGCAATTCCGCTCGTCCGACCAATCTGAGCAGTCGCGATCACCGTCGCACAGCCAAGTTTTTGAGATTGACTTGCTATTGCCTTTGCATGGCAGCCTACCTTCCTCACAGCCTATCCGAGACGCACAGTTCTCCGCGTCCCAACCATCTGAGCAGTCTCGGTAACCGTCGCGCAGCATATTTTCAATGATGCAGCTGTTGTTGTCTTTGCATGGGAACCTGAATTTTCCACAGCGTAATCCGGATTTACAGTCCCTCTCGTCCGAGCCGTCTGAACAGTCGCGGTAACCATCGCAGCGCCAAGCGCCTTTAATGCAGCGGCCGTTGTCCACGCACGTGAACTTATCGTGCGAACATTTGCGTAGAGAGGTGCAATTCCGCTCGTCCGACCAATCTGAGCAGTCGCGATCACCGTCGCACAGCCAAGTTTTCGAGATGCACTTGCTATTGCCTTTGCATGGCAGCCTACCTTCCTCACAGCCTATCCGAGACGCACAGTTCTCCTCGTCCTAACCGTCTGAGCAGTCTCGGTAACCGTCGCACAGCATATTTTCAATGATGCAGCTGCTGTTGTCTTTGCATGGGAACCTGAATTTTCCACAGCGTAATCCGGATTTACAGTCCTTCTCGTCCGAGCCGTCTGAACAGTCGCGGTAACCATCGCAGCGCCAAGCGCCTTTAATGCAGCGGCCGTTGTCCACGCACGTGAACTTATCGTGCGAACATTTACGCAGAGAGGTGCAATTCCGCTCGTCCGACCAATCTGAGCAGTCGCGATCACCGTCGTACAGCCAAGTTTTCGAGATGCACTTGCTATTCTCTTTGCATGGCAGCCTACCTTCCTCACAGCCTATCCGAGACACACAGTTCTCCTCGTCCCAACCGTCTGAGCAGTCTCGGTAACCGTCACACGGCATATTTTCAATGATGCAGCTGCTGTTGTCTTTGCATGGGAACCTGAATTTTCCACAGCGTAATCCGGATTTACTGTCCCTCTCGTCCGAGCCGTCTGAACAGTCGCGGTAACCATCGCAGCGCCAAGCGCCTTTAATGCAGCGGCCGTTGTCCACGCACGTGAACTTATCGTGCGAACATTTACGTAGAGAGGTGCAATTCCGCTCGTCCGACCAATCTGAGCAGTCGCGATCACCGTCGCACAGCTAAGTTTTCGAGATGCACTTGCTATTCTCTTTGCATGGCAGCCTACCTTCCTCACAGCCTATCCGAGACGCACAATTCTCCTCGTCCTAACCGTCTGAGCAGTCTCGGTAACCGTCGCACAGCATATTTTCAATGATGCAGCTGCTGTTGTCTTTGCATGGGAACCTGAATTTTCCACAGCGTAATCCGGATTTACAGTCCCTCTCGTCCGAGCCGTCTGAACAGTCGCGGTAACCATCGCAGCGCCAAGCGCCTTTAATGCAGCGGCCGTTGTCCACGCACGTGAACTTATCGTGCGAACATTTACGTAGAGAGGTGCAATTCCGCTCGTCCGACCAATCTGAGCAGTCGCGATCACCGTCGCACAGCCAAGTTTTCGAGATGCACTTGCTATTCTCTTTGCATGGCAGCCTACCTTCCTCACAGCCTATCCGAGACGCACAGTTCTCCTCGTCCCAACCGTCTGAGCAGTCTCGGTAACCGTCACACAGCATATTTTCAATGATGCAGCTGCTGTGGTCTTTGCATGGGAACCTGAATTTTCCACAGCGTAATCCGGATTTACAGTCCCTCTCGTCCGAGCCGTCTGGACAGTCGCGGTAACCATCGCAGCGCCAAGCGCCTTTAATGCAGCGGCCGTTGTCCACGCACGTGAACTTATCGTGCGAACATTTACGTAGAGAGGTGCAATTCCGCTCGTCCGACCAATCTGAGCAGTCGCGATCACCGTCGCACAGCCAAGTTTTCGAGATGCACTTGCTATTGCCTTTGCATGGCAGCCTACCTTCCTCACAGCCTATCCGAGACGCACAGTTCTCCTAGTCCCAACCACCTGAGCAGTCGCGGTAACGGTCACACAGCATATTTTCAATGATGCAGCTGCTGTTGTCTTTTCATGAGAACCTGAATTTTCCACAGCGTAATCCGGATTTACAGTCCCTCTCGTCCGAGCCGTCTGAACAGTCGCGGTAACCATCGCAGCGCCAAGCGCCTTTAATGCAGCGGCCGTTGTCCACGCATGTGAACTTATCGTGGGAACATTTACGTAGAGAGGTGCAATTCCGCTCGTCCAACCAATCTGAGCAGTCGCGATCACCGTCGCACAGCCAAGTTTTCGAGATGCACTTGCTATTGTCTTTGCATGGCAGCCTACCTTCCTCACAGCCTATCCGAGACGCACAGTTCTCCTCGTCCCAACCGTCTGAGCAGTCTCGGTAACCGTCACACAGCATATTTTCAATGATGCAGCTGCTGTTGTCTTTGCATGGGAACCTGAATTTTCCACAGCGTAATCCGGATTTACAGTTCCTCTCGTCCGAGCCGTCTGAACAGTCGCGGTAACCATCGCAGCGCCAAGCGCCTTTAACGCAGCGGCCGTTGTCCACGCACGTGAACTTATCGTGCGAACATTTACGTAGAGAGGTGGAATTCCGCTCGTCCGACCAATCTGAGTAGTCGCGATCACCGTCGCACAGCCAAGTTTTCGAGATGCACTTGCTATTGTCTTTGCATGGCAGCCTACCTTCCTCACAGCCTATCCGAGACGCACAGTTCTCCTCGTCCCAACCGACTGAGCAGTCTCGGTAACCGTCACGCAGCATATTTTCAATGATGCAGCTGCTGTTGTCTTTGCATGGGAACCTGAATTTTCCACAGCGTAATCCGCATTTACAGTCCCTCTCGTCCGAGCCGTCTGAACAGTCGCGGTAACCAGCGCAGCGCCAATCGCCTGTAATGCAGCGGCCGTTGTCCACGCACGTGAACTTATCGTGCGAACATTTACGTAGAGAGGTGCAATTCCGCTCGTCCGACCAATCTGAGTAGTCGCGATCACCGTCGCACAGCCAAGTTTTCGAGATGCACCTGCTATTGTCTTTGCATGGCAGCCTACCTTCCACACAGCCTATCCGAGACGCACAGTTCTCCTCGTCCGAACCGTCTGAGCAGTCGCGGTAACCGTCACACAGCATATTTTCAATGATGCAGCTGCTGTTGTCTTTGCATGGGATCCTGAATTTTCCACAGCGTAATCCGGATTTACAGTCCCTCTCGTCCGAGCCGTCTGAACAGTCGCGGTAACCATCGCAGCGCCAAGCGCCTTTAATGCAGCGGCCGTTGCCCACGCACGTGAACTTATCGTGCGAACATTTACGTCGAGAGGTGCAATTCCGCTCGTCCGACCAATCTGAGCAGTCGCGATCACCGTCGCACAGCCAAGTTTTTGAGATTGACTTGCTATTGCCTTTGCATGGCAGCCTACCTTCCTCACAGCCTATCCGAGACGCACAGTTCTCCGCGTCCCAACCATCTGAGCAGTCTCGGTAACCGTCGCGCAGCATATTTTCAATGATGCAGCTGTTGTTGTCTTTGCATGGGAACCTGAATTTTCCACAGCGTAATCCGGATTTACAGTCCCTCTCGTCCGAGCCGTCTGAACAGTCGCGGTAACCATCGCAGCGCCAAGCGCCTTTAACGCAGCGGGCGTTGTCCACGCACGTGAACTTATCGTGCGAACATTTACGTAGAGAGGTGGAATTCCGCTCGTCCGACCAATCTGAGTAGTCGCGATCACCGTCGCACAGCCAAGTTTTCGAGATGCACTTGCTATTGTCTTTGCATGGCAGCCTACCTTCCTCACAGCCTATCCGAGACGCACAGTTCTCCTCGTCCCAACCGACTGAGCAGTCTCGGTAACCGTCACGCAGCATATTTTCAATGATGCAGCTGCTGTTGTCTTTGCATGGGAACCTGAATTTTCCACAGCGTAATCCGCATTTACAGTCCCTCTCGTCCGAGCCGTCTGAACAGTCGCGGTAACCAGCGCAGCGCCAAGCGCCTTTAATGCAGCGGCCGTTGTCCACGCACGTGAACTTATCGTGCGAACATTTACATAGAGAGGTGCAATTCCGCTCGTCCGACCAATCTGAGTAGTCGCGATCACCGTCGCACAGCCAAGTTTTCGAGATGCACCTGCTATTGTCTTTGCATGGCAGCCTACCTTCCACACAGCCTATCCGAGACGCACAGTTCTCCTCGTCCGAACCGTCTGAGCAGTCGCGGTAAACGTCACACAGCATATTTTCAATGATGCAGCTGCTGTTGTCTTTGCATGGGATCCTGAATTTTCCACAGCGTAATCCGGATTTACAGTCCCTCTCGTCCGAGCCGTCTGAACAGTCGCGGTAACCATCGCAGTGCCAAGCGCCTTTAATGCATCGGCCGTTGTCCACGCACTTGAACTTATCGTGCGAACATTTACGTAGAGAGGTGCAATTCCGCTCGTCCGACCAATCGGAGCAGTCGCGATCACCGTCGCACAGCCAAGTTTTCGAGATGCACTTGCTATTGTCTTTGCATGGCAGCCTACCTTCCTCACAGCCTATCCGAGACGCAGAGTTCTCCTCGTCCCAACCGTCTGAGCAGTCTCGGTAACCGTCACACAGCATATTTTCAATGATGCAGCTGCTGTGGTCTTTGCATGGGAACCTGAATTTTCAACAGCGTAATCCGGATTTACAGTCCCTCTCGTCCGAGCCGTCTGAACAGTCGCGGTAACCATCGCAGCGCCAAGCGCCTTTAATGCAGCGGCCGTTGCCCACGCACGTGAACTTATCGTGCGAACATTTACGTCGAGAGGTGCAATTCCGCTCGTCCGACCAATCTGAGCAGTCGCGATCACCGTCGCACAGCCAAGTTTTTGAGATTGACTTGCTATTGCCTTTGCATGGCAGCCTACCTTCCTCACAGCCTATCCGAGACGCACAGTTCTCCGCGTCCCAACCATCTGAGCAGTCTCGGTAACCGTCGCGCAGCATATTTTCAATGATGCAGCTGTTGTTGTCTTTGCATGGGAACCTGAATTTTCCACAGCGTAATCCGGATTTACAGTCCCTCTCGTCCGAGCCGTCTGAACAGTCGCGGTAACCATCGCAGCGCCAAGCGCCTTTAATGCAGCGGCCGTTGTCCACGCACGTGAACTTATCGTGCGAACATTTGCGTAGAGAGGTGCAATTCCGCTCGTCCGACCAATCTGAGCAGTCGCGATCACCGTCGCACAGCCAAGTTTTCGAGATGCACTTGCTATTGCCTTTGCATGGCAGCCTACCTTCCTCACAGCCTATCCGAGACGCACAGTTCTCCTCGTCCTAACCGTCTGAGCAGTCTCGGTAACCGTCGCACAGCATATTTTCAATGATGCAGCTGCTGTTGTCTTTGCATGGGAACCTGAATTTTCCACAGCGTAATCCGGATTTACAGTCCTTCTCGTCCGAGCCGTCTGAACAGTCGCGGTAACCATCGCAGCGCCAAGCGCCTTTAATGCAGCGGCCGTTGTCCACGCACGTGAACTTATCGTGCGAACATTTACGCAGAGAGGTGCAATTCCGCTCGTCCGACCAATCTGAGCAGTCGCGATCACCGTCGTACAGCCAAGTTTTCGAGATGCACTTGCTATTCTCTTTGCATGGCAGCCTACCTTCCTCACAGCCTATCCGAGACACACAGTTCTCCTCGTCCCAACCGTCTGAGCAGTCTCGGTAACCGTCACACGGCATATTTTCAATGATGCAGCTGCTGTTGTCTTTGCATGGGAACCTGAATTTTCCACAGCGTAATCCGGATTTACTGTCCCTCTCGTCCGAGCCGTCTGAACAGTCGCGGTAACCATCGCAGCGCCAAGCGCCTTTAATGCAGCGGCCGTTGTCCACGCACGTGAACTTATCGTGCGAACATTTACGTAGAGAGGTGCAATTCCGCTCGTCCGACCAATCTGAGCAGTCGCGATCACCGTCGCACAGCTAAGTTTTCGAGATGCACTTGCTATTCTCTTTGCATGGCAGCCTACCTTCCTCACAGCCTATCCGAGACGCACAATTCTCCTCGTCCTAACCGTCTGAGCAGTCTCGGTAACCGTCGCACAGCATATTTTCAATGATGCAGCTGCTGTTGTCTTTGCATGGGAACCTGAATTTTCCACAGCGTAATCCGGATTTACAGTCCCTCTCGTCCGAGCCGTCTGAACAGTCGTGGTAACCATCGCAGCGCCAAGCGCCTTTAATGCAGCGGCCGTTGTCCACGCACGTGAACTTATCGTGCGAACATTTACGTAGAGAGGTGCAATTCCGCTCGTCCGACCAATCTGAGCAGTCGCGATCACCGTCGCACAGCCAAGTTTTCGAGATGCACTTGCTATTCTCTTTGCATGGCAGCCTACCTTCCTCACAGCCTATCCGAGACGCACAGTTCTCCTCGTCCCAACCGTCTGAGCAGTCTCGGTAACCGTCACACAGCATATTTTCAATGATGCAGCTGCTGTGGTCTTTGCATGGGAACCTGAATTTTCCACAGCGTAATCCGGATTTACAGTCCCTCTCGTCCGAGCCGTCTGGACAGTCGCGGTAACCATCGCAGCGCCAAGCGCCTTTAATGCAGCGGCCGTTGTCCACGCACGTGAACTTATCGTGCGAACATTTACGTAGAGAGGTGCAATTCCGCTCGTCCGACCAATCTGAGCAGTCGCGATCACCGTCGCACAGCCAAGTTTTCGAGATGCACTTGCTATTGCCTTTGCATGGCAGCCTACCTTCCTCACAGCCTATCCGAGACGCACAGTTCTCCTAGTCCCAACCACCTGAGCAGTCGCGGTAACGGTCACACAGCATATTTTCAATGATGCAGCTGCTGTTGTCTTTTCATGAGAACCTGAATTTTCCACAGCGTAATCCGGATTTACAGTCCCTCTCGTCCGAGCCGTCTGAACAGTCGCGGTAACCATCGCAGCGCCAAGCGCCTTTAATGCAGCGGCCGTTGTCCACGCATGTGAACTTATCGTGGGAACATTTACGTAGAGAGGTGCAATTCCGCTCGTCCAACCAATCTGAGCAGTCGCGATCACCGTCGCACAGCCAAGTTTTCGAGATGCACTTGCTATTGTCTTTGCATGGCAGCCTACCTTCCTCACAGCCTATCCGAGACGCACAGTTCTCCTCGTCCCAACCGTCTGAGCAGTCTCGGTAACCGTCACACAGCATATTTTCAATGATGCAGCTGCTGTTGTCTTTGCATGGGAACCTGAATTTTCCACAGCGTAATCCGGATTTACAGTTCCTCTCGTCCGAGCCGTCTGAACAGTCGCGGTAACCATCGCAGCGCCAAGCGCCTTTAACGCAGCGGCCGTTGTCCACGCACGTGAACTTATCGTGCGAACATTTACGTAGAGAGGTGGAATTCCGCTCGTCCGACCAATCTGAGTAGTCGCGATCACCGTCGCACAGCCAAGTTTTCGAGATGCACTTGCTATTGTCTTTGCATGGCAGCCTACCTTCCTCACAGCCTATCCGAGACGCACAGTTCTCCTCGTCCCAACCGACTGAGCAGTCTCGGTAACCGTCACGCAGCATATTTTCAATGATGCAGCTGCTGTTGTCTTTGCATGGGAACCTGAATTTTCCACAGCGTAATCCGCATTTACAGTCCCTCTCGTCCGAGCCGTCTGAACAGTCGCGGTAACCAGCGCAGCGCCAATCGCCTGTAATGCAGCGGCCGTTGTCCACGCACGTGAACTTATCGTGCGAACATTTACGTAGAGAGGTGCAATTCCGCTCGTCCGACCAATCTGAGTAGTCGCGATCACCGTCGCACAGCCAAGTTTTCGAGATGCACCTGCTATTGTCTTTGCATGGCAGCCTACCTTCCACACAGCCTATCCGAGACGCACAGTTCTCCTCGTCCGAACCGTCTGAGCAGTCGCGGTAACCGTCACACAGCATATTTTCAATGATGCAGCTGCTGTTGTCTTTGCATGGGATCCTGAATTTTCCACAGCGTAATCCGGATTTACAGTCCCTCTCGTCCGAGCCGTCTGAACAGTCGCGGTAACCATCGCAGTGCCAAGCGCCTTTAATGCATCGGCCGTTGTCCACGCACTTGAACTTATCGTGCGAACATTTACGTAGAGAGGTGCAATTCCGCTCGTCCGACCAATCGGAGCAGTCGCGATCACCGTCGCACAGCCAAGTTTTCGAGATGCACTTGCTATTGTCTTTGCATGGCAGCCTACCTTCCTCACAGCCTATCCGAGACGCACAGTTCTCCTCGTCCCAACCGTCTGAGCAGTCTCGGTAACCGTCACACAGCATATTTTCAATGATGCAGCTGCTGTGGTCTTTGCATGGGAACCTGAATTTTCAACAGCGTAATCCGGATTTACAGTCCCTCTCGTCCGAGCCGTCTGAACAGTCGCGGTAACCATCGCAGCGCCAAGCGCCTTTAATGCAGCGGCCGTTGCCCACGCACGTGAACTTATCGTGCGAACATTTACGTCGAGAGGTGCAATTCCGCTCGTCCGACCAATCTGAGCAGTCGCGATCACCGTCGCACAGCCAAGTTTTTGAGATGCACTTGCTATTGCCTTTGCATGGCAGCCTACCTTCCTCACAGCCTATCCGAGACGCACAGTTCCCCGCGTCCCAACCGTCTGAGCAGTCTCGGTAACCGTCGCGCAGCATATTTTCAATGATGCAGCTGTTGTTGTCTTTGCATGGGAACCTGAATTTTCCACAGCGTAATCCGGATTTACAGTCCCTCTCGTCCGAGCCGTCTGAACAGTCGCGGTAACCATCGCAGCGCCAAGCGCCTTTAATGCAGCGGCCGTTGTCCACGCACGTGAACTTATCGTGCGAACATTTGCGTAGAGAGGTGCAATTCCGCTCGTCCGACCAATCTGAGCAGTCGCGATCACCGTCGCACAGCCAAGTTTTCGAGATGCACTTGCTATTGCCTTTGCATGGCAGCCTACCTTCCTCACAGCCTATCCGAGACGCACAGTTCTCCTCGTCCTAACCGTCTGAGCAGTCTCGGTAACCGTCGCACAGCATATTTTCAATGATGCAGCTGCTGTTGTCTTTGCATGGGAACCTGAATTTTCCACAGCGTAATCCGGATTTACAGTCCCTCTCGTCCGAGCCGTCTGAACAGTCGCGGTAACCATCGCAGCGCCAAGCGCCTTTAATGCAGCGGCCGTTGTCCACGCACGTGAACTTATCGTGGGAACATTTACGTAGAGAGGTGCAATTCCGCTCGTCCGACCAATCTGAGCAGTCGCGATCACCGTCGCACAGCCAAGTTTTCGAGATGCACTTGCTATTGTCTTTGCATGGCAGCCTACCTTCCTCACAGCCTATCCGAGACGCACAGTTCTCCTCGTCCCAACCGTCTGAGCAGTCTCGGTAACCGTCACACAGCATATTTTCAATGATGCAGCTGCTGTTGTCTTTGCATGGGAACCTGAATTTTCCACAGCGTAATCCGGATTTACAGTTCCTCTCGTCCGAGCCGTCTGAACAGTCGCGGTAACCATCGCAGCGCCAAGCGCCTTTAACGCAGCGGCCGTTGTCCACGCACGTGAACTTATCGTGCGAACATTTACGTAGAGAGGTGGAATTCCGCTCGTCCGACCAATCTGAGTAGTCGCGATCACCGTCGCACAGCCAAGTTTTCGAGATGCACTTGCTATTGTCTTTGCATGGCAGCCTACCTTCCTCACAGCCTATCCGAGACGCACAGTTCTCCTCGTCCCAACCGACTGAGCAGTCTCGGTAACCGTCACGCAGCATATTTTCAATGATGCAGCTGCTGTTGTCTTTGCATGGGAACCTGAATTTTCCACAGCGTAATCCGCATTTACAGTCCCTCTCGTCCGAGCCGTCTGAACAGTCGCGGTAACCAGCGCAGCGCCAAGCGCCTTTAATGCAGCGGCCGTTGTCCACGCACGTGAACTTATCGTGCGAACATTTACGTAGAGAGGTGCAATTCCGCTCGTCCGACCAATCTGAGTAGTCGCGATCACCGTCGCACAGCCAAGTTTTCGAGATGCACCTGCTATTGTCTTTGCATGGCAGCCTACCTTCCACACAGCCTATCCGAGACGCACAGTTCTCCTCGTCCGAACTGTCTGAGCAGTCGCGGTAACCGTCACACAGCATATTTTCAATGATGCAGCTGCTGTTGTCTTTGCATGGGATCCTGAATTTTCCACAGCGTAATCCGGATTTACAGTCCCTCTCGTCCGAGCCGTCTGAACAGTCGCGGTAACCATCGCAGTGCCAAGCGCCTTTAATGCATCGGCCGTTGTCCACGCACTTGAACTTATCGTGCGAACATTTACGTAGAGAGGTGCAATTCCGCTCGTCCGACCAATCGGAGCAGTCGCGATCACCGTCGCACAGCCAAGTTTTCGAGATGCACTTGCTATTGTCTTTGCATGGCAGCCTACCTTCCTCACAGCCTATCCGAGACGCACAGTTCTCCTCGTCCCAACCGTCTGAGCAGTCTCGGTAACCGTCACACAGCATATTTTCAATGATGCAGCTGCTGTGGTCTTTGCATGGGAACCTGAATTTTCAACAGCGTAATCCGGATTTACAGTCCCTCTCGTCCGAGCCGTCTGAACAGTCGCGGTAACCATCGCAGCGCCAAGCGCCTTTAATGCAGCGGCCGTTGCCCACGCACGTGAACTTATCGTGCGAACATTTACGTCGAGAGGTGCAATTCCGCTCGTCCGACCAATCTGAGCAGTCGCGATCACCGTCGCACAGCCAAGTTTTTGAGATGCACTTGCTATTGCCTTTGCATGGCAGCCTACCTTCCTCACAGCCTATCCGAGACGCACAGTTCCCCGCGTCCCAACCGTCTGAGCAGTCTCGGTAACCGTCGCGCAGCATATTTTCAATGATGCAGCTGTTGTTGTCTTTGCATGGGAACCTGAATTTTCCACAGCGTAATCCGGATTTACAGTCCCTCTCGTCCGAGCCGTCTGAACAGTCGCGGTAACCATCGCAGCGCCAAGCGCCTTTAATGCAGCGGCCGTTGTCCACGCACGTGAACTTATCGTGCGAACATTTGCGTAGAGAGGTGCAATTCCGCTCGTCCGACCAATCTGAGCAGTCGCGATCACCGTCGCACAGCCAAGTTTTCGAGATGCACTTGCTATTGCCTTTGCATGGCAGCCTACCTTCCTCACAGCCTATCCGAGACGCACAGTTCTCCTCGTCCTAACCGTCTGAGCAGTCTCGGTAACCGTCGCACAGCATATTTTCAATGATGCAGCTGCTGTTGTCTTTGCATGGGAACCTGAATTTTCCACAGCGTAATCCGGATTTACAGTCCCTCTCGTCCGAGCCGTCTGAACAGTCGCGGTAACCATCGCAGCGCCAAGCGCCTTTAATGCAGCGGCCGTTGTCCACGCACGTGAACTTATCGTGGGAACATTTACGTAGAGAGGTGCAATTCCGCTCGTCCGACCAATCTGAGCAGTCGCGATCACCGTCGCACAGCCAAGTTTTCGAGATGCACTTGCTATTGTCTTTGCATGGCAGCCTACCTTCCTCACAGCCTATCCGAGACGCACAGTTCTCCTCGTCCCAACCGTCTGAGCAGTCTCGGTAACCGTCACACAGCATATTTTCAATGATGCAGCTGCTGTTGTCTTTGCATGGGAACCTGAATTTTCCACAGCGTAATCCGGATTTACAGTTCCTCTCGTCCGAGCCGTCTGAACAGTCGCGGTAACCATCGCAGCGCCAAGCGCCTTTAACGCAGCGGCCGTTGTCCACGCACGTGAACTTATCGTGCGAACATTTACGTAGAGAGGTGGAATTCCGCTCGTCCGACCAATCTGAGTAGTCGCGATCACCGTCGCACAGCCAAGTTTTCGAGATGCACTTGCTATTGTCTTTGCATGGCAGCCTACCTTCCTCACAGCCTATCCGAGACGCACAGTTCTCCTCGTCCCAACCGACTGAGCAGTCTCGGTAACCGTCACGCAGCATATTTTCAATGATGCAGCTGCTGTTGTCTTTGCATGGGAACCTGAATTTTCCACAGCGTAATCCGCATTTACAGTCCCTCTCGTCCGAGCCGTCTGAACAGTCGCGGTAACCAGCGCAGCGCCAAGCGCCTTTAATGCAGCGGCCGTTGTCCACGCACGTGAACTTATCGTGCGAACATTTACGTAGAGAGGTGCAATTCCGCTCGTCCGACCAATCTGAGTAGTCGCGATCACCGTCGCACAGCCAAGTTTTCGAGATGCACCTGCTATTGTCTTTGCATGGCAGCCTACCTTCCACACAGCCTATCCGAGACGCACAGTTCTCCTCGTCCGAACTGTCTGAGCAGTCGCGGTAACCGTCACACAGCATATTTTCAATGATGCAGCTGCTGTTGTCTTTGCATGGGATCCTGAATTTTCCACAGCGTAATCCGGATTTACAGTCCCTCTCGTCCGAGCCGTCTGAACAGTCGCGGTAACCATCGCAGTGCCAAGCGCCTTTAATGCATCGGCCGTTGTCCACGCACTTGAACTTATCGTGCGAACATTTACGTAGAGAGGTGCAATTCCGCTCGTCCGACCAATCGGAGCAGTCGCGATCACCGTCGCACAGCCAAGTTTTCGAGATGCACTTGCTATTGTCTTTGCATGGCAGCCTACCTTCCTCACAGCCTATCCGAGACGCACAGTTCTCCTCGTCCCAACCGTCTGAGCAGTCTCGGTAACCGTCACACAGCATATTTTCAATGATGCAGCTGCTGTGGTCTTTGCATGGGAACCTGAATTTTCAACAGCGTAATCCGGATTTACAGTCCCTCTCGTCCGAGCCGTCTGAACAGTCGCGGTAACCATCGCAGCGCCAAGCGCCTTTAATGCAGCGGCCGTTGCCCACGCACGTGAACTTATCGTGCGAACATTTACGTCGAGAGGTGCAATTCCGCTCGTCCGACCAATCTGAGCAGTCGCGATCACCGTCGCACAGCCAAGTTTTTGAGATGCACTTGCTATTGCCTTTGCATGGCAGCCTACCTTCCTCACAGCCTATCCGAGACGCACAGTTCTCCGCGTCCCAACCGTCTGAGCAGTCTCGGTAACCGTCACACAGCATATTTTCAATGATGCAGCTGTTGTTGTCTTTGCATGGGAACCTGAATTTTCCACAGCGTAATCCGGATTTACAGTCCCTCTCGTCCGAGCCGTCTGAACAGTCGCGGTAACCATCGCAGCGCCAAGCGCCTTTAATGCAGCGGCCGTTGTCCACGCACGTGAACTTATCGTGCGAACATTTGCGTAGAGAGGTGCAATTCCGCTCGTCCGACCAATCTGAGCAGTCGCGATCACCGTCGCACAGCCAAGTTTTCGAGATGCACTTGCTATTGCCTTTGCATGGCAGCCTACCTTCCTCACAGCCTATCCGAGACGCACAGTTCTCCTCGTCCTAACCGTCTGAGCAGTCTCGGTAACCGTCGCACAGCATATTTTCAATGATGCAGCTGCTGTTGTCTTTGCATGGGAACCTGAATTTTCCACAGCGTAATCCGGATTTACAGTCCTTCTCGTCCGAGCCGTCTGAACAGTCGCGGTAACCATCGCAGCGCCAAGCGCCTTTAATGCAGCGGCCGTTGTCCACGCACGTGAACTTATCGTGCGAACATTTACGCAGAGAGGTGCAATTCCGCTCGTCCGACCAATCTGAGCAGTCGCGATCACCGTCGTACAGCCAAGTTTTCGAGATGCACTTGCTATTCTCTTTGCATGGCAGCCTACCTTCCTCACAGCCTATCCGAGACACACAGTTCTCCTCGTCCCAACCGTCTGAGCAGTCTCGGTAACCGTCACACGGCATATTTTCAATGAAGCAGCTGCTGTTGTCTTTGCATGGGAACCTGAATTTTCCACAGCGTAATCCGGATTTACTGTCCCTCTCGTCCGAGCCGTCTGAACAGTCGCGGTAACCATCGCAGCGCCAAGCGCCTTTAATGCAGCGGCGTTGTCCACGCACGTGAACTTATCGTGCGAACATTTACGTAGAGAGGTGCAATTCCGCTCGTCCGACCAATCTGAGCAGTCGCGATCACCGTCGCACAGCTAAGTTTTCGAGATGCACTTGCTATTCTCTTTGCATGGCAGCCTACCTTCCTCACAGCCTATCCGAGACGCACAATTCTCCTCGTCCTAACCGTCTGAGCACTCTCGGTAACCGTCGCACAGCATATTTTCAATGATGCAGCTGCTGTTGTCTTTGCATGGGAACCTGAATTTTCCACAGCGTAATCCGGATTTACAGTCCCTCTCGTCCGAGCCGTCTGAACAGTCGCGGTAACCATCGCAGCGCCAAGCGCCTTTAATGCAGCGGCCGTTGTCCACGCACGTGAACTTATCGTGCGAACATTTACGTAGAGAGGTGCAATTCCGCTCGTCCGACCAATCTGAGCAGTCGCGATCACCGTCGCACAGCCAAGTTTTCGAGATGCACTTGCTATTCTCTTTGCATGGCAGCCTACCTTCCTCACAGCCTATCCGAGACGCACAGTTCTCCTCGTCCCAACCGTCTGAGCAGTCTCGGTAACCGTCACACAGCATATTTTCAATGATGCAGCTGCTGTGGTCTTTGCATGGGAACCTGAATTTTCCACAGCGTAATCCGGATTTACAGTCCCTCTCGTCCGAGCCGTCTGGACAGTCGCGGTAACCATCGCAGCGCCAAGCGCCTTTAATGCAGCGGCCGTTGTCCACGCACGTGAACTTATCGTGCGAACATTTACGTAGAGAGGTGCAATTCCGCTCGTCCGACCAATCTGAGCAGTCGCGATCACCGTCGCACAGCCAAGTTTTCGAGATGCACTTGCTATTGCCTTTGCATGGCAGCCTACCTTCCTCACAGCCTATCCGAGACGCACAGTTCTCCTAGTCCCAACCACCTGAGCAGTCGCGGTAACGGTCACACAGCATATTTTCAATGATGCAGCTGCTGTTGTCTTTTCATGAGAACCTGAATTTTCCACAGCGTAATCCGGATTTACAGTCCCTCTCGTCCGAGCCGTCTGAACAGTCGCGGTAACCATCGCAGCGCCAAGCGCCTTTAATGCAGCGGCCGTTGTCCACGCATGTGAACTTATCGTGGGAACATTTACGTAGAGAGGTGCAATTCCGCTCGTCCAACCAATCTGAGCAGTCGCGATCACCGTCGCACAGCCAAGTTTTCGAGATGCACTTGCTATTGTCTTTGCATGGCAGCCTACCTTCCTCACAGCCTATCCGAGACGCACAGTTCTCCTCGTCCCAACCGTCTGAGCAGTCTCGGTAACCGTCACACAGCATATTTTCAATGATGCAGCTGCTGTTGTCTTTGCATGGGAACCTGAATTTTCCACAGCGTAATCCGGATTTACAGTTCCTCTCGTCCGAGCCGTCTGAACAGTCGCGGTAACCATCGCAGCGCCAAGCGCCTTTAACGCAGCGGCCGTTGTCCACGCACGTGAACTTATCGTGCGAACATTTACGTAGAGAGGTGGAATTCCGCTCGTCCGACCAATCTGAGTAGTCGCGATCACCGTCGCACAGCCAAGTTTTCGAGATGCACTTGCTATTGTCTTTGCATGGCAGCCTACCTTCCTCACAGCCTATCCGAGACGCACAGTTCTCCTCGTCCCAACCGACTGAGCAGTCTCGGTAACCGTCACGCAGCATATTTTCAATGATGCAGCTGCTGTTGTCTTTGCATGGGAACCTGAATTTTCCACAGCGTAATCCGCAATTACAGTCCCTCTCGTCCGAGCCGTCTGAACAGTCGCGGTAACCAGCGCAGCGCCAATCGCCTGTAATGCAGCGGCCGTTGTCCACGCACGTGAACTTATCGTGCGAACATTTACGTAGAGAGGTGCAATTCCGCTCGTCCGACCAATCTGAGTAGTCGCGATCACCGTCGCATAGCCAAGTTTTCGAGATGCACCTGCTATTGTCTTTGCATGGCAGCCTACCTTCCACACAGCCTATCCGAGACGCACAGTTCTCCTCGTCCGAACCGTCTGAGCAGTCGCGGTAACCGTCACACAGCATATTTTCAATGATGCAGCTGCTGTTGTCTTTGCATGGGATCCTGAATTTTCCACAGCGTAATCCGGATTTACAGTCCCTCTCGTCCGAGCCGTCTGAACAGTCGCGGTAACCATCGCAGTGCCAAGCGCCTTTAATGCATCGGCCGTTGTCCACGCACTTGAACTTATCGTGCGAACATTTACGTAGAGAGGTGCAATTCCGCTCGTCCGAACAATCGGAGCAGTCGCGATCACCGTCGCACAGCCAAGTTTTCGAGATGCACTTGCTATTGTCTTTGCATGGCAGCCTACCTTCCTCACAGCCTATCCGAGACGCACAGTTCTCCTCGTCCCAACCGTCTGAGCAGTCTCGGTAACCGTCACACAGCATATTTTCAATGATGCAGCTGCTGTGGTCTTTGCATGGGAACCTGAATTTTCAACAGCGTAATCCGGATTTACAGTCCCTCTCGTCCGAGCCGTCTGAACAGTCGCGGTAACCATCGCAGCGCCAAGCGCCTTTAATGCAGCGGCCGTTGCCCACGCACGTGAACTTATCGTGCGAACATTTACGTCGAGAGGTGCAATTCCGCTCGTCCGACCAATCTGAGCAGTCGCGATCACCGTCGCACAGCCAAGTTTTTGAGATGCACTTGCTATTGCCTTTGCATGGCAGCCTACCTTCCTCACAGCCTATCCGAGACGCACAGTTCTCCTCGTCCTAACCGTCTGAGCAGTCTCGGTAACCGTCGCACAGCATATTTTCAATGATGCAGCTGCTGTTGTCTTTGCATGGGAACCTGAATTTTCCACAGCGTAATCCGGATTTACAGTCCCTCTCGTCCGAGCCGTCTGAACAGTCGCGGTAACCATCGCAGCGCCAAGCGCCTTTAATGCAGCGGCCGTTGTCCACGCACGTGAACTTATCGTGGGAACATTTACGTAGAGAGGTGCAATTCCGCTCGTCCGACCAATCTGAGCAGTCGCGATCACCGTCGCACAGCCAAGTTTTCGAGATGCACTTGCTATTGTCTTTGCATGGCAGCCTACCTTCCTCACAGCCTATCCGAGACGCACAGTTCTCCTCGTCCCAACCGTCTGAGCAGTCTCGGTAACCGTCACACAGCATATTTTCAATGATGCAGCTGCTGTTGTCTTTGCATGGGAACCTGAATTTTCCACAGCGTAATCCGGATTTACAGTTCCTCTCGTCCGAGCCGTCTGAACAGTCGCGGTAACCATCGCAGCGCCAAGCGCCTTTAACGCAGCGGCCGTTGTCCACGCACGTGAACTTATCGTGCGAACATTTACGTAGAGAGGTGGAATTCCGCTCGTCCGACCAATCTGAGTAGTCGCGATCACCGTCGCACAGCCAAGTTTTCGAGATGCACTTGCTATTGTCTTTGCATGGCAGCCTACCTTCCTCACAGCCTATCCGAGACGCACAGTTCTCCTCGTCCCAACCGACTGAGCAGTCTCGGTAACCGTCACGCAGCATATTTTCAATGATGCAGCTGCTGTTGTCTTTGCATGGGAACCTGAATTTTCCACAGCGTAATCCGCATTTACAGTCCCTCTCGTCCGAGCCGTCTGAACAGTCGCGGTAACCAGCGCAGCGCCAAGCGCCTTTAATGCAGCGGCCGTTGTCCACGCACGTGAACTTATCGAGCGAACATTTACGTAGAGAGGTGCAATTCCGCTCGTCCGACCAATCTGAGTAGTCGCGATCACCGTCGCACAGCCAAGTTTTCGAGATGCACCTGCTATTGTCTTTGCATGGCAGCCTACCTTCCACACAGCCTATCCGAGACGCACAGTTCTCCTCGTCCGAACTGTCTGAGCAGTCGCGGTAACCGTCACACAGCATATTTTCAATGATGCAGCTGCTGTTGTCTTTGCATGGGATCCTGAATTTTCCACAGCGTAATCCGGATTTACAGTCCCTCTCGTCCGAGCCGTCTGAACAGTCGCGGTAACCATCGCAGTGCCAAGCGCCTTTAATGCATCGGCCGTTGTCCACGCACTTGAACTTATCGTGCGAACATTTACGTAGAGAGGTGCAATTCCGCTCGTCCGACCAATCGGAGCAGTCGCGATCACCGTCGCACAGCCAAGTTTTCGAGATGCACTTGCTATTGTCTTTGCATGGCAGCCTACCTTCCTCACAGCCTATCCGAGACGCACAGTTCTCCTCGTCCCAACCGTCTGAGCAGTCTCGGTAACCGTCACACAGCATATTTTCAATGATGCAGCTGCTGTGGTCTTTGCATGGGAACCTGAATTTTCAACAGCGTAATCCGGATTTACAGTCCCTCTCGTCCGAGCCGTCTGAACAGTCGCGGTAACCATCGCAGCGCCAAGCGCCTTTAATGCAGCGGCCGTTGCCCACGCACGTGAACTTATCGTGCGAACATTTACGTCGAGAGGTGCAATTCCGCTCGTCCGACCAATCTGAGCAGTCGCGATCACCGTCGCACAGCCAAGTTTTTGAGATGCACTTGCTATTGCCTTTGCATGGCAGCCTACCTTCCTCACAGCCTATCCGAGACGCACAGTTCTCCGCGTCCCAACCGTCTGAGCAGTCTCGGTAACCGTCACACAGCATATTTTCAATGATGCAGCTGTTGTTGTCTTTGCATGGGAACCTGAATTTTCCACAGCGTAATCCGGATTTACAGTCCCTCTCGTCCGAGCCGTCTGAACAGTCGCGGTAACCATCGCAGCGCCAAGCGCCTTTAATGCAGCGGCCGTTGTCCACGCACGTGAACTTATCGTGCGAACATTTGCGTAGAGAGGTGCAATTCCGCTCGTCCGACCAATCTGAGCAGTCGCGATCACCGTCGCACAGCCAAGTTTTCGAGATGCACTTGCTATTGCCTTTGCATGGCAGCCTACCTTCCTCACAGCCTATCCGAGACGCACAGTTCTCCTCGTCCTAACCGTCTGAGCAGTCTCGGTAACCGTCGCACAGCATATTTTCAATGATGCAGCTGCTGTTGTCTTTGCATGGGAACCTGAATTTTCCACAGCGTAATCCGGATTTACAGTCCTTCTCGTCCGAGCCGTCTGAACAGTCGCGGTAACCATCGCAGCGCCAAGCGCCTTTAATGCAGCGGCCGTTGTCCACGCACGTGAACTTATCGTGCGAACATTTACGCAGAGAGGTGCAATTCCGCTCGTCCGACCAATCTGAGCAGTCGCGATCACCGTCGTACAGCCAAGTTTTCGAGATGCACTTGCTATTCTCTTTGCATGGCAGCCTACCTTCCTCACAGCCTATCCGAGACACACAGTTCTCCTCGTCCCAACCGTCTGAGCAGTCTCGGTAACCGTCACACGGCATATTTTCAATGAAGCAGCTGCTGTTGTCTTTGCATGGGAACCTGAATTTTCCACAGCGTAATCCGGATTTACTGTCCCTCTCGTCCGAGCCGTCTGAACAGTCGCGGTAACCATCGCAGCGCCAAGCGCCTTTAATGCAGCGGCGTTGTCCACGCACGTGAACTTATCGTGCGAACATTTACGTAGAGAGGTGCAATTCCGCTCGTCCGACCAATCTGAGCAGTCGCGATCACCGTCGCACAGCTAAGTTTTCGAGATGCACTTGCTATTCTCTTTGCATGGCAGCCTACCTTCCTCACAGCCTATCCGAGACGCACAATTCTCCTCGTCCTAACCGTCTGAGCACTCTCGGTAACCGTCGCACAGCATATTTTCAATGATGCAGCTGCTGTTGTCTTTGCATGGGAACCTGAATTTTCCACAGCGTAATCCGGATTTACAGTCCCTCTCGTCCGAGCCGTCTGAACAGTCGCGGTAACCATCGCAGCGCCAAGCGCCTTTAATGCAGCGGCCGTTGTCCACGCACGTGAACTTATCGTGCGAACATTTACGTAGAGAGGTGCAATTCCGCTCGTCCGACCAATCTGAGCAGTCGCGATCACCGTCGCACAGCCAAGTTTTCGAGATGCACTTGCTATTCTCTTTGCATGGCAGCCTACCTTCCTCACAGCCTATCCGAGACGCACAGTTCTCCTCGTCCCAACCGTCTGAGCAGTCTCGGTAACCGTCACACAGCATATTTTCAATGATGCAGCTGCTGTGGTCTTTGCATGGGAACCTGAATTTTCCACAGCGTAATCCGGATTTACAGTCCCTCTCGTCCGAGCCGTCTGGACAGTCGCGGTAACCATCGCAGCGCCAAGCGCCTTTAATGCAGCGGCCGTTGTCCACGCACGTGAACTTATCGTGCGAACATTTACGTAGAGAGGTGCAATTCCGCTCGTCCGAGCAATCTGAGCAGTCGCGATCACCGTCGCACAGCCAAGTTTTCGAGATGCACTTGCTATTGCCTTTGCATGGCAGCCTACCTTCCTCACAGCCTATCCGAGACGCAGAGTTCTCCTAGTCCCAACCACCTGAGCAGTCGCGGTAACGGTCACACAGCATATTTTCAATGATGCAGCTGCTGTTGTCTTTTCATGAGAACCTGAATTTTCCACAGCGTAATCCGGATTTACAGTCCCTCTCGTCCGAGCCGTCTGAACAGTCGCGGTAACCATCGCAGCGCCAAGCGCCTTTAATGCAGCGGCCGTTGTCCACGCATGTGAACTTATCGTGGGAACATTTACGTAGAGAGGTGCAATTCCGCTCGTCCGACCAATCTGAGCAGTCGCGATCACCGTCGCACAGCCAAGTTTTCGAGATGCACTTGCTATTGTCTTTGCATGGCAGCCTACCTTCCTCACAGCCTATCCGAGACGCACAGTTCTCCTTGTCTTAACCGTCTGAGCAGTCTCGGTAACCGTCACACAGCATATTTTCAATGATGCAGCTGCTGTTGTCTTTGCATGGGAACCTGAATTTTCCACAGCGTAATCCGGATTTACAGTTCCTCTCGTCCGAGCCGTCTGAACAGTCGCGGTAACCATCGCAGCGCCAAGCGCCTTTAACGCAGCGGCCGTTGTCCACGCACGTGAACTTATCGTGCGAACATTTACGTAGAGAGGTGGAATTCCGCTCGTCCGACCAATCTGAGTAGTCGCGATCACCGTCGCACAGCCAAGTTTTCGAGATGCACTTGCTATTGTCTTTGCATGGCAGCCTACCTTCCTCACAGCCTATCCGAGACGCACAGTTCTCCTCGTCCCAACCGTCTGAGCAGTCTCGGTAACCGTCACACAGCATATTTTCAATGATGCAGCTGCTGTGGTCTTTGCATGGGAACCTGAATTTTCAACAGCGTAATCCGGATTTACAGTCCCTCTCGTCCGAGCCGTCTGAACAGTCGCGGTAACCATCGCAGCGCCAAGCGCCTTTAATGCAGCGGCCGTTGCCCACGCACGTGAACTTATCGTGCGAACATTTACGTCGAGAGGTGCAATTCCGCTCGTCCGACCAATCTGAGCAGTCGCGATCACCGTCGCACAGCCAAGTTTTTGAGATGCACTTGCTATTGCCTTTGCATGGCAGCCTACCTTCCTCACAGCCTATCCGAGACGCACAGTTCTCCGCGTCCCAACCGTCTGAGCAGTCTCGGTAACCGTCGCGCAGCATATTTTCAATGATGCAGCTGTTGTTGTCTTTGCATGGGAACCTGAATTTTCCACAGCGTAATCCGGATTTACAGTCCCTCTCGTCCGAGCCGTCTGAACAGTCGCGGTAACCATCGCAGCGCAAAACGCCTTTAATGCAGCGGCCGTTGTCCACGCACGTGAACTTATCGTGCGAACATTTGCGTAGAGAGGTGCAATTCCGCTCGTCCGACCAATCTGAGCAGTCGCGATCCCCGTCGCACAGCCAAGTTTTCGAGATGCACTTGCTATTGCCTTTGCATGGCAGCCTACCTTCCTCACAGCCTATCCGAGACGCACAGTTCTCCTCGTCCTAACCGTCTGAGCAGTCTCGGTAACCGTCGCACAGCATATTTTCAATGATGCAGCTGCTGTTGTCTTTGCATGGGAACCTGAATTTTCCACAGCGTAATCCGGATTTACAGTCCCTCTCGTCCGAGCCGTCTGAACAGTCGCGGTAACCATCGCAGCGCCAAGCGCCTTTAATGCAGCGACCATTGTCCACGCACCTGAACTTATCGTGCGAACATTTCCATAGAGAGGTGCAATTCCGCTCGTCCGGCAAATCTGAGTTGTCGCGATCACCGTCGCACAGCCAAGTTTTCGAGATGCACTTGCTATTGTCTTTGCATGCCAGCCTACCTTCCTCACAGCCTATCCGAGACGCACAGTTCTCCTAGTCCCAACCACCTGAGCAGTCGCGGTAACGGTCACACAGCATATTTTCAATGATGCAGCTGCTGTTGTCTTTTCATGAGAACCTGAATTTTCCACAGCGTAATCCGGATTTACAGTCCCTCTCGTCCGAGCCGTCTGAACAGTCGCGGTAACCATCGCAGCGCCAAGCGCCTTCAATGCAGCGGCCGTTGTCCACGCACGTGAACTTATCGTGGGAACATTTACGTAGAGAGGTGCAATTCCGCTCGTCCGACCAATCTGAGCAGTCGCGATCACCGTCGCACAGCCAAGTTTACGAGATGCACTTGCTATTGTCTTTGCATGGCAGCCTACCTTCCTCACAGCCTATCCGAGACGCACAGTTCTCCTCGTCCCAACCGTCTGAGCAGTCTCGGTAACCGTCACACAGCATATTTTCAATGATGCAGCTGCTGTTGTCTTTGCATGGGAACCTGAATTTTCCACAGCGTAATCCGGATTTACAGTTCCTCTCGTCCGAGCCGTCTGAAAAGTCGCGGTAACCATCGCAGCGCCAAGCGCCTTTAACGCAGCGGCCGTTGTCCACGCACGTGAACTTATCGTGCGAACATTTACGTAGAGAGGTGGAATTCCGCTCGTCCGACCAATCTGAGTAGTCGCGATCACCGTCGCACAGCCAAGTTTTCGAGATGCACTTGCTATTGTCTTTGCATGGCAGCCTACCTTCCTCACAGCCTATCAGAGACGCACAGTTCTCCCCGTCCCAACCATCTGAGCAGTCTCGGTAACCGTCACACAGCATATTTTAAATGATGCAGCTGCTGTTGTCTTTGCATGGGAACCTTAATTTTCCACAGCGTAATCCGGATTTACAGTCCCTCTCGTCCGAGCCGTCTGAACAGTCGCGGTAACCATCGCAGCGCCAAGCGCCTTTAATGCATCGGCCGTTGTCCATGCACTAGAACTTATCGTGCGAACATTTACGTAGAGAGGTGCAATTCCGCTCGTCCGACCAATCTGAGCAGTCGCGATCACCGTCGCACAGCCAAGTTTTCGAGATGCACTTGCTATTGTCTTTGCATGGCACCCTACCTTCCTCACAGCCTATCCGAGACGCACAGTTCTCGTCCCAACCGTCTGAGCAGTCTCGGTAACCGTCGCACAGCATATTTTCAATGATGCAGCTGCTGTTGTCTTTGCATGGGAACCTGAATTTTCCACAGCGTAATCCGGATTTACAGTCCCTCTCGTCCGAGCCGTCTGAACAGTCGCGGTAACCATCGCAGCGCCAAGCGCCTTTAATGCAGCGACCATTGTCCACGCACCTGAACTTATCGTGCGAACATTTCCATAGAGAGGTGCAATTCCGCTCGTCCGGCAAATCTGAGTTGTCGCGATCACCGTCGCACAGCCAAGTTTTCGAGATGCACTTGCTATTGTCTTTGCATGGCAGCCTACCTTCCTCACAGCCTATCCGAGACGCACAGTTCTCCTCGTCCCAACCACCCGAGCAGTCGCGGTAACCGTCACACAGCATATTTTCAATGATGCAGCTGCTGTTGTCTTTGCATGGGAACCTGAATTTTCCACAGCGTAATCCGGATTTACAGTTCCTCTCGTCCGAGCCGTCTGAAAAGTCGCGGTAACCATCGCAGCGCCAAGCGCCTTTAACGCAGCGGCCGTTGTCCACGCACGTGAACTTATCGTGCGAACATTTACGTAGAGAGGTGGAATTCCGCTCGTCCGACCAATCTGAGTAGTCGCGATCACCGTCGCACAGCCAAGTTTTCGAGATGCACTTGCTATTGTCTTTGCATGGCAGCCTACCTTCCTCATAGCCTATCAGAGACGCACAGTTCTCCCCGTCCCAACCATCTGAGCAGTCTCGGTAACCGTCACACAGCATATTTTAAATGATGCAGCTGCTGTTGTCTTTGCATGGGAACCTTAATTTTCCACAGCGTAATCCGGATTTACAGTCCCTCTCGTCCGAGCCGTCTGAACAGTCGCGGTAACCATCGCAGCGCCAAGCGCCTTTAATGCATCGGCCGTTGTCCATGCACTTGAACTTATCGTGCGAACATTTACGTAGAGAGGTGCAATTCCGCTCGTCCGACCAATCTGAGCAGTCGCGATCACCGTCGCACAGCCAAGTTTTCGAGATGCACTTGCTATTGTCTTTGCATGGCACCCTACCTTCCTCACAGCCTATCCGAGACGCACAGTTCTCGTCCCAACCGTCTGAGCAGTCTCGGTAACCGTCGCACAGCATATTTTCAATGATGCAGCTGCTGTTGTCTTTGCATGGGAACCTGAATTTTCCACAGCGTAATCCGGATTTACAGTCCCTCTCGTCCGAGCCGTCTGAACAGTCGCGGTAACCATCGCAGCGCCAAGCGCCTTTAATGCAGCGATCATTGTCCACGCACGTGAACTTATCGTGCGAACATTTCCATAGAGAGGTGCAATTCCGCTCGTCCGGCAAATCTGAGTTGTCGCGATCACCGTCGCACAGCCAAGTTTTCGAGATGCACTTGCTATTGTCTTTGCATGGCAGCCTACCTTCCTCACAGCCTATCCGAGACGCACAGTTCTCCTAGTCCCAACCACCTGAGCAGTCGCGGTAACGGTCACACAGCATATTTTCAATGATGCAGCTGCTGTTGTCTTTTCATGAGAACCTGAATTTTCCACAGCGTAATCCGGATTTACAGTCCCTCTCGTCCGAGCCGTCTGAACAGTCGCGGTAACCATCGCAGCGCCAAGCGCCTTTAATGCAGCGGCCGTTGTCCACGCACGTGAACTTATCGTGGGAACATTTACGTAGAGAGGTGCAATTCCGCTCGTCCGACCAATCTGAGCAGTCGCGATCACCGTCGCACAGCCAAGTTTTCGAGATGCACTTGCTATTGTCTTTGCATGGCAGCCTACCTTCCTCACAGCCTATCCGAGACGCACAGTTCTCCTCGTCCCAACCGTCTGAGCAGTCTCGGTAACCGTCACACAGCATATTTTCAATGATGCAGCTGCTGTTGTCTTTGCATGGGAACCTGAATTTTCCACAGCGTAATCCGGATTTACAGTTCCTCTCGTCCGAGCCGTCTGAACAGTCGCGGTAACCATCGCAGCGCCAAGCGCCTTTAACGCAGCGGCCGTTGTCCACGCACGTGAACTTATCGTGCGAACATTTACGTAGAGAGGTGGAATTCCGCTCGTCCGACCAATCTGAGCAGTCGCGATCACCGTCGCACAGCCAAGTTTTCGAGATGCACTTGCTATTGTCTTTGCATGGCAGCCTATCTTCCTCACAGCCTATCAGAGACGCACAGTTCTCCCCGTCCCAACCATCTGAGCAGTCTCGGTAACCGTCACACAGCATATTTTAAATGATGCAGCTGCTGTTGTCTTTGCATGGGAACCTTAATTTTCCACAGCGTAATCCGGATTTACAGTCCCTCTCGTCCGAGCCGTCTGAACAGTCGCGGTAACCATCGCAGCGCCAAGCGCCTTTAATGCATCGGCCGTTGTCCACGCACTTGAACTTATCGTGCGAACATTTACGTAGAGAGGTGCAATTCCGCTCGTCCGACCAATCTGAGCAGTCGCGATCACCGTCGCACAGCCAAGTTTTCGAGATGCACTTGCTATTGTCTTTGCATGGCAGCCTACCTTCCTCACAGCCTATCCGAGACGCACAGTTCTCCTCGTCCCAACCGACTGAGCAGTCTCGGTAACCGTCACGCAGCATATTTTCAATGATGCAGCTGCTGTTGTCTTTGCATGGGAACCTGAATTTTCCACAGCGTAATCCGCATTTACAGTCCCTCTCGTCCGAGCCGTCTGAACAGTCGCGGTAACCAGCGCAGCGCCAAGCGCCTGTAATGCAGCGGCCGTTGTCCACGCACGTGAACTTATCGTGCGAACATTTACGTAGAGAGGTGCAATTCCGCTCGTCCGACCAATCTGAGTAGTCGCGATCACCGTCGCACAGCCAAGTTTTCGAGATGCACCTGCTATTGTCTTTGCATGGCAGCCTACCTTCCACACAGCCTATCCGAGACGCACAGTTCTCCTCGTCCGAACCGTCTGAGCAGTCGCGGTAACCGTCACACAGCATATTTTCAATGATGCAGCTGCTGTTGTCTTTGCATGGGATCCTGAATTTTCCACAGCGTAATCCGGATTTACAGTCCCTCTCGTCCGAGCCGTCTGAACAGTCGCGGTAACCATCGCAGTGCCAAGCGCCTTTAATGCATCGGCCGTTGTCCACGCACTTGAACTTATCGTGCGAACATTTACGTAGAGAGGTGCAATTCCACTCGTCCGACCAATCGGAGCAGTCGCGATCACCGTCGCACAGCCAAGTTTTCGAGATGCACTTGCTATTGTATTTGCATGGCAGCCTACCTTCCTCACAGCCTATCCGAGACGCACAGTTCTCCTCGTCCCAACCGTCTGAGCAGTCTCGGTAACCGTCACACAGCATATTTTCAATGATGCAGCTGCTGTGGTCTTTGCATGGGAACCTGAATTTTCCACAGCGTAATCCGGATTTACAGTCCCTCTCGTCCGAGCCGTCTGAACAGTCGCGGTAACCATCGCAGCGCCAAGCGCCTTTAATGCAGCGGCCGTTGTCCACGCACGTGAACTTATCGTGCGAACATTTGCGTAGAGAGGTGCAATTCCGCTCGTCCGACCAATCTGAGCAGTCGCGATCACCGTCGCACAGCCAAGTTTTCGAGATGCACTTGCTATTGCCTTTGCATGGCAGCCTACCTTCCTCACAGCCTATCCGAGACGCACAGTTCTCCTCGTCCTAACCGTCTGAGCAGTCTCGGTAACCGTCGCACAGCATATTTTCAATGATGCAGCTGCTGTTGTCTTTGCATGGGAACCTGAATTTTCCACAGCGTAATCCGGATTTACAGTCCCTCTCGTCCGAGCCGTCTGAAGAGTCGCGGTAACCATCGCAGCGCCAAGCGCCTTTAATGCAGCGACCATTGTCCACGCACGTGAACTTATCGTGCGAACATTTCCATAGAGAGGTGCAATTCCGCTCGTCCGGCAAATCTGAGTTGTCGCGATCACCGTCGCACAGCCAAGTTTTCGAGATGCACTTGCTATTGTCTTTGCATGGCAGCCTACCTTCCTCACAGCCTATCCGAGACGCACAGTTCTCCTAGTCCCAACCACCTGAGCAGTCGCGGTAACGGTCACACAGCATATTTTCAATGATGCAGCTGCTGTTGTCTTTTCATGAGAACCTGAATTTTCCACAGCGTAATCCGGATTTACAGTCCCTCTCGTCCGAGCCGTCTGAACAGTCGCGGTAACCATCGCAGCGCCAAGCGCCTTTAATGCAGCGGCCGTTGTCCACGCACGTGAACTTATCGTGGGAACATTTACGTAGAGAGGTGCAATTCCGCTCGTCCGACCAATCTGAGCAGTCGCGATCACCGTCGCACAGCCAAGTTTTCGAGATGCACTTGCTATTGTCTTTGCATGGCAGCCTACCTTCCTCACAGCCTATCCGAGACGCACAGTTCTCCTCGTCCCAACCGTCTGAGCAGTCTCGGTAACCGTCACACAGCATATTTTCAATGATGCAGCTGCTGTTGTCTTTGCATGGGAACCTGAATTTTCCACAGCGTAATCCGGATTTACAGTTCCTCTCGTCCGAGCCGTCTGAACAGTCGCGGTAACCATCGCAGCGCCAAGCGCCTTTAACGCAGCGGCCGTTGTCCACGCACGTGAACTTATCGTGCGAACATTTACGTAGAGAGGTGGAATTCCGCTCGTCCGACCAATCTGAGTAGTCGCGATCACCGTCGCACAGCCAAGTTTTCGAGATGCACTTGCTATTGTCTTTGCATGGCAGCCTACCTTCCTCACAGCCTATCCGAGACGCACAGTTCTCCTCGTCCCAACCGACTGAGCAGTCTCGGTAACCGTCACGCAGCATATTTTCAATGATGCAGCTGCTGTTGTCTTTGCATGGGAACCTGAATTTTCCACAGCGTAATCCGCATTTACAGTCCCTCTCGTCCGAGCCGTCTGAACAGTCGCGGTAACCAGCGCAGCGCCAAGCGCCTTTAATGCAGCGGCCGTTGTCCACGCACGTGAACTTATCGTGCGAACATTTACGTAGAGAGGTGCAATTCCGCTCGTCCGACCAATCTGAGTAGTCGCGATCACCGTCGCACAGCCAAGTTTTCGAGATGCACCTGCTATTGTCTTTGCATGGCAGCCTACCTTCCACGCAGCCTATCCGAGACGCACAGTTCTCCTCGTCCGAACCGTCTGAGCAGTCGCGGTAACCGTCACACAGCATATTTTCAATGATGCAGCTGCTGTTGTCTTTGCATGGGATCCTGAATTTTCCACAGCGTAATCCGGATTTACAGTCCCTCTCGTCCGAGCCGTCTGAACAGTCGCGGTAACCATCGCAGTGCCAAGCGCCTTTAATGCATCGGCCGTTGTCCACGCAGTTGAACTTATCGTGCGAACATTTACGTAGAGAGGTGCAATTCCGCTCGTCCGACCAATCGGAGCAGTCGCGATCACCGTCGCACAGCCAAGTTTTCGAGATGCACTTGCTATTGTCTTTGCATGGCAGCCTACCTTCCTCACAGCCTATCCGAGACGCACAGTTCTCCTCGTCCCAACCGTCTGAGCAGTCTCGGTAACCGTCACACAGCATATTTTCAATGATGCAGCTGCTGTGGTCTTTGCATGGGAACCTGAATTTTCAACAGCGTAATCCGGATTTACAGTCCCTCTCGTCCGAGCCGTCTGAACAGTCGCGGTAACCATCGCAGCGCCAAGCGCCTTTAATGCAGCGGCCGTTGCCCACGCACGTGAACTTATCGTGCGAACATTTACGTCGAGAGGTGCAATTCCGCTCGTCCGACCAATCTGAGCAGTCGCGATCACCGTCGCACAGCCAAGTTTTTGAGATGCACTTGCTATTGCCTTTGCAAGGCAGCCTACCTTCCTCACAGCCTATCCGAGACGCACAGTTCTCCGCGTCCCAACCGTCTGAGCAGTCTCGGTAACCGTCGCGCAGCATATTTTCAATGATGCAGCTGTTGTTGTCTTTGCATGGGAACCTGAATTTTCCACAGCGTAATCCGGATTTACAGTCCCTCTCGTCCGAGCCGTCTGAACAGTCGCGGTAACCATCGCAGCGCCAAGCTCCTTTAATGCAGCGGCCGTTGTCCACGCACGTGAACTTATCGTGCGAACATTTGCGTAGAGAGGTGCAATTCCGCTCGTCCGACCAATCTGAGCAGTCGCGATCACCGTCGCACAGCCAAGTTTTCGAGATGCACTTGCTATTGCCTTTGCATGGCAGCCTACCTTCCTCACAGCCTATCCGAGACGCACAGTTCTCCTCGTCCGAACCGTCTGAGCAGTCTCGGTAACCGTCGCACAGCATATTTTCAATGATGCAGCTGCTGTTGTCCTTGCATGGGAACCTGAATTTTCCACAGCGTAATCCGGATTTACGGTCCTTCTCGTCCGAGCCGTCTGAACAGTCGCGGTAACCATCGCAGCGCCAAGCGCCTTTAATGCAGCGGCCGTTGTCCACGCACGTGAACTTATCGTGCGAACATTTACGTAGAGAGGTGCAATTCCGCTCGTCCGACCAATCTGAGCAGTCGCGATCACCGTCGTACAGCCAAGTTTTCGAGATGCACTTGCTATTCTCTTTGCATGGCAGCCTACCTTCCTCACAGCCTATCCGAGACACACAGTTCTCCTCGTCCCAACCGTCTGAGCAGTCTCGGTAACCGTCACACGGCATATTTTCAATGATGCAGCTGCTGTTGTCTTTGCATGGGAACCTGAATTTTCAACAGCGTAATCCGGATTTACAGTCCCTCTCGTCCGAGCCGTCTGAACAGTCGCGGTAACCATCGCAGCGCCAAGCGCCTTTAATGCAGCGGCCGTTGCCCACGCACGTGAACTTATCGTGCGAACATTTACGTCGAGAGGTGCAATTCCGCTCGTCCGACCAATCTGAGCAGTCGCGATCACCGTCGCACAGCCAAGTTTTCGAGATGCACTTGCTATTGCCTTTGCATGGCAGCCTACCTTCCTCACAGCCTATCCGAGACGCACAGTTCTCCTCGTCCGAACCGTCTGAGCAGTCTCGGTAACCGTCGCACAGCATATTTTCAATGATGCAGCTGCTGTTGTCCTTGCATGGGAACCTGAATTTTCCACAGCGTAATCCGGATTTACGGTCCTTCTCGTCCGAGCCGTCTGAACAGTCGCGGTAACCATCGCAGCGCCAAGCGCCTTTAATGCAGCGGCCGTTGTCCACGCACGTGAACTTATCGTGCGAACATTTACGTAGAGAGGTGCAATTCCGCTCGTCCGACCAATCTGAGCAGTCGCGATCACCGTCGTACAGCCAAGTTTTCGAGATGCACTTGCTATTCTCTTTGCATGGCAGCCTACCTTCCTCACAGCCTATCCGAGACACACAGTTCTCCTCGTCCCAACCGTCTGAGCAGTCTCGGTAACCGTCACACGGCATATTTTCAATGATGCAGCTGCTGTTGTCTTTGCATGGGAACCTGAATTTTCCACAGCGTAATCCGGATTTACTGTCCCTCTCGTCCGAGCCGTCTGAACAGTCGCGGTAACCATCGCAGCGCCAAGCGCCTTTAATGCAGCGGCCGTTGTCCACGCACGTGAACTTATCGTGCGAACATTTACGTAGAGAGGTGCAATTCCGCTCGTCCGACCAATCTGAGCAGTCGCGATCACCGTCGCACAGCTAAGTTTTCGAGATGCACTTGCTATTCTCTTTGCATGGCAGCCTACCTTCCTCACAGCCTATCCGAGACGCACAATTCTCCTCGTCCTAACCGTCTGAGCAGTCTCGGTAACCGTCGCACAGCATATTTTCAATGATGCAGCTGCTGTTGTCTTTGCATGGGAACCTGAATTTTCCACAGCGTAATCCGGATTTACAGTCCATCTCGTCCGAGCCGTCTGAACAGTCGCGGTAACCATCGCAGCGCCAAGCGCCTTTAATGCAGCGGCCGTTGTCCACGCACGTGAACTTATCGTGCGAACATTTACGTAGAGAGGTGCAATTCCGCTCGTCCGACCAATCTGAGCAGTCGCGATCACCGTCGCACAGCCAAGTTTTCGAGATGCACTTGCTATTCTCTTTGCATGGCAGCCTACCTTCCTCACAGCCTATCCGAGACGCACAGTTCTCCTCGTCCCAACCGTCTGAGCAGTCTCGGTAACCGTCACACAGCATATTTTCAATGATGCAGCTGCTGTGGTCTTTGCATGGGAACCTGAATTTTCCACAGCGTAATCCGGATTTACAGTCCCTCTCGTCCGAGCTGTCTGGACAGTCGCGGTAACCATCGCAGCGCCAAGCGCCTTTAATGCAGCGGCCGTTGTCCACGCACGTGAACTTATCGTGCGAACATTTACGTAGAGAGGTGCAATTCCGCTCGTCCGACCAATCTGAGCAGTCGCGATCACCGTCGTACAGCCAAGTTTTCGAGATGCACTTGCTATTCTCTTTGCATGGCAGCCTACCTTCCTCACAGCCTATCCGAGACACACAGTTCTCCTCGTCCCAACCGTCTGAGCAGTCTCGGTAACCGTCACACGGCATATTTTCAATGATGCAGCTGCTGTTGTCTTTGCATGGGAACCTGAATTTTCCACAGCGTAATCCGGATTTACTGTCCCTCTCGTCCGAGCCGTCTGAACAGTCGCGGTAACCATCGCAGCGCCAAGCGCCTTTAATGCAGCGGCCGTTGTCCACGCACGTGAACTTATCGTGCGAACATTTGCGTAGAGAGGTGCAATTCCGCTCGTCCGACCAATCTGAGCAGTCGCGATCACCGTCGCACAGCCAAGTTTTCGAGATGCACTTGCTATTGCCTTTGCATGGCAGCCTACCTTCCTCACAGCCTATCCGAGACGCACAGTTCTCCTCGTCCTAACCGTCTGAGCAGTCTCGGTAACCGTCGCACAGCATATTTTCAATGATGCAGCTGCTGTTGTCTTTGCATGGGAACCTGAATTTTCCACAGCGTAATCCGGATTTACAGTCCCTCTCGTCCGAGCCGTCTGAAGAGTCGCGGTAACCATCGCAGCGCCAAGCGCCTTTAATGCAGCGACCATTGTCCACGCACGTGAACTTATCGTGCGAACATTTCCATAGAGAGGTGCAATTCCGCTCGTCCGGCAAATCTGAGCAGTCGCGATCACCGTCGCACAGCCAAGTTTTCGAGATGCACTTGCTATTCTCTTTGCATGGCAGCCTACCTTCCTCACAGCCTATCCGAGACGCACAGTTCTCCTCGTCCCAACCGTCTGAGCAGTCGCGGTAACCGTCACACAGCATATTTTCAATGATGCAGCTGCTGTGGTCTTTGCATGGGAACCTGAATTTTCCACAGCGTAATCCGGATTTACAGTCCCTCTCGTCCGAGCTGTCTGGACAGTCGCGGTAACCATCGCAGCGCCAAGCGCCTTTAATGCAGCGGCCGTTGTCCACGCACGTGAACTTATCGTGCGAACATTTACGTAGAGAGGTGCAATTCCGCTCGTCCGACCAATCTGAGCAGTCGCGATCACCGTCGCACAGCCAAGTTTTCGAGATGCACTTGCTATTGCCTTTGCATGGCAGCCTACCTTCCTCACAGCCTATCCGAGACGCACAGTTCTCCTGGTCCTAACCGTCTGAGCAGTCTCGGTAACCGTCGCACAGCATATTTTCAATGATGCAGCTGCTGTTGTCTTTGCATGGGAACCTGAATTTTCCACAGCGTAATCCGGATTTACAGTCCATCTCGTCCGAGCCGTCTGAACAGTCGCGGTAACCATCGCAGCGCCAAGCGCCTTTAATGCAGCGGCCGTTGTCCACGCACGTGAACTTATCGTGCGAACATTTACGTAGAGAGGTGCAATTCCGCTCGTCCGACCAATCTGAGCAGTCGCGATCACCGTCGCACAGCCAAGTTTTCGAGATGCACTTGCTATTCTCTTTGCATGGCAGCCTACCTTCCTCACAGCCTATCCGAGACGCACAGTTCTCCTCGTCCCAACCGTCTGAGCAGTCTCGGTAACCGTCACACAGCATATTTTCAATGATGCAGCTGCTGTGGTCTTTGCATGGGAACCTGAATTTTCCACAGCGTAATCCGGATTTACAGTCCCTCTCGTCCGAGCTGTCTGGACAGTCGCGGTAACCATCGCAGCGCCAAGCGCCTTTAATGCAGCGGCCGTTGTCCACGCACGTGAACTTATCGTGCGAACATTTACGTAGAGAGGTGCAATTCCGCTCGTCCGACCAATCTGAGCAGTCGCGATCACCGTCGCACAGCCAAGTTTTCGAGATGCACTTGCTATTGCCTTTGCATGGCAGCCTACCTTCCTCACAGCCTATCCGAGACGCACAGTTCTCCTCGTCCTAACCGTCTGAGCAGTCTCGGTAACCGTCGCACAGCATATTTTCAATGATGCAGCTGCTGTTGTCTTTGCATGGGAACCTGAATTTTCCACAGCGTAATCCGGATTTACAGTCCTTCTCGTCCGAGCCGTCTGAACAGTCGCGGTAACCATCGCAGCGCCAAGCGCCTTTAATGCAGCGGCCGTTGTCCACGCACGTGAACTTATCGTGCGAACATTTACGTAGAGAGGTGCAATTCCGCTCGTCCGACCAATCTGAGCAGTCGCGATCACTGTCGTACAGCCAAGTTTTCGAGATGCACTTGCTATTCTCTTTGCATGGCAGCCTACCTTCCTCACAGCCTATCCGAGACACACAGTTCTCCTCGTCCCAACCGTCTGAGCAGTCTCGGTAACCGTCACACGGCATATTTTCAATGATGCAGCTGCTGTTGTCTTTGCATGGGAACCTGAATTTTCCACAGCGTAATCCGGATTTACTGTCCCTCTCGTCCGAGCCGTCTGAACAGTCGCGGTAACCATCGCAGCGCCAAGCGCCTTTAATGCAGCGGCCATTGCCCACGCACGTGAACTTATCGTGCGAACATTTACGTCGAGAGGTGCAATTCCGCTCGTCCGACCAATCTGAGCAGTCGCGATCACCGTCGGACAGCCGAGTTTTTGAGATGCACTTGCTATTGCCTTTGCATGGCAGCCTACCTTCCTCACAGCTTATCCGAGACGCACAGTTCTCCTCGTCCCAACCGTCTGAGCAGTCTCGGTAACCGTCGCACAGCATATTTTCAATGATGCAGCTGCTGTTGTCTTTGCATGGGAACCTGAATTTTCCACAGCGTAATCCGGATTTACAGTCCCTCTCGTCCGAGCCGTCTGGACAGTAGCGGTAACCATCGCAGCGCCAAGCGCCTTTAATGCAGCGACCATTGTCCACGCACGTGAACTTATCGTGCGAACATTTGCGTAGAGAGGTGCAATTCCGCTCGTCCGACCAATCTGAGCAGTCGCGATCACCGTCGCACAGCCAAGTTTTCGAGATGCACTTGCTATTGCCTTTGCATGGCAGCCTACCTTCCTCACAGCCTATCCGAGACGCACAGTTCTCCTCGTCCTAACCGTCTGAGCAGTCTCGGTAACCGTCGCACAGCATATTTTCAATGATGCAGCTGCTGTTGTCTTTGCGTGGGAACCTGAATTTTCCACAGCGTAATCCGGATTTACAGTGCTTCTCGTCCGAGCCGTCTGAACAGTCGCGGTAACCATCGCAGCGCCAAGCGCCTTTAATGCAGCGGCCGTTGTCCACGCACGTGAACTTATCGTGCGAACATTTACGTAGAGAGGTGCAATTCCGCTCGTCCGACCAATCTGAGCAGTCGCGATCACCGTCGCACAGCCAAGTTTTCGAGATGCACTTGCTATTCTCTTTGCATGGCAGCCTACCTTCCTCACAGCCTATCCGAGACGCACAGTTCTCCTCGTCCCAACCGTCTGAGCAGTGTCGGTAACCGTCACACAGTATATTTTCAATGATGCAGCTGCTGTTGTCTTTGCATGGGAACCTGAATTTTCCACAGCGTAATCCGGATTTACAGTCCCTCTCGTCCGAGCCGTCTGAACAGTCGCGGTAACCATCGCAGCGCCAAGCGCCTTTAATGCAGCGGCCGTTGTCCACGCACGTGAACTTATCGTGCGAACATTTACCTCGAGAGGTGCAATTCCGCTCGTCCGACCAATCTGAGCAGTCGCGATCACCGTCGCACAGCGAAGTTTTCGAGATGCACTTGCTATTGCCTTTGCATGGCAGCCTACCTTCCTCACAGCCTATCCGAGACGCACAGTTCTCCCCGTCCCAACCGTCTGAGCAGTCTCGGTAACCGTCGCACAGCATATTTTCAATGATGCAGCTGCTGTTGTCTTTGCATGGGAACCTGAATTTTCCACAGCGTAATCCGGATTTACAGTCCCTCTCGTCCGAGCCGTCTGAACAGTCGCGGTAACCATCGCAGCGCCAAGCGCCTTTAATGCAGCGGCCATTGTCCACGCACGTGAACTTATCGTGCGAACATTTGCGTAGAGAGGTGCAATTCCGCTCGTCCGACCAATCTGAGCAGTCGCGATCACCGTCGCACAGCCAAGTTTTCGAGATGCACTTGCTATTGTCTTTGCATGGCAGCCTACCTTCCTCACAGCCTATCCGAGACGCACAGTTCTCCTCGTCCCAACCGTCTGAGCAGTCTCGGTAACCGTCGCGCAGCATATTTTCAATGATGCAGCTGCTGTTGCCTTTGCATGGGAACCTGAATTTTCCACAGCGTAATCCGGATTTACAGTCCCTCTCGTCCGAGCCGTCTGAACAGTCGCGGTAACCATCGCAGCGCCAAGCGCCTTTAATGCAGCGGCCGTTGTCCACGCACGTGAACTTATCGTGCGAACATTTACGTAGAGAGGTGCAATTCCGCTCGTCCGACCAATATTAGCAGTCGCGATCACCTTCGCACAGCCAAGTTTTCGAGATGCACTTGCTATTGTCTTTGCATGGCACCCTACCTTCCTCACAGCCTATCCGAGACGCACAGTTCTCGTCCCAACCGTCTGAGCAGTCTCGGTAACCGTCGCACACCATATTTTCAATGATGCAGCTGCTGTTGTCTTTGCATGGGAACCTGAATTTTCCACAGCGTAATCCGGATTTACAGTCCCTCTCGTCCGAGCCGTCTGAACAGTCGCGGTAACCATCGCAGCGCCAAGCGCCTTTAATGCAGCGACCATTGTCCACGCACGTGAACTTATCGTGCGAACATTTCCATAGAGAGGTGCAATTCCGCTCGTCCGGCAAATCTGAGTTGTCGCGATCACCGTCGCACAGCCAAGTTTTCGAGATGCACTTGCTCTTGTCTTTGCATGGCAGCCTACCTTCCTCACAGCCTATCCGAGACGCACAGTTCTCCTAGTCCCAACCACCTGAGCAGTCGCGGTAACGGTCACACAGCATATTTTCAATGATGCAGCTGCTGTTGTCTTTTCATGAGAACCTGAATTTTCCACAGCGTAATCCGGATTTACAGTCCCTCTCGTCCGAGCCGTCTGAACAGTCGCGGTAACCATCGCAGCGCCAAGCGCCTTTAATGCAGCGGCCGTTGTCCACGCACGTGAACTTATCGTGGGAACATTTACGTAGAGAGGTGCAATTCCACTCGTCCGACCAATCTGAGCAGTCGCGATCACCGTCGCACAGCCAACATTTCGAGATGCACTTGCTATTGTCTTTGCATGGCAGCCTACCTTCCTCACAGCCTATCCGAGACGCACAGTTCTCCTCGTCCCAACCGTCTGAGCAGTCTCGGTAACCGTCACACAGCATATTTTCAATGATGCAGCTGCTGTTGTCTTTGCATGGGAACCTAATTTTCCACAGCGTAATCCGGATTTACTGTCCCTCTCGTCCGAGCCGTCTGAACAGTCGCGGTAACCATCGCAGCGCCAAGCGCCTTTAATGCAGCGGCCATTGCCCACGCACGTGAACTTATCGTGCGAACATTTACGTCGAGAGGTGCAATTCCGCTCGTCCGACCAATCTGAGCAGTCGCGATCACCGTCGGATAGCCGAGTTTTTGAGATGCACTTGCTATTGCCTTTGCATGGCAGCCTACCTTCCTCACAGCTTATCCGAGACGCACAGTTCTCCTCGTCCCAACCGTCTGAGCAGTCTCGGTAACCGTCGCACAGCATATTTTCAATGATGCAGCTGCTGTTGTCTTTGCATGGGAACCTGAATTTTCCACAGCGTAATCCGGGTTTACAGTCCCTCTCGTCCGAGCCGTCTGGACAGTAGCGGTAACCATCGCAGCGCCAAGCGCCTTTAATGCAGCGACCATTGTCCACGCACGTGAACTTATCGTGCGAACATTTGCGTAGAGAGGTGCAATTCCGCTCGTCCGACCAATCTGAGCAGTCGCGATCACCGTCGCACAGCCAAGTTTTCGAGATGCACTTGCTATTGCCTTTGCATGGCAGCCTACCTTCCTCACAGCCTATCCGAGACGCACAGTTCTCCTCGTCCTAACCGTCTGAGCAGTCTCGGTAACCGTCGCACAGCATATTTTCAATGATGCAGCTGCTGTTGTCTTTGCATGGGAACCAGAATTTTCCACAGCGTAATCCGGATTTACAGTCCCTCTCGTCCGAGCCGTCTGAACAGTCGCGGTAACCATCGCAGCGCCAAGCGCCTTTAATGCAGCGGCCGTTGTCCACGCACGTGAACTTATCGTGCGAACATTTACGTAGAGAGGTGCAATTCCGCTCGTCCGACCAATCTGAGCAGTCGCGATCACCGTCGTACAGCCAAGTTTTCGAGATGCACTTGCTATTCTCTTTGCATGGCAGCCTACCTTCCTCACAGCCTATCCGAGACACACAGTTCTCCTCGTCCCAACCGTCTGAGCAGTCTCGGTAACCGTCACACAGCATATTTTCAATGATGCAGCTGCTGTTGTCTTTGCATGGGAACCTGAATTTTCCACAGCGTAATCCGGATTTACAGTCCCTCTCGTCCGAGCCGTCTGAACAGTCGCGGTAACCATCGCAGCGCCAAGCGCCTTTAATGCAGCGGCCGTTGCCCACGCACGTGAACTTATCGTGCGAACATTTACGTCGAGAGGTGCAATTCCGCTCGTCCGACCAATCTGAGCAGTCGCGATCACCGTCGCACAGCCAAGTTTTTGAGATGCACTTGCTATTGCCTTTGCATGGCAGCCTACCTTCCTCACAGCTTATCCGAGACGCACAGTTCTCCTCGTCCCAACCGTCTGAGCAGTCTCGGTAACCGTCGCACAGCATATTTTCAATGATGCAGCTGCTGTTGTCTTTGCATGGGAACCTGAATTTTCCACAGCGTAATCCGGATTTACAGTCCCTCTCGTCCGAGCCGTCTGGACAGTCGCGGTAACCATCGCAGCGCCAAGCGCCTTTAATGCAGCGGCCGTTGTCCACGCACGTGAACTTATCGTGCGAACATTTACGTAGAGAGGTGGAATTCCGCTCGTCCGACCAATCTGAGCAGTCGCGATCACCGTCGCACAGCCAAGTTTTCGAGATGCACTTGCTATTGTCTTTGCATGGCAGCCTACCTTCCTCACAGCCTATCCGAGACGCACAGTCCTCCTCGTCCCAACCGTCTGAGCAGTCTCGGTAACCGTCGCGCAGCATATTTTCAATGATGCAGCTGCTGTTGCCTTTGCATGGGAACCTGAATTTTCCACAGCGTAATCCGGATTTACAGTCCCTCTCGTCCGAGCCGTCTGAACAGTCGCGGTAACCATCGCAGCGCCAAGCGCCTTTAATGCAGCGGCCGTTGTCCACGCACGTGAACTTATCGTGCGAACATTTACGTAGAGAGATGCAATTCCGCTCGTCCGACCAATATTAGCAGTCGCGATCACCTTCGCACAGCCAAGTTTTCGAGATGCACTTGCTATTGTCTTTGCATGGCACCCTACCTTCCTCACAGCCTATCCGAGACGCACAGTTCTCGTCCCAACCGTCTGAGCAGTCTCGGTAACCGTCGCACAGCATATTTTCAATGATGCAGCTGCTGTTGTCTTTGCATGGGAACCTGAATTTTCCACAGCGTAATCCGGATTTACAGTCCCTCTCGTCCGAGCCGTCTGAACAGTCGCGGTAACCATCGCAGCGCCAAGCGCCTTTAATGCAGCGACCATTGTCCACGCACGTGAACTTATCGTGCGAACATTTCCATAGAGAGGTGCAATTCCGCTCGTCCGGCAAATCTGAGTTGTCGCGATCACCGTCGCACAGCCAAGTTTTCGAGATGCACTTGCTCTTGTCTTTGCATGGCAGCCTACCTTCCTCACAGCCTATCCGAGACGCACAGTTCTCCTAGTCCCAACCACCTGAGCAGTCGCGGTAACGGTCACGCAGCATATTTTCAATGATGCAGCTGCTGTTGTCTTTTCATGAGAACCTGAATTTTCCACAGCGTAATCCGGATTTACAGTCCCTCTCGTCCGAGCCGTCTGAACAGTCGCGGTAACCATCGCAGCGCCAAGCGCCTTTAATGCAGCGGCCGTTGTCCACGCACGTGAACTTATCGTGGGAACATTTACGTAGAGAGGTGCAATTCCACTCGTCCGACCAATCTGAGCAGTCGCGATCACCGTCGCACAGCCAACTTTTCGAGATGCACTTGCTATTGTCTTTGCATGGCAGCCTACCTTCCTCACAGCCTATCCGAGACGCACAGTTCTCCTCGTCCCAACCGTCTGAGCAGTCTCGGTAACCGTCACACAGCATATTTTCAATGATGCAGCTGCTGTTGTCTTTGCATGGGAACCTGAATTTTCCACAGCGTAATCCGGATTTACAGTTCCTCTCGTCCGAGCCGTCTGAACAGTCGCGGTAACCATCGCAGCGCCAAGCGCCTTTAACGCAGCGGCCGTTGTCCACGCACGTGAACTTATCGTGCGAACATTTACGTAGAGAGGTGGAATTCCGCTCGTCCGACCAATCTGAGTAGTCGCGATCACCGTCGCACAGCCAAGTTTTCGAGATGCACTTGCTATTGTCTTTGCATGGCAGCCTACCTTCCTCACAGCCTATCAGAGACGCACAGTTCTCCTCGTCCCAACCATTTGAGCAGTCTCGGTAACCGTCACACAGCATATTTTAAATGATGCAGCTGCTGTTGTCTTTGCATGGGAACCTTAATTTTCCACAGCGTAATCCGGATTTACAGTCCCTCTCGTCCGAGCCGTCTGAACAGTCGCGGTAACCATCGCAGCGCCAAGCGCCTTTAATGCATCGGCCGGTGTCCACGCACTTGAACTTATCGTGCGAACATTTACGTAGAGAGGTGCAATTCCGCTCGTCCGACCAATCTGAGCAGTCGCGATCACCGTCGCACAGCCAAGTTTTCGAGATGCACTTGCTATTGTCTTTGCATGGCAGCCTACCTTCCTCACAGCCTATCCGAGACGCACAGTTCTCCTCGTCCCAACCGACTGAGCAGTCTCGGTAACCGTCACGCAGCATATTTTCAATGATGCAGCTGCTGTTGTCTTTGCATGCGAACCTGAATTTTCCACAGCGTAATCCGCATTTACAGTCCCTCTCGTCCGAGCCGTCTGAACAGTCGCGGTAACCAGCGCAGCGCCAAGCGCCTTTAATGCAGCGGCCGTTGTCCACGCACGTGAACTTATCGTGCGAACATTTACGTAGAGAGGTGCAATTCCGCTCGTCCGACCAATCTGAGTAGTCGCGATCACCGTCGCACAGCCAAGTTTTCGAGATGCACCTGCTATTGTCTTTGCATGGCAGCCTACCTTCCACACAGCCTATCCGAGACGCACAGTTCTCCTCGTCCGAACCGTCTGAGCAGTCGCGGTAACCGTCACACAGCATATTTTCAATGATGCAGCTGCTGTTGTCTTTGCATGGGATCCTGAATTTTCCACAGCGTAATCCGGATTTACAGTCCCTCTCGTCCGAGCCGTCTGAACAGTCGCGGTAACCATCGCAGTGCCAAGCGCCTTTAATGCATCGGCCGTTGTCCACGCACTTGAACTTATCGTGCGAACATTTACGTAGAGAGGTGCAATTCCGCTCGTCCGACCAATCGCAGCAGTCGCGATCACCGTCGCACAGCGAAGTCTTCGAGATGCACTTGCTATTGTCTTTGCATGGCAGCCTACCTTCCTCACAGCCTATCCGAGACGCACAGTTCTCCTCGTCCCAACCGACTGAGCAGTCTCGGTAACTGTCACGCAGCATATTTTCAATGATGCAGCTGCTGTTGTCTTTGCATGGGAACCTGAATTTTCCACAGCGTAATCCGGATTTACAGTCCCTCTCGTCCGAGCCGTCTGAACAGTCGCGGTAACCATCGCAGCGCCAAGCGCCTTTAATGCAGCGGCCGTTGTCCACGCACGCGAACTTATCGTGCGAACGTTTCCGTAGAGAGGTGCAATTCCGCTCGTCCGACCAATCTGAGCAGTCGCGATCACCGTCGCACAGCCAAGTTTTCGAGATGCACTTGCTATTGTCTTTGCATGGCAGCCTACCTTCCTCACAGCCTATCAGAGACGCACAGTTCTCCTCGTCCCAACCGTCTGAGCAGTCTCGGTAACCGTCACACAACATATTTTCAATGATGCAGCTGCTGTTGTCTTTGCATGGGAACCTGAATTTTCCACAGCGTAATCCGGATTTACAGTTCCTCTCGTCCGAGCCGTCTGAACAGTCGCGGTAACCATCGCAGCGCCAAGCGCCTTTAATGCAGCGGCCGTTGTCCACGCACGTGAACTTATCGTGCGAACATTTACGTAGAGAGGTGCAATTCCGCTCGTCCGACCAATCTGAGCAGTCGCGATCACCGTCGCACAGCCAAGTTTTCGAGATGCACTTGCTATTGTCTTTGCATGGCACCCTACCTTCCTCACAGCCTATCCGAGACGCACAGTTCTCGTCCCAACCGTCTGAGCAGTCTCGGTAACCGTCGCACAGCATATTTTCAATGATGCAGCTGCTGTTGTCTTTGCATGGGAACCTGAATTTTCCACAGCGTAATCCGGATTTACAGTCCCTCTCGTCCGAGCCGTCTGAACAGTCGCGGTAACCATCGCAGCGCCAAGCGCCTTTAATGCAGCGACCATTGTCCACGCACGTGAACTTATCGTGCGAACATTTCCATAGAGAGGTGCAATTCCGCTCGTCCGGCAAATCTGAGTTGTCGCGATCACCGTCGCACAGCCAAGTTTTCGAGATGCACTTGCTATTGTCTTTGCATGGCAGCCTACCTTCCTCACAGCCTATCCGAGACGCACAGTTCTCCTCGTCCCAACCGTCTGAGCAGTCTCGGTAACCGTCACACAGCATATTTTCAATGATGCAGCTGCTGTTGTCTTTGCATGGGAACCTGAATTTTCCACAGCGTAATCCGGATTTACAGTTCCTCTCGTCCGAGCCGTCTGAACAGTCGCGGTAACCATCGCAGCGCCAAGCGCCTTTAACGCAGCGGCCGTTGTCCACGCACGTGAACTTATCGTGCGAACATTTACGTAGAGAGGTGGAATTCCGCTCGTCCGACCAATCTGAGTAGTCGCGATCACCGTCGCACAGCCAAGTTTTCGAGATGCACTTGCTATTGTCTTTGCATGGCAGCCTACCTTCCTCACAGCCTATCAGAGACGCACAGTTCTCCTCGTCCGAACCGTCTGAGCAGTCGCGGTAACCGTCACACAGCATATTTTCAATGATGCAGCTGCTGTTGTCTTTGCATGGGATCCTGAATTTTCCACAGCGTAATCCGGATTTACAGTCCCTCTCGTCCGAGCCGTCTGAACAGTCGCGGTAACCATCGCAGTGCCAAGCGCCTTTAATGCATCGGCCGTTGTCCACGCACTTGAACTTATCGTGCGAACATTTACGTAGAGAGGTGCAATTCCGCTCGTCCGACCAATCGCAGCAGTCGCGATCACCGTCGCACAGCCAAGTCTTCGAGATGCACTTGCTATTGTCTTTGCATGGCAGCCTACCTTCCTCACAGCCTATCCGAGACGCACAGTTCTCCTCGTCCCAACCGACTGAGCAGTCTCGGTAACTGTCACGCAGCATATTTTCAATGATGCAGCTGCTGTTGTCTTTGCATGGGAACCTGAATTTTCCACAGCGTAATCCGGATTTACAGTCCCTCTCGTCCGAGCCGTCTGAACAGTCGCGGTAACCATCGCAGCGCCAAGCGCCTTTAATGCAGCGGCCGTTGTCCACGCACGCGAACTTATCGTGCGAACGTTTCCGTAGAGAGGTGCAATTCCGCTCGTCCGACCAATCTGAGCAGTCGCGATCACCGTCGCACAGCCAAGTTTTCGAGATGCACTTGCTATTGTCTTTGCATGGCACCCTACCTTCCTCACAGCCTATCCGAGACGCACAGTTCTCGTCCCAACCGTCTGAGCAGTCTCGGTAACCGTCGCACAGCATATTTTCAATGATGCAGCTGCTGTTGTCTTTGCATGGGAACCTGAATTTTCCACAGCGTAATCCGGATTTACAGTCCCTCTCGTCCGAGCCGTCTGAACAGTCGCGGTAACCATCGCAGCGCCAAGCGCCTTTAATGCAGCGACCATTGTCCACGCACGTGAACTTATCGTGCGAACATTTCCATAGAGAGGTGCAATTCCGCTCGTCCGGCAAATCTGAGTTGTCGCGATCACCGTCGCACAGCCAAGTTTTCGAGATGCACTTGCTATTGTCTTTGCATGGCAGCCTACCTTCCTCACAGCCTATCCGAGACGCACAGTTCTCCTCGTCCCAACCGTCTGAGCAGTCTCGGTAACCGTCACACAGCATATTTTCAATGATGCAGCTGCTGTTGTCTTTGCATGGGAACCTGAATTTTCCACAGCGTAATCCGGATTTACAGTTCCTCTCGTCCGAGCCGTCTGAACAGTCGCGGTAACCATCGCAGCGCCAAGCGCCTTTAACGCAGCGGCCGTTGTCCACGCACGTGAACTTATCGTGCGAACATTTACGTAGAGAGGTGGAATTCCGCTCGTCCGACCAATCTGAGTAGTCGCGATCACCGTCGCACAGCCAAGTTTTCGAGATGCACTTGCTATTGTCTTTGCATGGCAGCCTACCTTCCTCACAGCCTATCAGAGACGCACAGTTCTCCTCGTCCCAACCATCTGAGCAGTCTCGGTAACCGTCACACAGCATATTTTAAATGATGCAGCTGCTGTTGTCTTTGCATGGGAACCTTAATTTTCCACAGCGTAATCCGGATTTACAGTCCCTCTCGTCCGAGCCGTCTGAACAGTCGCGGTAACCATCGCAGTGCCAAGCGCCTTTAATGCATCGGCCGTTGTCCACGCACTTGAACTTATCGTGCGAACATTTACGTAGAGAGGTGCAATTCCGCTCGTCCGACCAATCGGAGCAGTCGCGATCACCGTCGCACAGCCAAGTTTTCGAGATGCACTTGCTATTGTCTTTGCATGGCAGCCTACCTTCCTCACACCCTATCCCAGACGCACAGTTCTCCTCGTCCCAACCGACTGAGCAGTCTCGGTAACTGTCACGCAGCATATTTTCAATGATGCAGCTGCTGTTGTCTTTGCATGGGAACCTGAATTTTCCACAGCGTAATCCGGATTTACAGTCCCTCTCGTCCGAGCCGTCTGAACAGTCGCGGTAACCATCGCAGCGCCAAGCGCCTTTAATGCAGCGGCCGTTGTCCACGCACGCGAACTTATCGTGCGAACGTTTCCGTAGAGAGGTGCAATTCCGCTCGTCCGACCAATCTGAGCAGTCGCGATCACCGTCGCACAGCCAAGTTTTCGAGATGCACTTGCTATTGTCTTTGCATGGCAGCCTACCTTCCTCACAGCCTATCAGAGACGCACAGTTCTCCTCGTCCCAACCGTCTGAGCAGTCTCGGTAACCGTCACACAACATATTTTCAATGATGCAGCTGCTGTTGTCTTTGCATGGGAACCTGAATTTTCCACAGCGTAATCCGGATTTACAGTTCCTCTCGTCCGAGCCGTCTGAACAGTCGCGGTAACCATCGCAGCGCCAAGCGCCTTTAATGCAGCGGCCGTTGTCCACGCACGTGAACTTATCGTGCGAACATTTACGTAGAGAGGTGCAATTCCGCTCGTCCGACCAATCTGAGTAGTCGCTATCACCGTCGCACAGCCAAGTTTTCGAGATGCACTTGCTATTGTCTTTGCATGGCAGCCTACCTTCCTCACAGCCTATCCGAGACGCACAGTTCTCCTCGTCCCAACCATCTGAGCAGTCTCGGCAACCGTCACACAGCATATTTTAAATGATGCAGCTGCTGTTGTCTTTGCATGGGAACCTTAATTTTCCACAGCGTAATCCGGATTTACAGTCCCTCTCGTCCGAGCCGTCTGAACAGTCGCGGTAACCATCGCAGCGCCAAGCGCCTTTAATGCATCGGCCGTTGTCCACGCACTTGAACTTATCGTGCGAACATTTACGTAGAGAGGTGCAATTCCGCTCGTCCGACCAATCTGAGCAGTCGGGGTCACCGTCGCACCACCAATTTTCCTTGACGCACTTGCTGTTGTCTTTGCATCGGATCTCACCTCCCCCACAGAGTGCGCACTTCTCCTTGTCCGAGCCGTCATAGCAGTCGCGTTTACCGTCGCAGCGCCGGTTGTCATTAATGCACTTGCCACCTGGACACATGAAGAGGCCTTTCGAACATTGCATCATGGGGGTGCAATGCTTCTCGTCCCACCCATTTCAGCAGTCGTGTTTGCCGTCGGAGAGCCAATCTTTATAGAGGCATTCCGGGGTGTCCTTGCACGGCAACTTACTTCCCTCGCAACGCATTCTGAATGTAGTTCTGCTCGTCCAAGCCGTCTAAGCAGTCGCGAGTACCGTCGCAGCGCCAGTAGTAGTTAAGGCAGCGGTCGTTGTCGCACCTGAACTCATGTTGTGAACATTCCTTTTGAGATGCGCAATTATGCTCGTCCGGCCCATCTGTGCAGTCCCGGTCGCCGTGCACACAGATAAGTTTTATAGATGCATTTGGTGTTGTCTTTGCACTGGAACCCATCTCTCTCACAGGGATACAGGGATGTACAGTTCTGCTCGTCCGAGGCGTCTAAGCAGTCGCGCTCACCGTCGCAGCGCCAGTAGTGGTGAATGCAGCGACCGTTGTCCACGCACGTGAATTCATCTGTAGCGCACTTCCTTACGGAGCAGTTCTGCTCGTCCCATCCATATTTGCAGTCGCGGTCACTGTCGCACAGCCAAGGGTTCTTGATACAATTGCTGTTGTCGTAGCACGGGATCTCAAAGTCGGAGCAGGGTATTCTGATTGTACAGTCCTGCTCATCCGAGCCGTCTAAGCAGTCGCCAGTACCGTCGCACATCCGATTATGCTTGATGCATTTTCTATAGTCTTTGCACGGGAGATTACCTGCCAAACAGCTTAGCTTGGCTGTACAGTTCTTCTCGTCCGATTCGTAAGTGCAGTCAGGGTCCCCGTCACATCGCAGCGTGGCCGGAATGCATTGCCCACCTTCTCTGCATCTGTACTCGCCTTCGGAACACGTCGCTTTGTTGGTGCAGCTGCTTTCGTTCGACCCGTCCCTGCAGTCCTGCGTTCCGTCACAGACATGCGCCCAGGACACGCACTGCTCTACAGTCCTGCACTTGAACTGCTTCTCTGTGCAGTGGACAAGGATTTGGGCGGCGCTTGGAACGACATGTGAAGTTGCAGATGCGAGGATGGCGGTCAGGAATAGCAGTGTCGAAGTGAACCGGAGGGATGTTGAAACCGCCCGCAGCTCAGCTTTCATGATGTTCACGATGTAATGCCTACCACCTGCGACAAAAATAAGAAGGTCAAGTTCAGGAAGTAATACGAATTAAGAGTACAATCCAATCCAATCCAATATGCTAATATGGTAGCTACCGGCCTCGCTACGCGACGGTTCTGAAAGTGCAACTAGTATTGCTTTCGGAATAAAATTTTGATCCTGCTTCGTGCCCCCGGGTAACAACGTCCGCGCTCAGCCCTGCAAAGTGCGCCCGCGATGGTGAAAATGAAGTTCTCGGGCATCACAACCCGCTTTCCTCCATATGAGATTTAAGGGGCCGTACACACGGGTGAGAGAACAAGAATAACACGCATGTTCTCCTAACAGGTTCCGTTCTTTCAGCGAGCGTGCATCCTGCTTGCACAAACGGTTATCGAAAAAGGCTACTGAGCGCAGTTTCCGCTGCGTCGCAAGATCAAGGTTCCCTGGTGCGAGCATTATTATACGGGGCGTCTTGACGACCGAGGTGAAACGAGGGCCGACGTATCGCGAGTGGACATAAATTATCCGTGAAAGCGGAACATGATCGTGTTCGGGCTTCGAACCTGCGTCGTCTGCTACGCACGTGGCCCTAGGGCCGCAGAGGAATCCTCGCTCGGCAGGGAGCGGTTGAGTAGATTAAAAAAAATAAAAAAGAAAAAGCCACGCCACTATTTCGTATTCCGCGGGCGTTCGCGTCGATGGCGAGAGACGCTGAATAACGTTGCCCGCTGGAGGAATAAATAAATCTGTATAACACGGGAACAGTTCGGTGGAGGCTAAGCACAGAGGAGCCGGAAGGCGTACGTAACAACGACCACGGAAAATAGGGCTTTCAATTGCGGAAAACAAACACAAGAAATCTATTTAGAGGTGGAGGATGTAGAGAGGAGGGAGTGGATATGCGTGGAGGCGGGATCGCCAGCAAGGCTCACGTCGTGCGATCTTCTTTCCGAGGTTCGTGCTTGCATGGCCTCCGAGACCTAATACACTCCGACCGGCGTAGGTTCCGGTTCACTATGATTCTGTACAGGGGTGCCTCCGATGGGCGTTCTGTTCTTGCGGCATAACAGAGAATCCGCGCTGTGTTGAAGAAGAAAAAATGGCTGAGGCTTAGCTTAGGTTAAGCCTAGTCAGATGCGAAGCATATTGTCGCCGAGTTGCATATCGAGCACGCCGCTTGGCTAGACGTTCTTCACGCTCTTCACCAATCTCTGTAGCACGCCGCAACTTTTGCTTCTCATTCCAACGAGCAGCCCTGTCTCCAGGAGGCATCCCTATCCCGTGTAGGCCTAGCAGAGGCAGGCGCACCCCCTTGTATACCGCCGCTCCAGCATCGGATGGATGGATAGATGGATGGATGGATAGGAGCGCCCCCTTTGAAACGGGGTGGTGGCAATTGCCACCATGCTCAGCTTTTCTTTCTTTATTATTTTTTTTGTTTACTGTGTTGGCAATTCTCATTAAGATTCTCCATCACCTTTGCCTACGGTTTCCTACTATTCTAACCTTATGCCACATCTCTGCTTTTCAGCCACCAATCCTCCAATCGCTTTTTGCTGACTTCCACTGCAGATTTATTTACATGACCATTGTTATCTTTAAACCCTAGGGCCTCAGAAAGAGTGACTGTGCCTGCATCGACATCCGGATGGATACCATCACATTTGATTATGAGGTGTTCAATTGTTTCCACAGATCTACCACACACTGCACATGTGTCATCTTCTTCGTTAAATTTCTTTTTGTAGCTGCGCGTTCTAAGACACCCTGATCTAGCTTCAAAAAGTAGGGCACTGCCTCTTGAGTTATCATAGAAAAATTCTTTCCTGATCTGCCTTTTCCAGAATCGATATAGTTCTACACTATGTTTCTTTTCCATTGAATTCATCCAATTTTTAACTTCCGCGTTTTTAACCTGTCGTTTAATGCTCTTTCTTTCTCCGTCCTCATGACCGGCATACTTACTGGTTAGTTTTCTAGTTCTTTTCCGCCACTGTGAGTCAACGTTCTTTCTGTATAAATATTTAAATACCTTAGCTGCCCATCTGTTATCGTCCAATTTCCTCAGGCGTTCTTCATATAGTATTTTACTCTTAGCTTCCCGTGCCTCGAACGATGCTCAGCCCATATCCCCTTGTACTGCCTCGTTTGTGGTTTTGCCGTGGGCACCTAGTGCTAATCTTCCAACAGCTCTCTGATTTACGTCTAATCTCGACTGAACTTCTCCCCTTAAGCACAGAACCGCATTGCCGAAAGTAAGTCCCGGCACCATTATTCCTTTCCAAATACCCCTTAGTACTTCATATTTGTTGTACCCCCATAATGCCCTATGTTTCATTATCCCGGCGTCTCTTCGTCCTTTTGCCCTAAGAGCCTGTTCATGCTTTTCCGTGTATATCTGCCCTTCGTTTAGCCATATCCCGAGGTATTTGTATTCGGCCACTTTGGGTATTTCGTGGCCTTGTATGGTAAGCACCTGATCAGTTGTATCGTTAAAAATCATCAAACCTGATTTAGTTGCGCTAAAACTGAATCCTAGAGCGTCTCCTTCGTCTCCACAGCAATTAACCAAAGTTTGTAAATCTTCCTGGCTATCTGCTAACAGTACAATATCGTCCGCATACATTAAACCCGGGAGTCGCTGCTCAACTACATTTCCGCCTAATCTGTACGATAGATTATAACCCAGATTACTTTCTTCTAGCCTTCTTTCCATATTTATCACGTAAAGCATGAACAGCAGCGGTGATAGAGGGCAACCTTGCCTTAATCCTTTGTGCACCCCTACAGTTGTGGTACTTTTTTTCCCTTCCCATGTAATTTCAACTTCATTATCTCGGTAGATTTCCTGTAGAAAATCAATTACCTCATCCCCAATACCTAAATCTTTCAATATGCTCCACAGGAGTTCCCTGTTCACGTTATCGTATGCACCGCTTATGTCTAGAAAGGCTATAAACAGAGGTCTATTTTCCGCCTTAGCTATTTCTATGCATTGGGTAAGCACGAACAGGCTATCATCTAACCGCCTACCCCTTCTGAACCCATTCTGAAGTTCTCCGAGTATCCTATTCCCTTCTACCCATGACTGCATTTTTAATTTCACCGCCTGCATTGCCAGCCTGTACATAACAGATGTTATCGTAATCGGACGGAAGGATTTTATGTTCATCTTATCTCCTTTCCCTTTATAAATCAAATTCATTTTACTCTGTCTCCAGCTGTGCGGAGACAGAGTAAAATGCATCACGTGTTCACTACAGCGCACCTAGCGGCAGAAGCAGGAAACACATTGGTCGCGACGCCTCGCGCTACGGCGCGAGCTGGGGCCCCGTTTCTCCTATGTCGTTACGTCACGCATCATGTGGTCCTCCTTGGTCGCGACGCCTCGCGCGACGGCGCGAGCTGGGCCCCGTTTCTCATCTGCTGTGACGTCACGCACCACGTGGTCATCCTTGGTCACGACGCCTCGCGCGACGGCGCCAGTTGGGCCCCCGTTGTTCATCTGCTGTGACGTCACGCATCACGTGGTATGACATGGAGGTCACGAAAGGTCAATGGTAACGACACCGCCGCGCTCGAGGAGCTGGGTTGGGCTATTTTAGTATGCTTCGCATAAAAATATCGCCACGACTTATTGCTTTTCTGTCCTAAGTAGAAGGGATGTTGGGGAATGCACCCTTCTACAGGGGTACTATTCGCCTTGCATTGCCGCACCATAGTAGGGAGTCGCACCTAAGTAGCAAACGGAAGGTTTCGTTAATACATGCACAAGTTTTTGCTGATTGGCCGAAAGGACGCTGTTATTAATAAACATGGCAATCACGTGATGTCATGATAGCATACACCAAAAGCTGGTTTGCTAGAAATAAAGCAAATCTCATAGGCCAGCTGGTGATACCAAGGTCGTACTTCGGCCTGTGCTGGTTGGCACCTTTTGAGTAACCTACACGTTCAGCGCTACGGGCTGGGACAAATAGCACACAACACATGACTGATGCCAGTCAGGTGTTGGGTGTAATTTGTCCCCCTCCTTAGCGGTAAACATTTCAGTTAGCATGAAATTATGTTTTGATGCCGCAGAACCAACGCTGATTTAGAGGAAAGAAACCAATAGTCGTTTTAGAATACGTCGTCAAGTGATGCATGACCGTCAAAGAGGGAATGAATATTCGCGATAAAGAAAAACTTTGACAGTAAAGCTATGCGATACGAAGGCCTAACATCGCATATCTAACGTTTATTTCGAAGAAACCCTTTCCTCTGGTCACTGATCGTCTTGTGATGCTATGCCGTCACAGATAATTCGGTTACTGCCAGCAGTAACGCCTCGAGCCGTACCTGGGTCGCAGTATGAAGCCGCTGGTTCATGGCATTACCATATGAATCTTTCCTTACGAATCCGTCTTAGTGCTTAAGAGTTTCTTCGAAAGTGGCATCGGAACTCTTCTGCGCTGCTTGACTCTTTCACCGTTGTGTTCATTGACCTTGTCGTGACTCATCGCAGCAGGCAGAGTTGCGCTGTTTTCTAAAGTGCCTGTTGCGCCAACGTATCTAATTTTCGAAGTCGTCCAAGCGCCCCACGTTGTGTCATTGTGCGCCCTGTGTTGTGTGGAGTGACCGAAACCCCTCCACAGCCGCTAGATCGAAATAACAACATCATCATCATCAGCCATTCTGAAAAAGCTAAAAAATCATCAGGGCATCCCTGTGACTACTCCTGGTCTAAGCCTCTTTCGATGACTCTGCAGCAATGTGGCGTAGTTGAATCGACACCAATGACTCCTGCTTGATGATTCTGCTCTAAGTTCGGCACTGTGGGGTATTCGATTGTCTGTTGGAGCGTACTCGCACTTTTATCTATACCCATACAAAATTTGCTGCATTTGCAGCAGACAACCTTATCCACTAGAGGCAGGGCACCTCCACAAATCTCAGCGCGTTTTTTTTTGTTTCAGAGCCAAAGCCTCGGGATACAACTTCCGATTTCGATAGGAGGAGACAATGACCTTCAATGCCTTACGAGGTCAAACGCACTCAACTGTGTGCTGATATGGCCCAATCTATGGTAGTATGACCACGTGATCATATGACCATGACCAATGGAAACCTGACTTTGTTCTTAGACCCTGGCCCTTGACCGTTTCCTTTGAGGTTGACTTGGACCTTGCCATTTGATTTGAGACAATGGGCACCACATCGACAATGACCTTCAGTGCCTCACAAGGTCAAACCCAACTCAACTGCATGGTTGTACGGCCCAAGCTATGCAGTACGACCACGTGATCATAAGACTATGACCATTGGGTACCTGAACTTGATGTTTGACTTTAACCCTTGACCTTGAGATTTGATTTTAGACAGTGGGCATCACGTACCACCAAGTTTTCACCTCTCAGTTACCCAACTTCTAAGTGAAAGCAATTACTTTACAGAGCGTAAAACAGCCTTCACCTTAGTCAAGCCACAACAAGGCGGTGATGAAGAATTTGATTTGAAATAATAAAACATTCATATCAAACGAACCATATCTCACCATGCTAAACAGAGCTTTCGCTCGTATAACCACGTTCAAGCCACGTTGAACCACAGGCATATTTTTTGTTTGCCTTTCAACGCCATTCTTACAGTATCTCAGTTTTGTGCGTGCTGATCATAATGAACTTATACTGCTTTGCTTCCAAGAACCATGGCTCTGTTAAATATTACAAATTAGCAGAAGTTATCGGAATAATTAAGAAGGCACTGAATCGACACACTGCTAGCATTTGAAGTGGTCCATGAAAAAAGGAACGGGCAGGCAGACGACTGAGTCTTAGTGCGAGCGCGGAGTAAACAGCTGGCTGATGCTAAGTATGCTGTTGAGTGAGCGTCCTTTCGAAGGGTATGCCTCATCTATGTTTTTGGGCAAAGTGCCGCAGACACTACAAAATAACTTTACATGTCACCGATATGAGGGAAAATCATTCTATCGCAAAGAATGCTTGCTCGGTGGCCGTTCTACTAGGATGTGCACTTCTGGCACTGGGGAAGCAAGACTGGGAAAGCTCTGTTGTAACACATCCGACAACGAATAACTTACTGGAGATGCTTCATTTATAGAGAGGAAATTGAAAAGAAGGCCTCCAAGATTATTAATTTATTTATTTATTTATTGCCTCAAAGGCCCCGGTTGTGGGGCATTACATGAGGGATGGGCGGATTACATGCAGATTATATAAAGATTACAGAGTACATAAAGATCAGGATACATAAAGATTACAGGATACATAAAGATTACAGGATACATAAAGATTACTGATTACATAAGGATGGCCTCAATCTTTTTCTTGAAGTCGATGCAGTTGACGATGAGTACGGCTTCCGGCGGCAGATCGTTCCAGTCCCGAGATGATATGACAAAAAAAGAACGGAAATGAGATGTTGTTCTTGAAGCGGGTTGGTATACGGTCTTGATGTGGTTGTTGCGGCTAGAAGGACGATGAGCTGTTGATATGATAGATGATCCTAAAGGTGAATGATAGAACTTGTGGAATAGGCATAGTCGAGATATTTTTCTTCTAGTTTCAAGGTTAGGCAAGGATGCTCTGGATTTTAAAGAGGACACGCTAGTATAGTAAGAGTAGTCACAATAAATAAAACGGATAGCGCGGTTTTGAACTTTTTCAAGGATTATAGAAAGGTTAGATTGATGAGGATCCCATACTGCTGACGCGAATTCTAGTTTAGGTCGGACGAATGTTTTATAAGCTAATAATTTGATAGAAGGGGTAGTAAAACGAAGATTTCGACGTAGGAAGCCAAGGGTGCGGTTAGCGTCATTAGCGATGTTCGTGATATGCGAAGACCATGTTACGGTATGAGTTAAGGTGATGCCAAGATACTTACAGGAAAGAACAGATGATACTTCAGAACCGAAAAGAACATATTTTGAGGGAATATGCTCCCTCATCTACGCATTTTGTCAAGGGAGCTATTTGTGATGAAAAGCAGAGGCACCGCTAGCACCTGTTCGGTGACGTCAGTGGCTGGCGACTTCACGTTACCACTTCGCGGTCACGTGACGTGTTACGCCAGCGACATAAGTGAGTCATTAACAGCCTTGCAGCGAACGGTATAAAGCTGCCTAGCCGAATAACCATCATAGGGTTACATGAAGGAAGCCACCAGTCACCGAAACCAAGGACCATAGGGGATGTTTTTGCTTTCTCTCTTTTATTTGTGGTGTTGATCAGTGGGAGATTAATAGTGTCATTTTTTTATCGCTTAAAGATAAATACATTTGAAAGCAAAAAAAAAAACCGTGCGCCGGTGGTGGGATTCGCAGCCAGGACCTCAGAGTTTCGCGTGCGGTGACGGCTTTCAAGTTCATTATCTTTAAGCAATCAAACAATTACGCTGTTAATCTCGCATCGCTCACTAGAATTAAGGAACATCTCCTATACCCCTTGCTTTCGGTGACCTGACATGCGTCATGTATGTCATAGCAAGCCCCTCTTTTCTTTCGCTTCCCACCGTCAAATGATTACGCCACTAAAAGTCAGGAGGCGTCAAAAGAGTTTACCGTCATTGCGTCTGCACATTTGTGTCGAGATCGACAGAGAGCTCCATGGTAAATTCCCTGTCCAAGTTAGAGCAGATGAGGATGGGGGCGAGGGCGATCGTATTGCCCAGAACGTAAAATTTAGTATCAAAAGAGCACATGGCCTTCACTTTATTTTGCGATTAAAAGGTTATATATATATATATATATATATATATATATATATATATATATATATATATATATATATAAACTTTTGTAATGTTACGTTACAATGTATATATATATATACATTGTAACGTAACGTTACAAAGAAGTCACTCTTGCACCGAGGAACACCAGCAGCCAGTCAGGTCAGCACGAGACGGAGCAGAGTCACTTCGTTTTTTTCAAATCGCCCGTTGCGTTCTTCCTCATCTTCTAAGGAAGGCATGTGTCTATATATATATATATATATATATATATATATACATACACACACACACGCACACGCGGCTGGTGGCACCATCCGCCTCAATAGCCTCTTTCAATTGCGCATAAATCCACCCCTTAATAATTAAGTAGCTGATACCATATCAAAAAATGTCATATCGGTTATAAAGATTCCAGACTTCATGTCCTACTATAGCAGAGAAGTGAGATAAACAGACTTCTGTTCAACATGCCATTTTTGCCAGTTCGTTGGAAAGCAGGGGCTTTTAGTGCCACTTGCGCAAAAGGATCACAAATTTCATTTGATGCCCGAAATATTTACTGGGTAAACACTATGAGGTGACCTCCACAATAGCTCTCACATCATCGTTTTCAGAAAAAAATGCGAAAAGTCTTGGTTTTCCTCAACCTCTCTTTTATTAGATTCATGATCGATTCACTGATGCCACGGGCTACCGAACTCGGTGTCCTGAGGCTGCGTATTCGCTGGTCTCCCTTCCGCACTAAGGGCGACGAAAAGGCGTCGTGCATTTTCGGAAAGGCGCCGATGTCACGTTGACAAAAAATTCCGCCGACATCCAAGAGATCTGGGGTTGCAGTTAGGTGCAACATCGTGGATATTCCGCCAAGAAGGCCCTAACACGATGATTTCGCATTACTTACTTATTCCTAAATATGTCGCCTTCTAAGGCATTAAATTTGCAGTACCATGGGTGAGGGTAAGAGGATAGGCATGTTCTCTATCCATCGTGAATTTCACTTGAGGCCTCCCTGTGCGTACGCAACTGCATGCAACTTCTTAGAACGTCGGCGACCGGAGGCGACGGCGTTCAGTGACGTGGGCGGAGTCTCCAAGGCCGGAGGTGAGGCGAAGGGGTCACGTCGGATGAACGATCCCGAACCGTGCCCCCCCCCCCCCCCCCCCCCCCATTTTCTCTACTGCCCGACCAGCCTGTGTGATGCGCTCGTTTTTCACACTCTTAGGGCGCAGGTAGGAGGGTTCGATTCCCTCCGCGTCATCGCCAACCGGAATTGACGGTTTACGAAGCACTATTGGAGAACTGTTTACGCGACGCAGACAATGTAGTGGCGGGCATTTCGGCGCGCACAGTTCATCATCCTCTGTTGACAAATAAGAGACCGCATCACGGTTGTTCTTGGTATCCCCAAGTCGTTCAACTGAGGCCAGCTGGAGAGGGTGAGTCTTCTTTTTCTTGTTTATATGTTTCGTCTGGAGTATGGCAGGTGCCTCCAGGCGCCAGGGAGAGGAGGTAAGGAAGGGCTCTGCGGTAAAGTAATTAAAAGAAATAAAAGAGAAGACACGCTTCGAAGTAGAAAGAGATTGATGGAGGGAAGAAAATGAGCGCTACATCTCGCATCCGACATGGGCCTTACTCGTCAGGCTATTCTGTTAGGCATGGCGCGAGAGACGAATGGACTCTGTTGGAGTGTTGCGGTCTTTGAGCCTTTTTTTATTGCAAAATAGACTATTCTTAACACAAGCTTCTCCAAGCAACCGATGCCGCAGAGATTATGGGTAGTTAAAAGTTATCAGCAGATTTGAAACCGCGACTGTATATTAGGCTCAGAACGTAGGTTTTCAAAGCGGTGATTGGTTTTGCAAAAAACAACGGAATAGTTTGTAATTATCAAAGCATACTCTCTTGACATTTTGAACTTTGGATAAGAGAATATCGTGCAAGGCCCTTGCGTCCTTTATTTCTTTTATTCTCGCAAGTACACCCAGCCGCACAAACTAAAGAAAGAGGTGAAAGTCCGTTTGGTTTGAAGAAAGCAGCATGCCTGGACGTCAAGGGCCTCGTGCGGAAATGCTGAAGTCTCGTGGCTGAACTAATTGCGCTCCCGCAAAAGTAAAACATAAAATTTGCTGATTGATTTGTTTAATTTATTTGATCCGTTGTGGAATATTGTATTTTACCTTTTTACGTGTTTGGATATCTACCTATTTGCGTGTTTAGCTGAATGCCTACCTTTTTAAGTGTTTAGCAATACAATTAAGCATGACAGGACGATGATCAGCGATTTTTTTTTGATCTTGTGAAGAAAACAAGCTACAAAACTGTGTCTGTCTCTGTCTCCTGAATTTGACTGATGAAGGAGCGCACTTTTGCATTCTTTCGCGGTCATAAATTTTATTAACTACACGCCGCTTTAGATATGAATACAGATTTTCCGTCTCGTGTCAGGTAGTAAGCGAGAACAACGAGCTCACGTCTTCCGAGCACAGTTGTATAAGCTGCGGACGGAAGAAATGCAATTAATGTAAGGCCGCTATTGGATTCATATCATATGCTGCTCTTAGTGAGTGAATCCACATAAGGCGAGGGCATAGGAGTGAGTGCAAAGAAAAAATTTGGAACGGAATGGAATTGGAATGAAATTATCACGTCACCCCGCTTCCTTTTCAAGCGGGAAACAAAGCACCTTATCGACAATACATGCATTCCGTAATAAAATCTCTCATTACAGAGACAGTCAGGCACAAAACACTTCTCGCTTGGAAGATGCCCTTTAGTGATGTTTGAGTGATTGTATTGTCAACGGATGTGATTCGTATTTTCTTCTCCTAATTGGTCGAATCGAGAAGAATAATATAAAACATGGATGACAATTGGTGCGAAGAATTACTTTCCTTTTTCGTTTCATGTTTTCCTCGGTAAGGATGCCCTGACATGAAGCAAACCTCTTATTTTACAGATACCGCAACAGGCAGGGCGCTACCGCACTTGTCTGCTTGTCAGTAATAGTTATCGTCTTTAACATTTCTAAGGCAGCCTGATGATGCTCTTTAAGTTGACTGCACGTGCAGGCGGACATAATGCGAACCCTAAAAATGCTTAAATAGGAGCGGGGTATCCGTTTTGGACATTTAAAAGGCTGACGCACTGACGTTTGCTCGCCTCCATTTGGTAGAACACAGAGTGTGTTGCAGTAACGGTGTATTGTGCCTTCGGTCGTATTTGGGGGAGGCTTGGGTTCATAGTGGGGAGCGATCCAATAGGTACCGTGACAATGCAACCAGCTTTGCGACCCCTGCTACCCGTCGTTACTCCTATGAACTTCCTGGGCCCACATCTATTAGTGACTTTTCGGGATTACAGTGGTCGGGATGAACTCGAGTATGAGAACTGGCGCCGGTAGTATTTAGCTTGATGTTCACCTTCACCTTACTTTACATTGTGTTCTCTTTGGCTTTTATAGCTTTCGTGCTGTGGGTCTAGAATATTTTCTGACGACTTATACCAGGATCCACTGTGTCCTTAGTGAGAAGGTGGCAACGATTGCTGGATGCTGACAGCAGTGCTCTTCTTTCTATTGCAGAGAAAATTTATCTCCGTAATTAAACGCCCTGCCGCTGCATAGTGGTCCCGCATTCACCGGTTGCTCTTGCGACAAAGTTAGTTGCTCTTTCCGTAGTCGCCGGAAAGGATTCGTGTGGAAGGCAGCGATGCCGCTGTTCTCTACGGCAACCAAGTCGATGCTACGGACATGGCACGTTACAGGACAGATGGCCATCTTTATGTGTTCTGAGCCATCGGCAATCGGCTGCTTGGGGGCCACACCCTGGTCGCTTTTCAGTTGGCCTGTGGGTCCCAGGAGCCACAAAGAAGTCGTCGTCCCAGGTAGCAGACGGAGCTGTGCTGCACCCGCAATCCGCTTTAAGAATTTACCATTTAAACAGCGAATTTGTGTATTTTATAGTCGCGCACGCGCATTTCTGGCGATGTCTTCTGTATACTAAGCGCACTGTCGACTAAACGGGATTTTTGTTCATGATTTCTTGCAAAACAAGATTTCAGGATCACATTTCTTCTCCGCTGTGGTCCACGCTGTAGTTATCCTTTGCTCCAAAAAAGATATTGGCCACACCGATGACAGAAATAAGACTTTATTCAAATGCACAGTTTATTAAAAAGCCCAAAATTCAGACACATACTGCAGTGCACTAGGTTACAAAATGTCACCTTCAAGACAAGTAAATGGGTCTACCATTCATTTTAAAACTTCCTAGACCAAACTCTTCAACATGTAGAGCCTTTCGTGCGGCCCTTTTAATGCCTTCGTATGATTTCACTAACTGAGGAACTTTTTGGCACTCATTTTAAGAGATTTAACGAGCCAGCTATGCTAAGAGACCTGTACTGCGCAGCTCGGACACAAACCGCGCGTGCTGGAAGCCTTTCGTGTTTGCGCTCGCACACCGCTACTCTGATATTCGCATAGTCTCTGCGAACAGGACCTCTGAACAGCTGGAACCTTGAGCTTTTTTGTAACTGTTCACTTTCCCGCTTTGCCTCCGTCCATCTAGCTCCATGCACTCATGGGAGCTCCTATCCAGAAAGAACCTGACCCCTCCTTAACTGGACAACATTCCTTCTCCCTTGTAAATACTTGCAAAGAATGGTAAAAAATAGGAATGGTGAGTAACGTTAATCACTCTCAGATGAAATTTAGAGAATTAAACTTCTCCTCGGTAGGGCAGTCGCTCTCGTCAGAGCCGTCCGGGCAGTCGTTCCAATGGTCACAGCGAGAGCGGCGAGGAATACAGAGGCGTCCAGAAGCACATGCAAACTCGTCACCAGAGCAGCCGCGGATGCCTTCTGCGCCGCAGTCCACCTCGTCGCTGAGATCATTGCAGTCGTAATGGCCGTCGCACTTCCGCTCCATAGCAATACACGCCCCGTTGTCGCATCCGAAGTAATTCCCTTCACATTCCAGCGGCAGCTTTTGGCAGGAATCTGGTTCGTCGGAGCCGTCCTCGCAGTCTTTGTGTCCGTCACAGACTCGCGTTTTGTCGATGCAAGCGAAGGACCCGTTTCGCGAGACGCATCCGAACTGCGTGTGGGAGCACGTCTCCGTCCTTGTGCAATTCTGCTCGTCCGACCCATCTGCGCAGTCGCGCTCGCCGTCGCACATCCAGTTTTCCCTGATGCATTTGCTGCTGTCTTTGCACGGGATCTTAGGTGCCGCACAGCGTAATCCGGATGTACAGTTCTGTTCGTCCGAGCCATCTGAGCAGTCGCGCTCGCCATCGCAGCGCCAAGCCTCATTGATGCAGAGGTTAGTATTCTGGCACGCGAACTCATCGTTCGCGCACTTCTTTACAGAGGTGCAATTCTGCTCGTCAGACCCATCTGCGCAGTCGCGGCCCCCGTCGCACAGCCAGTGTTCCATGATGCATTTGCTGTTGTCTTTGCACGGGATCTTACCTCCCCCACAGCGTAATCCGGATGCACAGTCCTGCTCGTCCGAACCGTCTGAGCAGTCGCTGTCACCGTCGCAACGCCAAGTGTCGTTAATGCAGCGGCCGTTCGCCACGCACGTGAACTCAGTTTCTGCACACTTCTTTAAGGAGGTGCAATTCTGCTCGTCCGACCCATCTGCACAGTCGCGGTCCCAATCGCACAACCAACTTTCCCTGATGCATTTGCTGTTGTCTTTGCACGGGAACTTATCTTCCTCACAGACCATTGCGGACGTACAGTTCTGCTCGTCCGAGCCGTCGGAACAGTCACGCTCGCCGTCGCACCTCCAAGAATTAAAGATACAGTAGCCGTTATCCTGGCATGCGAACTGAGTTTCCGGACACATCTTTACCAATGTACAATTCTGCTCGTCCGACCCGTCTGAGCAGTCGCGCTCACCGTCGCACAGCCAATTTTTCTGGATGCAGCGGCTGTTGTTTTTGCACGCAAACTCATCTTTCGTACAGCGAATTTCTGAAGTGCAATTCTGCTCGTCCGACCCGTCTAAGCAGTCGCGGTCACCGTCGCAGCGCCAAGTGTCTTTAATGCAGCGGCCATTGTCCACGCACGTGAACTCAGTTTCTGCACACTTCTTTAAGGAAGTGCAATTCTGCTCGTCAGACAAATCTGCGCAGTCTTGGTCCCAGTCGCACAGCCAGTGTTCCATGATGCATTTGCTGTTGTCTTTGCACGGGATCTTACCTCCCGCACAGCGTAGTCCAGATGTGCAGTTCTGCTCGTCCGAGCCGTCTGAGCAGTCGCGGTCCCCGTCGCACAGCCAATGTTCCATGATGCATTTGCTGTTGTCTTTGCAGGGGATCTTACCTCCCGCACAGCGTAATCCAGATGTACAGTTCTGCTCGTCCGAGCCGTCTGAGCAGTCACGGTTACCGTCGCAGCGCCCTGTCGCATTAATGCAGCGGCCATTGACCACGCACGTGAATTCAGTTTCCAAACAGGTCCTTGAAAATGTGCAATTCAGTTCATCCGAGCCGTCAGAGCAGTCGCGGTCACCATCGCACCTCCAGGTCTGGTGAATGCAGCGGTTCCTGCTGTGGCACGCAAACTCAGTTTCCGCACAGGTGCAATTTTGCTCGTCCGAGCCGTCCGGGCAGTCGCGGTCGCCATCGCAACGCCAACTGTTCCTGATGCATGTGCTGTTGTCTTTGCACGCAAACTCAGTTTCCGGGCATCGTGTTCTTGGTGCGCAATTCTGCTCGTCCGAGGCGTTTATGCAGTCTCTTTTCCCATCGCACCTCCAGGAGATAGGTGCGCAAATGACTCCGAGAGCATAAGTCGGGCAAACGAACATATCCGGAGAACACATCTTGGTGGTACTGTTCTTGCAATTGTCCTCAAGTTCGTCCGATCCGTAGGCGCAGTCCGGCTCACCGTCACATCGCAACGTGGCCGGAATGCATGGCCCACCTTCTCTGCATCTGTACTCGCCTTCGGAACACGTCGCGTTGTTGGTGCAGCTATTTTCGTCCGACCCGTCGCCGCAGTGCTGTGTTCCGTCACAAAGCTGTACCCAGGCCACGCACTGGTCTACCGTGCTGCATTTGAACTGCTTCTCTGTGCACGGGTGAGACACTTGGGCGGCACTTGGAACGGCATATGAACTTGCAGATGCGAGGATGGCATTCAGGAATAGCAGGGTAGAAGTAAACCGGAGGGATGTTGACCCTGGTCGCTGCTCAGCTTTCATGGTGTTCACGATGCAATGCCCACCATCTGCAGGAAAGGTACCAAAGTCAAGTTCAGAAAGTCATGCGAATGAAGAATACTTACACGTTGATGTCCTGGTCGAATTCTATCGATTCGAGCGCAGCTATGTCGCTGAACGAAGTGGCTGCTGCTTGCTATATGCGACTGGATACGTTCTCCTCTTGGAGAGTGCTTAAAACCAGTGGCGATGGAGCGCAGTGAGAAGGAGTCTGAGGATGTGATTTTTTTTTAAATGTGAACCTAATTGTGAAAACGGTCGGCACTACAGATAACTGGCTGAGCAAAGGCCGTTAGCCGGGCACCTATTTTTGATCTGCCGCCCCGCACGAAAGCCGTACGGTTCCGGCTGGGGGCGATATAGAATAAGACACACGCCGGAAGTCGCCGCCTTCCAATTTCCTCAGCGCTGGAAGAACGTCCTGTTTTCGAGAGCGGTCTTGCGGTATCTCACAGAAGCAATTATTTTTATCTGCGCCAAGTTTCATTGCAATTATGCAATTGTCAAGTTCAATGGCATTGCACGATATGTATTTGAACCCCAAAAAAGCGACGCTAAAGCATGCAACCACAGAAGAAGAACAGCGCTTGTGTTCTGTTCTTCTGTGGCTGCATGCTTTAGCGCTGCTATTTTCTAATGTTCAATATGCACCAACTAGTGAAAATAGAAGTTTTTATGATATGTAATTACATGATGTGCTAGTGTTGCAAAGTCGCCATGAGCATTTTTAGCTGAATTACGGAAAACTTGCTTATGGTTTTCATAAAATTGTACTCAATGGAGCCACAGATCTGAACTGCAGAAAATTCTGGGCGGCTATGCGAAGCCTACATGTTTTGGAGTAGCCGTTGAAGCCTTCGCTTACGCGTATAGTTTGCTACCTCGGATTTCGCTTAAACTTGGATTTTTTTGGAGGCGGTCATGCACCCTTCATAACATTCATTTCGTGCGTGCTCATCGAAGCGGACATGTAGGTTATAAATAAAGGTGTGCGCGTCCTCAGCCTCCCCCCAAGCGTACAGAAAACAATCAAACATCGCTCACAGACTTGTCCTGCAGCGCAGAGTAGCCATTCAGAGGGATGGATTTATAGGGCGCATGATGCCAGGTTAAGCGATGCGGCACTGGCCTTGCGCTTCCCAGGTTGCTCTTCCCGAGCGACCAGTCATTTGTTTCACTGCCACCTGCCACGGTCGGTGGGGAGTTTGCTCGCTATCTGGGGGACCAGAATTGTGATGCCGCCGCAAGGTCACGTACCGCACTACTGTCCGATATCAACGGCGTCCCCTATATAACCGCAGCACGACGGTCCCCACATCATTCACAGAGCAATCCAGGCAGCCTTCGCAACCAGGCAGAGGCTAACCGCCTTCTTCGTTCATTGCAGAAATGCGCGTTTGAGGTGCGGAATCCGAAGCTGCTACCGTCACCGCTGGTGGAACCTACACGTGTCCACGGATCGTCCCCCTCCCTCCCTTCTCTACTGGCAAGCCGCACCTGCGCACTAGTGTCCGATATCAACGGCGTCCCCTATATAACCGCAGCACGACGGTCCCCACATCATTCACAGAGCAATCCAGGCAGCCTTCGCAACCAGGCAGAGGCTAACCGCCTTCTTCGTTCATTGCAGGTGTGTATCCTGTATCTTTGATTACAAACACCGATTTTAGGCTACTGGATTGCTCCGTTCGTGTTTGTGTCCAGCATGGGTGATAAGCCTCCTTCAACCATAAAAGAACTTGTAAAGGCTATGACTGACTTGAGTGCACAGTTTAACTCTAAGCAAAGTGAACTAAAGCAAAATTTAAAGCATGTGATTGAATCTGAAATGGAATCTGTCAAAACTTCAATGGGCTTTATCAATGAAAAGTTCGAAGAATTTTGAACAGAGATCTCTGAGCTCAAAAAGATCCTGTCTGACGTGAAACACGTAAACAAGGAAATGAAAAAAGGAAACAACCGACTCAAAAATGAGGTGAAAACTCTCAGGCACGAATTAACTGAACTGCAGCAGTACAGTAGAAGAAAAAACCTTGAAATCAAAGGCATCCCTCCAGCACCCAGTGAAAATCTGATTTCAGTGATGACATCGATCTGTCATCTCTTGAGCACCAAGTTCGATGAATCCGATGTTGAAGCTATCCATCGTGTGCCCTCAAAAAACAAGGATGAACCCAACATCATTGTTAAGTTTGCTTCCAGGAAAGTGAGAGACAACATTCTGAAAACAGCGAAAGAGCAACGGCTGAACACTACACTTCTGAGCTTTGACGATCACGAGAATCCCGTGTTCATCAACGAACATTTGTGCCCGGCAAACAAAATTTTGCTAGGTAAAGCACGGAAAGCCAAAAAGGAAAAACAGTGGAAACACACATGGGTATCAGATGGCAAGATCCTGATGCGCAAGACAGATACCTCGCATGTTCTACATATAACCTGTGGCGATGATCTTGCTCAATTAGTCTAGAAACATGGCCTTTTCCGTTGAGGAAATCAGTGCTAAGTGGCACGAGAGCGAAAGCCTTTCCATTTTTCATTGCAATGTCCGCAGCAAAAATAAAAATCTAGACCAACTCACTGTACATTTATCGCAGCATTCTTTCCAGTATGATCTTATCGCTGTAACTGAAACCTGGCTTAAGAAAGGAGAAATACCGTACATACCGGGTTACACAACGCTATCTTTACCAAGAGATAGCACCGCACGAGGGGGTGGCGTTGCTCTTTTTATAAAAAACGGCATACATTATCAACAGCTCTCGGATTGCTCTCTGAGCTCTAAAACCACGGAAGCACTTTTTATTCGCCTTAAGACAGACGTCGTAATAGGCGTGGTATATCGTCCGCCAAACACGTGCACAAGTCAGTTCATATCTGATATGGAGTCCATTCTGGTTCCTCTGATGTCTTTTAATAATCAGTTAGCAATAGTTGGTGATTTCAATATTGACTTATCAAAGGATGACTGTCCAGATTATATTTTCTTATTGGAATCGTTCAACCTCAAGAACGTTATCAATGTGCCCACTAGAATTACACATCAGTCTGCAACAATTATTGATCACATCTTATGTAACCGTGATATGGATGCCTGTGCTGGTGTTTGTAACCAAAACATTGCTGATCACTGTTCAACTTTTCTGTTCCTGCCACGGTCGGGTATCGATTGTACTTGCCCTACCCATACCAATGTATTTTCACGGGTGGACTACGCGCATGTCAGGCGTTTGCTCGAATCTATTCATTTCGAAAATCTGTGTCACAGTGACGTTCACACAGAATTTGCTAACTTCGTATCTGCTGTTTACGATGCAATTACTAAGTCAACGCTGAAGTTTTCTCGGCGCAACTATAAACATGCCATATGTACTTGGATTACTGAGGAAATACTCACAGTATTGAAAAAAAAGGATTCATACTACAATAAGCTCAAAAACAACAGAACAAATGCTTATTACTTGAAACAGTTTAAGTATTACAGAAACAAATCCGTGGCGCTGATGAAAAAATCAAAGAAATTGTATTATACTAATTTGGTTAATCGTCAAGGAAATGACACTAAGCAAGTATGGAAGATTGTAGGAGAAGTTGCGGGAACAGTTAAAAGTAAACAGATCGTTCCTGACAACTTGTCAATAGAGACTGCAGACCAGTTTAATCAGTTCTCCACAACCTACGGTCAGAACAGTGCGCAACCTACTTCCTTAGCTTCAGTGACATCCGGCATACCTCGATGTATTAATAATGAATTCAGTTTCTCGAACATTACTAGCGATGAAGTTGCAAGTGTTGTGGCGAACATGCCCACGAATAAAGCGGCCGGGCCAGACGGCATAATGGCTAAGGTAATCAAGGACAACATTGATTTGTTTTGTGTTCCTTTGTGCAGAATATTCAATCACGCGATACACTCTAGCTTATACCCCGATACTTTAAAAGTTGCAAAAGTTGTTCCGATATTTAAAACTGGTGACCCTAACAACCTGTCTAGTTACAGGTCAATATCTGTACTGAGTGTCGTCAATACCATTTTTGAAAAATTAATTGCTTTCCAACTGAAAACCTTTCTTGATGCTAATCACATTATTTGTCCTCAGCAACACGGATTTGTTTCTAGCAGGTCCACGTCCACGGCTGTAGTTACTCTATCACAGCTTATCCTATCTGCTCTTCATAACCATAATGTTGCTGTAAGCGTATTTATTGACATCAAAAAAGCTTTCGACACAGTCTCACACTCCATTCTTTTAATGAAACTGGAAGCATATGGTGTGCGTAGCGGGGCACTTGAATTCTTTAAAAGTTATCTTTCTTCACGACAGCAGCAAGTTGTCCTCAAACAGTTCAAGTCTGCATACCAAACTGTTACGTGTGGTGTACCCCAGGGGTCAGTTCTGGGACCGCTTTTATTTTAACTCTTTATTAATGACCTCCCCAATGCAATACAGTGTTCTCAAATTTTGATGTATGCGGATGACACTGCACTTATCTTTACTGGCAACTCACATGAGTCAATAGAAAATCCTATTAACAATGAACTCCAACATATCTCGACCTGGTTTCGTAATAATCATCTAACTTTAAACACTGAAAAAACTAAATATGTTATTTTTCGTTCAAAACAAAAGTGTATTGAATCAAGTGATTTTTCTATATGTGTTGACAACAATGTTATTGATACTGTGTCTTCTTTCAAATATTTAGGGGTCATGTTTGACTGCCACTTGTCTTGGAAGGAACAGGTGCACAGTGTGTGTAAAATGGTTGCGTACGGTTGTTTTACCTTGGCTAAGGCACGGCGGCACTTTCCACCTGCTATTCTTAGATCACTGTATTTTTCATTATGTCACAGTCATCTCAGTTATTGCAGTGAATCATGGGGAATCACATACAAAACGTATTTATCACCATTGCTAAGACTACAAAAACGCGCCTTGAAAATCATGGGATTACCTTCTTCGAATAGTTCTAACAATAACATTTTTGACGCAATGCAAATCATGTCATTCACAACCTTACGCGATTACAAAATAGCTCTTATGGTTAATAATATTATAAATACCAACTACCCCTTACCTCTCGGTGCATTCAGTATTCCCGTCCGCAACACTAGACAAGCCAGCAATGGCAATTTTAACCTTCCTATTTGCCATAATGCGTACGGAGAAAGGAGAATAGAATTTACAGGAGCGAAATTTGGAACTCGTTGCCAATTGAAATAAAGCAAGCTAGGAATTTCAAACTGACATGCAAGAAACATTTTTTGGGAATGCAAGCAAGGCTACAGAGTTAGTTTTTCTTCAATCTGTTTGTGATTGCTGTCCTATATGTTATTTTGTATTGGACCGCTTACTAGCCTCATTGGCTATCGGTCCAAATATCTGTGTATACATTTTGTTTGTGTTACGCAATAAAGACTTCTTGATTCTTGATTCTTGACCTAGGTGGCCCACCTGCCCACAGTTTGCTGTATTGGGACCAGCAGCCTGATCCATGCCAATGATTTTATTGCGAAAGCAATACTACTTGCACTTTCACGCCTCTGCCGTGCCGCGGCCGTGACCACCATCGTGCCGCGGCCGTGACCACCATTGACCTTCATTTGACCTCGATTGCATTAGATTGGATTAGATTAGATTGAATTGGATTGGACTGGACTGGACTGGATTAGATTAGATTAGATTAGATTAGATTACATTGTATTGTATTGTATTGGATTGGATAGGAGTGGATTGGATTGAATTGAATTGAACTGGATTGAATTGGATGGGATGGGATGGGATTGGATTGCATTGGATTGCATTGGATTGTATAACCGATGCATCACCACAAGTCTAACCACAAGCACCACCACCAGCTACACTACCAGCTGTACCATGGCGTAGGTACGGATATTGGTTTCGCAATTACCGGGCTTAACCAAGCTAAGCCACAGCGAATTTTTTAGCTCACAACGCCGACAACGCCGACACCGGATTTTCTGGACAACGGGGCCTATAACGCTATTGCGTTAAAATGGCTCAGCACATTTATGGCTCAGCACAGTACTGTACTGATTCGAATAACTTAATGTGATTACCTTTGCAATGGTCCCGACAACGCGGATTAAGCAAGGATGCTGTGAATTATTAATTTTAGAGAGCTATTGGATTTTCTGCGCAAGCAGCCCATAGTGGCTGTTCCGTAATATCTGAGCGAAAAAAATAACTGAGAAATACTCCATGCACAGCTTCGCAACTGATACTTGGCGGACTTCCTCGTATTTATCTCCGTACGCCTTTGCGGAGATTATGGCTTCCATTCTGCTTCATTGTTAGCAAGCCGATGCAAGAGACCGCACATCAAATAAGGGGACAGGTAAGCCCAAATCTCCGCATGTGTTTTCGGGCATATATCGGTATGTATTCCTCCGCTTCTATTAGCGATATTGCTTAGCTGTCTGCCCCATTTTGTTCAGTAATTCGTGATCTTTCAACTCAAACAATTCTATTCACGAGAAGTAAGTAGGAAATTTTTTGTTCGTGCTGTACTTAAAAAAAAATGATGGTTTTTTGCATAAAATCAGAACCGCTCACTGTACTTGGTTATTTATTGTTTAATGTTCGGGGTATAAAATTAGACTATGCGGATAGATTGGCCCTTTTATATTGTTCCCTTCCGAAGATAGTACTATCAATGTAACCGAAGTCTTGTTTTACTCCGTGTTTAAAGTAGAAAGTGATTTAACTACAACGTTTTTCGCAGCGCCAGTATTTCCTGATTCAATTTCTTCAATATGCACCAGCACATGGTCGGCGTTCGACACCGATCTGCTCTTCCCTGCGTCTCACTTGGTCTCGTGAACATGTTACGCAACCCAGTGGTCAGATCGGTGTACAAGTTGAACTCGACGCCGCTCCACTTCACTCTGCCAGCGCAGAAATAAAGGGCCTTGAGCGAGCCAGCCGGCTTCTGGAACCCTTAGGCTAGGCTGCTGCTAGGCTAGGCTGCTGTTGCTAGGCTGCTGTTGCTAGGCTGCTGTTGCTAAATGGTAGCAAATCATCTCATGTCGCCATCCTCAGTGTTTTCATTCCTACAGACACTTATTTAGAGCACGCTTCTAAACCACGGTCTTCAACAAGAGGGCTGGGATTATTGCCAGATTACGTTTTACTTCGAAATTGAACGAAAGTTTCTGTCATGAAATTGCGTTCCCAACCGCAACTAAAACTGGCTTTTCTCAAAGAAGACGGTGGTGCCTCACATTCGCCGTCTGAAAATGAAATTTTATATGCAGATATATAGCCCAGGGAAAGACGTTTGATAAACGAAAAGTCTAAGAAAGGAATTAACTTTATTGTGTGCAAAGATTGATTGATTGTAAAACTATTTATACGTCGGAAAGAGCTTGGTGCTAAAAGGCCGCGTTAAGTGCTGGAGAGTGCATAGCCTTCGATGCCTTCTTAAGCCTACTCCAACGTCAGAACTGGCCTACTCCCACGTCAGAACAGCTAACCTTGAAGAGCGACTGCATAACATCGTATGTGAAAGCTGGGCATTTTATACACCTGGTTCAGCCTTTCCTGCGCGAGTGCGCGAAAGACAGCAGTAGAACGCGCTGCACGACTAGAAAAGCGTCGCAGCTAACGCGACTGACCAGGCTTGGCCAGAGCTAAACCACGCCTAATTTTTCTCCTCCGCCTCCTCTTCGAGCAAAAGTTCAGGGAGGTGAACCAAGGGCCTTCAGATAGCGAGGCGAACACGTAACCGATTTGCCCCGAAACCGCGTTGCTTCTTAGCGAATAAAGGAATAAAGGAGAACCTAGTGTATGCGGTGCCTTACGACTGTATGCTAATGGGTAGGTGTGTAACCAGATGGGGAGGAAAAATATAAATTATAAAATTAATTTTCCGCTCTCAAAGCACCTAAACAGTCTCAAGTGCCTCTGTACTTTTTCTCTCTGACCGCTTAGTTTCTGTAATTTTCGTGCGTATATTTTTTAATACATGACAACCGAGTAGTCAGTTGTGTGTTTACCTTATTTTGGCAGAACAATTGTTGAACCAGCAAAAAAGAAAAATACTGTCACCTGAACTGCAAAAGGGACACAAGTCAGCCAAAGGGTGATTTGCAGTTGTTTCGGATCGCAGGCAGGTGAAAAGCAATATTTCATATTTCTGCAAGCGTAAAGGTTGTTTTTAACCACTAACTTTCTGAAAAATGTTGATCCTGCTTCGTGCCCCCGGGTAACAATGTCCGCGCTCAGCCTTGCAAAGTGCGCCCGCGATGGTGAAAATGAAGTCCTCGGGCATCACAACCCGCTTTCCTCCATATGAGATATAAGGGGCCGCACACACGGGTGAGAGAACAAGAATAACAGGCATGTTCTCCTAACAGGTTCCGTTCTTTCAGTGAGCGTGCATCCTGCTTTCAAAAACGGTAATCGAAAAAGGCTACTGAGCGCAGTTTCCGGTGCGTCGCAAGATCAAGGTTCTCTGGCGCGAGCATTATTATACGGGGCGTCTTGACGACCGAGGTGAAACGAGGGCCGATGTATCGCGAGTGGAAATAAATTATCCGTGAAAGCGGAACATGATCGTGTTCGGGCTTCGAACCTGCGTCGTCTGCTACGCACGTGGCCCTAAGGGCCGCAGAGGAATCCTCGCTCGGCAGCGAGCGCTTGAGTAGGTTAAAAAAAGAAAAAAGAAAGGGCCACGCCACCATTTCGTATTCTGCGGACGTTCGCGTCGATGGCGAGAGACGCTGAATAACGTTGCCCGCTGGAGGAATAAATAAATCTGTATAACACGGGAACAGTTCGGTGAAGGCTAAGCACAGAGGAGCCGGAAGGCGTACGTAACAACGACCAAGGAAAATAGGGCTTTCAATTGTGGAAAACAAAAACACAAGAAATGCATTTGGAGGTGGAGGATGGAGGCAGGAGGGAGTGGATATGCGTGGAGACGTGATGGCCAGCAAGGTTCACTTCATGCGGTCTTCTTTCCGAGGTTCGTGCTTGCATGGCCTCCGAGACAATATACACTCCTGCCGGCGTACCTTCCGATACACTATGATTCTCTACTGGGGTGCCTTCGATGGGCGCTCTGTTCTTGCGGCATAACAGAGAATCTGCGCTGTGTTGAAAAAGAAAAAAATATCGACATGACTTACTGTTTTTATGTCTTAAGTAGATATTATGTTGGGTAATGCACTCTTCTACAGGGGTACTATTCGCCTTGCATTGCCGCACCATAGTAGGGAGCCGCACCTAAGTAGCAAACGCAAGGTTTTATTAATACACGCACAAGTGTTTGCTAATTGGCCGAAAGGACGCTCTTATTAATAAACAAGGCAATCACGTGATGTCATGATAGCATAGACCAAAAGCTGGTTTGCTAGAATTAAACCAAATCTCATAGGCAAGCTGGTGATACCAAGGTCGTACTTCGGCCTGTGCTGGTTGACACCTTTTGAGTAACCTACACGTTCAGCGCTACGGGCTGGGACAAATAGCACACAACATATGACTGGTGCCAGTCAGGTGTTGGGTGTTATTTGTCCCCCTCCTTAGCGGCAAACATTTCAGTTAGCATGAAATTATGTTTTGATGCCACAGAACCAACGCTGGTTTAGAGTAAAGAAACCAATAGTCGTTTTATAACACGTCGTCAAGTGATGCATGACCGTCATAGAGAGAATGACTATTTGCGAGAAAGAAGAACTCTGACAGTAAAGCTATGCGATACGAAGGCCTGACATCGCATATCTAATGTTTATTTCGAAGAAACCCTTTCCTCTGGTCACTGATTGTCTTGTGATGCTATACCGTGACAGATAATTTGGTTACTGCCAGCAGTAACGCCTTGAGCCGTATCTGGGTCGCAGTATGAAGCCGCTGGTTCATGGCATTACCATATGAATCTTTCCTTACGAATCCGTCTTAGTGCTCAAGAGTTTCTTCGAAAGTGGCATCGGAACTCTTATGCGCTGCGTGACTCTCTCACCGTTGTGTTCATTGACCTTGTCCTGACTCATCGCAGCAGGCAGAGTTGCCCTGTTTTCTAAAGTGCCTGTTGCGCCAACGTATCTGATTTTCGAAGTCGTCCAAGCGCCCCACGTTGTGTCATTGTGCGCCCTGTGTTGTGTGGAGTGACCGAAACCCCGCCGCAGCCGCTAGATCGAAATAACAACATCACCATCATCAGCCATTCTGAAAAAGCTAAAAAATCATCAGGGCATCCCTGTGACTACTCCTGGTCTAAGCCTTTTTCGATGACTCTGCAGCAATGTGGCGTAGTTGAATCGACACCAATGACTCCTGCTTGATGATTCTGCTCTAAGTTCGGCACTGTGGGGTATTCGATTGTCTGTCGGAGCGTACTCGCACTTTTATCTATACCCATATTACATTAGCTGCATTTGCAGCAGACATTATGCGGTAAGGACAGGGCTCCTCCACAAATATCGGCGCATGTGTTTTTGTTTCAGAGCCAAAGCCTCAATGTACAACTTCCGCTTTCGATGTGGATGAGGCAATGACCTTGAATGCCTTACAAGGTCAAACCGAACTGAACTGCCTGGTGATGTGGCCCAATCTATGGTAGTATGATCACGTGATCATATGATCATAGCCAATGAATACCTGATTTTGATCTTAGACCTCGACCCTTGACCGTTTTCTTTGAGCTTGACTTGGAACTTGGTATTTTATTTGAGATAATGGGCACCACATCGACAATGACCTTCAATGCCTCACAAGGTCAAACCGAACTCAACTGTGTGGTTGTATGGCCCAAGCTATGGTAGTATGACTACGTGATCATAAGAATATGACCATTGAGTACCTGAACTTGATGTTTGACTTTAACCCTTGACCTTGAGATTTGATATGAGAGAGTGGACATCACGTACCACCAAGTTTCAACCTCTCACTAGCCCAACTTCTAAGCGCAAGCAATTACTTTACAGACCGTAAAACAGTCTTCACCTTAGTCAAGCCACAGCAAGACGGTGATGAAGACTTTGATGTGCAATAATAAAACATTCATACCAAGCTAACCGTGTCCCACCATTCCTAACAGAGCTTTCGCTCGTATATCTAGGTTAAAGCCACGTTGAACCACAGGCATCTTTTTTGTTTGCCTTTCAAAGCCATTCTTACAGTACCTCAGTTTTGTGCGTGCTGATCATGAAGAACTAATACTACCTTGCTTCCAAGAACCATGGCTCTGTTAAATATTACAAATTAGCAGAAGTTATCGGAATAATTAAGAAGGCACTGAATCGACACACTGCTAGCATTTGAAGTGGTCCATGAAGAAAGGAACGGGCAGGAAGACTACTGAGTCTTAGTGCGAGCGCGGAGTAAACAGCTGGCTGATGCTAAGTATGCTGTTGAGTGAGCGTCCTTTCGAAGGGTATGCCTCATCTATGTTTTTGGGCAAAGTGCCGCAGACACTACAAAATAACTTTACATGTCACCGATATGAGGGAAAATCATTCTATCGCAAAGAATGCTTGCTCGGTGGCCGTTCTACTAGGATGTGCACTTCTGGCACTGGGGAAGCAAGACTGGGAAAGCTCTGTTGTAACACATCCGACAACGAATAACTTACTGGAGATGCTTCATTTATAGAGAGGAAATTGAAAAGAAGGCCTCCAAGATTATGCTCCCTCATATACGCATTTTATCAAGGGAGCTATTTGTGATGAAAAGCAGAAGCACCGCTAGCACCTGTTCGGTGACGTCAGTGGCTGGTGACTTCACGTTACCACTTCGCGGTCACGTGACGTGTTACGCCAGCGGCATAATTGAGTCATTAACAGCCTTGCAGCGAACGGTATAAAGCTGCCTAGCCGAATAACCATCATAGGGTTACATGAAGGAAGCCACCAGTCACCGAAACCAAGGACCATAGGGGATGTTTTTACTTTCTCTCTTTTATTTGTGGTGTTGATCAGTGGGATATTCAGTGTCATTTTTTTATCGCTTAAAGATAAATACATTTGAAAGCAAAAAAAAAAAAAACCGTGCGCCGGTGGTGGGATTCGCAGCCAGGACCTCAGAGTTTCGCGTGCGGTGACGGCTTTCAAGTTCATTATCTTTAAGCAATCAAACAATTACGCTGTTAATCTCGCATCGCTCACTAGAATTAAGGAACATCTCCTATACCCCTTGCTTTCGGTGACCTGACCAGCGTCATGTATGTCATAGCAAGCCCCTCTTTTCTTTCGCTTCCCACCGTCAAATGATTACGCCACTAAAAGTCAGGAGGCGTCAAAAGAGTTTGCCGTCATTGCGCTTGCTCATTTGTGTCGAGATCGACAGAGAGCTCCATGGTAAATTCACTGTTCAAGTTAGAGCGGATGAGGATGGGGGCGAGGGCGATCGTATTGCCCAGAACGTAAAATTTAGTAGCAAAAGAGCACATGGCCTTCACTTTATTTTGTGATTAAAAGTTTATATATATATATATATATATATATATATATATATATATATATATATATATAAACTTTTGTAACCTTACGTTATAATGTATATATATATATATATATATATATATATATATATATATATATATATATATATGGTTTATGGTTTATGGGGTTTTAACGTCCCAAAGCGACTGAGGCTATGAGAGACGCCGTAGTGCAGGGCTCCGGAGATTTCGACCACCTGGGGTTCTTTAACGTGCACTGACATCGCACAGTACACGGGCCTCTAGAATTTCTCCTCCAAAGAAATTATAGCCGCCGCGGCCGGGATCGAACCCGCGTCTTTTGGGTCAGCAGCCGAGCACCATAACCGCTGAGCCACCGCGGCGGCTATATATATATATATATATATATATAATGTAGAGCGGTTTATTGGCACCTTCAAGCGCCGGCGACGAAGACCCTGGCGCAAGAAGTCTAAGAACGAGCGAGGCGAGGGACCGGCACACAAGCGGCAGTTCTCCAGCACGAGCCTCCTACGGGCGGCGCTAGCGCTTCGTCGTCGTTGGTGGCGGTGCTGTATCATCTTCTTCATTCCAACCGCCCCGGCGGAAAGAGGGAGCCATCCTGGCGACTCAAGGCGAGGAGACGACGAGAGGGCTGTAATAAGGCTTCAAGCGGCTGACATGAACGACGTCGCGACCACGGCGGCGATGGTCCAAAGAAGGTGTCACCGGTTCGATGATATAGCTGACAGGTGACGTACGCTCTAAGATACGGTAGGGACCAATGTGCTTGGCCGAAAATTTGGACGCAGCCGGAACAGAGAGCCAGACCAATGATCCAGTAGAGAAGTGTGCAGCGGGCGTGTCTTGATCGGACTCATGTTTGCGGAGTCCTTGACGTTCGGCGGTGAAGGAGCGAGCCAACTGGCGGTACTGCTCAGCGTGGCGGGTAATGTCCGAAAGGGAAGTATATTCTGAGCTGTCGGGGTTGTAGGGAAGGATGGTGTCCAGGAGGCAGGAAGGCTCGCGCCCGAATAAAAGAAAGAAAGGGGAAAAGCCGGTGGTTGCCTGAGATGCGGTGTTATATGCATAGGTCACGAACGGAAGGACTTGATCCCAATTAGTGCGGTCGGAGCTAATGTACATGGCGATCATGTCCCCAAGAGTTCGGTTGAATCGTTCGGTGAGGCCGTTAGTTTGAGGGTGGTAAGCAGTAGTGGTACGGTGGACTGAGTGGCACGCATCGAGAAGCTCGTGAACGACTTCAGACAAGAAAACACGGCCGCGGTCACTGAGAAGTTCTCGCGGAGCGCCGTGACGCAGGACGAAGTGATGAAGAAGGAAGAGGGCGACGTCGCGAGCAGTAGCCGCAGGTAGGGCAGCGGTCTCAGCATACCGAGTGAGGTGGTCCACGGCAACTATAATCCATCGATTCCCGGCGGTCGTGAAGGGGAGCGGCCCATATAGGTCGATGCCCACACGATCGAAAGGGCGAGCCGGGCACGGTAATGGCTGTAACGGGGCAGTCGAGGGTCGAGGTGGCGACTTCCGCTGCTGACAGGCTGTGCAGGAGCGAACGTAGCGACGAACGAAGTTGTACATGCCTCGCCAGTAGTACCTCTGCCGTAGTCGCTCGTAGGTTTTTAGTGATCCAGCGTGAGCGCTCTGAGGGTCGGCATGGTAGTGCGCACAGATCTCAGACCGAAGGTGTCGGGGAATCACGAGGAGCCACTTTCGGCCGTCCGGTCGATAGTTGCGGCGGTACAGGAGATCGTCGCGGATGGCAAAATGGGAAGCTTGGCGACGAAGAGCTCGAGGGAAGGAGGACGTAGAGTGTGCACGAAGGACATCGAGCAGGGACGAAATCCAGGGATCCTGGCGTTGTTGATTGGGCATGTCCATAGTAGTGAGCGCTGCGAGTAGGGAATCAGGTAAGGGGGAAGAGGGCGCAGGAGAGGGCAGTGGCGAGCGTGACAAGGCGTCGGCGTCGGAGTGCTTGCGGCCCGACCGGTAGACTACGGTAATATCGAATTTCTGAAGACGGAGCGCCCAGCGGCCAAGGCGTCCTGAGGGATCTTTGAGGGAGGCCAACCAGCACAAGGCGTGGTGATCAGTAACGACGGTGAACGGGCGGCCATATAAGTATGGGCGGAATTTCGTGAGAGCCCACACTACGGCCAGACACTCCTTTTCAGTCACGGTGTAGTTCGACTCTGCTTTGGTCAGAGCACGGCTGGCGTACGCAACAACGTATTCAGAAAATTCGGGCTTGCGCTGGGCCAGGACAGCACCGAGGCCGATTCCGCTTGCGTCGGTGGGCACCTCAGTAGGAGCAGTGGGGTCATAGTGCCGAAGAATAGGGGGCGAAGTAAGAAGGCGACGGAGCGTAGCAAAAGCTTCATCGCAGGCAGAGTCCCACGTAGACAGGTCGGCGGGACCATTGAGGAGTTTCGTAAGGGGCGCGACGATAGAGGCGAAATTAGGGACAAAGCGCCGAAAATAGGAGCAGAGGCCCACAAATCGGCGCAGCTGTTTCGTAGAGGTCGGTTTAGGGAAGTCAGCCACAGCACGGAGTTTGTCAGGATCAGGTAGGACGCCATCTTTGGATACGAGGTGGCCGAGTATTGTCAGTTGCCGGGCGCCAAAGTGACACTTCTTGAGGTTAAGTTGAAGGCCAGCACGGGTGAGGCAGCTCAATATCTGGCGCAAGCGCTGGAGATGCGTCGGAAAATCGGGCGAAAACACAATAACATCATCTAAATAGCAAAGACAAATGTTCTACTTGAGGCCGCGCAAGATGCTGTCCATCATTCGTTCGAATGTGGCGGGAGCGTTACACAGACCGAAAGGCATTACGGTGAATTCGTATAGGCCGTCAGGGGTAACGAATGCCGTTTTAGCACGGTCGGACGCAGACATCGGGACTTGCCAATAGCCGGAACGAAGGTCCAGAGATGAGAAGAACTCGGCGCCTTGCAAGCAGTCAAGGGCGTCGTCAATTCGGGGTAGCGGGTAGACGTCTTTGCGCGTAATTTTGTTGAGCCGGCGATAGTCCACGCAAAACCGTATCGAGCCATCCTTCTTTTTCACCAGGACAACTGGGGATGACCAAGGACTGGCAGATGGCTGAATAATGCCGCGTTGTAGCATGTCGTCCACTTGCTCAGCGATGAGGCGGCGCTCGGGAAGGGACACACGGTAGGGGCGCTGGCGGAGAGGAGTATGTGTACCAGTTTCAATGTGGTGCTCGACAGTGGTCGCACGGCCCAAAGAAGAGGACTGGTGGTCAAACGATGAGCGAAACTGAGTAAGCAGGACAAGAAGCTGCGCGTGTTGAGCTGTGTCGAGGGCGGGATCAATAGAGCGGTCGAAAATGTCCGAAGGCAGTGGGTGATCGGGAGGAGCGCCACGTGGGGTGAGGGCAGCGAGGTCGAGACTGGAGGAGGGCGCATCGGTGTCCAAGGAAGAGATGAAGTCAGCGGTTTCAAAATGACCAAGGCACTCGCCACGAAGCAGGGGAAACGCAGAGAATGAGGCGTTGGAGACGAGGATTGCGGCAGCACCGTGGTGAATGTCGATGACGGCGAAGGGAAGAGAGAGACGTCGGCGAGAGGCAAGGAGGGTGGAAGGCTTGAAGAGAACGGTGGCGTCAGAAACAGAAGCGGCGCACACAGGGACGAACACAGCACTCTCAGGGGGAATATCGGTGTCCTCGGCAACAACAAGCTTATCATCACAGCGAATCGGAGGTTCGTCGAAAATTGTATCACAGAGCGGAGAAAAGACGACATGCGCACGGGCACAGTCAATGACGGCGCTATGGCGGGATAGAAAGTCCCAGCCAAGGATTACGTCATGGGAGCTTGCACGGAGGACTAAAAATTCGACAACGTATAAAATATCGGCGATGGCGACGCGGGCTGTGCAAGCGGCAGAAGGATGAACGGGCTCGGCGCTAGCTGTACGGAGGGAGAGTCCAGAAGATGGGGTCGTAACTTTTCGAAGCGAACGGCAGAAGTTTTCGTTAATCACAGAAACGGTAGCCCCAGTGTCCACAAGCGCAAGTGTCGGTACGCCGTCCACAAACACGTCAAGAAGATTTGGCGGTGAAAGGCGAGGACTTGAACAGGGCGATGATAGCGCAGTTCGTGCCCCAGGAACTGCGGCTGCTAGTTTTCCGAATCGGCGGTGACGGTGCGACGCCTCATGGGCGACAAGGAGCGGCGGCGAGGGGACGGCGATCGGTGGGAAACGTAGGGTTGACGACCATGAGCGCGATCAGGTGAGGTGCCCCGATGGGGTGGTTCGAAAGATGGGCGAAAGGTGCGATCCGTAGCGGGGTAATCCGGCATGGGGTGTAGAGGCGCAGGCAGAGTACGTCGACAGAGGCGCGCGACGTGGCCGGGACGACCGCAGGCGTAGCAGATAGGTTTGTTGTCAGGTGTGCGCCAAGGATTGTAGGCAACGGGCGCGAAACGGTGCCGGGGAGCAGCAGGCGCAGACACCGCAGGAGGAGCGTATGCATAGGCCTGCGGCGGCGGTGGTCTTCTGACAACGTCGGCATATGTGAGAGGCACGGGTGTGGGCGCAGGCGGCACTGTTACTGCAGGATCGTAGCTCAACGGGGCGGCAACAGGAGTGGGCTGGACTGGGAAAAGACCGGCCTGGGGAGCCAAGGGTGCCGGTTGCCGAAGGCTAGGAAGTGCATCGGAGACCTCCCGCGTGATGGCGTGCCGGATCTCAGGACTGAGGACGGGCGGTGACGGGTGTTGATGCGATAGGAGCGAGAGTTGCCTGGCTACCTCGTCCCGCACGAAGTCTTTGATGGTAGCGAGTAATTCATTGTGGATGCCCAGGCCGGAGATGGAGTCGGCAGGTGGGGGAGAGCGACGAGCGCAAAGGCGTTGTTTGCGCAACTCATCGAAACCTTGGCACAGGGTGTACACCGAGGCAACGGTGGTGGGGCTCTTCGCCAACAACATCTGAAAGGCGTCGTCGTCGATGCCTTTCAGGATGTGCTTACTCTTCTCAGCCTCGGTCATAGCCGGGTCGACACGCTTGCAAAGGTCTACGACATCCTCAATGTAGCTCGTGAAAGTCTCATTGGTGTGCTGAGCTCGGACACGCAGGCTTTGCTCAGCGCGCAGCTTCCGCACGGCGGGACGACCGAAAACCTCCGCGAGGGTGGTCTTTAGAACGGCCCAGGTGGGAATGTCGGCCTCGTGGTTTCGGAACCACAGGTTAGCAACGTCGCTCAGGTAGAATATCACGTTTGTGAGCTTGACGCGGTCGTCCCAGTTGTTATGGCGGCTCACCCGTTCATACGACTCCAGCCAATCTTGCACATCTTGATCGCTGTGGCCGCTGAAAACAGCGGGGTCCCGCTGCCGGACGGCACCGGAACAGATGACTGGCTCCGGCGGGGGGGCTGGCTGTTGACTGGGGGGCTGCTGACCGGCCTTAGACATCGGGATGGTGCGACTGCGAAGGTCCACGGTGATGGGAAAAGGTGACCGCAGCAACCTCCACCAAATGTAGAGCGGTTTATTGGCACCTTCAAGCGCCGGCGACGAAGACCCTGGCGCAAGAAGTCTAAGAACGAGCGAGGCGACGGACCGGCACACAAGCGGCAGTTCTCCAGCACGAGCCTCCTACGGGCGGCGCTAGCGCTTCGTCGTCGTTGGTGGCGGTGCTGTATCATCTTCTTCATTCCAATATATATATATATATATAATGTAAGAAGGGCTGCCGCACTGGTGCGTGGTTGCCGGTGTCGACACGATGGGTGACCGTGGAAGTTTGGCGCAAGGAACTCCGATGACAGTCGAAGGAGGAGCGGAACTGGTGAAGGAGGTTAAGAAGCTGCGTCCATTGCGGGGAAGGAAGATCGGTGTCGATAGAGCGAAGGAAGAGATCTGTAGCGGAGGAATCAGGCGCAGAAGATGGAGGGCTGAGCGCAGTCATGGCTAGATGAGGTGAATCGGCGGGGTCCTCACAGGTGAGAACAGACGCAATAGATTGTAAACTGCCGAGACATTCGCCATGGCGCAAAGCAGTAGGGAAGGAAAACGGGTTAGAGACCCATAGCACGGAAAGGCCTGCAGAAATAGTGAGCACAGCGTAGGGCAGCGGGAGGGACTTGCGGCGCAGGAAAGTGCAGGCCAGCGTGAAGAGAACAACGTCATCACAAACAGAGTCACAAGAGATGCTTACAAGCGCAGTGGAGCTGGGAGGAAGGATGATGTCTTCAGTGACAACGGCTTTAGCGCACGGAACAGAAGGAGCAGCGTCTGGCGAGACATTAGGCAAAGCGGAGAACCCAACTTCTGCGCGAGCGCAGTCGATGACAGCTTCGTGACGCGACAGGAAATCCCACCCTAAAATTAAAGAATGTGAGCAAGAAGGCAGCACGACGAACTCGATGGAGTATAGTGTGTCCTGGATTCGAACTCGAGCGGTACATGCTGCTAACGGCGTAATCGGCTGTGCGCTGGCCGTGCGCAGCGTGAGTCCCGAAACTGGCGTCTTAACTTTCTTTAAAGAAGTACATAACTTTTCGTCCATTACCGAAATCGCTGCACCGGTGTCTATCAGAGCCATCACAGACACGCCCTGAACAAAAACATCAATAAGGTTTGCAGGTGATCGATGAGGTCTTCGAAATTTCGACGGGGGCGCAGTTCTGGCCTCCGGAACTGCGGCGCCTAGTTTTCCTGCTGAGGAGAATTAGGGCGACGTCGCATGGGGGAGATAGAGCGGCGTCGAGGCGAAGGGGAGCGGCGGCTGGAGAGGGCTGAACGATCTGTGGAGAAAGGACGACTTGGCGTTTGGTCGACAGGCTCAGAATACTGACGGGTTGAAGGCCAGTACCCCGAAGATTGCGCACGTGGGGCTGGCGCTTGGAGATGGCGACGGCAGTAGCGCGCGACGTGGCCAGGCACTCCGCAAGTGTAGCATACAGGACGGTTGTCACTGGTGCGCCACGGATTGCTTGCTCTTCGAGCTGGTCGCAGGGCAGGTGCCGACGCTTGCACAGGCACGTACATTGTAGGATAGGACGACGGCGGGGGCTGTACTAGAACGTCGGCGTAAGTCCGAGGACCGGCTACAGGTCTTGGGGCGACGTCGGCGCAAGGCATGGGACTGGTGACAGACCTAGGAGCAGCATCGGCGTAAATCAAGGGTGCGGCGACAGGTGGCGGAGGATGGAAGGATGGAAGCGCCTCAGTAACCTGGTCTTGTATAGCCTGTCGAAGAGCCGGGGCCAAATAAGGCGGCGCCTGTTGAGGGCTAGGCAGAAGAGAAAGTTGCCGAGCTACCTCTTCACGGACGAAATCTTTGATTTGTTGCAGCATAGAGGTGTTGTCAGCTGCAGGCGCCAGTCCAGAAAGCGATTCAACCTGGGCTTGTTGGTGTTTCCGAGTCAATAACCGCTGTTTGCGCAGCTCCTCTAAACTTTGGCAGAGCGTGAACACTTCCTTAACGGTGCGCAAGTCACGGGCTAATAGCATCTGAAAGGCATCATCGTCGATACCTTTCAAGATGTGTTTTATCTTGTCGGCTTCGGACATGTTCGCATTGACACGTTTGCATAAGTCAATGACTTCTTCTACATAGCTGGTGAAGCTTTCGCCGACGTGCTGCGAGCGTTCACGCAAACGCTGTTCAGCCCGAAGTTTCCGGACAGTGGGGCGACCAAAGACTTCGGCAAGCTTCGTTTTGAAGGCTGTCCATGTTCGGATGTCTCCCTCATGGTTCCGATACCAGAGGTTAGCGACCCCCGTTAGATAAAAAATTGCGTTGTTGTTCAGCTTCGTATCGTCGTCCCATCTATTGTACAGGCTCACCCGTTCGTATGACGCGAGCCAGTCTTCCACGTCATTCTCATCGGCTCCGCTGAAGATTGCCGGATCTCGCTGGCGAAGGGAGCCGGCGCAGATGAGAGCTGGTCCCGTTTGCACAGATTGATTTTGGGCGTCTTCTGGCATTTCAAGCGTGGGAAGAGTGCGGCTACGCAGCTCCACGATGGAGATTTCTACCCGGCGACCTCCACCAAATGTAAGAAGGGCACTGGGACGGTCAGAGGAGCAGGGCGCCGGTGGTAGACACAGAGACACAGGCCTCGTAGACACACAGGTCGAGCACCGGGAGCTCACACACAAAGCGATGGCAATGCCGCTAAACACAACGGTCAGAAGTTCGTCGTCGTCTTCGCCTGAACAAGAACTTCTTCGTCGTTACAATATATATATATATATATATATATATATATATATATATATATATATATATATATATATATATATACACACACACATACGCGCGCGGCTGGTGGCACCATCCGCCTCAATAGCCTCGTTCAATTGCGCATAAATACGCCCCTTGATAATTAAGTAGCTGGTACCATATAAAAAATGTCATATCGGTTATAAATATTCCAGACTTCATGTCCTACTATAGCAGAGAAGTGAGATAAACAGACCCGTTAAACATGCCATTTTTGCCAGTTCGTTGGTAAGCAGGGGCTTTTAGTGCCACTTGCGCAAAAGGATCACAAATTTCATTTGATGCCCGAAATATTTACTGGGTAAACACTATGAGGTGACCTCCACAATAGCTCTCACATCATCGTTTTCAGAAAAAAAAATGCGAAAAGTCTTGGTTTTCCTCAACCTCTCTTTTGTTAGATTCATGATCGATTCACTGATGCCACAGGCTACCGAACTCGGTGTCCTGAGGCTGCATATTCGCTGGTCTCCCTTCCGCACTAAGGGCGAAGAAAAGGCGTCGTGCATTTTCGGAAAGGCGCCGAGGTCACGTTGACAAAAAATTCCGCCGACATCCAAGAGATCTGGGGTTGCAGTTAGGTGCAACATCGTGGATATTCCGCCAAGAAGGCCCTAACACGATGATTTCGCATTACTTACTTATTCCTAAATATGTCGCCTTCTAAGGCATTAAATTTGCAGTACCATGGGTGAGGGTAAGAGGTTAGGCATGTTCTCTATCCATCGTGAATTTCACTTGAGGCCTCCCTGTGCGTACGCAACTGCATGCAACTTCTTAGAACGTCGGCGACCGGAGGCGACGGCGTTCAGTGACGTGGGCGGAGTCTCCAAGGCCGGAGGTGAGGCGAAGGGGTCACGTCGGATGAACGACCCTGAACCGTGCCTCCCCCCCCCCCCCCCCCATTTTCTCTACTGCCCGACCAGCCTGTGTGATGGATGGCTCGATCATAAGACGCGCCACTAACGGTGGGAACGACGCGATGTATTTATCCAGGGGCACCCATCGGCGAGAACATGGGCCGGCTACCGGGGGGGCCTGTGGCGCTCGTTTTTCACACTTTTAGGGCGCAGGTAGGAGGGTTCGATTCCCTCCGCGTCATCGCCAACCGGAATTGACGGTTTACGAAGCACTATTGGAGAACTGTTTACGCGACGCAGACAATGTAGCGGCGTGCATTTCGGCGCGCACAGTTCATCATCCTCTGTTGACAAATAAGAGACCGCATCACGGCTGTTCTTGGTATCCCCAAGTCGTTCAACTGAGGCCAGCTGGAGAGGGTGAGTCTACTTTTTCTTGCTTATATCTTTCGTCTGGAGTATGGCAGGTGCCTCCAGGCTCCAGGGAGAGGAGGTAAGGAAGGACTCTGCGGTAAAGTAATTAAAATAAATAAAAGAGAAGACACGCTTCGAAGTAGAAAGAGATTGATGGAGGGAAGAAAAGGAGCGCTAAATCTCGTATCCGACTCGTCAGGCTATTCTGTTAGGCATGGCGCGAGAGACGAATGGACTTTGTTGGAGTGTTGCAGTCTTTGAGCCTTTTTTTATTGCACAATAGACTATTCTTAACACAAGCTTCTCCAAGCAACCGATGCCGCAGAGATTATGGGTAGTTAAAAGTTATCAGCAGATTTGAAACCGCGACTGTATATTAGGCTCAGAACGTAGGTTTTCAAAGCGGCGATTTGTTTTGCAAAATACAACGGAATAGTTTGTAATTATCAAAGCATACTCTCTTGAAATTTTGAACTTTGGATCAGAGAATATCGTGCAAGGCCCTTGCGTCCTTTATTTATTTTATTCTCGCAAGTACGCCCAGCCGCACAAACTAAAGAAAGAGGTGAAAGTCCGTTTTGTTTGAAGAAGGCAGCATGCCTGGATGCCAAGGGCCTCGTGCGGAAATGCTGAAGTCTCGTGGCTGAACTAATTGCGCTCCCGCAAAAGTAAAACATAAAATTTGCTGATTGATTTGTTTAATTTATTTGATCTGTTGTGGAATATAGTATTTTACCTTTTTACGTGTTTGGCTATCTACCTATTTGCGTGTTTAGCTGAGTGCCTACCTTTTTAAGTGCTTAGCTATATAAGTAAGCATGACAGGGCGATGATCAGCGATTTTTTTGATCTTATGAAGAAAACAAGCTACAAAACTGTGTCTGTCTCTGTCCCCTGAATTTGACTGCTGAAGGTGCGTACTTTTTCATTATTTCGCGGTCATAGATTTTATTAACTACGAAAATATAAACACAAATTTTCAGTCGCGTATCACGTGTCAGGAAGTAAGCAAGAACAACGCGCTCACCACTTCCGAGCACAGTTCTGTATGCGGCGGACGGATGACATGTAATGAATGTAAGGCCGCTACGGCACAATTCTTATTTGTTCATTCGATTCATATCCTCTGCCCGTCTTAGTGAGTGAATCCACTCAAAGCGAGGGCATATTAGTTAGTGCAAAGAAAAAATTTGGAATGTAATGGAATTCGAATGAAATTGTCACGTCACCCCACTTCCTTTTCAAGCGGGGAACAAAGCACCTTATCGACACTACATGCATTCCGTAATAAAAGTTGACATTACAGAGACAGTCAGGCACAAAACACTTCTCGCTTGGAAGGCACCCGATAGGGATGTTTGAGTGATTGTACTGTCAACGAATGTGATTCGTATTTTCTCCTCCCAATTGGCCGAATCGCGAAGAATAAATATATAACATGGATGATAACTGGTACGAAGACGTAATCACTTTCCTTTTCCGTTTTAAGTTTGCCTCGGTAATAACGCACTGACATGAAGCAAAACTCGTATTTTTCCCATACCGCAACAGGCAGGGCGCTAACGCACTTGTATGCTTGTCAGTTATAGTTATCGTCTTTAACATTTCTAAGAGAGCCTCATGTTGCCCTTTAATTTGACTGCACGTGCAGTATGATATAATGCGATCCCTCAAAATGCTTAAATAGGAGCGGGGTTTCCGGTTTGGGCATTTAAAAGGCTGCCGCGGTGACGATGGCTCGCCTCCATTCGGTAGACGACAGAGTGTGTTGCAATAACTGTGTATTGTGCCTTCGGTCGTATTTGGGCGATGCTTGGGTTCATAACGGGGAACGATCAATAGGTTCGGTGACAATGAAACGAGCTTTGCGACCTCTGCTACCCGTCGTGACTTCTATGTACTTCCTGGGCCCACATCTATTAGTGTCTTTTCGCGATTACACTGGTTGGGATGAACTCGAGTACGAGAATTGGCACCGGTAGTATTTAGCGTGATTTTCACCTTCACCTCACTTTACGTTGTGTTCTCATCGGCTTTTATAGCTTTCGTGCTGTAGGTCGAGAATATTTTCTGGTGGCTTACACCAGGATACACTGTGCCCTTAGTCAGAAGGTGGCAACGATTGCTGGATGCTGATAGCAGTGCTCTTCTTTCTGTTGCAGAGAAAATTTATCTCTGTAATTAAACGCCGTGGCCGCTGCACAGTGGTCCCGCATTCACCAGTTGCTCGTGCGACAAAGTTAGTTGCTCTTTCCCTAGTCGCCGGACAGGATTCGTGTGGAAAGCAGTGATGCGGCTGTTCTCTACGGCAACCAAGTCGATGTTACAGACATACCACGTTACCGGATCGATGGCCTGAATGAGTTCTGAGCCCTCGGCAATCGGCTGCTTGGTGGCCACACCCTGTTCGCTCTTCAATTGGCCTGTGGGTCCCAGGAGCCACACAGATGTCGTCCCTGGTAGGAGACGGAGCTTCGCTCCACATGGCGCAGGCTATGCGCTTCGCATAATCCGGGCAGCTAGGTGCCACGCTGCATGGACTGTCGACGGTTCGTAAACGTTGGTTTCGAAGGGAGCATTCGGGGCTTCATTCAGGCACAGTCTGCGTGGAAGGCTCCTACCATTCACGACCGTCGTCTCGGGGCCTGCGGTTCCAATAAGTGCGCAACGTTCCTGAACTGTAACAACTGGTGCAATATGCAGCACTTCACTTCATTATCACCGGCGAGCGTCCAGAGGCCCTCCAAAGCGTTTCCGAGATCACATATAGAGCCATTAATCAACCGCATTGCAACCGCCTTGCTCGCATCGTCACCCAAAGCCTGTGAAGCAATGTCTGGTGTCCGTGGTGAATAAAGCGACACTAGTTCAACTGTCCTCGTCGCTCATGACGTTACTTGAAAACTCGCCCCTGCAGCAGAGGTGCTTAGCTTGCAAACGCCGACGTCCTAGGGCACAGCATGCCAACGTATTCTGTGCTTTGTGCGTCACGCTTGAGAGCAAGTCTGCTCAAGCACTGGTGCGCGAACATTTTCGAGTGTCCAGTGCAGTGACTACAACCTTTTGTGGAAGTATCCGCTTGATCGGTGTTGTCAGTGTCAAAAGTCCTCGATGCAGCCTGTCAGCACGGTGCTGAGCTCCTGACAGCAAATTCTGGCGCACATAACTGCACTTAGCTTGCCTTTATGACATCCAGGACATTAGATGCTTCACGGCTTGTCCGCTGCGCTTGGCTCTGACACCATTTTGCCATGTTTTATTTCCGGAAACAGCCGCGGTTTTAACGATTCCTGTAAGTTGTATTTCATTGTATTTCATTTGTATGTATTTGTTGTATTTGTATGCATTGTATTGTATTTGTATGTATTTGTTGTATATGTATTCATTTGTTTGTATTTCATTGTTGTGTTGCCTTTGATTACGTTTGCGTCATATTCCTACCCAGCTAAAATCCCTTGAGAATTGCAGTATCTGTAAATAAATAAAAAATAATTTCATGAGAGCGGCAACTTGTGCCCTTCGCTGAAAAATAAAATACTGTGCTTCGTTTTAATACGCCGATGGTGAATGTATGCGGAGCTCTTGAAGTTGGTTGTGCTTTTCCTTTTCCATAGTGCCTGGCTTGTCAAAGCACTTCTGCAGTCGCCTACGCTGCCTTTCGGCGCTTGTCACAGACGTATTTGCTTAGTTTCAATGCTGCAGCGTTAAGGGTCCCGTTCAGAAGGCTAAGCGGAGCCGTCCCTTCACCGGTGTCGTGCAGCCAAGCTCACATCAGACATAGGTCTGTGGAATGAAAGCAATCACAAGATAAGCCATATAATGCGAATTAAAGGTTACCGCATATGTGTATGTAACTTTAGAAGGGCATGATTTCCGCTTTAACAAAAATGTAATGAATTTTAGTCAAGATTTCGACCAACGACCTTTTCCTTTGCGGTTGAGACACGCCACACCTTGGCCATACAGGTACGCTTGTACGGCCTGGGTACAATTGGAGTTTCTATGTATATCGTGTGGTCTTTCACATAAAGTGGTATCTCACGACTGTACGCTAATAATTATGTGTGTGATTGGAGGTGTGCTAATTACGGAAGTAGTAATTCAGTAGGAGTGTACACGGTCAATCACACTTAGAGGGAACACGGCTCCGCCTGGCTGCCCACAGGAGCACTATTGCGACCAAGCCGGTGGCAAACCCGTGCAAAGGGGCAGACGACACGAAGCTCCACGTCGAGGTTCCTCTTCTCATGCGGGACTCTGTATTGAGTCATGAACGGGTTAGATTCAATGGCACTCCGCAGGTGCGAGGCCACGTGAACCCGTGTTCCCTCTAAGTGTGATTGACCCTGTGCATGTTGGCGTCTCTATCCTCTTTGCTTGACATGGCACAGTGGCGCCAACATGCGGCGATTACCGGAAAACCCCCGCGATCTGATGTACGGCGCAGCCCCAATAGATGGTGCGCGAGCGCTGCAACGTGAGCGTCGTTTGGGTATAGTTTGGGTTTGATTTCTCAAGAGTGAAACCTGCGTCCAAAAGAACAGTGCAAGCGCCTGTGAGTCGATACGTAAAGGCGGTGGAAGTGGCGGTGAAAACGTTTATTGCTAATGATGTAAACAGTGGGGGCGAAGCCCCCTGCATGGCACTTGGATGCGGACCGCAGGTCGCCGAGAGAACCCATTAACCCTATAACTTCACACCCTTCAAACGGAACTTAAGCGTCGTCTGAAATTTTATTTAATGGTTTATCTCTGGGGAGTATTACCGTTGCTGTCCATTTGAAGTCACTTTCCGGTGCAAAATTGCGCTACATTCTTCGCAGTCTTACCAAAGTACGCTCACACAAAATTCCAACATGGATTTACCTTTTGAGCTTACCTCGTGCAAGACACGCAATAAATGTGGGAAGTTTAAGGGTTCGGAACGCAAGACCGCTCCTGAGCAGCACAGGTAATTAGTATGGGAAACGTAATTGACAATGGCGGTTCTACAAAGGATGGAATTAAACCGTCAATTTGCAATATTGGGCTCATTCCCTGTGCTGCTTGGGCTATTGGGTTATCCAGCGCTGGATTAAGGGGGGGTCTAAGGGGGCTGCAGCCCAGGGCCTCACCTCCGACAGCAGCAGAAGGGGTCCATTTATTTTAACATTCTTAGTACAGTCAAACCCGAATATAACGAACTCAGATAGAGCGAATTATTCCTTATAACGAACACTCGAAGTATATGGAACCGCGGGCGGGCAATGGAACTTTAAACGACACGTATGAAGCGAGAAAACCAGAACGAGGGGATGGGCCCCCACCTTATGTAACTTGGTTTAGCCGAATCAGTTGGGGAGACCTTGTCGAGCTGCAAAAACAGGAATCCCCCGCCTCCCCGGAGGGGGCCCCCTTTCTTACGAAGCGATATATGGATTTGCTTACGGATTGCGGAGCGGTTTTCTTGGTTTCCTCAATGCCCCGTCCAGTGGAATCTGAAGGTGTAGTGTGTTTGAGAATCATAGCGTCGGCATAACATCCGTTTTCACACAGCGGAGAAGTCGGAGTCCTGCCTCGCCGCTAAGCATTCTGCTGGAACTGCTGTCATAATCCATTTAAAACCCACTAATTAATTTTTAAAACACTACTTTTAACAACACTTTTAAAACAACAACAAACCGCTAATATGCAGTGCAGTGCTAGATATAAAAAATGCTTGCTTTGCGCCCTCTGCATGACTTACAAATGTAAGGAAATGCAACGCTTTAATGTCACAAGTATGATTAGAGCAGGGTAGGCAAAAAAGTGTTCTTGTCTTCGTTGGTAGAAATCTTGAGTTTGCTTCCCCCTTATGTAATGCCCTCGGGCCTTTAAGGCAAAAAATAAATGAAATGAAATGAAACCACAATTCGCCGCGGATTTTTAAGCGGCGTCTACTTGTGCGAGTATCATATACAAACTGTTCAGAAAATAAAGGCGCACAGTACAATGCGTCTCACAGATACGCAGGTGGATTGCTCGAGTTCGAATTTCTCACAGATACGACGTTTGGTCCTCAGTATTTCTGAAGCGAAAAGCTTCACTACGCTAGTCAACACCGCGCTTCGCGTGAGCCGGCGTATGTAGGAGCACGAGTGACGTCACGCACGGCGCAGGCTACTGCGCATGTGCGCCGCCGCTTCTCCTCCTCGCCACCCTTTGACCTTTCGCCGCAGCCGTGCGCAGTGAACATTTGAAAAGAGTGGTATATAAGGCACGCTTGCCCACAGAACAGGCGCACGCTGCCGCGCGCTATGCGTCATCGTTTGAACATGGAACATTCAACACGGAAGGAGAAGAGTGTGATACTACCGATACAGAAGTGATCATAAAGCATAACCATCAGCTAAACCATAAGCATCACCGCAGCATTTCACTTCGAGATATGCAGGCTTAACCTTAGCTAAGCCCCAGCCATTTTTTTTTTATAAACACCGGGTTTTCTTCTTTAGCGTTACCAAACTGAAAAACAAATCAGGCTGTGCTAGCTTCTTGGAAGTCCCACAGTTTCACTTCGTGCTCCGGCGGCCACTCGGAAAGCGAAACACTCGCTTATGGGTTTATGTTTAGGTTATATATAGGCTTTAACGTCCCATATGAAGTCCTGCTATGCGGGACGCCGTAGTGGAAGGCTCTGGATAATTTCAACCACCTCGAGTTCTTTAAAGTACACTGATATCGCATAGTGCACGGGCCTCTAGCATTTCGCCTCCAGCGAAATGCGAACGCCGCGGCAATTTATTTTGTTTGTTCTTTTTTCTTGGGATTGTATTTGTAGAGCCAGGTGAAATTTAATTTTCGAAGAAATAAAAGGCGCAGTAACTGCCTCACCTCTAGGTGGACACCTCAACCATGTCTTGAGGGGAGGGAGGAAAGTGTGAATGAAAGGCGAGAAAGGTGTCTTTGGTTTATTGGTTTATGGGGGTTTAACGTCCGAAAGCAACTCAGGCTATGAGGGACGGCTTTGTGAAGGGCTCCGGAAATTTCGACCACTGGGGGTTCTTTAACGTGCACTGACATCGCACAGTAGACGGGCCTCTAGAAGTTCGCCTCCATCGAAATTCGACCGCCGTGGCCGGGATCGAACCCGCATCTTTCGGGTTAGTAGCCGAGCACCATAACCACTGATCCACAGCGACAGCAAAAAAAAAAAAAAAGGCGCGGTAGTGAAGGTCTCCAGAATAATTTCGGCCACCTGGGGATCTTTATCGTGCTCTGAAATCGCACAGCACTCGGACGCCTTTTTGCATTTCGGCTTCATCGAAACGCAGCCACCGTGTGGCTGGGTTTGAACCCGGGTACTCGGCTCAGCGCCGAGCACGCTCACCACTGATCCAGGACTTAAATTCTGCTATTCACATGCGTCCCATGAGGGCAGTAGTAAACGTTCATCGTGTCATAAAATTAATTTTAATAACTTTTTAATAATACCCTCTCGGGGCACTAATGAACGAGTGTTTTTACTTCCTAGTCGCTACCGGAGCACCCAGCTCAACTGTAGTCAGCTAGCTCAGCCTGCTTTTCTTTAATGCGTCAGCGTTTGAACAGTGCTGCGAACAAAAATCCGTCTGACGGCTTCTGTAGGGTGTCACTGAAAGAGGAGAGTAGGCGGCGCGCGCAGCGCGCTGCAATGCAGCCCCGCAACTTGTCGGTCGGCCCACGTGGCTCTTCCGTGGCGTTTCGGCGCTCGGCCACACACGGACACGTGTCGCGCGTTCCAAGACTCGCGTTGTGTTTTGTGCCCTGTAAAGCTAATGCTAATGCGTTACTGTGGCACGAATCCCATTGATCGCACTTCGTTCTTTTTAATTAGATAGAATTACAATGAAACATGGGATATATTCTAGTAGTGTAGCGGGGGGTCAGTGGAGGGAAACGGTGAGGGGCTCACATGTGCATTAGCCCAGGGCCTCCCTTTTTCTTAATCCGGCCCTGGGGCTATCAATACGTTAAGAAGGAGCGCCTGCCCTGCCTACAGCGCCGAAAGGCAGTCTTTCAGCGTTTGCTGGAGCGTCTAGATCCACGCCCACTGGAGGAAATGAAGATTCTCGGCCACTGGCCGCGGCGATCGTCGGCGGTGAAGGCCTCTAAAGCACTTCTTGCGAACTTCTGGCCTGCATGATAAGCTGTGACTTTAACGAACGCTGACTTTTCCTAGTGACTTCAATTTTCTGTTACTCTCCTTTCTCTTTCATCTTCTATCCCCCCCCCCCCCCCCCCCCCCCCCCGTGTAGTGTAGCAGACCGATTATTCTCCTTGTTAACCTCCTTGCCTATCCTCTTCTTCTTCCTCTTCCTCCTAATGAGAATTTCACAGTGGAAACGCTAAGTGGTGCCAAGGAGGGACCAAAACTTGCTTAAAAAGAAAACTGGCATTATTGCTGACGTCAATAAACTTCAAAATCCCTCGTCCCTCGTCTCAGCGCTGTTTCTTCCTCAGCAGTTGCTGACGTCATTCTCGCGTACGAAGCAACGGAACACACTGCGGCCAAAACATGGACACCTCCCTCTCGATGCAATGGCAAGACTGAGCTTGCACCATCGTGTTCGATGACGTTCTAATTTTGCTGAGAGCAACAAATTGGCCCGCTAAATATTGTATGCGATGGCACTGAGCGAAAGAGCATGCATGTGGGTTGATATACCTGCTGTTATTTCTTTCCACGAGTGCTTTGAGATTATCAGAATAATTCTTTTTGTGATAATAAGCAAGACATATACGTAGTGAGCACAGCCATTTCGGACTCTTCCCTAAAAGAAAGAAAAAGATAGGCAGCCATGGTCAAAGTTTACGTTTACATCACTACAGAGTTGCAAAGTTGCGCTGCTGAGAAACTTACCTCATGCAGCCGGGCATAGGGGAAGCCTCTTAACCGAATATCCTTCACTGTGAACAAATGTACGCCTATACGGGAGTAAAAAGATAGTAATATGTACTCTAGCGCTCTCCCTCTAGCACACAAGGCAGGTATACATTCTCATGTTTCACACGACACGTGTGCAACATGAGAATGTATGCCTGCCTTGTATAGTGAACGTGGGGTACCTTATACCGTTATCTTGAAGTCGAGTTTATGTAGGTCAAACTGGAAGTTGTATCAATGTAAGATTACGAGAGCACGAGAAGTCTTTAGATATTCCTAAGGGTTAAAACTTGCCTGAACAATGCAAGGGATGTGAAGGCTGCTACCCGTTCCTTTCGGCAACGCGCATTTTGGCGGTACCTTCGGAGCAGATTAACCGAGAGATTATCGAGGCTAGACACACCCTACGACTAGGTGACAAATGTGTGTGTGTCGACCATCGCGGTGATACGCAGCGAGATGGACTATCTAGATAGGGGAATGATCGGGGCGATTTACGACTCATGTTCTGATGTATGCATATTGGTAATTGTGTGGTTTGTGTTGTGGCTTGGCTTGTCTGTATAGTCCCTGTTCACTTCCATAAAGTTTAGTTGGGAGCAAGGGCTTCTTTTGTCTCTTTTTACGCCCCTGTCATTCGCGCTGGTGGATTCACCATGACACCCTGCCAACCTGCCCAAGTTTCTATCATTCTGCAAGCGTTCTATAGCGTGCCATCGTGGTCCGGCTGCAGACGATGACGTCAGTGCCAGCACGCCTGCTAAGCACGCGCAGACTGGATTTCGTGGCTGCTTAACTGCCGGCGGCACGCTGTCCTGCCGGCATGCATATATTTTTGGAGACCCGACGACGACTTGTGCCTGCGATTCATCTCCACAAATTTATTATCCTGCCAAATATATTTGGCAGGACGCGTTAAGCCAGGCGGGAACTGGACACAGTGCCGCCGGCATGCAGTTAAGCAGCCACGAAATCCAGTCTGCGCGTGCTTAGCAGGCGTGCTGGGGCTGTCGTCGTCTTCTGCAGCCGGACCACGATTGCACGCTGTAGTTCCATCAAAGCGCGAAAATTTCCGGTTCCCATGCCCCCTCCTTAATTCCGGCACCAGTAGAATTACGCAACGACAATTAGGAACTCTTCCATCTCGCTAACGTGCAAATATACATCTAATAGAACAACTGAGGTATATCTTTATGGAAAGCCATGAAAACAGCGTGTGATTGCGCCGGTGGAGCAATCGCAACGCAGTAACCCGAGCAACACATGTAATTGGCCCAATATTGCAATTGAATGGTTTCACTCTTGTCCTTTGCAGAACCGGCCTCTGCCAATACGTTTCCAATATTGGGCCGTCTGCCTGTACTGATGGGGAAGCGACGTGCATTCGCTTGCGGCGGTCCTTGTTAGAGTAGTTTGCAATGCCACCGCAGCGTGACGTTGATTTCCTGAAAACTGAAAATACGAATGGGCGGAAGAGGACGTGCGTGATGCACGGTAGTGTGTGACGCGCGCCTAAGCTGCAGCCTTAGCTTTACATCCCCACCCTTGGTTTACATCCCCACCCTTGGTTACTGACCACCAAGCTGTCAGTGAAATTCGCATTGCCACGGCGGCAACCTTTGCGTGCAGGTAGTCCGTTACTCTCAACCTCCTAACGGGAAATGTTCTTCGAAAACGGCACTGGCGCCATTTATTCGACGAGTAAAGCTGAAAAATGCTCAAGACGGTTTTGTCCAAACGCATGAGAGCTTAAACATTGTTTCGTCGGCAGCGGCTTCAACGATTTCCTTGCCGCTTGCTCATTCATTCATCATCAACATACCTACGCCTACTGCAGGACACGGACATCTCGCACTGACTTCGGGTTATCCCTGTCCTGCGCCCGCTGTTCTATGGAGTAGAGCGAGATGAACCAAGGGCCATTTAAAGTGCGAATTTGGTTTCTACTACTAATTTCATTAAAAGAACGAAGGTTCATGAAAGCGAGAAAGAAGCAGCTTAAATATCGTGAAGGCTGAATTTTCAAACTTCGTAACTACGCACAAATAAAAGAATTGTTCGCGATTGGCCCAGCTTGTGGACATTGTCTTGAGTAGACAGCTTCAGCGCGTTCCTAAAGGCAAAACTTGGCGGACAGAACACGCAAGGCATAGCTGGTCCAATGTTTAGGGGAACGGCCTCAGGTGGAGTACATATGTAAAAAAGATGCCCAGGCTTAGATTGGTTAAGCCAAGAATGCGTTGCATATTGCGCGGTCTTTTTGCGCGAGGTATTGCTTGGCGGCACTCGATTTTCTCAGCAGCTTTTCCTCCGTGACGGACGGACGGACGGACGGATGGACGGATGGACGGATGGACGGATGGATGGATGGATGGATGGATGGATGGATGGGTGGGTGGGTGGGTGGGTGGGTGGGTGGATGGATGGATGGATGGATGGATGGATGGATGGATGGATGGATGGATGGATGGATGGATGGATGGATGGATAGGCGGATGGGTGGATGGGTGGATGGATGGGTGGATGGATGGATGGATGGATGGGTGGATGGGTGGGTGGATGGGTGGGTGGATGGGTGGGTGGATGGGTGGGTGGATGGATGGATGGATGGATGGATAGGAGCGCCCCCTTTGAAACGGGGCGGTGGCAACCGCCACCATGCTCAGCCGTCCTTTTTTTCCCTGTTTTTTTTTCTTTTTTTCGTGTTTTTTTTTCTTTTTTTCCCGTTTTTTCCTGTTTACTCTGTTTGCAATTCTCACCAAGAATCGCCGTCATCTTTACCTACGGTTTTTCCTCCGGCTGTCGTGACGTCACGCCACGTGGTTTGGTGGCTGCCCGGCCGCGCCCAAGGGCTGAACTGAGTGATTGCAATATGCTACGCATAAAAGGGAGTAAATGACTCATTAACACCCACCCCTGCGCCGACATACGGCCGCAGAGGGAATTCAGCTATGTAAGTTCTTGTGGAAGCTGCATAGGTTTCCTTTGTAGCCGTATGGCTGCCTTGGGTGGATGGTAATGAGTAATTACTCCGTTATTACAAGACATTGCTTGATAGTCAGATGATGAAATTCGTATTTTCTCGTCCCAGTTGGTCGAATTGCGAATAAGAAATATAAAACATGAATGATAATTCTTATGAAGGCGTAATAATTTCCCGTGTTCTTTTCATGTTTGCTCAGGTAGGGATGCAGTGGCATGAAGCGAAACTGGCATTTTTTCGATACCGCGACAGACAGGGCGCTGACGCACTTGCCCGCTTTTAGGTTATCGTTATCGTCTTAAGATTTCGCGAGGCAACCTGGTATTGCTCTTTGATTTGACTGCGCGTGTAGCCTCATAGACTGCCAACCCTCAAAGCGCGTATATATAGGCAGGATTTCTGTTCTGGGCATTTAGAAGGTTGCCACGCTGACAGGGGCTCATCCGCATTTGGTAGGCGGTGTGGTGCTAATTCAGTGCAGTGCGCCTTCGTTCGCATTTTGGGCGATTCTTGGGCTCACACCGTGGAGCGAGCCAATAGGTACCGTAACAATGCAACGAGCTTTGCGACCTCTGCTACCCGTCGTGACTCCTATGTATTTCCTGGGCCCACATCTGTGGGTTCGCGGTCACGATGGCCTGGATGAACTCGAGTACGAGAACTGGCGCGGGTGGTATTTTAGCATCATGTTTGGCTTCACCTTAGTTTATATCACGTTCTATTTGACTTTCACAGCTTTCGTGTTCTGGTTCGAGGATATTCTCCCCTTCCTACGAATATGAGGCTGCACTGAGCCCGTAGTGGGAGCGTGGCAGTGATTACATAAGGCTGTGAACAGTATTTTTTTTTTTTTGCGGTTGCTGACAGAATTTACCGTCGTAAGGAAACATTGTGGCATCTACTTGCGGCTGCAGAATTGGTCTCGCCATCGCCAGTTGCTTTTGCGACGCCAATCCAGATCTCCCTAGTCGCCAAACGGGAAAGAGTCGCACAAAAGACAGTGGAGCAGCTGTTTTCGTCTTCATACAAGTCGATGCTGTGGACCTGCCAGGCTACTGGATCGACGGGCGTTTCAGGATGTTCTGTGTCGTAGGAAAGCGGCTTTCTATGCACCACATCCCAGGGCCCGTGAGTCACAGGAACGGCGCTACCATTATCGTCCGAGGCATGGGACGGATCTGTGCTCCACCTGTTGAGAGGTCTAGGCGCTTCAAATAGGCCCGGCAGTCAGGAGTCGCGCCGCCTGGATTGTCGACAAGTGAGTAACAGTTGGCTTCTAAGACTGTATTCGAAGCTTCATTGGGACAAACATCTGCTCGGAATCTTCGGCCAACCAGCTCGTCGCGTTAAGGCCTGTGGTTTCTAGCAATGTGCAACGTTTCTTGGCTACGTCCGGTGCAGTCTGCAGCGGTTCTACTTCATAGCCACCTCCGAGCTCCCAGAGGTCTTCCAAAGCGTTTACAGGCTACGGTATGTGACGGTTCGAGAAAGACGTTGTGCACATTGTGCTCGTGTCGTCACCCAACGCCTGGCAAGCTATGCGATGCCCTTGGTGAATACAGCCGAGATGTGAGACCCGGATCAACTGGCCCCGTCGCTATGGACGTCAACTTGAAACCCGCCCCCACTACAAATGTCTTTGCTTGGAAACGCGGGTGCTGTGTGACGCCGCATGTCAACATATTCTCTGCCTTGTGTGTCGCGCTTATAGGGGCAATAATTTCCTCGCACAGTGGTGCATGAATGTTTTCCTTTGGTCGGTGCAGTGCTGAGACTGGAACTTTCTGCAGAAGTACCCGCTTGGCCATTCCTGTCAGCGTCGGAAGTCCTCGATGTGGCCGACCAGTATGACGCCTAACTCTGGACAGTTCATTTTTCGCGCGCATCACTGCAGTACACCTGCCTTTTGTGATTTCCAGGACGTTAGCGACTTCAGGGCTTGACCGTAACGTTTAGCGTTGATACTTTTGGCCATATTTTGTTGTCAGAATAAGCAGCGGTTTTATCAATTCATGTAAGACATTTAGTTCACTGTCGTGGTCACTGTACACCCTTCCCTGAAAAATAAAATACCATTTGTCATTTTAATGCCGTGAGGGTGAAAGAATGCGGCTGGTTTGCAGAGGGCTCCGCACTGCTATTTTTTCGGGCTTATCAAAGCGCAACTGGGGGTGGCTAAGCTGCATTTCGGCGCATGCCGCTGAATTATTTGCTCACGGTTGTTTCATTTCATGGTTTACCTCTGGCCAGTATTACATTTGCCGGCCGTTTAAAGTCACACTAAAGTGCGAAACTGTTTTATGTACTGCGTAGTGTTAACGAAGTCCGTTCACAGGAAATTCTAAAATGCGTCTGTGTTTTGGGGATAATCTCGTGCAAGACACGCTATCAATGTGGGGGGTTTGAGGGTGCGGAACAGAAATTTTTATTTGTCAAGAATAAGTTAATGAAAATTGCACCGTGCAAACGACAAACTGCGCGGAGGAAGGATCAGTTCACACCCAACAATTCTTGAGAAAAGCATTTTTGAGCAGGTAACCTTTTATGGACGCAATTTTTTCATATAATGGGAGATTCCACTATAAAAATAAATACATCCGCAGGTCACCTGACGGCCGTCTTGAATTTTTCTATTGTTATTTTTGCTGCCGCCAGAAGCGTTCCCTATGGGTTTTTTATAAAAAACTGTTTAGTGCGATCGATGGAAATACTTGAAAGGAAGGATTTTGCTGCATATCAGAATAATGGACCATTACCGTAAATATTTCCCTTAATGTATCTGATGGTTGTCTACTTTCCAAAATTTTTGTCCCGAAATTGTGGGACATGCTTGCAAAATAAGAAAACTTGCATTATTGCCGACATCATTCCTGTAGATGGAACCCAAGAACACTCTGGAGCCAATGAGAAACGCAGTACCAGCTGAGTGCCGATGATAACTATTTTATTCCCTGAATAGCTTTTCGCGCCTTGAACTACGAGTGTGCTGCGCTCGATGAACCAGCTGTCGTTTGTCCTCCAGCCTTCAGCTGGACAGTGCGGCCGAACACCTCGAGATTCTGTGCCGTGGTTGGACTTGCACCGACGGGGTCGATGACACTGCAATATTGGTGAAGAGTGGCTGCAAGGTAATCCGCTGAGTATTTAATGTTATGGCAGGTAGCGAAGGAGCGTGTGAGTGCGCTGATATATCTTCGGCAATTTCGTGGCACGAGCGCTCAGAGATCAAAAGCATTACATTTTTTTAATTTTTCGTGTGTGATGGAATGCACACGTCACTCTAGTGTGAAAGGGAATAGTTTGCACAGATAGACTAGTTTTTTTTCTTATAATGGTTTAAGCTGAAAGTGTCCATTGGACATTATACATCAAGACGAACACTATCTACAATGCGTGTAAAAATGCGTTTGGAACGCATAATTTTTGGAGCAAACATTAACGGAAGGCTCAAACTTTATTGTCTTTCTCATAGACGGGACCTATACGACGAGGTATAAACGGCATTCGTTGACAGTACAGGTGAGTGATCGGTCTCTCGTTCCTTTTTGTATATTCGCTTAGTCATCAAGACTATATATGCTCAAGCGTGCTCCTCCAGAAAGACATATTTTGTGAAATACAGCTGTAAGAGCAGTTATAATACACCAAATTCTGAAATATAGTTCAATTAACGACCGTTCGCTATGTATGCAGCCATTACAAATGTATTCTGAGGATTACTTAACTTAGCTAAACATTTCTGATTGGCGGGACATTAAGGAAGATTTGGGAATTTTTGTGGAGCTCTTCTTTGCAGTCTACGGACAGCGTTTTTAAAGGCTTCATGCTTTGTTCCGCCCTGTAAGTGATCTGAGAGATAGACGGGAACAGAAGTCCTTGGCTGACCGATTCTAGTACGCAAAGTATATATAATTGCGAATGCGTTTCCCAGGAACAAAATACCACGTAAAAGCACAATTAAACAAGGCATTAGGTACACACGTACAGTCTTTGTGAAAAGCATACAGCCCAAGGGTCTGCTTCTGAGCCCTACAGTGCGGCTCCTCTTGCATACTCAGGTACTCTAATCTCAAGAAGGCAGGAGGAACTTAAGTCCTCAACCTTCCCAACTGTCGAATGTGCTTAAGAGATCCGCTACACTGCTTGGAAGCAAACACCTTCCACGAGGAGGGTCAAGAAGTAGAGCCCCCCCTCCCCCTTTCCTTTTTCACATGAGGTGGCGCCCTCTGGGGAGTGGCGAAAATTGTTTGCTACTGGTTGAAAACAAACGCACGTGGCAGACACTTGCGCGATCTGGTTCCAGGAGGAGCCAGCTGCGTCTGCGAGGTGGCAAGTGGGTGCTTGATAGCTGCCGCCATCTGTCGCTTGCGCCTGTCACTAGAATGAACTGCGCATTCGCAGAGTGAGCAGGCGGGTTTATTTTCAACCAGTAGAGTTGGAGGAGAAGAGCCGCGCACGCGCAGAGCTGCCTTATGGAAAAGGCAGATTCATGCCCAATAATTCTCGACAAGTCCATTTCTGATCGTGAAGCCGTTTATGAAAAAAAATTTTTCATTTAACGTAATTATTCTGGCCCCCTCCAATACAGAACCTCTTTCTTTCATTTCCACCTTTCTCCCTTTCCTTACGGTGCGGTTGAGGTGTTCTAGCAAGGAGTGGGAGAGTTACTGCGCCATTTTATTTCCTCAAAAACCACTAATATCTGGACTCAATAATTGATTACTAGGAGAGCGCAAAGTAAAATGACGCGGGCGCTGGAATCGCGAACAAGAGAGAACCATGCAATGCCGAAAGAAACCCCAGAAACCCCACGAGGTCTACGGACTCATGGAAGTGGGGATGCGCCTCACCCTTGCCATCCATGAACGCACCTTAGTTACGGTGCTGATAGGAATACAGGCACTGAAAACAGTAAACCATTAACGCTTGTTCTCTCGGGCGCAAAAAACACAATTTTCATTGGAGATTCGTTGTTGTGTGGCGCCATCTAACCTTGCAAAGGGATACCTGAAATACCTGTTTTCCCCTGCAGTCCTTGGGTGGCGCAGCGTGTGCTATCACCTTTTGTGGAGGTTTCTTGGCGTCGTTCTCACGTATCAAATCTCCGTTTTAAACGGTATTGCATGATTTTTGGAACAAAAACAAATCTCATACCTTCAACAAAATTTAACCGCTGCCGATACAGAGGAGGTTTACATTTACCGAGCAACATCTGACGGCTGCTAAAAGCGGCGTCGAAGTGCAAGTAATGCCGGTTAGCTGCAGCCTTTTCCATTGGGATACTGTTTCAGACACTTTCTTCCAGAGTAAGCGATTTTCGAATCGACGTCATATGCCATACCCGAAAGCGCTTTCTTCTGTCATGAACGTTCGAAAAAGTCACATGATGGTTACCAATGTTTAAAGTGCTTCAGTGACAGCTGACTGTGGTGGTGAACATAATATTGTTTTTTAATATTATTTGTCATAATCTCTGAAAGATTGGGCGTGACACTAATATGCTGGCATTCGTAACGTTACTAAGTTTAGTGTGTTGGAGTAACATCATGCTTGTCGTCTCGTCGCTGCCGCGCGGCAATCCGATAGTTACTAACTATTCTTTCCCACATCCATGTTTTCTGGCACATCACATAGCCGTAGCGCTCTATGCAGGAGTGTAAATTCTGTGCAGCACATTATATCGAAATGCTAGTTAGCCCCCAGCATATAACCAATTACTAACACAACATCGCCTCCTAAGCCAAGCGGTTGATCGGTTTTCTACCATGTTAAAGAGAAGTTTGAGCTGATCCGGCGGGTGTCGGCCATCGCCGAATGCACTGCACAGCAAGAAGCTATCTCCCCACCCACCACACCATCCAGCTCGTCTGGACCCCGCACACTCCTCCCTTCCAGGGAACGAGGCGGCCCGCTCACACGCCCGAGACATTATTATCCAGGCGGGACTCAACCACATCCCCAGGGCTCGCTTAAACTCCCATGGACGTCCTGGGGACGTTTGGAACGTCCTTTGGACGTTGAGTGGAGTTTCAGGGCCCAGTGGGATCCCCACTATGGAGCGAGACCAGCTAGGGACCCGTTGACCACTTACCACGAAATCGCCCAAAATCACTGACATGACCGAGGCGCCCTCTCAAAATTATCCTCTTAAAAAGGTAAAGGTATTAAATTATGTTCTCAAAAAGGTAACGAAACTTTCCGGGTCCAGTAATTTCTAGCGAGAAAGAAAAGACTACTGGTTCTCTCTTCTCGCCCTGGCGCCGCAAGCTTGAGAGGCAAGGTTTGATCCGTTGGCCACTTACCACGAAATCGCCCAAAATCACAGGCATGACCGACGCCTTCAGCGCACTCTCAAAATTATCCTCTTAAAAAGGTAAAGGTATTAAATTATGTTCTCAAAAAGGTAACGAAACTTTCCGGGTCCAGTAATTTCTAGCGAGAAAGAAAAGACTACTGGTTCTCTCTTCTCGCCCTGGCGCCGCAAGCTTGAGAGGCAAGGTTTGATCCGTTGGCCACTTACCACGAAATCGCCCAAAATCACAGGCATGACCGACGCCTTCAGCGCCTTCTCAAAATTATCCCCTTAAAACGGTAAAGGTATTAAATTATGTTCTCAAAGGGGAAACGAAACTTTCGGGGACCAATGATTTTTAGCGAGAAAGGAAAGACTACTCAGAGGCGAGAAGGTTTTGCTCTTCCAGTTCTCGTTTTGAAAGATCAAGCAGGAGTTTCGTTCAAGCAACTGAATGGAACGGAAGGCTCCACATCTCTCTCGGCGCACGCCGTCTCTCGCACGTAGGCCGTCGCCTCCTTGCCACAGGCGGCTGGCGGCGGTGCCTGTTCATCGCGCCGCCTCAAACAACGGTCACCAGCGGGCCCTTCTTCTAGAGGTGCCCCTGCTGTCGTACGGCTTGAACTTGGAGCAGTGGCACCTGCAGGCATCTCCGCCCGTCCGCAGTCCTCGCTGCGCCGCGGTCTAGCAGAGGTGTAGTAATGGCCTGCCGTCGCTCGCCGGCTCATTTCCAGCCTTCTTGTACAAAAGTTCTGAATATTGGAAAATTGAAGGTACTGTTATGGAAATATCGAAGGTAGTGGTCCATTCTTCCGATGTGTAGCAAAATCGCTCTTTTATAGTGTTTCCATTGCCCGCACCGAGCGGTTAAGACTGCCATAGAAAACCAACTGAAAACGTTTTTGAGGATAGCAGAAGCGTAAATAAAAAATTGCAAGCCTGCCTACGGGCGATCTACGGATGTTTTGAGTGTTAAAGTGAACTCCTCCAATATATGAAAAAAATTACGTTCATAAACTCTTTCCCGTTCAAAAATGCCATGAGGACTAAGCCATCTTGAGCACCCTGTTGCGCAACCCCGGGCCGTTCGCGCACAAGTCCCAGCGCGCGGCGGTTCAACACAGGGCGTTCGTAGGCACTGTAGGATTCACGCCAGCTTTCCTGCGCAACTCGGTGGGCCCACACCATTTCCATTGAAACTGATGCAGCGGATGCGCATCGCAGGACCTTTCCGCACATTCACGCTGTTGTTCCAGGCTGCGTTCAGCGAAGGCGGAGGTCGTGGCAATGGATGACTTCTAGCGCGCGCCCTGCATTCCTCAGAACCTCCAACGACTGCAGCGTTTTGTGGTTGGCAGGCGCCCACGGCGGTCATCGCCGGGAGGGACCTTAGGAGTCCCACCACCTTCTTGCTGCTAGGGCCCATAGATTGATTATCCTGCACTACCTGCATCGTGGTTACCGTTGCCATCTTGTCGCAGCGCTATGGTTTTGTCCGCGTCGCTCGTGACGCGGCGTGATGTGATGCGCCACTGCCCTGCTATGGCAGGGGTTGGCACCGCTGGGGCTTGTGAAAAACCAAGGTTGCTTATCGTGAGCAACCTCTCGGAACCAATAATTAATTTAACTGACACCTGCAACGGCGGCCAGCTTGCACACAATCCTGTGGGCAGGTTATGAAGGTGACGTTACCTACAAGGTTACGTTATCTAGGCTGCCCATCTAGGTTGCATATCCGAAGATTCTTCGCCCCCAACGCCAACACCGACGCCGATGACAAAGACGCCAAATTTTCTTCACAACGGGGGCCTTAACGCTATAACGTTAAAAATTTTATACTGTACCTCACAGCCATTGCAAAAGGCGTGTCGATTTGATGCCTATGCTGGTACAGCGACAAGGAGCAGACCGCAGAACTTGCCAAGGCGAAGATGTGCTGCACCGCAGTGTACGAGGGAGCAACCGGAATGCAGGAAGTAGTGTTTTTTTTGAGAAAAGGAAATGACGCAGTAACTGTCTTTCTTCTTGGCGGCCACCTCAACCACGCTGTTAGAGAAAAGAGGACGGTGGAAGTGATAGAAGAAAGTGAGAAAGAGGCCCGGTAGTGCAGAGCTCCGTCATAATTTCGACTACCTGGGGCCCTTTAGCGTACAGTCTTTGTCAAAAGTAACCAGGCTGCATGGTTTGCTTCTAGCTTGTACAGTGGAGCCCTTACAGCTTTTCTGAAGTTGAAATGGTCGTTAAAGGTAAGGCCTGGGGGCCTTCTTACCTTCTAATAACTTTTGATCTTTAGGAAAGCCACAAGGACTCTATTATACAACCTAGAAGCGAACCATGCAGCCTGGTTACTTTTGACAAAGACGGTACATTAACATCGCACAAGAGTGAATGGTTCGTTAGCGGCAAAATTGCGTCGTAGTTTGGAGACGACCTGGCAAGTGCAAACAAATTGTTTTCTCGGTAAAGTTCGTTTACATGGAGTCTAAACCAGCGTGGATTCGAGATAAGTGCCAGCCGAACAGGTTCCTCTCAGCCATCGCCATACACGAGTGGATGCCGCGCGCACACAGCTTCGACTTGGTGAGAAATGCTGGCTTCAAAGATGGCCTGAGCATTAATGAAGCGGACTTCGGTACACGGCAGACAATCAAACGTGCCTTATATCTGGATGAATATATCCTGGGGCGTAATCAATAAGTTTTCCACTTTCGTGTGTTCATATCGCATCCACTTGCTCCTGTAGGGCATGTTTCTCCGGCAACATCATATTTCGCCTCTTCTTTCAGGCATCTGCATGCGCACGCAACCCCGCTTCTCGCTTCTTCTTCTTCTTCTTCTTCTTCTTCTTTTTCACCTCTTTATAATGGCACATACCCACGTGGGGGGATTGGCCAAGGTGTAGTGGTATACATAAGAAAATTTTCATAGGATTAAACGTGAATTTTGAAAAATCTATTCATGAAAAACGACAGAAGAATATTTGAAGTGAAATAACAAAGAACATTTTGGCGAGAATAATAATAATTAAAAAAAAAACTCCGAGACTTTTAAAGGAGTTAGCAAATCAACCTACCAGTTGCAATTATGTAATCATGGAGATTTCCACAAATTGAACTCAAAGCGAATTCTTTGGTGCTCGCTCCGAACGATAACAACACTGGCATAGATAACGGGAGCCCTAACCTGGAGAGAGGGACCTCCAGGTAAATCTTTCTCTGAAGTGCGAACTTTGGACAGTAGAGCAGGAAATGGTCGACAGATTCAACGACCCCGCATGAGTCACATAGGTTTGTCGGAGACCACCCACATCTGCATAGGTATAAATTTAAACTGGGAATTCTGCACCGCAGTCGCGTCATTGATACCTCACACTGCCTGGTTTTACACGAACGGACGTTCCATTTATACGCTAAGTGCTGATAATCAGCAGTATTTAGTAGGGGATCGCGTAACCTGGCTGATATGTGTTAGAACCGCTGAAACCTGGGGATCGCCAGTAGACTGAAATTCGGGACGGGATGCGTTACTGGCCCGTCAAGAGCTGACCTTGCTAAATAATCAGCCACCTAGTTGGAATGAATGCCTGCATGACCAGGAACCCAGACAAAACGGACCTCCTTTAAAGTGGACGGGACAAAAAATCGCAGGAAGCGGCACAAAAAATCTTTTTGGAAGTTTGAATGGAGACTAAAACTGACAAACAATCAGCCAGGATGATAACGTGAGATACATGACACGGAATTTTGTGCAGGGCTATTCCAAGAGCCAAAAATTCCGCAAAGAATCTTCTTCTTTTTCTGCTTCTGGTGCAACGCTCTCCTTTCCTTCCCTTGATTGCAGCTGCAGATCCTGCGAGCTTGCCAGAACTTCCTCCCATTGACTACAGCTGGAATGACGATCCTCCGAGCTTACCCAAGCTTCAGCGAATGGCAGTTAGCTGAGGCACTGTGACACCACCGAATTTATCCGAGTTAATCCAAGACCTGCGAGAATTACCTCAACAGAAGACTAGGCCAGACGCCCATGAAAGACGCCCATGAACACATTGGCGCAAGCCTCGGAATCATTATTAGATATTGGCTCCGGGTCACGCGGGGTTTTCTGCAAACCACGTGGCTGACGTCGTCGCTCCAGACCACACTTACCGAGCGGGGTTGAAGCGTGGCTGCCGGCGCCGGCACCCCAGCTGTACGGCGTCATACTGGAGCGCATATAGGGCAGGAGGAGACGATGCCCTTCGCTTCACCCTATGCTGGCGCCAGCTTGAAGCAAACAACTTTCCGTGCCTGTACATGCTCATCAAATTGACCCCACCACCTATTTCACACTACACTATTCCACACCACGTGGGCCCGTCAACATGAACAGGCAGTGCCTTCACAATAAAGTTGCACATTGGAGCAGTGGGAGATGTCCTTGGCCGGAACAGTCCTGGAGAACCAGCTGGCCTTTACAGATCAATCCTGTGCAGTGGCTATCTCCATGGGGGCCCTGGATTAGAAGAAGAAAGTTCGGAGCTACCCACATTGCTCCCAGCGACAAATGTTTCAGAATAAAATTTATCCATCTTCCACAACTCCAGAAAGCACGGCTATTCTGCTAGCGAGGCATCTAGTACTAGCGCACTAAAAGCATCAACACAAAAGCGGTGAAGAAGAAGAAATAGACAACAGGCCGCCATGATTTTGCTGCTCGCTAGCATCGGAACGCTCCTGGCAGGGATCTTTGTAGGTCTGTACACCCAACAATGGCCTTTCTTGCTGCTGGGCATCGACTATAAGCGTGTCGAAGACGACGTCGTCGGAGCCCGCCTTCTCACCGCCTACCATGGCCCTCGTAAGAATTCATTCACATGAACCCGCTTTCCGAGAGCTCTGTAAACTGTTCAATGCGTGGACAATTTGCTGCGACAGCCATTAGGGCACTTCACTAGATTCTTAAAGAACTGTAGATACATAGATACAGCTCCTGCGAAGTGATTTTTATGAGGCTAAGAGCTGTGAGGGACGCCGTAGTGAAGGGCTCCGAAAATTCACTACGGCGTCCCTCATAGCCCGAGTTGCTTTGGGACGTTAAACCCCTATTAAACAAACCAAACCAAACCTTCTTGTCATGTGATCTCAGCCTTGAAGGCCGTTAGAAAAGCCACCTTTTGAAATATTTAACCGTTGAACCTTCTGTCCGATCCTGCAGTGCACAAACGCTTACGTGCACGCGCACTTCAATTGCAGCGCAATGGACTCCACCCATCGTCGACCACGTTCGTGAAGCCACAGACCGCATCGACCTGCACCGCTTTGTCAGCATGGCCCAAGCTCTCCAAGTGGTCCGTACTACGAAGGACACCATTCCTGTCGAGTCTTTGACCATCGTCGTGCCGCTACTGCTCAGCCTGGTGTTGACGAGGTGGGCATGCGCGGACTAGCCTCCGAGACGTGTGTCGCTGCGTAAGGTGCAAAGCGAGTGGGGAAATTTTAGCGCGCTTCTCGACAAGCTCCGATAATTTTATTCGTCGTGGTTCACTAATTTACGTATTGGAAGGATGGAAAGAAGAGAGGTAAAGATTTGTTGGTGCTTTCCTCCAGCAATAGAAAAACAAAGAGGTTGGTTAGCATATTTCTAATCGCATTATAAGCATTTTGGAGCGCTTTATGTAAGCATTGTGTGACTTTCAAAACAACTCATACAGCTAGAGTGCTGTATGATTCGATTGCTAGTTGCGCACCGTAGTAAATAATATGAAACTCGGAAGCCCCACACATCCATGGCGAAAAGAGACAGTACACCCTGTTTTCGAAATCACTAAGAAAAATCTTGCTGCGACCATTTCTTAAAACTTTCGCCAGTATAACGCTCTGTATATTTCAGCTTTAAAAGCGGTGTTCTGAACTTCGGGGGTAGGGTGGCGAAGAGGTTCTCGCGAAAATGCTTCGCTTAGAAAAAAATGTCGCGTTCACATATGATTCGCTTGAAGGTGTATGGCCCTTGGAACAGGCCTTGCGTATCTAATAGGTTGACCAGAAACTCGACTTCGAGTCCCCTCATATTTGAAAATTGTGATAATCATAACCATCACCACAGGCATCAGGTAACTCGACTAGCATATGTGGCTCGGTGTTTCCGGATTATACACACACGCTGCAATAGCTGAGTGAATGTGCTGACGCTGTACCTCTCTGCGTCTGGCGTACAGCTTGATGATGTGTGCCAGGAAAACCGAGAACAGGTGGAAAGCGTCGTAGACGGTTAAAAGTCGTAAAGGTGTTAATAAGTGAAATGAAACATGTAAAGATAAATACATTCTAAGACGTGAAAAAGTGTTTCACATCTTTACCGTGTCAATAACTCATACTGCTCTTAAAATTAATCTCCAACCCCGTAGATGGTGCCGCTGCAAACGACGCCTGCCGTCATCTGCCTCAGCAGTGGATTCCAGTACGTCCTGCCTGAGCAGCTCGACTCTGCAACGCATTTTTGGCGTCGACCAGGTCAAAAGCCGACATACCGGTAATGCTATTAAAAAGTTTCCGCGCGACTAAGGCGCCAGGTGTAGACGAGGATTATTCGGGAAGTTTACTGTGGTCGCCGCGATTAGGACGCGGATTTAGTGCAGCTGATTGGAAGGTTGTTCAGAGCATCATTTTTCTTTTCTCCACAGTTGTTTAAACAGTAACTACAATAGAACCCAGGAAGATTGGTTTGAATGCCTGGTAAGCTGATATCAATGTGATTGGTTCGATTATTTTGTGCTGCACATCCACATATTTGACCAATTTCTATAAAGAAAAAGTTTGAATGAATGGACAGTGAACTTTTGCTGGCTTTATTGCCTTTGTTCAGTGGCACCAGAAGTCATGGGAGGTAGATATTTTTATTATCATTTTCAAACTCAAGTTCGCTTGTGTGTGAGGGCTTAATTTTTTCTCTGCTTTCCTGCCCTTTTTCCGAATGGTGGAGCATGGTGCTTTAGGTCCATATCCTTTCTTACAGGATTGCTGCTGACGCCATACCTTTCATTTCAAGTGAAAGCTTCGCTGTTGCAAATTAATGGAGTGTAAAGACAACTGCGTGTCCCGTCTTTATATGAGAAAAAGATAAGCGGTAAACTCCTGCGTCCCTACATTCCTTTCGCCGCTGTTCTCTCTTCCAGCTGTCCACACGCTGCCTAACTACGGAGTTGGTCGGCGACGCCGTTCTGCGAGAATCCCAAGTGTGGAGTTTCCGGCACTAGCGGGACCAGGAGGAAACGGAGGTACGGGCTACCATCACCGAATTCAAAAAGTCAATATGCGAGCTACATGGGGATTAACCTTTCACTCTTCAGGGCATTGTGGCATTTAAAGCGCACTTCTTACCCGCCACTGGGCGGTTTCGGTTGCCATACACTAGCTCTTTTTTTTTATTCGAGCTGTTTTCCATTAGGCATAATGAAAAAGGGAAATACAATTATAAAAAGGAGTGTAAACAAGCCTCGCTTAAAAAGCGGCAAAAGTTCGCGATAAAGCGATTATCTTGAGTCCACTTGCGATAGTCGTCTGCAACGTCCCATCGCAGGCCAACCTTTCTTAGGAAGCGTCGTCTCACGGAAGCTGTAGCCGGGAAAGTCCACAGCAAGTGTTTTTCGTCACACTGGTCGGGCGCAGCACCACAATGGGGACACTTGTCAGTCACTTCGTGACGTTTGTCACGCCACCGATGACGCACAGAAGGAGTCAGAGCCGCTCCTGCCCGAATCCGGCGCACAGATACCTCCTCCTCCCGAGTGAGACTCCGGGGAGAGGGTACGAACACGGAGGAATTAGAGCGCGTGTTCGCTGACGCAAAGTCTGTTTCTCGGAAACATGGGACAGGAACGGATCTGAGGGAAGAGGGGAAGGTGGCGGGATATCGGATCTGTCAAGGTGTTTCATTGCATCCACATGAATATTATGCCGATCCTGGGCATGCCCGCGACACTAGCTCTTCCCGCAGTATAATACACGTATTTCACTGTATAACACCGCGCCAAAATTGGTAAGGGGTGAGAAGTGCTAGCGATCAGGCTCCTACGGTGAGTCTCATGATGTTTTTGGCACTGGGGAGGAAGCTTTAGATGGCACAAACTGTTTGGGGGGGGGGGGGGGGGGGTGAGGGGGGGGGGGCTGTTTACGAATTTGGACTGCACATGACTGGCAGTCACTTTCCTATCGTGCGCGACCTATCACCAAGCGACGCGGGCGAGCCTGATATTAGACCATTCCTAGCCTACGAAAAACATCGGTAGTTTGCCTCCTGGTTCATTGCCGCCAGCTGGTCTAACACTTCATTCAAGTGCATTGCCACTATATTAGACGAGTAGAGAATAGGGATCGTGCCAACGAATGTTGAACTTTGAGTTTTGGGAATGGGATAGCAATCTATAGGAATAAGGGGATGAGCAGATGGTGAGGGGGGATAAGAACAGGTATCCACGTTTCTGCCCTTCGATCTCTAGGCATAGGAAAAGTGTTCTGAAGTTGTCTGAAGAAAAGTGTTCATCGGAGTGAAATGGCTGCTACAGGCGACGTCCTTATGGAGCTTAAGAAGAGCGCATGTATCTAAGATGTACAGAAGAGACCTGCAAAATGAGCGGTCGTTCGGTCGGGACGTATTTCGTGCGGAAGGAACGATGGAGACATTGAAAGCACTAACAGACTCAACGGTTGCTTTGCAAAGCCATCCTGACTTAACAGAACTTTTTGTGCGAGGCGCGAATCCAGTCAGTCGACTGGGAACAAGACCACGAACTGTCAGCTTATGTTGAAGGCCTGCACGCGTCGCCTTTCTTCAAGGTCACTCAGTATGACCGTTTGTGTCCCTCTCTCCCAGCATTCTGGTGCGTGGTTGCAGCTCCTGGAACTTCTACAGCGTTCAACCCTTTGAAATTTTTTAGCTAGTAAATGCTTGCACTTCCGCTTTTGGCGGACTCGGGCCAACATCGTCCAGGAACCGCGGCGAACCGGAGGAAGAACTTGAAGCTAAATTTCTGAAACATCCCGTACGAACGGTTAGCCAGCTTGGCGCACACTAAAGCAACAGATGCGCTGGCAGCGAAAGCGCCTAGTGCGAGTTTTTGAAATAGCAATTTTGTCTGTTAGTGTTAAAGCATTATACATCCTTTCACTACAAAAGGCCACGGAGTTCCTGATTGTCGTCCCTATGTTCTCGCTTGACGTCAACAGTAGACCATAAGATATTGACCTCTACAGCAAAACATAAAGTCAGATAAAATTCCAATAAGGGAGGGTGTCAGGCAGGGAAACATGACCTTGCCAATGCCATTAACCGCCTATTTAGAGAAGGTATTCCGTGGCCTGAATTGGGAAAAGTTTGGGATAAGAGTTAACGGAGAATACCAAAGTAATATGCGATTCGTTGATGACATTTCCTTGCTAAGTCACTCAGGACATGAACCGCAAAGCATGATCAATGAGCTAGACAAGCTGAGCAGAACGGTGGATCTAAAAATTAACATGCAGAAAACCAAAGTAATGTTCAACTGCCTTTTCAAGGGAACAGCCGTTCACAATTGATCGCGAGGTGCTCGAAGTGGTAAGGGAATATATCTACTTAGGGCAGCTAGTGACCATTGATCCGGATCATGAGAGGGAAATAACTACAAGGATAAGAATGGGGTGGAGCGCGTATGGCAGGGTCTCTCAGGTCATAAATGGCAGTTTACCAATATCCCTCGAGAAAAGTATACAACAGCTGTATCCTACCGGTACTCACCTATGGGGCAGAAACGTGGAGGCTAACAAAGAGGGTTCAGCTTAAGTTAAGGACAACGCAGCGAGGTATTGAAAGAAAAATGTTAGGTGTAACGTTAAGAGACCGGAAACGGGCGGGGAGGGTGAGAAAACATCAGGGGTTAATGACATACTAGTCGAAACCAAGAGGAAGCAATGGGCTTGGGCAGAGTATGTGATGCTAAGGCAAGATAACAGCTGGTCCTTAAAGGGATACTGAGGCGGTTTTCGAATCAGCTAACCTTCTGGGGTTTCGAAGTAGTGTCATTGCTTATAACCTCCGTGGAGATACTTTTTTGATTGTGGCTAAAAGAGTGGCGAAATCACCAGTTGAAAGCGCAATGTGTAAATCTCCCGCATCCCGCGCGAGCTGAAGAGAGGAGAACAGTGGAGAGGGAAAGTGCGTCCATGTCGGCCAACGACGGGGATACTTCGACGCACCCGAGCGAGCATACAGCCAGTGTTCTTTCTCATGCTGCGTGCGTTGTTCCTCATATTGCGTGCGTTGTGACGTACAAAGCGTGTCAGCCGACCTTGAGCGTCAGGTTCTACACGAGGTACTGCTCTGCGTTCGTGTCCACGAACAACTACGGCCGCGACTGTGTCATCTTCCACTGTTTTCCACAAGATCATAAGCTCGCAGCGTGGGCGCTCGCTGCTTTGACGAGAGAGAATTAGAGCGGACCAAAGCAAGCGTACTCTGCTCGAAGCACTTTCGTCAGTGCGGCTGCATGACGAGCTTGTACTTAAGTGATCTCTAGAGGTTTCTGTCAAAAAGGCACGGCTGAACCATTACACAGTTTCTTCGATTTTCTCGCGTATGAGATGCGTGTCACCAATGCCAAAAAGCGCCTCTTCTAAAAGTAGCAACATACTCAGCAAGCAAACAATGCAAAGCACAACAAAGCAAAGCAAGCATCGGAGCTCTTCATATGCGGCATCTTGTTTAATCGTAGCTTAGCGATTAAAATGAAAACGTTCGAGAGATGTCTGTCTTATTTCCGATTCAAATTTAAGAGAGAAATGAACGCCAACCAAGTTTTTGCTTAGAAACACGATGTTCGGTTTCTTCATCAAGTTGTGGCAGCGGGCGAGTTGCAGCTTGGCTTTAAAACATACATAATAGTTGACCACCAGGTCACTGTACCTAAACTCCAGATCTGGGAAAGGCGAACGTTTCCGAGGCAGCGATTAATATTTTCTGGCATCGGCTCAACGCGCCGCGAGTGAAGCAGCAGCCTTGTGCGCGTATTTGGCTTGGAGCGCACAATTATTGCGTCACTATCCTGTGGTCACATGCCTCGAAGTGCTCGGCCACTGCGCTTCGCTCATTTTGGCATCAACTTTGTGCTGCTTCATCGCTTCCTTCAAACACTTTCTTGCCCCAACCCACAACGCCGGGTACTGAGAACAGGATATTTGTACACAACGCTTTGGGCATTTTCTTTTGGATGACGCTCTTTCAGGCGAGCCAGGATACGTCCGGTGGTGGTAATTGACTTGAGTATTGTTCGAACCCCTTTCTTTCCGAGAACACGAGCCGAGGTTGTGCTGGCACTGGGCCTCTTCGATTATCCGCCTCTGGCAGCCCGCGGGTTTCTTGCGGGCTGCCCGAGCGCGGCGCCAGGCGCTCGATTTTCTCGGGTTGTTCCGCCCACTTCCGGTGGCTGCCCGGAACGCGTTCGTTTTTCTCTGGCTGGGCGGCTTCGGGCTGCCAGCCGGCGGCCAGACTCGCCGGGACGATTTTGAGCTGGCAGCGCTCGGGCAGCTAGCAGACGACAGAGAGGTGTATGGCAGCGGGATGCTCGCGCGGCCATTTTGATAAGGACTAGAAGGACCGCGGTTCTTCATGCGATGTTTTGCGCGATGCAGGCTCTTGTTTCCACTAGGCCATGGTGCATGTCGACTGTGTCGCCTACAATGGCACCTTTTGCGGTAGGTCTCGCTGTTTATTGATATGTTTTGCGGGCGTATGCGCGATCATATTTCGATCGTCTCACCACCTCACAAGCACAATTGTTCGCTTCATATTACGATCGCATACTTGTGATTCACAAAACATTTGGGCTGTTAATTTCGTGCGCCCGGCTGATATTGCGATGGTGTTCGAGGCTTTTCACGAGAGCAGCCGGATTCCAGTTCCGAGTACGCGTTCAGACGCGCGCATTTGTTTTACGAAGTGTTGGTTGAGCGCGATACGGGAGCCTATGGTCTTCATTGCGTTTGGCGCAGTGCAAAAGTGGATATGGTTTGAAAAACGCTTGACTGAAATATGTCCTTTATTGAAAGCCCTCACGAGCACACTGCTCGAGGCATCTCTGCGGGCATATATGTGGCCACACAGCAGCTGTCGCGCCGAAGTGCTGATTCTGTCGTCGCCAACTGTTGTACAGCTTCAAGCTCCGGCCTTCTGCCACATATGCTCAAGATATCTGAGAAGTACCGCAGGCATACATCTCCTTGCGCTTGGCTCATTAAAAAAAAGAGATAAAAATGAGCTCTTAGCGCTGATCGTCATGCAAACACACGCGGAACGTGAGGCGCCGACACGCAGGGCTTTATTGTAGCGCCTGTCATTCCAGAGCCAGTTCTCTGCTATAAAGCTGTATTATTACGGAAACGATACGCAGCTAAATTTATACAGTGCACCCGCTTGTCTCTAGGTGGACGTTCAACAAGCTGATATGCGCTTTTGTCGAGATTATGCGTTCCTTGCCCGCAGCAAAAGCCGGCGGCCGACAGACTACAGTTGAAAGAAACGTATCCCGATTATTTTCTGCTTACAGCTTACAGAAAGCAGGTTACGAGCATAGAAATCGCAACGACCACAGCAGAGTCCACCATGCAGGGTCGATCGTCGGCGGTCATACCAGTCATATATAGACCAGATTTTTGAGCCTTTCCTGGGCGCGGCCATTTTGCACCGACTGGCGCGCCGCGGTGCGGGCGTTTCATTGGGGACTGCGGGGCTGCGGCAGTTCCGCGGCCGCGCCTGCATATAGCCGCGCTTCGGGCGCTAAAAAAACATTGTCGAGCATACTTCCGCTGCGTGGCTGTGTTGCAGGAAGTATTTACGTTATCAAAGCGATAACATTGACGCGTTTTAATGACATTTAGTTTGACATTCAGGTTAACTGTGCCGGCGCTTAGAACGCGCTCGTGCTTATATCGAATTCCGTCTTTGTGCTCCACCGCAAAGAAACTTTTTATTCAATATCAAGAATTAGGTGTGCGGCTAGTATGCAGTTCCAATTCCCATGCACTCTTATTCCTTCCTGCCGGCCATAAAGCCCCCCCCACTTCCACAAACGGCTTTCTTGTCGCCGCGCCAGTTTATCAACAAATTACCGCTGTGAGCTCAACTGAGTCGCAGCGCCAACAGAAAACAAATTTTGTCATGGTTTATGCAACCTTGTGCATAAAAACGCACTTTCGCTTAATTTATAAAAGCTTGAATAGATATGAGCAGCTAATCCAGCTTTCACTAATTCTGAGGTCCGAAGTCGCGGTATGTTATTCAGGAGCTCTCGCCGCGTGTGAGAGCGTTGCGTAGGCGTTTGGCTAAGTGTGGAAAATGTAATGAAATCGCGCATATTTTCCTATGAATAATGTAGACACCGCACCGCTGCGGTGGCTCAGTGGTTACGGCTCTCTGCTCTGGCCCAAAAGACGCGGGTTCGATCCCGGCCGCGGCGGCCGAATTTCGAAGGAGGCGAAATTCTAGAGGCCCGTGTACTGTGCGATGTCAGTGCACGTTAAAGAACCCCAGGTGGTCGAAATTTCCGGAGCCCTTCAGTACGGCGTCCCTCATAGCCTGAGTCGCTTTGGAACGTAAAACCTTAATAAACCAAACCAAGCTAAGGTAGATACCAACAGCAGAAAGATAATATAGATAAACCTTTACCCCCCAGATACCTCTGACATGTGTGCGGAAAAAGCAGCTGGATTCGGTAGCGGTCGTGCTTACAATCCTGTGCATGAAATGTGTTTAATGGGAACAAGAGCAAGCTCAGCGCAAGGATGCCGAACAGGTACTAGTGATCGAAAACACGCGCTCCGTCGGGACAACCTTCAGTCTGCAGCTCGCCTATCCAGTTACTATTCCACTGAGTCAAATCAATAGATCTATATTCTGATGCATAAAATTATCATAGATGATATCGCACATAAAAGGCGACAACAAACGACACGACAGCGCAGAAATCTGCTTCGAAGTGCCGGTTTCTAGTCGGTACACTACCTGGTCGACTACCCTCGGATGTCACGTTAACGAGTAACTGAGCACAAGATAACCGCAGCACTGTCTGGAAGAGGGCAAATGTGAGTAGTGACGCACAGCACACACCCTCATACGTTAGCTGATGGAGCACAAAACGGCAGAAGCGAACACGTAAACATGCGTTCTATGCGCGGCGCCGGCGCGACCCGCAGTCCCTCGGGCCGCGCGCGCCGACAGATGGCGACTGGCGTAGAGAGTAGGCGCGCGTCCGCAGCCTGCGTGCGAGGGTAAAAAAATCTGGTCTATACTTACTGAGTAGTAAGCAAACACGCAATAATCCGAGAGTACGGCCTGTCGTTTGATAAACAACGCACGGCAGATTTTCCGTCCTATCTGGTGTCGACTGAAACACGTTCGATTGCGATTACTCATTTCATGCTTTTGAGGATTTCTTGAAGCTTACACAGCACACTGTGCACCGAAGGCACACGCTCGCGTTGTCGTCGCCAATGTATACGAGTGCGAGCTTGATCAGCTGCATGTTCTGCAGTCTGCGGCACGCGGCCCTCAATAACTGCAAGTCGTTGTTTTCGGTACCAAGCCGCCTCTTCCTACCGTACGGGTGCGTAGACGTAGAACGCGAAGCTAGAGAGAGCATCTGTCCTCCGTGATCCGCGATTTGCTTGCCGCCGTGATCAACGTTTGCCGTGATTGCCGGCCGGCTGGTTCCGGTGGAAGCCAGCCCACGTGACCATGATGCGTTTTCCTGTCAGAGATGAACTTGCGGGCCGCCAGCGGGCTGCCTGAGCGCGGTTAATCGAAGAGGCCCACTTTTTACGCATGGACTACATATGCATCTTTCACGCTGGCGTATGCTCGTGCTAGGCGTAGAATTTTTTCTTGCTTTTTTTTTGGTTTCAGGTGATACGCGGAATGAATAAACTGTAGTATCCTTTTCTTTGGAGGTCAGTGAAAAAAATTGTCGCCATATTCGCTTTCGCAACACCACGGAAAGCTGCGATCTCCACTCAAAGCAGAGCCGGATCCCCATCGGCAGCTTCTCCAGTCTTCAAAGTGTCGTCATGACCTCTTGACCAATCACGGGCGGCGGCGCGCCGCACGGTGTGCCCCGCGGCAGAGGCCGCATATTTCTGCTAAAAAAGGCAATTCGCTCTTGGTTTTGACTCATTTGGGTTCGATATTCAAGCATACAGCATGAAAAACTATAGGACGCCGCTGCCAGCCTGATTTTGAAAACAAGCGCTTGTCTCCTTTTAAGGGTAACGGAGCGGATTCCAAGAGAAGGCAAGCGTAGCAGGGGTGGCAGAGATTTAGGTGGGTGAATGAGATTAAGAAGTTTGCGGGGATACAGTGGCGGCAACTGGCAAAGGGCAGGGTTAATTGAAGAGACATGGGAGAGGCCTTTGCCGTGCTGTGGGTGTAGTCAGGCTGATGATGATGATGATGACAGCAAAGAAAAATAACCTTCCTTTCGAAGGTGCGGTGAATCGAACCAATAACCTTCAGATTGTGAGGTGAGCACGGCACCCATAGACCACAAAACCATGGCACTCCTTGGCGAAGGAAGGTGAACCTAGCGTGTACGTTTCCTTACGACTCTATGCTAATGAGTAGGTGTGTCATCAGAAAGGAAGGAATCCTTAATGAATCTCTCATCGGAGCTCACAAAGAGACAGTACTTTCCCATTCCAAGTACGCAAGCAGTCTTAAGTGCTCTTGGTGATTTTTTAGAGCGCAGCTCTTTGGCGTCCGTTCCTGGGTTTCGCGTCGTCGTCGGCGTCGGCGTCGGCGTCGGCCTCGTAACCAGCTCCGCCCCCAATGTCACGCTTTTCAATTGGTCGAAATGCTCGTGACGTCACAGTGCGCGAATTTCAAATGGGGCCAATTGTACTTTGGCTAGTAACCATGCAACCAATCAAAGGGATCGTATAGTGATGCTGCAACTAAGTTGGAATGAGTTTAGTTAATTGCTTAATTAATCAATTAGCCTAGTTAATTGCTTAATTAATCAATTAGCCTAATTAATATAGAGGAGAATGAAGAGGTCAGAAGAAAAGAAAAGAAAGACGCGCGCCGCAGCGACAACAGCGTCCGCGGAAGGAGACGCTGCTGATTAAAACAGATAAGTACGAAGCCGCGTTCCCTCCACCACCACGCACTTCCCCACTCAGTAAGACGTTGCTCGTTTCATATACGTTGTGTCGAACATCCTAGACAGTTCCAACAATTGACAAGTTAATGACAGAACACGATGGATAGAAATGCAAGAATATAAATATGAAATAGCCTAATTAACCTTTCTAGTTAGACCGCATAAATCAATAAAACCGAGAACGAAATTGGTCGAGTTGGGGAATCGAACCAGGGTCTCCGGAGTGCGATACGAGCACGCTAGCCACTCCGTAATGCCAGCTGAATGGTTTGGAATGAACAAAGGCGCGTCTAGCTAATACGGCGTCTTCGTTCACTCCCATCTTCCCCCTTTCCCTTACGGCGAGGTGCAGGTGTCCACCCAGATATGCGAGAGAGATACATTTCCTTTCCTCAAAAAATAAATTTACCGTCCAGCAAGGCGTACAGCCGAATTGGCGATGGCGTTCTGTGGACTCCCTGGCAGCGTTGCAAGACGCTGTCGCGTTCCACTCTTACAGGCGAAGCTTAACATGTTAACCACACATCAGTAACACACGCAGACAGCCAATGGACGCGTCATTCGCTGGCAGCACTTGATTCATCATTCACAACCACATTCTTAACGTACGCTCCCTTGCCGCACATGCCAAGGACGTACACCACGATCACATTCTGCGCCATTCCTCTGTACTTTGCTTTGCTGAAACCTGGATGGATCCCGAAGAGCCTCTCGAAATCATAGATTTCCTATACTGCTGTGGTGCTCGCAGAGACCACAACAGAGCGGCGGGAGTCGCTATCTACTTGCGCACAGGTCTCTCTGCAATACCAGTCGAAATGTTTGGCACGTCACATGAAGTTGGCGAACTGTGCGCCGCAAAGTTGCCCAACGGCTTGCTGGTAGTAGCTGCCTACTTCGCCCCTACCGCACTCACGAAAGACGTCGTGCACTTCCTGCAACTCGCATTAACAGTCCATCGATCCACACCGATGTTAGTAGTGGGGGACTTTAATGTTGACATAAAGACAAACAGCAATTTCCTAACACTTATGCGGGAGAACATCCCGTTCCTCTCGCTCGTAACGCGTCCCACGGCTGTGACAACCTCGCGAGGCACTTGTATAGATCTCGTCTTTGAGAATCAAGCATTGGTGTACCAAGTCGAACATATATCAGTCTATTTCTCCGACCACAAAGCTTCCTTCATGACTGTCAAGAACTGTTAGTGGAGTCTTTGTTAAAGGAATACGTGTGAAAAATAAAAAAAAAATTCTGTGATAGCGCATACATGTGTTGCTCGATTTCTTTGCCTCAATCTATCGAAAAGGTGAAACAGCTTATTTGCTGCGCTCAAATTTCGCATTAGGAAGTAACGTAATCGTCGGTAACTTTTTATTCGCAGTAAATTTGGAAGTGAAATATTTTTAGCATCATGCTCAGCCAGATATAAATTTTTGTCAAGGCACATCCGCAGAGTTCGAGCATAGTTAGGATTTGGCACTGAATTTTTTTCATGTGTTTTTTCACTGTCCTCTTTTTCTTTGTTTTTTACTATAGGTGTAGACGATTCCCCTTCGATATCTGAGCAGCAACAAATACGTCCTTTGACTGGTTTCTTGACAGCCAGCGAGGAACAGTTGTTTCCTGGTAAGCATTGAGCTTTGTAACAATATTCTTTCGCGATGCTGTTTCAACAATGGGATCTCGGGGATTTGAGGCCATGGGCTCAAATCCCCGAGATCCCATGGGCTCAACAGTTTAAAGCTAACCGCTTAGTGGCACAAGCAGTGTTATTTCAAATGGCAATGTAAATTGGCTGAGGTTATTAATCTGGATGGCGTTGAGAGCGTTGTTCTCGCCGGTAACTTAACCAGCAATAAGCTATCGCAGAAATGTGTCATGAGTTTTAGACTTTAAGCTAAACCCGAAAATGTTTTTTTTATTGTGGCTAAAACAAAGCTAACAGTCAAGGTAGCAAGAATCTTATAATGGGCAACTTGGCAGAATGAGGATTTCTTTGATTCCGCAAGTTGTCTATGTTGTTCATGCGAATTTTAATGTGAAATCTTTAAGCCTTATTAACTTAGAAATTTGGCATCAATGCGGGTTATGCTGCTTGCACATGCGCAAAGGCCAGAATATGTACCAATGCGGTTGAAGGATATGAATGTAAATGAGAAATTTTGCTGAAAACAGGTACATGTTATACCGGAAATTGAGGAGAATCGTACACTTTTCCTATATTATTCGTATTATGCTTGCCATTTCCTGTTGTTGGAGTCGCTGTGGTCGCAATGTTCTTGGGGACACATTAATTTAAACTGGAGTGCAGCTTGTAACTTGATTAAAGGTCTGCGGGTAGCCACTAAAAAACTGGTAATACATGCTTGTTGATTTTGCTTATGCAGTTACACAGCACTTGTTCCGTGATTTGTTTCTTACACTCTGATTACTACTCTTCACGAGGCTGCGTTGTTTGTGCGCAGTATTTGCATTTTATTGCATAAAACATTATCCCTTCTTGAAATTCACAATTTAAAAATTCGGCATTTACTGTCCGGAGTCAAATTTACCATTCACTTAAACGCACTAACTAGACGGGCTTTATTTGTTACTCCTTCTTGACCCACCGTTTTACCTCAATACTGCACTAGCCCTATTAGTCCACATCTCCCTGTTCCGCGTTGTCTGTCGCGTCGTCGTCATCCTATCCGCATATCCGATTGCGCAGAAAAGACGTAGAGAACTATGTACAAATTGTACAAAGCTGCCGGCTTGGGCGCGGCCATATGACGGCCATTCCCCCATGTTCTCTACCGTCCGGCAGAGGCCAACTTGGGCTACCGAATTCGTACCAAAGACGATATAGCCCCGACCACGATGCGGAGTGCACTTCCCGTCAGCCACGAATCCGCCCAGTCATTAATAGTTACTGCGGCCATTTCAGACTTATCATTGGCAGTGGCAACAGTACGCGTGTCGTCATCATTGTGTTAATCATTTCGGGAACCATCTGGTGCTGACCGCTCGTCATACACTTGAGGAAATAGGCTAGATTTTATTTTTCTTTAGACAGGTATGTTTGTTTTCGATACGTTCTTTTCTCGTTATAGTAATGACAAATAAACTAAAGAGGATGAGTAATTCCATAGTCGCGGTACATGAGGGAACGTTTGAGAAGGAAGAATTATGCTACTTTGCGTCTAATAGATGACGAAGGATTCTCACGAGGCTGATGAGGTCGGGTTGTGGCACAGGTCATGCCGTGAACATGCGTAGCCGAAAGTGACAGCAAGAGATCGAACATTTTGATGATTGAAAAGAAAAATGTGTGTGTTTATGTTCAACGTGTAACTATTTCCGACATTTCTGACAACAATTCGCAGCATGATGTAGCAAGCAAGCCTTTTAATTCAGCACTTGCTCCAAGTAGGCTATCGGCGGGCACTCTTAGCACCATGTTCATCCGCGTGGGCACGTACAACATTCCTGGACAAAACCGTTGAATATTTGAAAACTGTTAACTATTGGTATAGAAATATTGAAGGCAATATTCCATCCTTCCGATATGTAGTAAATTTTTTTTTGATAATGTCTCCATTGCTGGCAACGAGAAGTGAAGACTGCCATGGAAAACCAACGAGGAACGCTTTTGACGATGGTAAGAACGTTAATAGCAAAAAGTTCGAGCCTGCCGACGGGACATATGCGGATATCTTAAAATATATTGAAAAAATTGCGCTCTTAACCACTTCCCTGCTGAAAAACACTTTTGTTCAGAATTGCTTGATATGGTGCCTGTGTGTGTGTGTGGCCAGAATGAAAGTTTAGAAGTAGAATAAAAGGCTAGACTACAAGAAATTTGCTGCCCTAGCAACTGCCATGCCGGAGCTGGCGCTACCTAGACTATCTGGAAGTAATTTTTTTTACCTCTGCGTTTTGTAATTTTATAGCAGTGAGCGCCACGAGCGTTACAAGGCAAGAGTCCAACGCTGCGGGGAGGCTGAAACGTTGGCTTCGCGACGTCGTTTGGCACAAGCTCTGCGGATATCTCCCTGTCACGAGCAGAGGAGTGCTCGGCATCAGCGCCGCTGAAGATCGCGATGGTGCAGCTCTTGTCCGGGACGCAGCACCAGTTCGTCAGGCGTCGTTGTACGAAGGTCCGGGAAGGGACGAGGCCCTCAGAGATGACGATGTAACTCGTGCTAGTGCGGACGTCTTCGAGACCTGCCTCATCGAAGAGATATACCGCCGCAGCAGCGATGGCAGTGAAGGCGGCAAGGTGGAGACCGAAGCCATCGAAGACAATGGCGTTGACTCTGATGGGCCGCTGCTTGAGAGCCTGGACTGGCGGGCTTCACACCGTTACCAGGACAACGGGGGACGGCGCTTCGGCTCAGCAGGCTGGGGTGATTAACTACTTTGAATTAAGCACGTCCTCGGGCTGAGTTAGTTGGTCGTTCTTAAAACTTGAAATCGGAATTTTTTTCAGTAAAGGAAATGGCGCAGTGCATGTCTATCATATCTCGGCGGGCACCTGAACCGCTCCGTCAGGGAATTGAGGAAAGTGGGATTGAAAGAAGAAATAGCATTGGAAAAAATTTGGGCTGTTAGATTAAACTGAAGAATTTAGAAGAGATTAGGGAAACACAAATACTGAAAATCGAATTCAACGTCATGTCCTGATTGCGTTTGTGATCCTTTTCCCCGTGTTTTTGTTTACCTAACCACCCCTTAGTTCTTTGATTTCATACTAAAGTTTAGTTTAGTCTGTTTCGTAACACAAGCGCACGTAATTATGCTGAGTTCACTGCTGCACAAGTTGATGAGGTTATCTTGCGGGAAATGCGTATTTAGAAATGTCCCTTTTGAAACCGAAATCTTTGTAAGGAAAATTGTCGGTGGAAAACGGTTTGACCTTTTGACGTTGTGCGCCGTTGCCGAAAAAGTGTTTCACATGGTGGCGATGCGCATAGTGACAAGTGATATTTACAAGTCCAGTATTCAAGGACACCATTTTTAGTTGTAAAGCAAATGTTAAATAGTGTAAGTTACCGTTATGGAAATATTGAAAGTAATGGTCCATTCTTCTAACGCGTGGAAATCACTTTCTGTTTCAAGTTTTTTCATCACTCGCATCGGATAGTAAAGATTTCCATTGAAAACCAATGTGTAACGTTTGTGGCAATAGCAATAAAGTTAATAGCGAAAGGAAAAGGCAAGCCTGCCGAGGGCAGATATGCTAATATATTATCGTTATAGCGGAATTTTACGATATATGATAAAATTACGTTTATATACAACTTCCCGTAGAAAAATTCCCTTCTTAATTTATGGGTACACGTATGCCTGAGCCTTTGCCCACGCCAGATGGTCCGAAAACCCACGTGACCTCATGACGTCATCGGCAGTGGCTACATTATCAGGAAAGAAAGCAAAACAAAATTTCTCCTGAACTGAGTTTCGAACGCACGCCAGCGTTAAAAGACCAGCTGCGATGGCCATTTCATCACAGCACCGCGCCGTCACCTCATCACAAAACCCTGAGCGCTAAACTCGCGCTCTCTCGCGCTGCACGATGTATGCTGCTGTCTGCCTAGCGTAACAGGCTAGGTTTTGTGCTTAAATAAAGCGTATTCAATTCTTGCTGAAAAATTTGGTTTACGGTTTACAGAGTTTATCATCTTCTTGTTTTCAGTTGTTCTTCATGAGCGCTTCTGGAGCCCACACCGACAGGAGTTTTTTGCTTCCTAGTCTATCGCACGCTTAATGAGGTGTAATATTATGAACTTAGAACGAAAACCACGCAAAGGACGATGCACAGGGAAAAAGTAGACGGGACGAGCGCGCTTGTCCTGTCTACTTCTTTCCTGTGTATCGTCCTTTGCGTGGTTTTCGTTTTTAAGTTCATGCAGTACCAACTAGCCCCCCATCGTACACTTCATGTAATATTATATCATATATTTACTCGGTAATTCCTGATTATCATTCGCTCATTAGCCAGGTGAATCCCAGCGAGTAATTAATTGCTCCTTAAGTGAAGCTACTCCACGTTTCAGGATAACCTTAACTGCACTTGAACACCTATCATTACACTCTAGTAGACGCGTGTCCCCCGCACAATGTCGCAGAGTTGCTGGTCAACAACGGCGGCCTCCAGGAGACGTCCCATTCGGCAGTTTCCGAGTGCGGGCGCACGCCGGAGAAGGTTCCGGGCGGCAGCTTTTTCGACGAGGACGAACAAGACTCCTGGTTAGCCGCCGAAGCCGCTGTAGCCTCGTTCTTCGCTTCACCGGTGCAGCCCCCGCGAGCACCGCAGCAGTCGCAGGACGTGTTCGACCAGCTGCTGAACGCCTGCAGGCAGAACGAGGCGGCTGCGTTCTCCGAGATCCTCCAGCAACTGTGAGTGCGAAGGGGGATCGAGCCACAGACTGAGCAGAATTTCGGGCTGTCCTCGTTTTTTGAGATACGAAAGAACACACGCACTTAGACGCTGAGTTGATACTGCCGGGACTATGGCTACTAACAAAGCGAAGTGAATCTATACGGCTGAGAAACAAACGAAGTCGAACAAAGACTGTAATTGCTAAAACCTGTTTTGTCAAGCGCATGGACCAAAAGGGAGGGACTACATTGCAATCGCATCGCTTGATAAAGTCAGAAAACACCGCAGATACTCAAGATTTTCTTAGTGCGAAATTCTGTAGAGAAGCTAGCTAGCTGCCTGGTATACATAACCTAAGCGCTGGTCATGACTGCTTATTTCTTTCTTAAAAATTTGAGGAATGCTAGCGTAAAGGTTTGGCTCCGTGCATTCTTATGTTGGCAGAAACGGGAGTCTTAAATATGATCTCTTGCTTCCAGTCCTTGTTTGAGAGCCCAGAAATGAGTCGGTTCAGTCGGGCAAAGCTCGCTTGGTGCATGTAATGAAGATTAGGTTAGTAAGCGCAGTTTTCCCAATTAGTTTTGAAGAAATAGCGCGAAGCTTGTATCTGCGTCAGCTGAAGACTCGGGTTGGTAACTTATTCTACAGTTTCGGTGCCATGCAAGATGTGACATCCGTGATTTGTTCCACCGTCTGCTGGAAACAAATTGTATGGAAGCAAAATTGCCATCAGCGAACTTTAAGCCGAATTGGCAGTGAGTTCATTATTGTTTGCGCGTAGTAACTGTCCTGGCTGGCAGAAAACCTTGGCTGCTGTGAACCAGGCCACCAAAGCGGCAGATGTCACTAGCGCCAGCCAGAGGCGGACCACTGTTTTGGTCGAAATGCTTTAATAATTCCATTCCTGTTTTGCTGTCACTAGCTGCCGTTTCCACTCAAGTATATAAACCCTAAACACGCATACGCCTATACGGGAGTAAGTTCTCCTTTAACAGCTTAGTCTCTTTTTACCCCTTTCTGTTTACAGTGTACGGTCGAACCTTCCACATGTCGTGGTGTTTACTTCAGCCGAATTGTGGTTAGCACGAGTGGCGAATGTGTATTTCTATTTTGGCCGTTGCGCAGCGGTGCGGAAAGCTGCGTGAAGCTGCACGAGGGCGAGCACGTGGACATCTTCCGAGTCTCCGGTGTCGGGCGCACGCCCATGGTAGTCAAAGTCTTCGACTGCAGCTACATCGAGCAACACGTCCTGGGTCTCTGCAACGAGATCAACATCAGCTGGTGAGCCTGCAAGGTTGCCTGTCTTCAATGTTCCTTTTTATCAGCTAGGTTAACAGTACAAACTTGAACTAGGGGCTAGCGGAAAGCATTTAATACATTCATATAGAAATTTTTTTCTTCCTTTTTTGTATTAGTTTCGTATTGTAAGCAATCCCCTCCATACGCTTCGGACCTTGAGAACACAAACAACTGTGTAGTGACGCTGCTCCCTCATTTGTACCGCTGTCTTCCGTACTCATTATCTGTCGAAATCGCAAATCTGATGAAGCAATGCCTACTCGATTCAGTTATGAAACCCTGTATTTTTTCAGTAAAACAATTGGATCGTGGCGAAGTCATTGATGACCGGTATTTCTTAGAGAATTCTGATAAGTGCAGCATCGTACCACACTGAACACCCATTCAGCTACTGCTCTAATTTCTTTAACAAAATGCTCTTTATTAGGTTCAATCGGAGAAAAATCAGTCCTAATAACATAAAACTCAATCATGAATGATTATGTACTGCAAGCTGCTGAAGCACACGCAAAACCATGCTGGCGTGTTTACAGTAGCAGGGCGTTACCGTCCGGCGCACCACGCGTTGGTATATTTACTGGATGGATACAAAAAAAAAAAAAATACAGCAAAGTCCTTTGCACATGGGGCTTTCCTGCCGAAAGCGGCCGACATTTATGACCTGTAATCAGCGATCGTATTCTGCAAGCAGCGGATTCTGCCAGCAGTCAGCTCAAAAATTAAACCACAGAGGCATTTCGAAAACAATTCATTTTCTTCAATTGTTAGTCGCAATGACGGTTGTAAAGAACAATGGCAAGGCTGCTGCAACGGTGCCGGATCTTTGCACGTGGCAACCTGCTGAACAAGCGATGAGGCTGTCCTCATACTTTACCTTTTTCTCCAAAGGTTGCTGAAGGCCCTGGCCAAAGGAGAAGAAAACCAAACATCGGGCTTTTCTCAGCTTCAAACGTAAGTTCGCTGCATTAAATATCGGTAATGAGGGTACCAGTATGTGAGTTTAACATCCTGAAGTGACACATCGGCTATGGGGGGCGCGGTAGTGGAGGGCGCTGGATAAATGTAGACAACCTGGGAAGTTTGTAAAGTTCGCTGACAACGCTGGGCACACGGCCGTTTTTGCATTTCGTCTTGATCGAAGCGCTTCCGGCACAGCCTCGTTTCAATTCCTCTGCCTTGGGATCAGGAGCTGAACGCCGAATACCCTCGGCCAACGCAGCGGGTATGAGCGTACCTAGCGAGTTTGTTTCTAGGCTAGCTTGCGGATGCACTGATTTTGTAACATTTACCGCATGGTGACTTTCTGCTGGGTAAAGGACGTCAGCTTCGGCATAGTAACATATAGCAGCTGAAAATATCCGCCTTTACCTCATGCTGTAAAAATAAAGCTTGTGAGGTGGGGCTGAGCCATGAGAAGCATTCCGCCTGGGGAGTGAGCGCTCTCAAGAACACGCCATTTTTCTGCACTTGAAATCGGGAAGAAGAGATGGGCATGGGCAGAAAATGCAGTGAGAAGAGAGTATTACCGTTGCTTCCCTAAGTTAGCGGTGGATTTTAAAAGACAAAGCGTAGCAAGGGCAGCAGCGTATTAAACGGGCTAATCAAATCAGACAGCTTGCCGGAATAGGGTGGGCGTATCTGGTGCAGAACAGGTTTAATTCGAGTTCTTTAGGTGACGCATTTGTGCTGCTGTCGATGAAATGAGGCTGCTGCTGATTATAATTACGATGCACATGTGAGGCGGGCAAAACCTGTTAATGAGTGGCCTCAGTGCGGTCAAGGGTTCTGTCATAGATACCGCTACCGCCTCTATGCTTTCAGTGAGGGCAAAAAATCACTCAAGGTTTTATTTTTTTCTCTTGTATTTGTCTTTATTGAATTAATTTGATAGAGCCCACTGCACTTGGGAGAGGTATCCCGAGTTGCTCGAAAACGCCTGCGCCAACTACCGGAGCAGGCAGTATTCTACCATCTCGAGGCAAGGTAGGCACTCTGTTTTGTTAACTGACGTAGCCTTACAAAGCTAGTTGAAAAAGAGGCGAGCCGTATCAGCGTAACAATAAGAAAAGTTTCTTTCCGCAGAAAAAAGAAAACGTTGCTCAAACATGTTCTCAGCCGTTATGTGCGAAGTTTGTCCAAAGTACTGAGGTTAAAATGTTTGTTTGAGCACTGCAGACGAGCAGTTACGACACCTAATGAATTATGAGACTCCTTCCAACTGTTCGAAAATTTCATGCTTCGGAGATGTCGCAAGAGCGCCAATACAAGGCTGAACAGCTCACCGTGTGGTCCGGTGACTTTCGATACACTCTGTATACGCTGGCGGAGGAGTTATGGCTCTTGAGAATGTGTTGCACCTTTGATAAAATGGCCATTGTGGGCTCATAGGAGTAGAGGGGAAAAGCGGATTGGGTAGGTTGCGGAGATTTTCATTTAACATCTTCGACCTGAAAGATATCGCTGCCAGAAAGCTTTTTTTTTTGTGGCTTTACAAAGACACGAATGCCTTCATTCAAGGCTTTCATTTAAGCCATACGGAATTATTTTCTGGTGAGGGGGGGGGGGGGGGGGAATTTAGCTGTTTATTTGTATAATGTTGGCTTAACAGGCCCGTATAAGTCACCAGCAACCTATTTCTCACATGGCTGCGTTGCTGGCAAGGTATTTGCAGCTAAGAGTTGGCGAATGAAATCAATCCAATGAAAGTATAAATAATTTTGCTCATAGTGACCACTGCTGTGCCTTTCTCGTTGAAGGTACTGAAATGAGGAACATTCGCAGGATGGCCAAGGCTGTTTCCGCCGTATACTGTCCTTTGCATGCCGTGCGCGGGTGAAGAGCTCTTCAAAGTGAAGGTAGGTTGCTAATAGAACACCTCTGCCTTTCAGTCGACTGTTAGAGGAAATGCATGCATGGACGGAAAGTTGTGAAAATGCATGTGAAATCTTTGTTTCGTCGCTGCAAAGCATGTGATAGGGGAACATCTCAAAAACATGAATTTTTTAAGGGGCAGGAAATAGTGGAGGAGGGGTTATGCACGTACAATTGCAACGTTGTGAGTTTGTTACCTGCGAGAAGCTGTTGAACCTGTAACATACTGTGGAAATTTTGAGAATGATTTAAAACTCTGTGGGTGACCAGGCCTAGACTGTTACATGTAAGCAAGACATTGTTCAGATCTCAACAGCTGGAATGTTTCGCTCTATGTTAACTCACAATATTTTACACTTCTGGAAGTGATGTTTGCTGCTGAGACGTAGAAGTAGTTGCGGACGACATCCGATTTTCTTTTATACTGCTGCCCCTTGTGTGGAATGATCGAGGGGTAGTAGTTCTGCTCACATAGTTTTCGTGTATTGGACATCTCGATAAGCTTTAAATTCACTTGCACGTTACCTTCATGCATTCTTCATGCAGTGAACTTCGTCAGCCGATTTGTCGGACTATGCAATCCATCATTCCATAGGTTACATCAATACTCGCCATTGCATCCTTAGTACCCTTTTCATGGCCGCATTTTATCTTCGTTTTTTTTTACCTCTTTCACACTCCTCTACTTCTGTCTTCGTCTCCCAAATTCCCCTCCCTCCGCAGAGTAGCATGCCAGCGATATTGAAACGCCGGCTAAATTCTCTGTACTTCATTAAAGAGTCTCTCTCTCTCTTAGCGGGGGAAAGGCATTAATCTAGGCACTTGTACGAAGCTACCCTTGGGATGGGGAAATGTTGCGCCGCTTTTGATTAAACATCTTCCTTTATTTACCCTCCGCGCAGTTCCAGAACATGCTGCAGCTTCGCTCTGTGGTCCAGCAGGTGGCTCTGACGATCGCGGTCGCGGAGGCAGAGCTGGAGTTTGAGCACCGCGCTCTGACCTCAAAACACGTGCTGGTCAAGGCTGCACGGGGTCGGGTCGCTCGATTCTGCGTCATGAAGAACTGCGTGTACGTCGACCTCCACGGCTACAAGGCCACCGTCATCGACTTCGCCGCGTCGAGGCTGTGCGCAGGCGCAGGTGGGTGAGGAGTTGCACCTGAAGCTTGCACCTGAAGTTGCCTCTATGTCTCCTTACGTGAGGAAATGCGAAAATGCTTTCGAGTTCCGTTCACTCCTCTTTAACTTAGTAACGTAATTAATCATCTGCTTGATTGGTTTATGGGGTTTAACGTCCCAGAGCGACTCGGGCTATGAGAGACGCCGTAGTGAAGGGCTCCGGAAATTTCGACCACCTGGGGTTCTTTAACGTGCATGGCGTCGCACAGTACACGGGCCTCTCGAATTTCACCTCCATAGAAATTCAACCGCGGCGGCCGGGATCGAACCCGCGTCTTTTGGGACAGCAGCCGAGCGCCATAACCACTGAGCCACCGCGACAGATTGCAATTAATCATCTATTGTGATGATTGATTAGTGAACTTTTAATTAGATAATTCACTAAAACATTTACGTAATTTTTTTAACTTTATTTGAAGAACATTCTGTTTCCAGAACTAGAGGTCGTCCTCAAAGCACTCTTGCCCCCCCCCCCCCCCCAAAAAAAAAATATAATCAAGAACTTTGTAGAAGGTGTTACGAGGCAGAAAAATCCACCCTGCTCCGCGGTTTTACATCGTAAGAGAGCAGTGGCGGCCACATTTATTTATTTATTTACATATACAAAATACCCCTAAAGGCCCTCGAGAAGGTATTACATGGGAGGGGTGGGGGGGGGGGCACAGGCAATTGAACAGAATAAAACAAAACCACAAATAAGACACTTTGCATGACATAAATAAGCAAGAGAATCAAAAGAATGGCAGCGCGGCAAAGAACGAAAATTACTACAGTATTAAAATTATAAAAACAGAACACTAATGCAATGAATCATTTTAGTAACATACCCTGCAAAAAAGGAAGCCATGAACAAATAAAATAACAATGTACGCGAAGAGTTAAGCAGCAGTTATTGAAGATATAAGTTTAAAATATTTATCAGGATCAGTGGTGGTTGCGATATGTGAAGTCAGAGTGTTCCAGTCAGGTATTGTGCGTGATAAGAATGAATGCGCATAGTTAGATGTTCTGCACGTGAAACGCCAAACTTTAAAGGGATGATCGCGGCGGTCAAAAATCGAAGGAGGCAAAGAAAAAAAGTCGTTATGAAGTGATGGATGATGATAAAGTTTATGAAAAAGTGTTAGTCGTGCAACTTTGCGGCGCAGGCATAAATCCTTGAGACCTGCGCGTTTCTTCAAGGCTGTTTCTTCATGATTCTAAGATCGCTCCACCTTGCGCTTCGCGTCATACTGCTGACGTCACCTGAGACCCCATACAGGTGGGCCGACGGTATCGCAGTCCGCTTCACTTCTCTCTGCGGCCTCGTGGTTGCCGCTGCTTCAGAAGCCAACAGGCGCCTGGCTTAGCGGACTAGGCGCTCTTTTTCCCGGCACCCCTGTTTCGTACCGGACTTGCGCAACAATCTTGCCCCTTATCGTTTTGGCCCAGGGTCGGCGCCCATCTACACTGACCTCGACGAACTGCCCGCTGACAAGAGGAGAGGAGTGGGAGAGAGGCTCGCTCTGATCAAGGGCATCGTCAGGTGCTGTGAAGCTTCCTCTTCATTCGCTGCGACGCATGCTAGTTTCTAGTAATGAGGCCGTTTACCCCGAGAGTAGTAGACGTTTTTCTTTTCTAAAACTAATCAACGGATTTGTTCGCAGATTGCCGGAACGAAACAGCGCAGAAAACACACGGGCGTATGAAAGAACCCGACTGCATGACTACTCGTGTATTCATCTTCATTTGTTTCTTGGGTGCACTGAGTGTGCATAGAACCAGTTTAAGTAAAAAAAAAACGAAAGAAAAGAAAGAAAATCCCCTTTAAGCCGGGATTTCTGATCGCAGTACATGTCCAGCCCAATCACTGATTCTGAACAACAAAACGGACTGTGAAAGATCATGTAATTCAAGGATTTAATGCATTATCGTAACTCGGTTATGAAAAAAGATGTCTTTTTTTTTCTCTCTCTCTCTCTCTCTCCAATCCAAACTCCTATTTTTTTCTTCACTCCCTGCCATCCTTGTGGTAGACGCCCCCGGTGTTGCTACCCCGTGTGCTTTTCTTTTGCCTTTACTACGCACAGGTGAATAGCAACCTTTACCTCCCGATTCTTGGCCGATCCCCCAGTGCGGGTATGTGCCATTCTTTCAAAGGCTACAACAACATCAACAACGCAGCTGGGTAGAGAGCGTCAACTGGGGAAATGACGAGGACACAAAAACTGTTGGTATAAAGTGTTCATGGCGGGCAGTGAACAGAGCTGGTTGAAGGTCACTGAGACAGGTCTTTGTCCTGCCGTGTACATGATATGGTTGATGGCGATTATTATTTCGAGGAATGCGGGACAGAAGATGTCTTGCTGCCTCGCAGGCCCAACGCGTCCCGCTTCCACCCGTACACAAACGTGGTCTTCCTCCACGACCTGATACACGGACTCCTGGAGGCTTACGAGCCAATCTTCCAGCACGAGAGGCTCTCCTGGACTGAACCAGAACGGGAAGCCTGGCGAGACCTGGCGTTGTGGTCCGAGGAGATCTCTGGTTGCAGCAGCGCCACGGACTTTGTCGTGGCCCGGGTGCTGAGGAGTGTCAGGTTCGAGGCGCTTCTTCATCAGGAAGATGATGACTAGCACCGTCTACAGCACCCCATTCGTCTGCTTAATCGACTGATTTCCTTTGATCTGCGCATTTTTTTTGCAGAGCCGATGTTCAGTGAGCGGAAAATAAACATGAGTTCTGGGTTTTGCAACGCAAATCATTGGCTAGCTGTCAGCTGTGAAAAGCAGCTGACAGCCAGTGCTTCGAGACAAATGTGTGCTAAGGCATGAAGGGGTTTCACGTGCCGAAAGTGTGCTATGAGAGTCGCAGTAGTGGTGAACTACGGGGGAATTTAAGGCGCGTTTTCTACTGCAGCGCGAATGATCATTTTTAGGCTATGTTCGCACCCAACATTCCGCGCGTTGTTCTTGTTCAAACAGCACAATGTGGGCATCATTTTAAAGCTTAAATGTACCCACTTTGCCAAAAGTAACCGAGCAACAGGTTTTTGCTTGTCAACCATGTAACTGAGCCTCTACGCACCCCTAAGGACCTAAAGGTGTAAAAACGTTAGGGAAAGGGTTCACCTTACTTTACACAGATTCGGAGGTTAAGATGTAAGTGCTTCGCTACACGGCTAAGACACAAATCACCTGTGCCCGGCTACTTCTATCAGTGTCGAATGACCCACACGGCTATATTGCACATTCTTTATCAACTGCACCAGAGGTGTTATTAAACAAGAGGTGGTCTTATTTAGCTACGCATGATGCAGTCGTACGCGAACAGTTGAATCTAAGATGTTGCAAAGCAAAGTAGCTGAGGTGCAAAGAATCGGTAGCTTAAACTACCGCTCAGGGCGGAGTAGACGTGCATGGTATGTCTCGTAAGTGGGTGCGTGTGACAGTCTGTAATCTGTTCTGTTAATTGTCTGGAGTAGCATGCTAGGATAATTACCAGGCAGACCTCTCCTGTATTAATGCGACATCATTTCTAGGCTATGTCGGGGGGGGGGGGGGGGGGGTCGTGTCACCATGACGTGTCCGCAAAACGTGTCCGCGGCAGTTGTGACGTTCTCAGAAGAGGTAGCATCAAACGAACGGGAAAGAGGAAACGAAAGAGAATGGCGTGAGGATGCTGTGCAAAAAAAACAAAAACAATATGTCTATAGAATGATTAGTCAATTAATAAGAGCAAAAAATGTCGAAAAAGTGTCGAAACAGCACGGACATCGAAACAGTGAGTGGATGGGAAAACAGCTGTGGACTGCAAAATAGTGGGATAATATACAAAGGAGCGAAAATGAAGTTTGAAACGAATTGAAATGTATTTGATGAATGATAATCAATCGAACAAAATAGTTTCATTGTTACTACCAGCAAAAACCACTGGACGGTTGAATAGGCCGGACGGAAATATAGTAAGTGGACGGAAAAGAAACCGCGGCGCCAAATTTGAAAAACCAGAATGGTTGATTGAGACAAAAGAAGGTACAATCAGAGTAAATAAAGAGATATTTAATTAAAGCATAAGATAATTATGCTTATTGAGTAGTTAAACTAATTAGGGAACGAAAAAGATAATGATAAAGGGAGGCAAAGAGAGGCAACGAGTGGGGAGGAGACGTCAATGCTTTCGCATTCTGCCAGTGCGGGTTGCTGCAGTGGTCTAAAATTTTTCATTAAAGTTCCTCTCTGTGTTCTTTGAAACATTCTATCGCCCCGAGGTTAACTGGCAGTGCCGCCGATGGGGGCTATTAATTACTTCATTTATTTACGAAGGTAAAATTATTACGGCGAATGGCTCCTCAAATGACCTAGCTACCAGTTTGGACCAGCAAACCAAGTTGGGTGTATAGTAAGCCTCACGGCCGCATTATGACGTTTATTCTGCGTGTGTAGGCACACACACTGCTGTCTGATTTTGAAGTGTCAAGATTAAACAGAATTGCTGATAACAACTGCGTTGCGTGAACAACTACTACTTTCTGCTTTACAACGTTGAGGCCTCGCGAAGCCATCTGCGACGTACAAACTTTCCAAGGAATAAGAAAAGCGGGCGTAGGTCATAACCACGGTGATTTAATCAGCACAGGGAGGTAAAACCGCCTCTTGTATAGAAGACTGTTCCATTAACTCTTCACTGAGCACTTTGCTTGTCTGGTACACATGTCTCGCATCGGTTATCTGTGGAGACGCTTCCGCCCATACGGGCTCGGTCGGAGGCGTCTTCTGCACAAGAGTTTCTTACATCACCTTAGATGTGTGCGTGATTGAACTTGTTACTTACAACTATTTGATTGGCAATATCCTCCTTAAAGAGAGAGTGACTATGCTGCAGTAAATCACGCACGACCAATTTCAGTACAAGGGTAAGACGCCCGCGGGCAAGAAACTGGAAAGCAGAGACCTCCGCAGTCTGAGTATTTCATAGCGGCTCTTCCTGGAACCGTAGGGTCGAGTGTCCTTGTCCGGATAGAAAAATACCTCATACGCTAACTGCCTTGACTCGGCGAGTTATCTACAGCTCCGAGTGCTTTCCCAGTTCGTTTCGCAGATACATAAAAAAAAAAGAAGAAACCACAACCTCGAAAGCCTACAGCTCGCGTTTCATCGCCGCGGCGATAAAACTTTCTCCACGAAGACAACTGAGCTCGGAAGAGCAATCGGGGAAAAACCAGATTACAGCGCCCACTTGGCTTAGCCAAGTATAAGTGCTTGCGATCCAAGGGTCCAATGTAAAGGCCGAACCGTGAGTCCTGGTCCAAGCACAGGGTGAACGTGGCCTACTGAAGTTTGTCGGTCGAGAACAGTTCATCGCAAGCAGCATGGGATCCCTGCGGCGTAGCGGGCCAGCATCTTTGCTGCCCCTATCGACACTGGTATTCGTCACCGTTGCCCTCGCATCCGCCGCCTCCTTCAGCGTACCAGAACCTACTGGAGTCCCTGAGGTTTGCTCTGGGAAGCACTTCAAGTGCATCGCTGGAGACCAGTGCGTACCCATCGTTAAGCGTTGCGATGGAACTGCTGACTGCGGCGACGGATCGGACGAACAGAACTGCAAATCCAGTGGGACCTGTTCCGAAGGCGAGTATAGATGTAAGAACGATGGACCCTGCATTCCAGCCACGTGGCGGTGTGACGGTGAGCGTGACTGTGCGGACGGATCGGACGAACACGAGGACAGCTGCCAGACCCGCATTAACGCCACGAACTGCTCTGAGGGCAAGTTCGCTTGCAGGACCCATGCAGAGACGGTGACTTGCTTTCCTGACACGTGGAAATGTGACGGCGACCGCGATTGTCTCGACGGCTCGGACGAGGATAACTGCTCTTCCCTGAGGCCCTGTAGGGACACTGAGGTCGCGTGCAGTAACGGTATTTGTATTAGGAAGGCTTGGCTGTGCGATGGCGACCAAGACTGCCTCGACGGCTCGGACGAGCGAAATTGCAGTACACCCGCGGCGGGATCGACGGTGTGATGACTCGCGGTGCCACCAACGCTACGGCTGATTAAAACTGGTGTCCGCAAATGACCCGTGTAATTCCTTCAATTGTATTTGTGTCCGAAGTGCATGACTTCGTCTTTCGTACTTTTATTATCGCTTTCAAAAGCTCCGAAGAGAGAAAAAAAGTGCATTATTTTGTTCTTATTTACTTTTATTGCCTATTCGCTGTTTGTTCAGTGTTTCCCTGAATGCAGTTCGCTGGTAATACATGTTAAAATGTTAAAATTTCTAGCGTTACTGACTATGTATAGGTGCGCAAGATAGTCTTTCTTTCAATGTCTCTCACTACGCAGGAATCTCCCAAGGCGATACTATATGCATCGGACGCGAAGTATGTACCGAGTGTGATCTATGAACTGGGAACGGACACTATAAAATAATCGATTTTCACCTAAATTGGAGCCCTGCGAAATATATATTTGCAGCGGACTGCATACTATAAATACCGGCAATTTAAAAGGTTAGAAGGACAAGGGCATTGGACGAAGCGGAAACTGTCCAAAAACATGCATAAGTTTCGCGTTTGCTTCCGTGTCATTTTTCTATTTCTATTGATGTCGTAGCTGCAGTGAAGGCAGTAAAGTCCTGAAACGTCCCCAGGTCGTCTACTATGTTTCTGGGCGTCCAGCGGAAGTTCAGTAAGGCCCCCTGCACATTAATTTTCAGAAGGATTAAAGCGGAGGTCCACACCCTGGGGAATCTGGAGCGCTGGAGGTGTTATACTAATCGCAATACAGTGTCAAAATGGAAACAAACTAACAAGTGTTGCAAAGAAGCAATGCTTGCATCGAGTTCTCGCTTGTGCAGCAAAGTGCAGTATAATACAAAGACAAATGTAAACCATGAATTGAACCGTGGAAACTTCGGCCGTTTTAAAACCCCGCCAAATTCGTGGCCAAACAAAAGCGCGATGGTTTTTATGGCTCGCAGGAAAGATTGCCTTTTGATATTCAAGCCTCACTTCTCAGATAGACTCAATGCTCTGAAGAAAATACCCGAAAAGCTAAGGCTTCACGGTTTCTCTGGTCTTGCCACCGTCGGCATGGGTTTTCTCAGCGGTGTCCCCTGTCAGCCAACCTAGTTTGTGTTTTAGCCGATGGCGAGGCATCTGTTCTTGATCTCGGCTAGCTGTGCTTGCTTACCTCGTGTTATACTGTTATTTTGGGCTCGTTCTTTTGCAAAACGGCGAGCCTTATTTTGAAATTCAGTGCAAAACGACGCATTGTTACGGCAGGCTCAAACGATGGCCGCCAAAGGATAAGATCTGTGTGCGGACCGCTACGGATGTATTTTGGAGGGTGTGATGACTGTGTTTCCGAGCACTTCTGGCCCCGCTGGTGGGGCGTCTATGGAAAGAGGCGACAGAAACCGAGCGGGGGCTTCCATCACCCCTACCCGTTATGCGGAGAACAAAGTCATCAAAAGCGTACCAGGCTAAAAAACAGGTAGTCAAACAATGTTGCATCCAAAACGGACTTCGTGGGCTACAACCCTGGGGGCCTTTTGAGAAGCAAACATGGGGCTGAACTTTGAATGCCTTTTTCTCGATACCGCTTTCCTGGGTTGTTGATCACCGAGTTGAACTGATTTATTCCCGACTGTTTTGTCTGTTTTGACAACGTTTGGATTTTCGCACTCCGAAAACGCACTAAATGCAATAAAAATCTTAGCTTTTTTTTCTTTTGATTAATTGTGAAGTCTTGGTAAGATATTATGTTCAAGTCTACATAGCTGTACGTCAACTACACCAAAAAGTAAAAGAAAAATATACCCGTCATCAAGAAAACTAGACAAATAGGTCATGGCAGTAGAGAGCGCCTGGAACCACGGTGTGCACGGGTCAATGATGAAGAAAACCACGATTTACAACGCGCCGATCGGAAGGCTGCCAGTTACAGCTCGCAGAGAGAGAGGCTGTAAGACGGCCTACGGTCTAAAGCATCGGAAAACGAAGATGCTCTGTTCACATCGGCGCTGGTTGGAATCCCACTCCGAACTGAAAGCATAATGATAGTGTTTCTCATTTACAGTGTTTTAACGAGAGCTTTTGGAATGTTACAGAACAGCTGTTCAGGATCGAACCATGTTTGCCTTTGTTTGTTGAGAATAGAACATCGAAGCGTTCTATGCTTACAAATAGAAGCCCATTGGTAAGTTAGGGTACAAGAGGTGACTCCGAGGAAAAAATTTCGGGCGGGGGGAAAGAATGTCAAGGCGGGAAGTGAAAATTTCATCATAGCATATACGGTGCCCTCTTACGGGGAGTTAAGGCTAAGAACGGGAAGTTAATGCTGGAACTCTGGGAGTAGCCAAATCTAGTTGTGATGTAGACGGAGAACCTAAATGAGAAGGCTAATCGTGTGGGAATTCCGAAACGAACATTCTCCCATGCACTGCTGTTAGATGTCAGGTAAAATTTATGAATAGCAGCTAAAAATGGAAACAGACGATGGAGTGACACGTTACAAACAGACCATAAACGCATGAGTTCGCAGATGGGACACCTGATAAAATGAGATATGGTAAGAAGAGAGCATAAAAATGAAATCAAACGAACAAATACTCGCGAAAATGCTAGAAAGCAGTCAGGAGGAAGCAAAGAAACGTCCTAGGGAAAAGTGGCATTACGGTAAATTCAAGCGGCCGATGTGAATCGAAACAAAACATAAGGAAACAAAGGGTAGTAGGCCAGCATATCTGCGGCCTTGGTCGACACTGGCCCTCGCATCTGCAGCCTCTTACAGAGCACGAGCCTTGCTCAAGTAAGCATTTAAAGTGCACCAGTCCTCGGTGCTCACCTTTCAGTACTGCAACAGAACAGCTGACTGCGACGATGGATGGGGCAAACAAGATAACAGCGCCCATTTCTCTTAGCCTGCGTAGCAAGAGTCGACAAGGAAGACCTCACCGTGAATCCTAGTCGCATGCACACTGTGCACTTGTCCCGGTGAAGTTTGTCCGTCGCGGGCGAACGGTTCATCATCGGAAGGAGCATGGGAACCCTGCGGCGTAGTGGCCCAGCATCTCTGCGGTCTCTGTCGACACTGGCCTTTCTCGTCGTTGCCCTCGCATCCGCCTTCTCTTACACGGTAATAAATTCCATCATCGTGCCTCAACCCTGCTCAGGGAAGCACTTCAAATGCAGCGCTGGAGACCATTGCGTACCCATTGTTAAGCACTGCGATGGAACTCCTGACTGCGGGGACGGATCGGACGAACTGAACTGCACATCCAGCCGAACGTGTACAGAGGGAGAGTATAAGTGCGAGAAGGGTGGACCGTGCCTTCCAGCCACGTGGCGATGTGACGGTGAGCGTGACTGCGCGGATGGGTCGGATGAAGACCGGGAGAGCTGCCAGAGACACACTAACGCAGCCCTTTTGAACAACTCCACAAGCTGTTCTGAAGCATGTTCGCTTGCAGGGGCAATGCCAAACCTGTGATTTGCTGGCCTGTCTTGTTTAGGTGCGACGGTGACCGCGACTGCCCTGATGGTTCGGACGAGGAGAATTGCACCTTCTGGAAGCCGTGTACGGCCAAAGAGTTCACGTGCAAGAGTAACAGCCTCTGCATTCCGAGGCTCTGGTTGTGCGACAACGACCGAGACTGCCAGGGCGGCTCAGACGAGGAAAACTGCAGTACACGCCCGCCACGGCCGACGGGGTGAGCCCTCGGGTTGTCGCCAATGCAACGACCTCCCGGACGCCTCTGATTAAAGCTGATGTCCGCAGTAGACCCGCCTCATACCTTTAATTCCATTTGTGGTGGATGTGCGAGCTTCACTACTTTCTACGTTTATCATACTTTGCAAAAGTAACCAAGAGAAACAAAAATGTCACTTAGCTGGTTTGTATTTGAGGTTTTCGGGCTGCAAGCTATTATTACCGCAATTTCTGGTATACAGTCCGCAGACTATACATGTTTAAGAGTGAGAATTTTAAACGTTGAAGACTATCAATAGGTGCTGACTACATAGTGTTCTCTTTTGGATGTCTCCCAACATTGCATCATTTCTCCTAATGTGATTCTATGGATCCAGAGCGGGCTATGAACCGGGTACGGCCAGTGTATGAAAATTTTGTTCACCGAAGTTTGAGTACTGCGGACTATTCACCGGGCGCAGAGAGTATACCCAAAATTAAAGCAATTAGGGAATAGAAGTACAAAAACACCACCATATCAAAAACACTCCGGAAAGAAGTTAAAATTACGAGCTTTATTCCGTGACATTGCCCTCCCAATTCTTTTGTTGCCGTAGCAGTGCGTGGCCAGTATTGTTTTGAAATTTTTTCCGTTGCTGCGCAGCGGAAGATAGGTATTACCCCTTCTCCATGAAATTTCTTACGGACTGAAGCGGAACGTTGTCCCCCCCCCCTTCCGTACAGAGGTATCAGAGTCGCTTGACGTGGTTATACAAATCGCATTAGAGAGTCAAAACGCACATTACCTCAAAACTTTTAGCGAAGTGCATCCGATTTTTTGTACTGAGGGCTCACTTATGTGATGAAGTCCAGTATAATTATGGTAGCAACAAAAACATGCGTTTAGACCAAAAGTAATAATGGGTATAACTGTGGGAAAGTTTACTGCATGTTTTTGTCATTATCTGGTGCATGTTTTGAGCTCAAATTTCGAGAGTAAATGGTAGAGTAGCTGCAGGATGTGGATTAGCTACACGAAGTGAAATATCGTCATTCGTAAGAACCCATTTCATGCCCATGGGTTTCATGCCTGAGTATACTGCTAAGATTGGCATACCAACCATCAAGGTGAGAATGGCAACCTTTCACACGTATAGATACCAGCATGGCGTCACACGGAGCAGAGGAAGCGACTAAGTTAATGGCTATTCAGGGCAGGGAATTTGTTGCTTCCCTTTGCAGGCGGTCACTTAATGACGACAAAGTAAAGCGGTCAACAAAGGCATCGTCCCGGTCTGCAACGACGCGACTCTTTTCTGTTGACGGAGGCTATGCCAGCACGTGGAACGGGCAACTAGACCTGCTCCGAGATAACGTTATCCCCCGGACGGGTGGAATAGACTTCACTCCGCTCTCTCGAAAGACAGCGACGAGTTGTTTCCTGGTGCGTTCTAATCAGATCAGGCGATCACCTCATTAGCCAGCCACCGAACAGCGGAAATCAGCAATTTAGCATCTTGGCCAATGACTTTGTAAACATTTCTAACGTGAAATCACACACACACACACACACACACACACACACACACACACACACACACACACACACACACACACACACACACACACACACACACACACACACACACACACACACACACACACACACACACACACACACACACACACACACACACACACACACACACACACACACACACACACACACACACACACACACACACACACACACACACACACACACACACACACACACACACACACACACACACACACACACACACACACACACACACACACACTATATATATATATATATATATATATATATATATATATATATATATATATATATAGGTTGCGAAAGCGTGAAGTACTAGACTGCTTATAAGAATATATAGCGAAGTATACGCTTCGTTAAAGGAAACATATTTATTCAACTCGACGTTTCGATCGGAAGACCGATCTTCTTCAGGAGTGATTTTACATTGTTAATGCATCCCCTTTTATAGGGGCGGGCACAGAACAGGTAAGTGGGAAACACAAAGCACATAGCAGAAAAATACGCATAAAAAATTATTAGAGGCAGTGCGACCCACACACACATACACCAAAAAAAAAAGTGCGAGGAACAGGTACTCAGTCAGAAAATACAACGTCCAGATGCGGCCTCTGCTTTGTTAAGCACCCCAGGCTTGCTTATTGACAGTCGTGTCCAGCTGGGAGGTGCTCGACAGATGCGTGGCCGTGCAACAACTTTCGTAGAAAAATGCGAAAACTTGCTCCTTCTCCTGGCCGCGAGAGCAAAAAAATATAAAATATGACCCTCCAACAGAGAGAGCAGACAACAGAAAAAAAAGGAAAAAAAGAGAAAATGAACAGAGCAAGGAAGAAACCTCGAAAAAAAGTGAAATAGGTAAAAGAAAACCTTTAAAGTAGTGCTTTTTTTTTCGCACCCAGCTATAGTGCACCCACCCCTGGTTGAGGGGAAGTATTGGAAGGAATGTAAAAAAAGAAAAAAATATATAAAAAATGTGAGCTTATATAGTAAAATTAAAAGGGAAAAAATAAAAAAAATAAAAGAAATTGTGTGTATATATATATATATATATATATATAAATTTTAAAGTTTATATATATATATATATATATATATATAGGTTAGGTCACTTGTAAACATAAATACTCCCGAAAGCATATTTGACAGCCGCTGCCCAAGCTCAGTTGGTAGAGGACCGGACACATAATTTGGAGGTCGTGGGTTCGGTTCCCACCGGCGGCATGTGGTTGTTTCTTTTTCTGCTTTTGTAATCAATTACCTTTAAGCGATAACATATTCAGTAATATTCTAAATTGATCAACACTACAAATGAATAAATAAATTGAAAAATATCCCCCGTGTCCCTTGCCTTCTGTGGCCGTTGGCTTCTCTCATATTTATAACAAGCCCCTCCTTCCCCTCCCCTTGTTGGATATATATATATATATATATATATATATATATATATATATATATATATTGACACATGCCTTCCTTAGAAGATGAGGAAGAACGCAACGGGCCATTGGAGAAAGACGAAGTGGTGGGGGTGAAAACTTTTAATTTCTGAAATAGAGTTTGGGAGCCACAGAGTGGCCACGCTACATGGTCGGCGTCCCTAGTCCGGGACACCGCATGACAATGCCCCGTCTCTAGACCGTTTCACCAGAGCCCTTTGGGACTCAAGCGAGGAGCAGTTGAGAAGGGCAGTCTCCCATGCCTCTCTGGAAGGGGTAGGGGAAGGGGGGAGGTGGGGATTTTGAGTACATGCCCACACCATGTGGAAGATATCACAGGTCTCCCCACAGTGTGGGCATCGCCCATCCGTGTTAGGATCGTAATGCTTTAAGATTGCAGGATAGAGTAGAGTACCTGTCTGCAGGCGCCTTAAAGTTCGCTCCTCCGCCTTACTCAGCCCCTTTGCAGGGGCCGGGAAAAGGCGGTGGATGTCGCTATAATGCGTTATAATTTCCTTGAATCGCAGCAGCGGCTGGTTAGTCTCCGAGCCAGAAGAGCTGGGATGAGGAGCCCGGTGAGTAAGCGCTTGGGCAGCCGCGTCAGCGGCCTCATTACCTCGTAAGCCCTGGTGGCCAGGAGCCCAAATGATTCTTTTGGGTGTTGGATCAGTGGCACTCCGTCTTAGAATGCAAGCAGCTAAGGGGGAGATCTCCCCTGCCAAGTAATGATCACATGCTTTTCGGGAGTCCGTAATGATGATTCTCGAATTGGCGTGGGCGGCAGCAAGCGCTATCGCTACTTCCTCGGCTCGCATTGAATTCGGGGCTCGAAAAGAGAGTCCATCAACGTGCATTTCCTGGTGAACGACAGCGGCCGTGTAAAATCCCGTGGGCGATGGGCCTGCTACGTCTACATAATATACACCGGGTCGGGAGCCGTGTTGTCTCTCAAGAGCCCGAGCCCGCGCTTGTCGCCTGTTTACGTGCATGTCGGTGTCCATGTTACGGGGGAGCGGGGAGACCCAGAGCATATGGCGCCACAGTACTGGGATACGCTCCGCCTCCTCTGGAGTGCAGTCGTGTTGGATGTGTAAGCGGTTTAGCAGGCGGCGCCCAGGGGCCGTCTGCATGAGCCGCGTGTATTGGTTCACGAGGTGGGCCTCCCGCAGCTCCTGGTAGGAGTTTAGCACCCCCAATGCCTTGAGTTTGGCATTAGAGGTAGCCACCGGGAGATCCAGGGCTCGCTTAGTTGCCTTGCGGATGACGGCGTCTATTCGCGCCTCGTCTTGCTTAGTAGTGCGGAGATATGGCACGGCGTAGAGGATCCGGCTAGTCACGAAGGCATAGACGAGCCGAAGCGCGTCCCTGCGCCGCAGACCGCCCCGCTTGTTGGAAACGCGGCGGATCATGCGCCCTACCTGTTCGCCTACTCTCTTGAGTTTCAGAATGGTGGAGTCCGGTCTGAGTCTGAGACGAAGTGACTCTGCTCCGTCTCGTGCTGACCTGACTGGCTGCCGGTGTTCCTCGGCGCAGGAGACTTCTTTGTAACGTTACGTTACAATATATACAGCGTCGCTTCAAATTAAAATTTTAAAGTTTATATTGTTCAGACGTCCCAAGGTGACACACCAGCTACGAAGGACGCCGCAGAGGATGGCTTCGGAATAATTTAGACCACCCGTGGTTCTTTAACGTACACTAATATCGTACAGCATAGGCACAGGCGCTTTTCGAACTTCACCTCCATCGATATACCGCGCCGGAGGCCGGGATCGGATCCGCAACCTCATGGTAAGTAGCTGAGCGCCAAAGCCCCTGCGACAGCGCAGCGGGTACTTCTCGACTTGTGAACAGGTAAATATTGTATAAGAAGGCTGCTTCTTTTTCCTAACCTCGTTTGCTGCCACCTTGGCGCCTGCCACCTGCGTCGTAGAAATTTGTGGCAGCGATGGTAGTTTCCTCCAGGTCACTGGCTCGACGGCTATGGTACTTAAAGGCGTGAGCTACATTGGAATGGTGGGCTAGATTCCCCCGGCACTTGGTCAGTCACCCTTCACAGTATTCCGTTAATACAAGTCGTCATAAAAGTGAGACCTTAGCGTGTTGCTGCATCACTATAGGAAGAAGGGCCTGGGAGACATTATACATAGCATTTATATAACATGTGGTGAAGTTCCCGCTCATCCGAAAACCAAACTGGAATGCTTTGCAATGAGCTAGCTACCGTCCTCGTCACATATTTTAGAGGATAGTGCATGAAAAGAATCTTAAAGAGAAAACCAGCAGAAGGGAACTTCTGCCTGTTTTCGAATTCGTACGGGTCACTTCAGCCGCTACTTGAGAAGACCACCTGATCTGTGTCATGCTCATAAAGCAAGGAAAGAAGGCGGCACAGTAACTCTGAACTTATTATGATGATGATGATGTTGTCAGGGCTAATGGCATATAGCCACGGCGGGGGATTGGTCAGGGTGCATAGCGGATACGAACGCACTCATCTACAAGGAGTGCTGTATTTTCTATGTTGTTGTTAGCCTTAGAAAAGATGGCACATACCCACACTGGGGGATCGGCCAAGAATCGGGAGTCGAAGGTTGCTATTCACCTGTACATAGTAAAAGCAAAAGAAAAGCACACGGGAGAGCAACAACGGGGGAGTCTACCACAAGGAGGGCAGGGAGTGAAAAAAGGTATGAGTTTGGATTGAAGAAAGAGAGAGAAAAATGAAGAAGTGATTATTTCGAAATAAAATAAAGCACAGAAAACAAAATACTGTAAGCTTTAGCAAGGCAGTCGATGAGGTTCCAGCAAGAAATTTTGAACAGAGTCACAAACAGACCTGTGGTTGAACCCAAGCGTGGTGGCACCAAATGATTTACAAGAGTGCGCTGCTCAAACGAAGGCCATGATGCTGTAAGGGCAACTCCAGCAGTGTTCTTCTCAAAGAGGTGAAACGATGAAAATGGGGCCAAAAATGATCGATAGATTCAGGCTCACGGCAAACTGCACAGAGGGGAGATAACACCAAACCAGACCTGTGCAGATAGAAATTTAGAGGGGAGATACGGCAGTGCAACCTCGTCAGTGATACTTCTAGCTGCCGAGATCGACAAATTTTCCTGCTCTAGGAATATCTCAGATGCTGATATTCCGCCGATGTTTTAAAAGTGCTGCGTATTTGCCTTACAAAACTCATCTTTTTTCTGTCTTCTTTCTCTTCTTCGCTCTTGGCTACTTTATTCCGCATTTAATCGCACATAATTACTTCATTCAAGACTGATGTGCATTCTTGATGACTGATAGTGCCGAGATTTAAGCAATGCAATTTTGGGACAATGAGGAAGTATGTTTACTTGAAACAAGAAAATATTCATATTTCAGGCAAAAAAAAAAAAAACAGACTATGTAAAAGAGGATAACAAGATCCATTACGAAACTCCCGCGAGCGCTCGTGTCACCTTCTGTAGAGAAGGCAGAAGAGGCAAGAAGCGCCAGCGCACCGCATCTTTCCGAGTACGGTAAGCCTTTTTTGCCCCTTAATGCGAGATGCATCACAATGAAATGGAAGCGTTGCCTTTGGTTTCGGCTCCCTATTCAAGTCGAGAGCTTTACGGGCAGGGAGATGAAAAAAGTAACTCTCCGGATCGAAGCCTTTTCGCGGGACTTTCTTTGGGTGTACTCGACTTTGCCGGCGTATTTTATGGCGCGAGAAGAGTCTCCCCACAACTGTACCGTGGCTGCTGCTGTCACTACTTCCACTGCTGACACTGTCATCCTTCATACGCTTGCAGAGTTCCCTGGCTAATTCTCTTGCTACTGTCCCTTTTTTTATCGCTTCCTCTGTCTCCGTCCTCTTTTTCACTAGTGGGCTAATATGCACACAAGAAGTGCTAGTGGACGTGTCCAAAACTTGGAATTCCCCTGAACCGCGCTGACAAGACTGCTGCGCTCTCAGCCGGCAAGAAACAACAACAACAACAACAAAAAAAAAACCCGCACTGAGCTCTGCCCGCAGTTCGATCCCATTGGCTTGCTTGGGTCAAATGACGACATGCACCCAATGAAACCACACTGCCGGCATTCTCTTTTTCCAGCTGTTTTGCCGGCAGATTACTCCATACAAAAAACTGCAGACAGCCAGCAATCAAACTTAACTCAAAGAACCTCAGAATGATACCTAAAGGCAACACACTTGCAGGGGAAACAATATGAATTTGTGCTGTTTTCTAATTTATTTATAAAAACAAATAACAAAAAACTCCTTTTCGAGTGCTTCGAACTGTCTTTTGCGTTAAATCATGCTAAATGCTAAATCACTAACCCACAGAACCGTCGGTGAGTAGCACTATAATCGTGGTTCATACCGTTCCTGTGCAAGTCACGTGTCTACAGCGAGGCAATAAGCCGACACTGTCGGCATTCTGGAGGCTGCCTGCAGTATAGCCACTTCCCAACCACGGATGCGTAAAGGACTGGAAGCCATGCTTTCGCACGTGGTTTCCGGGCTCTTGTCCAATCTGCCCGACTACTTTTCGCAGAAGCTAGTACGCCCACCTCCTCTGGTATCACTCCATTCTTGGATTCCTGCGTCTCAAGTGTAGGGCTAAATGTCTGAGAGCTTCTTATTGGTGCTTGCGGTCGTATGGACCTTCGAAGCGCAGGGACAGCGTGAACATTTATTCGCCAAATCAGGATGGGGATGCCTTTGGAGTCGGATTGTTCTTAAAAGAAACCATACCCCTTTCTTAGGCTTGCAACTTAAGCAAGTGACGGTATTGAGTACCGGCGTATCCTTTAGGCTAACAACGGCCAAGTGAGCTAAATGAATAAGCACTTGCGAGTTTCATGGTGTTTAAAGTTGTTTGTTATTGGATTCTCGATTGGCATTTCTGCTAGTTTAAGGGTGCGAGGTATTGTGGCCGCAAGGTAGCTTCAATTTAATTCGGGCACTATGCTCAGGTTTATTTTGTAGAAAAGTCAAGTGAACAGCTGTGGTTGGAGGTGTGTAGTACTTAGTAAACATCATGTTCCTCGCGTTGTCTAAGCGTCTGCTGGAAAGTATCATATTGCTAAAGCTAAATGCAACGTTGAAGTAAGGCATGCTTTTTATGGCTTATAGAATACGCCATAACTCGTGTAACAAAGTCAACCTATATTTCTCCTGTTTTCACAAGCTCGCAGAAGGATGACGGGACCTCAAGTCTTCTATCTAACCTAAAATGATTCAACAGACCTAGGGTTCAAAGGTGCACAGGCACATTCATTGACGCCATTGTCTTTGACGTATACGTGATCACTTCTTTGAAGATATCTAAATCCGGTGTTTTCAAGCTCTTGAATACGATTCACTTCACGGAGCCATAGCATTGCTAGCGAAACGTCTAAAGCCGTCCATGAGTAGGCCTAATTGTCCTTAAAAAGTCTCTGTTGATTAATTTCCGTAGAGTGCAGTTGAGATCCCACTTTTTCCGTAAAACATTTTCTCTCAGTTTTCTCAACCTTACGGACTCTAAAGCGTTAGCTTTTTTGGTCGGTCGCTTTACAACAGCTTGAACATGACTGGTTGTTTGCCGCTCCGGACCAGATTAAGTAGTCTTTCAAGGCCCAAAAGCACCTTCTATAGACGTAATTAGCGGTGAATGATGCCTGAATAAAACTTTCCAGCTATCTGGGGCCAGTTCTCAAACTTTTCGCACGCAAGGGTCGATCATGACTGTATGACATGCTTTTGATCTGGAAATAATAATTACGTTGCGTAGAATGAGCCCTGGGTTACTGACCAAGTCATAAACGTTAGTTGACGTTTCGGAACCCCTGCGGGTTCCTTGTTCACAATGAAGAACCCGCCGAGTAAGGTGTAGCTTAAGTAGCTTTGGCTAGTCGACGTAATGATTTTGCATAAGCCGGGTGAAGAATCCCCTTGTTCTGATGACAGTGTTCGGCGCCGACTGTATTATCAGATTCCAGGTGCAGCCACACTGATAGATTTATTTTGCTAGCAACGGTTTCCACGTCATCCCAAGCAATTTTATGCGTTTTTTCTTGGCGAGTATTCTGCCACAGTGTGTTTGTTCTGCCACGTAGCCTATGCCATAAGCGAAGCGCAGGCCAAATACAGTTTATTACAAGGACTAAATAGTTCGGCGATGTGCTGACGCCAGCTGGGACTACAAAAGTGACCCAGAATTCGATCAGCGCATTGTACAATTTGCGCATTGTACAAGTTGTTTATGTTTCCTTGTTTTCGTCCCGTCTTTCGCGCAGGTACGTACGCTTTCAATCAGAAAGTGTGCAGAGCGTATTTGTTTCAACAAGTTTGCAATACTTAGCGAAAGCAACCCGCTTTAATCTAATTTATGTCTAGCCTAACGTGACCGTTTTGCAACTGCTTCGAATATGTGTATAGAGACTGCCTCTTTTTTTCATTCAGGAGACATGGAGAACACGGTACAGCGGCGCGAGCGTGAAAGGTGGGCCAACAAGATCGAATTCATCCTATCTTGCATCGGCCTGTCCATCGGTCTGGGGAACATCTGGAGGTTCCCGTACCTCACCTATGAAAATGGAGGAGGTAAATGCAAACTCCGTTAAAAGCACCTGAATCTTTACAAACTCTTACTCAGCACCGAAGTGACCAAGTAGCTGATGTGGTGGCTAAAGATCATACACAATTTCATCCTTACTGAAAAAGTATACATGAACAAACCGTATAGCTTCTTACGCTATCCTTATTCGTTGTCTGGCTAAGATACAAAGATCTCTAATAGCGGTCCAGTGGTGAAGCGCACCTGCCTACAGTGGAGCCTTTCGGTTGTAAAAACAATATGATCCGTTGATAGGCTACGAAGGAAAGGAGAGAATTCCTGAAATGAGCATTGTGTGCAATATAGCAAAATTCTTGGGGTCAGGTGGTGTGGTCGAACGTTTGTTTTGTTCTTTTTTTTCCGGAGCCCCCTGATCCAATCAGAGCTATGGGCTGACAAGTTGTCAAACCGGTGGTGAGGCGTGCAGTATACTTTTTCACGTCCTATGCCTGAGAAAGCCTGATAAACTGTCCACCAATATGGTCATAGATATATATGATATGCTTAAAAGTGGGCTATTCTGGAGAAAACTTCCGCGGCACGACTAACTCAGCAATGGTGATTCTACAATTACAACCTCAGACTGATGCCAAGTGTACTCATATCCTTTTGGTAGGATCGAAACGTGCGCAAAAAATGTGCGTTTCATTAATTGCAGCGCATTGTCCAGAACTACACATTGAGCTTTATGAAATTATAGATTTTCATTGTTTAGCAACCACACATAGTTTGCTGTGCATTTTTGAGCAAACACAAACACCTCGCCAATCTAAAAAAATATGCGCTCCTGTCTGTACTACGCCTTCACTACCCCAATGCATGAATGCGTGCTCACATTCCGCGCCGTGTTTCATGACCATTCTTAGACACCGAGTGTTTTCATTAAATAAACATTTGTGCATCCGCACACGGTCAGCGGACCCCGCTGCACGTCTCATCCAAGCGGTCCTGGTGTGCATTTCACATAGCGCTTCCTGGAATCCTGGACTACGTTGAAGGCACTTCGAAGTGTTTCGCGGCTTCTAACTACCACGCTGACCACCACACCACTTTCAATCCTACACAGATGAACCCACAGAGCATATGAGAAGCATGTCTAAGCTTTAGCGGCATCGACTACGCGTCGCACCCGGTGATAGTGAAGCTGGCACACTGCGCGAGGTGTGGCCTGCGTGCACTGGGGGGAGCCCACGGTTTCACGGGTGACGTCTTGCAGATGCGACTCTTGCTTTGATAAATTTGCACCGTTTTCAAGGAGTCTCCAGATAAGTCACCTAGAGAGAATAATGTTCATTCATACGCGGATAAAAGTTATCTCTTACACTGTGCCTTTTAATAAATCTTTGCTTTCCTCCTTGTCCTTCGCTGCGTGCTAACTTAGCGCTAGATTTAGAAAAGCTGCTGTTGATCCTGCCGTACTAATTGCAAGCTATCGCAACGCTAGGGGACCTTGCGAAAGCGTCTACTGCCTGGATGCCTCGTGAAAGGAGCAGCAGCGCCATCTGCTCGCTAGACTGTGACTTGTACAACAGGGAAATTTCTTTTGTACTGTTTTGCAAGGAAATGTCCAACTAATAGCTCGTTCCTACTAGGAAAAGGCGCTGTAATGGTCCACTCTACCTTTGCATCGCACTAAAACCTCGTACTGTGTATGGCGGTGCCGCAGCTGCGTTCCTGGTGCCTTACATCTTCCTCATGACGGTGATCGGGCGGCCCATATATTTCATGGAGCTCATCCTGGGGCAGTTCTGCAGCCTCGCCACCCTCAACTCCTTCGCCTGCGTCCCGCTTGCCCAGGGTAGGTTGCTGATTTATAAACCAACACTTTGGTGGAGAATCCTGGGTAAGTAGGTAGATACCACGAAACAATCAACAAATGTGAAAAACTTAGCAGAAGTGAATAAGAAGGAGCGCTAATTGAATATTTGGACAGAAACAGCCGTTCAGGGAACTTGCAAATGGAAGCCCACCTGCTAAAATTTGTTTTGCATGGCCATATTGTTTTATTAACAGTGCTAATGTTCGTAGTATGACCAAAGATGCAACGAAGAGCACAGCGAGCGCAGCGCATCTTTCGAAGAAAACACAGCGTGAAGAAAGCGTTAGGGGCTGCCAAGTTTTATTACATGAGCTTGGCGCATGATAGCCTTAGCCGCTTATGCGCCATTAAACCCAACATAACACAACACAACACTGTTTTATTACAGGATGGAGAGCTAAGCAGCTTTTTTTGTACACCTTTTTTTAAAGTATAGAGGCCACTCCGAGTTTCTATGCGTGGCTCACTTTGCGAATTTAACATTCCGAATGCTTTTCACAACTAGGAAACTATCTTAGCCATTCCTCCAGAGCTCAAATGTACTAGTGGGCTTAAAAAAAGTTTTACCACGTTGGCCAGTAGATAATATATTGATTCAAGATTTTGTTTTAAGGCTCTATCATAGTGACAGGTTTCTACGAGGAACCTTAAACTGGAAATTACATAAAAACGGCCCTTCACCGTGTGACAGGAGCCTAGAGTGATATCGTGTGGTTTCGACAGAATTCGCCTCAGAAATGTGAATAAGTTCAGCTTGAGCGCAAGCTTATTGTTTTTCGGGAACTTCTTTCCGTAGACACAAGTCTGAGATGGCAATAGTCGGACATGTTTCCTAGTCCGATGGGTTTCATAGAGTTATTGTGTTTAGTGTGCAATAAGTAGCGACTCGCTCACTTTGCTATGTTGCAGCTGTCTTGCTCTCTATTTGCAAAAAAAGAAAGAAAAAGAAATATGCTGTGATTCTGTGCAGGCGTTCCCCTGGTCATGATGTACGCAGTCTTCTTCATCAGCATTTACTACAACGTGATCCTGGGTTACTCGCTCACTTATCTCTATTACTCGTTTTGGAAAGTGCTGCCTTGGACGGAGTGCAACCCGGAGTGGACCAACAAGTACTGCTTCGTGCAGGGCACTGAATTTGTGAGTGATGCGAACGTACCGGTAGACTCGTCCGCCGGCGAAAGGATTACACGTATCATTTACATAAATCACTGCCCTTAGAGGCTCTCAAGACAACCCAAAAGGTGGTGGGTTATAACATAGTGGTTAATAACATGGTGCGCTATAGTCATCTTTTTAGAGCAAAAAAGATGAGAACGGCCATAAGTCGATATTTATTTGATCGGTTTCTTTTCAGCATGGACGAACACCATGGTGACGCCCGTATTCTTTGTCTCTCTACACTGCCAGAACGATTATAACTGCAAAAAACAAATGCAGTCGACTGTTGTGAATTCCTTGGTGGGGCAGAATCGGAGGAATATTAGGCACGGTTCAGAAAAGCTATGTTAGGCGTGTTTCAAACTAAGCGTTGACCGGAATATACATCCAGATATCAAGAGATCATATTCACATATTACCTTAGGAGACTATCTGTTATGCAGGTCTCACCAAAAACAGGTCTCGGTTCAGACGAGTGAAATCCCACGCCAATGTTTTGAAGCGAAAGCTTCAAAGCATTACGGACCTGTTGTTGTTGCGCACCTGTTGTTGTTACGATTGACCTGTTATTGTTGTGGTACCTGCTGCTGTTGCGACTGAAAGGCTGAAAAGAAAATTGTACTGGCCTGCCGACTGGCTCGAGGGGCCACGCGCAGATAGACGAGAGTTGAAAGGTATGAGAGGAAAGAGCGAAAGAAGAGACGCACGTCGTAACAACCGCGTCCGCCGAAGCGAAGACGCTGGCTGTAAGAAATACCTCCCCCCCCCCCCCCCCCCCCCATTAAGGGACCTCGTGCTTCCGTGTGCCAAGTTTTCAGCTTCAAATGACCTTGAATTTCGAAAGCAAAGGAAAGGCGCATAACTGCCCCTGGTACAGTGGACACCTTAGTCGCGCTTTAAGCTACGAAACCAATGGAGCGGGTGCTTGGAAAGCAAAAGAAAGGCGCATACCTGCCCTCTGGGAACAGTGGACACCTTAGTCGTGCTTTAAGCTACATGGCGGTAATGACAGATGTGCGCTGCATGCGTTGGTATTGACAACGCTGTGCTAGAAACGCCGCACTGAAGCCATGGGCCGTCGGCGTTGATTTTGTTCATTGGCGTTGACAGTGGTTTACACTCCGATGATTTTAAAAAAAGGAAGTGCGCATAACTGGCTCCCTTGGTCAGCGGACGCCTGAATCGCGCTTATAGGTACGTGGGGTGATGAGAGAGAGATGTGGGCTGCTTGCGTTAACGCTGACAACGTTTCGGCAGAAACGCGGCACTGCTGCAATAGGCCGCAGCGGTCATTGGATGAGCAAACTCTCGCGATCAACCATTCACTGCCACCTGCCAGGGTGGCAGGGTGGGTGTGCTGCCTATCCAGTGTGCGGAACGCACTCAACGTTACAGACGCCAAGCCGCTTATAGTTGCCCGAATCGCCATAGCTTTCGCCCTCTAACCAGGTTCAGCAGCAGTTGAACCGCAGCTAATTTTACTTTTTCATTCGAACGCATTCTTCGTATACTGGACAGAGTTGTAAAATTGTCCATTTTGGGTGGAGACGGCTTAACGGCAGCAAACGCCTGACTATGCAGGTGACCTGTAAAGAAGCCAACGCGTCCATCCTAGAACTTTTCCGGCGCCAAAACTCCACCGACATTGATGCGGTCGCCATGCATGATGGCCCCACGGTTGTGATGGTGCCGCTCGTGGAGTTCTCACGCTTGTACGAGGGATGCAAGGATGTCAACGAGACCTCGTCCGAGCAGTTCTTCTAGTGAGAAAGCTTGATCGCTTTATTAAGTGTTTAACAGTTTTTTTCTGTCGCTTTTATCGACAGTGTTCTACACGAAACTGAAGCAGCCGACGTTACGTATTTCGGCAGATAATTAATGATAACTTAACTTGTACCCGAGAGTTTGTCGCAGTTTAGATTTCAAAGGGCGTTGCAAATATCGCCGTATTACCGGAATACCGTGGCAAAAAACGCTGATCTCTTACAGCATGCACATATCCACAAACGATGCTCTCGATGTTAATATGGGAATGATGCGCTGATGAGGATAAGATTGGAAGACTAAAAAACCGGTTGAACGTCGCAGAAACTAGCAAGTGCGGCGCACTGTGCCACGCGTCTGCTGTTACAGCAAGTATATTTGCAAAGACCCGAAGTAAAACTGTGGTATGTGCATGTGTCGTATTACAATTCCGACGTGTCGTATTACGAGATTTTATGATATATTCACTCACCCTGACGGAAGTAAAGATTTGCATGTTTTAGGTTGAGAGAAAGAAAAAAAAAAGAATATTGCACAACGAGAAGTTAAATTAGTACGAGAGGCGAAGATTACGAACTTGCTTATACTTTTCGCCGCAATCGCCGCACTTTGTGAGGTCCCATATCAGAGGAGTATAATATTAAGCATAGAATGATAAAGTATACAAGGATTTAATACGCTGCAGTGCGAGCCAGTTTATATACCTATCTAGTGCAGCAGCGCAATGGCACAAGGCTAAGGGAAGAAAAGGACAAAGAGGTTGTATATACAGGTTATATACATCAGACGACTATTCTAAGAAAACAGTTCGTGGTCAGTGCTTGCCATCGTTGTTGTCTCGATGTACAGAGGGCAAAACACATGCCTAGAACAACCAAATTCTGTGTTCCGGAGCTCCCAAAGCCGCTGCAACCAAGAAGGCAAAAAATGACAATGAAATGCTGTGAGTTTAACAGCACATGTTTGCATCCAGACCATTTTTAACCATATCTTATCGCTAGTTATCGCTGTGATACGCCCGAAACACGCTCAGAGCGTGTTCTAGACATGCGTTTTGACCTCTGTACGTCTTTGTTTTTGCTGGCACTGCTATCTACCTGTATCCGGAGGAACTTTTTTCTTTTTGCCTTCGTTTTAAAGACAGCTAGCTGATTTCTCTTACATCAGCACTGCACCAGGCAGTAAGGAAAAAGTAATAAAATGTGCAAGGGAAAAAATGTGCGAGTGCTAGGCCAGGAAATATTCTTAAATTTTCTATAATTTCTTTGTTTCTTCCCCCCCCCCCCCCCCCCCCCCCCCAGCAAGAGATTCCTTGGCTTGTCATCTGGAATCGAGGAGGTGGGCGTCGTACAACCCGAGATACTCGTCTCGCTGTTGGCAGCCTGGTTCATCCTGTTCCTCACCATCTGCAAGGGAATCCAGTCCTCCGGAAAGGTGCCCGCGGTCTCACTTTTTTTGTCGCGCACGCTTAAATTTAGGCGTCGGTTACATAAACACTGCGGCAGGAGTGCTAAGAGAAAAAAGGAACAAAAATAGAACTCATGCAAGAAAATCCCCACAAAAGAAGGTTCGACTCTAGCTAACGAAACGCCTCCGCATATATGCTCGAGGTGCTCTTGTTACCATCGAAACATATTTATTTATTTATTTCAAGAATACTACCGACTGCCTTTCGGTAGTCATGGTAGGAGTGGTACACGGTGCGAAAGTAATTTATTTTAATATATAAAAGGCATTTAATTTTTAACTTAATATATTTACCACTTAATATGTAATACTTAATATATACTTAATAAAACCTCATTATACTTAAAATATACTTAGGATACTTAACTTAATATTCCATATTTAACGGACGCTAGCAAAGGGTCGTAGATCTGCATGAAATATTTACTACACACTGCGACAAGTATGACCGGCAATGAACGAAAGCTACAGCACCGAAACGCTCGCACTCTTCCTATCCATCGCAGTATAGTCGCCGATTGCAGTTAAAATCAGCAATGCGGGAAAAAAGAGGCTAGTGGCTACTGAAGCTCTTTACTTGAATGCGCTGTGCTCAGACAGAACGAGCACAAAAGAAAAACGAAACCGACTAGACGTAGCGCTAAGTCCCGTTGAATTCTTCTTTCTTTTGTTTTTCCTATTGAAACAAAGTATATGAGTATTTCTCGTTATTTTAAGCATAGTTGCAGTGTAACTTAGCATTTCCAACGTTACAGAGTGAAGGCAGAAGCAAATTGTTCGATCAGAATGAATTGTTTAGGGATGCCCGGTTACAGGAAGCATTCACTGATGGCACCAGCTACACCATCTATGTTCCTGCATATGCTCGGCAGGGAGCAGAGTTGCACGAAGGCCCATAATTTTGTTCCAAGCTCTGCGGGAAAGCAGCTTTTCGTGTGGCAGGAGTATACGAGAAAGCAGTTCAGAGGGCCCCCCCCCCCCCCCCCCCCCCTTCCTCCTCCAGGTGGGGCTTCATAATACCCCCCCCCCCCCCCCCCAGTCGGATAACAAAGTACTTGAGACAGAAATGGTAATAGCGCTGCAATAAGACGTACACAAGAAAGACTGACACAGGACATGGACACAGGATAGCGCATGTCCTGTGTCAGTCTTTCTTGTGTTCGTCTTATTGCAGCGCTATTACCATTTCTGTCTCAAATAATGCACCATCTAGCCCAAATTGACGTTCTTCTAAAACAAAGGAGACAGCGCTTAAGATGGGAGCGGCTGGACCCCTCCGGCTCATAGTTGGATATGAGCAGACACCAATTGGAAGATTTGAAATCAAAGGGATCATAAGATCGCCGCTCCACAAATAGTATGGTATAGATCAGTATGGCGCCCTCTGAAAATGATAGCTATGAGTCTAGCTATGATGCCTTTAGGGCTTCGCTGCTTTGCACCATTATTCATTTAGTAGGAATATTCGCAAAAGTCGCGAATAGTTGTAAAATTATATTGAATTCGGGTTTTGGCAACACCATTCACATTCGATTTGGCAGGAAAGCTGCACTATTCGTATTGAATTCGGTTCTGAAAAAAAAAAGTAATTCGCACGCTCCTACTTCTCAGCACATAAGAACTGTTATCTATTTTAAACAATTTTTTGCCAAACCATACTTCCACGTCTAAGCGACGAAAAGAAGAGCGCGAAATGCTGCACCGTTTCACGATCTATGAAAGCTAAGATTATCCAGTCGATTTTTTAGCGGTGTTGTAACCGTACTTCGGACCACGTGGGCCCGATCAAGCCGCTACCGTGAACATTCATCGAGGCCTGCTGTTGTGACCGTAATTCGGACCACGTGGGCCCGATCAAGCCGCTATCGTGAACATTCATCGAGGCCTGCTGTTGTAGCCGTACTTCGGACCACGTGGCCCGATCAAACAGCTACCGTGAACAATCACCAAGGTCGACAACCCCGCGACGACCATGGGAAGTGGGATGTTTGGAATGCCCCTCCGAGCCTCAGCGGATTAGTGTAGCAAGAATGTCGAGGGCCATTGTCAGCAGAAACCCCAGCGACCACAGCGGAGATGACCACTATAGCGGCGACGAAGGCAGGCGAGGCCCAGGAGCTTTTGTCCGAGCAACCACCGTGAATGCGGAGGCGACTTGGCGGCGCCGGTCACGCTGGTGGATAATTGAAGAATTCTGTGTCCCCGACTCGCGTTCTGGGAAATCGGCGGGGAGGCAAGTTCATTCCCCTGCTGGAAGACTTCGGGAGGTTCCTTTCCCGCTGGGCTGGTTGAGTCAGCATTCTCCCCCTCTCATCGACCCAGCTGCGTTAGAGTGGAAAAGCTCGCACCTGCCCAGCCGTGGGTGGTGACAAGAACGTCCCCTTCGGTCCATCGGATTGGACAGTGCTCGTCGACCATTATTCCCCAGCCAGGGATCTGGGGAAACCGGACGATATTTAACTCGGCCGTGAGTGTGGCCGGGAAGCCTGCTAGCTCCAGTCGACTACGGTTGACGAAGACGTTCCCCTTCAGCTGAGAGCCATTCTCAGTCCTGCTCTATGTAAATAATGTAAATATGTGAATACAGTTTTTTTCTTCTCTTCCCCTACTCCCCGTCTCCGGCCCACGTTCCTTCCTCCTTCGGCACTGCGGCGGTGCTCTTGGACTCGATGCCTGGTGGGACACGCTTCTAGCATCGGCAAATTATATCAACTGGTTGGCAGCGGCGGGATCTTCCACGCTTGGTCCTGGCTTCAGCAGTGGTGAGCGCTTGACTTTCCTTAAGAATCTGCCAGGCTTGATAACTCTGGAAATTTATCACTTCCTGTAGATTGTTTTCTGCACGTGCTCGCTTAAGCATTTCACGTAGCAGCTTATTTTTGAAAGTCCTCGTTCGAGAATTGCCATGGATTTGAGCAAGCTAAAGAAGCCAGAGTTGATGTTGCTGTGTGAAAAGCTGGGTATTGAGGCCAGGAAGAGTCACAGAAAGCCGCAGCTGATTGAGGCTATTAAGGAATGTGGTGCTAAGGAGGAGGGTGACAAAATTTGGGAGACCTGGGAAGTCATTCAGGAGGGAATCAGGAACGCTAAGGAGGAGGCCGACAGGGTTGAAAAAGAACGCAAGGAGGAGGCCGACAGGGTTGAAAGAGAACGCCTTTACCGCAAGGAAGCCGCTAAGGAGGAGGCTGACAGAATTGAAAAAGAGCGCAAGGAGAAGGTCGAGAGGGTTGAAAAAGAATGGCAGGAGCAATGCCTTAAGAGACTCGCTGAGCTCGAGGAACTACGTAAACAAGAACAGCAGGAGCTCATACGTACGACTCAGTTTCTCAGACAGCGAAGGGCCCGAGATCGGTTGCGGACTTTTCAGAGAGGCGAGAGCTTCAGAACGTTCCTCGCGAATTTTGAACAGGTATGTGCGGAGGAAGAACTAGATCAGGGCGAATGGTCAATGATGTTGCTGGCCATCCTTCCTTGCGATGTCAGCGCCGTATTAGCGCGACTGTCCGATGAGGATGCCAGAAACTACGACAAAGCCAAAAGTGCCCTCTTCCGTTACTTCGGAATTCGCGTACAGACCGAGTCTAAAAGCCGAAGTGATAGCAGCGGGCCGCGCTCCCATCAGTGCGTCAGCGACCAGCCAAAGAGCCCCGCTTGGTCAGCTACGCACATTGTAGTTGCTCAGAAGAACAGTGACAGTCGGGAAATTGATGTGATAATCTGCGGCACAGAGCGTCGTTGTCTGCCACCTGACAGCGACTGTGGCGCTCCAAGCCAGAGCGCGGCGTTAGATGAAAAGCGCGATGCCGCGCAGATTACCCTTGCAACCAAGAAAGGCGTAGGCGCAGCGCAAAAATGTAGTCCTCCAGAAAGCAGTCGCGCGTTGAAAGCGGCAACTGCAAGTTCTACTGTAAGCGAGGAATGCGCCTCATCGCTGCTTGGAAACAAAGATCAGTTCAACGATAAGGGAACGACAGCCGCTCGCGACCGAACACCCGAAAACGAGTTATGCGTCAATGAAAACTGCGTGTCTTTGCCAATTGCCTGCGTCGCGATCGAGAGCCCGCTCGAGGTGCGTCTGACCGAGGCAGCCGTCTCCCAAAACCTGCCTAAGCAGCATCCCTCGATTTTCTCAAATCGCTTGGATATGCTGCCCCAAGAAAAAGGCCTTTGTTTTGGAGATAACGCTGCGAAGGTCCTTACCATTTCGAAGGCTCGTGAGGTCGCGGCGCCAGCAGAGCACGTGGTTGAAGAGGGCAAAGCTGAACCTGTAAGCCCGAAGCCTATAAATTCACACAGTGGTGAGCCAGAGCCGGCTCTAGTAAAGACTGGCGATGAAACGGACGCCGGCGACTTAAACTGTGACGGCTCCGCGTTACCTAACGGCGAGCCAGCCCAGGACTTACTCACTTCTAGCACAGGGCTAAAGAGCACCGATAGTAGTGCAAGCTACAGTGAGTCTTCCGAATCAGGCGCAAGTGATGAGCTGGAGCTAGGTGAGGAATTGAATTCCAATCTTGTGTTACCCCACTCGGATGGCTTTCTCGAACTCCTTCGTGTGGACAGAGAAACGTTCACCGCTGAGCAAGAGAAAGACCAATCTCTACGCAACTTGAGTCCCCAAAGTGACATAGGTGTGTCACGGAAGAACATACCTTTCCAGCTCCGTTCTGGCCTGCTGTACCGCCAGTATAAGGATAGGAAAGGTATCCAACACGACCAACTTACTGCCCGCGTCGCGATCGAGAGCCCGCTCGAGCTGCGTCTGACCAAGGCAGCCGTCTCCCAAAACCTGCCTTTGCAGTATCCCTCGATTTTCTCAAATCGCTTGGATATGCTGCCCAAAGAAAAAGGCCTTTGTTTTGGAGATGATGCTGCGCAGGTCCTTACCATTTCGAAGGCTCCAGGATTCGCAGCGCCAGCAGAGCACGCGGGTGAAGAGGGCAAACGTGGCCCTGAAGGCCTTATAAACTCTCACGGTAGTGAGCCAGAGCAGGCTGGATCACAAACGGACAAAGAGGCGAACGCCGACGACTTAACCTGTGACGGTTCCGCAATGGCTAGTGACGCGCCCCGCAAACCAACAGCGAGGGTTTCCACAGAGCGGCAGCGTATAGACCAGGCCAAACGGGGAATGTTAATGAAGGGGAAAGTGCGCCTCATGTTGACTGCTGCACAGAAAACCGGACAACCGGTTACCCGCCCCAATTTGGCACCTCAGCGCTCAAGAGTTCGCACGCGCCGCTTGAAGGGAACACAAGCTAAGGGGACGCAACGCGCGAACCCAATCCGAGAAAGGCAGATTCGCTGGCACGGCATTCGCACTCGTTCGCTCCCTTCTCGCATTCTGCTTTCTAAGCGTCAGCTAAACTTCAGAACCGCGAGACTTGGACGAATAACAGTGCAGGGTCCCAAGCGGAAGTTCCTAGCCTTGTGTAATTTTGCACCTGCTAGAGTAGCTATCGGACCGCGGCCGCGCAGGGGGCGGCTGAAGAATAGGAACCAGTAAATTCCTCTAATCGTAACGCTGTTTCTGGACGGTTTCGAGGAATAATCCTGTTCAGTTTATTGCTTGTTTCTTTTTGTTCATTTAACTCTCCTGTACAGAAATGCAAGCTGAAATTCCTAGCATTATGTAATGTCTCATCTGCTAAAGCAGCTGTCGGACCACGGCCGCGCAAGGGGCAGATATGACGCATAATCTCATATTGAGTTTAATGCTTGTTTTTTTTGTCTTTTGTTCATATCACTCTCCTATGCGAAATGAGAGCGAAAATTTGGAGATTGGCATTGCCGGACTCAGTTTACATGCGTTGCAGTAAAGTGCGAGGTAATGGAAACGCTGATGGCCTCAGCCGAAGCTTTCCCGTGTAATGCCCTCTCCTGACTCCCCAGATGTTATTCCGCTATGCAAATTTGTATTTTCTTTTTTGCTTTAGCGGGAATCATTTTTTTTTCTCTGTTTTGTATGTATGTTCAGCAGCTCCACCTTCCCTTTGTGCTCTCACGGGCGGTGGCTTTCTGTGACATAAACCGTGCTACGGCGCCCCCCCAAAATTTTAGGAAATTTTTCCCTTTTGACTAATCAAGCTCTGTGTATTCTGGTTTGGTCAAACTTGGAAACTTTCGGAGGAGGACGTAAATATCACGCGACAGCTCATTTTTTCTAAACAGACTTTGTCGACCGAAAACAGCTTGGCAGTTCTTAAAGTCGGTTTGGCGCTTTCTGCTGGTTGGGCTGTGTACCTTGCTGGTTGAGCTCGTTACAGCTGTCAACGAAGCAGGAAGAACCTTTGGGCCCAGCTGTGACCAAAAGCCGAACGGACACAACTCCAGGTCTCTGCGCGCAGCAGCGTTGGCTGCAACCACTACGAGACCTCTTCGGGCGGCGGACGTGCTGTTGTAACCGTACTTCGGACCACGTGGGCCCGATCAAGCCGCTACCGTGAACATTCATCGAGGCCTGCTGTTGTGACCGTAATTCGGACCACGTGGGCCCGATCAAGCCGCTATCGTGAACATTCATCGAGGCCTGCTGTTGTAGCCGTACTTCGGACCACGTGGCCCGATCAAACAGCTACCGTGAACAATCACCAAGGTCGACAACCCCGCGACGACCATGGGAAGTGGGATGTAACCGTACTTCGGACCACGTGGGCCCGATCAAGCCGCTACCGTGAACATTCATCGAGGCCTGCTGTTGTGACCGTAATTCGGACCACGTGGGCCCGATCAAGCCGCTATCGTGAACATTCATCGAGGCCTGCTGTTGTAGCCGTACTTCGGACCACGTGGCCCGATCAAACAGCTACCGTGAACAATCACCAAGGTCGACAACCCCGCGACGACCATGGGAAGTGGGATGTTTGGAATGCCCCTCCGAGCCTCAGCGGATTAGTGTAGCAAGAATGTCGAGGGCCATTGTCGACCTTGGTGATTGTTCACGGTAGCTGTTTGATCGGGCCACGTGGTCCGAAGTACGGCTACAACAGCAGGCCTCGATGAATGTTCACGATAGCGGCTTGATCGGGCCCACGTGGTCCGAATTACGGTCACAACAGCAGGCCTCGATGAATGTTCACGGTAGCGGCTTGATCGGGCCCACGTGGTCCGAAGTACGGTTACAACAGCGGGTACACAGTTGAGCCAGTGCAATCGTGACTGCTGTGTCGTTAGCAACATCCCGGCTAAGTGAAACAGTGAAAACTTTACTCTTGCCAAACGCCTCGCCTTTTAAGTTCACACTCCCGCCAGCTGTGCGTAAATGAGGGCGTATCACATAACTGAGAGGCGCGTGCACTTCGCACATATCGGCATCCACAGGTATGCTGTTTTCATGCCTTCTCGAGCCAACCAACCAGGTAGTACTCAAAACCGTCGCCTCGCGCACGTAGCTTCCACTACAGTGAACGAGTTGAGAAGAGCGGCATACATTATTGTTTATTCCGCTTGGTTTCGTCTCCTACTTAGTAAAAAAAAGTGAATCACGGGCTCCGCCATCTCCAGCAGTCCTTTTCGCGTGCAAACTGCGGTGCATTTCGCGCAGTTTTTACTCGTAAATCCCTGGTGCCAGGCTACACCACCAGTCATTTAAAACGGTCGTTACAGTCATCAGTTACGACATCAGACCCGAAGTGATGGCAACCGAACCGGCAGTGGGACAATGTGCGACCGGAAGCTAAACTGGAAATCACGACATCCCACCAGAAGAGACGTTATCTAAACCGGAAGTGACGTAATGACTAGGTGAAAGCGGCGTTTTATATGTACGCGTATGTTGTGTGTTATTTCTTGAAGGCCTTCACCGGACATACCTTTCAGACTTTAGTACTACTTACCAGTACTAATTATAGTGGGATAGAACTCAAGTATCCCGTAACTTTTAGTGTTGACGGCACTATTTTGTATCGAGGGGCAGAAACACTTAGAAACAAATGTTATCTGTATCGAATTCATCTTTCGCTGCGCGGCACATCAACATATCAAGAAAAAGCCATGGCATATCAATTTTCATTAAGATAAATCTGATGGAGTAGTCCTTAGTGTCGAATAGTTCAGTTGAGTGCAGCAGTGAATTCAGGATGCTTATTAGTGACTACTTATCCTTTCACAGAATCTATCTCATGTAGAAGCATTTCCTTGAGCACCATTAGGTCGCGGAAAAAGAGCAGCCATTGGCTCAAGTCTATCTTGGACCACGACCATGGTGTAGGGGGAGCTCAATAAATTTGCGTTACGCCAACCTATACGACACGGCTGTTGTAGCATTTTCGCCTCTGCCTTAATACGGTAGCGGTATCGGTGCAACAGAAATGCTAGGCGGGCAAGATGGTAAACATCCATGGTGAAATACAGCGCTAAACGCAAAAGCACCACACAAGCGCAGCCTAGCAACTAAAGTTCATTCTACTGTGCACATAGAATTTCCACAGAACAACAACACAACAGAAATAGTGCATACTTAAAGCCCCAGTCAAAAGGAAAGATAAGAAACATGTTGATGCGGGAATCTCACGTAACCACATAATGAAATCAGACTGGCTGATAAAACGTTGTTCGTTTAGCTTTAAAAAAAAAAACGCTTTCGTTACCTCTAAAACTGAACTGACACGATGGCAGTAAGGACCTTCGCTTTGCAAAATACCCAGAGGAAATTAGACCCGCATGTACAACAGTGCTGTCGCGCGTGTAAATGTGAAGCTGTGTTCTCTGGTTCCAAGCTCCTGTTCCGCGATCGTGACAGATCCTTCGGAGAGGATACGGGAACGTTTTTCGTTGCTAAAAAACAAGGTTTGTGTCGGCCATTTTAAATTTATTCGTTTGATGAGCAAGTAAAATTCCTGGAAAAACTTCTGGTGCTTTTTTTAGTCTCTTTTGTTTTCTTTATTATGTGTAAATTCCCCCTACATAGGGGAATAAATTTCAGGTGCCAGTCTGCGCTTGTGTAGTTTCCTTCTCTGTTCCCGTGAGTGTCCCTTTTGCTGTGCGCATTAATTCACAGTGGTGTTGTATGGGTATTTCGGGGCTTGTGGTGTAGCTGAAACTCGGTGCCTAACGCACCAATGTCAACGTGACATGGTTAGTTGTAGTTACTTACATCAGTTGAATATATATTGTCAAAAAGTCATCTGTTGTCTAGACAGTTTGAATAAAGTTATCAAAGGGCGGCTTCCAATGCGATGCCCCCCTTCCATGGACACTAATACATTGTCCACGAACAGCTTCAAAACAGTACTTTTCGCGTCGGTAGTCTAAATGGCATTTGGAGGGGTCGCCTTCAAAACAGAAGTTCAGTGCAGTACAGTGCGCAAGCCACTGGACGATCTCGCTCGTGCGTTCAGCATGGAGTAGAAATTATGACATACAACAGGTTCCACAACTTCACCAGCGCTGTGACGAGGAACAAAGACCGAGAAGGAAGGACAGGTTCCACTGGTGCTTGCACGCAGGTTGTGTTCTGCACAGCCTTGGTGCCCTTTCTCATACTGGGTGTTCTGGTAACCCGTGGAGTAACCCTCGCGGGTGCTGAAATGGGGCTCGCCTACTACCTTGTGCCCGACTGGAAGAAGATACTCGACTACTCCGTGAGTTACTGCGTGGACGTTCGCACGGATAGCTACTGGAACATCATTTTACTCACCATTTCCGGGGAGTTTCTTGAATCGTATATTCTTTTTTGGCGTCGAAAGTATGTTCACAAGGTAGTCACGAAAGGCGCTGGCGCTGTTTCAGTGCGCAGGCAAGCAGGCTGGTGCAGTACGCAATTGTTTTATTACGTGAGCTTGTGCCCTAAATAGAAACAAACTTGGTTGCTCGACAGGGGCAAGCAAATGTTTAGATCGCTTATCGCTCTTGGTTATGCCGTGCTAACAGGTGAATGGCATTACCATTACAGAGGAACCTGACCGAATCTCATGTAGTAAACAGTATGCGATAAGGCTGCTCGCCGGGGACGCTAAACAAATTTAGTTATACAAAGCAAGCATAGAAACCCTGGCGGAAATTGATTCTCTATTATAGTTTTTAGCTTATTCACCTCCTTCCGGATTGAGCGGTGGGTATTGGGCAATGAAGCCGTATGCTGACAATCTCCCTAGGCCCAGCATAAAAAGGAACAACGACACTAATGGCCGAAGTAACCATTCAAATAAATGCAAAAACAAGACAAAATATTCTTGAGCAAATAAAAGCGAATGGTAGGGTGAATTAGAGGCCACTAATCCTGAAAATGCAAATAGCGAGCGCATTTATTAAATACGTAATGAGGCTTTGCATATCGTTTCACTTGTCACAGTAACTAAGCCTTTATATGTGTAAATTCTCCTTTGTCAACAACCTTGTATTTCGCGATTATTTATGCGCGTCTTTGAACTCCACCTTTGTCTTCGCACTGAATTCTATCAGCTTGCTTGGGGCGGGGTTCGGAAGCTCTGCACCTGTCCACTTCGGTCAATGCGATTGTGAAGCTAGGTGTATTGCAGGGGCACATAGCCTCTTCTAAAATAGTAGTTTGACTTTAGTGAAGGTGGTTCTAAGCAAATCGATGCCCAAGAGAGTTCGTATACAAAATCTAATATAACGTTAAGTTTGATCCCTATTTCTTGCATTTCTGAGTCATTGGACGCCTGCGTTAAGCAGAAAACTAATGTGACGTTTTAATGGGTTCCAGAAAGGAGCTTGTTTCCTGAGCTAAAATGAACCTCAGAGCTGAATATCGCGCTCCTATGAGGTCATCACAGTCGCGCCAATACGCCACAAAGTACCTACCTGTTCGCTGGAGACGCCTGAGGAGACCTGCGCAAAAGGAATTCGAAGCGCATGTTAGACGCTCGAGTGCCAGACAAAAGTTGGGGCAGAAGGTTTAGTGATATATGGCGCAGTGACATAGCATGTAGCCATGATAAGTATTTTTCTTACTGTCACACGGTCTTGCACAGAAGAAGATTCACTTTTGCATGAGACAGCTTTCAATATACGTAGGTTTACATTTTTGTGGTTGTTTTGTTGTCGAAGCGACACTATTTACGACTCCTCGACCTTAATTTACGCCGCAGGTCTGGCAAAGGGCTGCGGAGCAGGTCTTCTTCTCCCTGGGAGTTGCTCAGGGCATGATCATCACGATGGGAAGCTACAATGAGTTCGGGAACGACCTGTACAAGTGAGCCGAAATTGAACTGCGATAATATATCTTTACGCTGTACATTGCATAAAGACCTTCAGGCACGCCAGAGTTTGAGGCTGCGGAATCGTTACAACCACTTGATATATTAATCATGGACCGTCGTCTCTAAACCCAGAGTCTCTTACGTAACGCCTCAAGCGAATCTCAAACACTGCGGGCAGATTGCAGCTCCGTGAACTCGTAGTCGGCAGGCCATAGGCACTCAGCCAGTCCGTCGGGCGGAGGGTACCGGGGCATATTTGATTCACTGTTGTGAAATTCGGAGCAATCGTGTATAATCCCTGTAAGGGAAAAATATTTTGGAGACTTTTCGGGACAGACTGCGCATTGGTCTTGCATGTATAACTAAACTGAGAGGAAGGACGTCTCAAATCCTACGCCGCGTGTCGCAGAGATGTGTACATCATCGCCTTCGCCGACCTTGCGATCAGCTTCGTGGGTGGAATCGTGGTCTTCTCGGTTCTGGGCAACATGGCCTACGAGTTGCACCTCGCCGTGCCGGACGTCGTCAGCTCAGGTGCGCCGCTCCTCAGAGTCTTTCGAAGGGAGAGCGAGGCCAATACATTGCCGGTGTGCTGGCAAAAAGCAAACGTTATTGTCAACGCCGTGCTTCGGCTAAAGGCAACGACTCTACTAGTACCGCTTCTTTGTTACGTAGTAAGGCGAAAGCACTGCAAGACCTATAGGGCCAAAATATGTCACCGGTTATAAAATTGGTCGATTGGCTGGAGAAGAATCACGTCGTTAGGCCGGGGTCATCTCATTGGCTGGAGGGAAGCGATGTCACCAGAACGGATCATTTCCATTGGCTGGGGTGAGGAACCTCACCAGACGGGACCATCCTGACTGGCCGGAGCGAAGTGTCGTAACCGTAATGGAAGAGAGATCACTTCCCGGAAAGACATCATCTGCTGCTAATCCTATTTCACTGACAACAAATGTGGAATCAGGTGTCCATGTGAATTTTTAGCGAAGGTCTTTATAGTTATATTGCTACCATGTCTAAATTTTCACGCCACAAAGTCCAATAGTGTGACATTTTAGATCACTCTTTATAAGAAAAATACGATTTTTCTTTCTTTAGAGTAGAAACGAGGGTGGCAGCTGTGCAATTCCCGCTCCCCCTTTTGCTTCTCCCCTTCCCTCACACATGAACCAAGATGAACTGAATCACACGACTAGAAAAGAAAAAAAATCCGCGAGGTCCTTGTTCTAGCTGTTCAGCCTTGTGATGTCCAAGAAATGAACACGTGAGATAAAATTTAGAGGCTCTTACGTGGCCGAAATGTAACAAGCTGGCTTGTCTATAGTACTGCATAAATAAATTAGCGATCGAATGTTTATTTTTCACTGCCGGAGAGCTTTAGAATCTCGAGGGCAGACAACGACTAAATACTAGCCCTGGCTGGCACAGAGGACAATGCGACTAAGGTCTCGTACACCAACCGCAGGGTTTGGCCTGGCCTTCATCACCTACCCTCAGGCGGTGTCCGCGCTCAGTTTCCCCAACTTGTGGGCGGCCGCCTTCTTCACCATGCTCTTCTTCCTGGCGCTGGGATCGCAGGCGAGTGCTGCCATCTGCCTTCATTAACTTCCGCCAAGCAGTCAAAGTGGTTCAACTAAGCAGTTGCTACTTTCATGTTTGGATCACAATTACATTACGTTAATCTAATACGCAACAAAATAACGTATATATAACAAAATGTGTCGATCATGAAAACTGAGAGAGAGAGAAAGAGAGAGGTACAACTAGGCATTTGATATCTGCACTTGCTTATGCTTGGATCACATTTATGATACGTATATATACATAAAAATAGTCCTTCACGAAGTACCGAGAGCGAGAGAAAGAAGTTCAAATAGGCATTTGGTATCTGCACTTGTATATGTTTGGATCACAGTTATGTTGCGTTAATCTAATACGTAACAAAGTAACGTATATAAAAAAAGTCCAGCGTGAAGTACTGAGAGAGACAGAGAGAGAGAAAGAGAGAGCTTTATTGCCACGCTGTAAAAGCCATTGCTTAGAGGTAAGCCATAAAGAGCAAAAGCGACAAACCGTATGAGGTGGGCTCGTGATAGGTTAGAACAGCTGACCAGGTTAGGGTAGAAGCGCACATATTATAGGAGGAATTAATGCTGCATGTGTGTAAAAGAACTGAAGCATTAAGTTGAGAAAGTTCGGGGCAATACTAATCATTTTTTCGAAACCCTGGTTCGGACAGAGAGAGCTGCCTCTGTAAGAAATACTTTTCTCATTATGGAGAAAAATTCGAGTCAATTTCGACTTTCAATTTATTGATGGGCACAGGCTAGCAATCTTGGAACAAATTATTTGTTTTTTTTTTCATGAATTTCGAATGCAGAAGCTTGCCCGAATATATTATTCAGTGACTAACTTAATTGGATCAAGAAAAGCCTGGTTTCTAAACCGGGTGACGAGGGGACAACCCGGATATTTTTGCAGGTTGCGCTTCACCAGAACAGCTAGTCACAGCAATCAGAAGCAGCAGCACTTCTGAAACATCAGCATATGTATACGAGATGTTTCAGCTCAGATAATCTGCGATTTTTAATGCGTAGCTTTAGTTGTAACAGCAGTTGTAGGGCTTGTTTGAAATATCATTGTCTTTTGTGTAGCATATCAGAATATAGCTAAGACATGCTAACTAGCAGCTGGTCAGATATTACTGAACAGTTAACTAGTTAACTATTACTATCAGTCTCTTATTTATTGAGAGGCATGTAGGCCCCTACAAGCATTAATCGTACTGGTTTTCACAGTTTCGAAAATATAGTTACGCTCGGTCATGTCCAACATTCTCGGAAAATAATTTTTAATATTGGAAAACTTTAAGGTACTGGTATAGAATTATTGAAGGTAATGACCCAGTCTTCCGATAAGTAGCAAAACCTTTCTTTTATAGATTTTCCATCACTCGCATTGAGCACTTAAGCCTGGCACAGAAAACCAATGGGGAATACTTTTGACAATAGCAAGAACGTTAATGCCAAAAGTATCAAGTCTTCCAATGAGAGACCTCGGGATACATTGATTGGTATAATGAAATATTGCAATAAATAAAAAAGTGCGCTCATAAACTCTGTCCAGTTCAAAACTGCTTTTGTCCAGTACCGTTGGGTGTAGCCGTGGCCCAAGAAATAGTACACCTTCAGGTCAAAACCCTTCGCAAAAAGTCTTCAGCCCACAGTGCTTGCTTTTGAGCTTTGTTGTTGGGCTGCTACCGGGCGCCCGAAGTTCGACATCTAAGCAAAGAGATTAAAAGCCTTCTGAAATTTCCTTAGGGCTCTTCAAGCTTCAAAGATGGTGTAACTGCCGGAATAAAATCCTCAAATGTAAGCCCTGCGGTGTGAGGATTTCTAAACAAGAACCCCCCTGTACATCATTAGTGTAGTAGACTTCACTGACAAGACAGGGAGACATTGCAGTGGCTCACAAGGATATGAGCCTTGCGGGGGTGTTCTCAAAGCAAAGTCACCATTTTGTTGCTCGGACATGCACTGCACGTCGTTGCTTGGACATGCAGTGTCTATGGGTTATCGGACCGTGTTCTGCTTGCAGATCGCCTTCGTGGAGAGCCTGTTGTCTCCGCTCAAGGACAGGTTCGACTACCTCCACGAGCATCGTACCATGTTTGCAGCCGCGGCCTGTCTCTTTGGGTTCGGTCTTGGCATTCCGCTCACAACACAGGTACGCATACTGTGTACATCAGAATTATGCAGATCTTTTAGCATCGCAGAGACGTAGCAGTGCAGGCGCGTGCCAAAGAAAGAAGCCGAATGCCGTCTGCGCTTGCGCTGTGACAGGTGTGCGTCTCCTCACGACAACCGAGCATGCGCTTCACGCTCCCGGCTGCTGAAATTATACTAATCCATGCAGCGTGGCTGAAATTATAATTGCCATTATAGTAGGAAAGTAATTACTCATTGGAATCCAACTAAGCGCAGCCGTACGGCTACAAAGCTATACAATTTCCACACAGACTTCATACCTAAAAAATTTGGCACTGGCTGAGCTCTGGTTAAGCCTGGATATATAAGCGAAAAGCTTCAGTTACGCTTGGTTTGAGAGGCGTTCCGCCCGGTTTTCTGGTGTTTCGGCCATACGTTTAGCTTTGCGCTTTTCATTTCTTCGCTGCTTTTCGGCCAACTCCCAAGCTAGCACTTCTGGATCGGTAGATTTTCTACAGCCACGTGCTTCTGTGGGTGCTTCTCCTTCCTTGGCGAGTGCGAGCGCCTATTCTCTGACAAGAGCATTTATAGCCCAGTAGCGCGCGGCTGTACCGAAAGGTGAAACTGTGGCGAGGAGGAGTAGCGCGCGCAGCGGTAGCGGCGGGCACATGCGCAGTAGCGCGCTGCGGCGGCGCATGGTCAGGCAAAGGAGTCGGTTGCGACGGCTGCGGCACCCTTCCCAGCGTGTGACATCACTCGGTTTCGCGCATGCGCAGAACTGGCAAATATGTGCACCGGCTCACACGAAGCTCGGCTCTGACCCTCGTAGTGAAGCTTTTCGCTTTAAAAAAAAAAACAAAAAAACATTTGACCCATAATCGGCATCGCTATGCATGTACCGATATACAAGCTGCATGGCTCGAGAGAAAATAAATTTCAACGGAAAATTTAATGCGGAGAAATTTTAAACGATAGTTCTTGTAGGTTGAAAGAGTGGGTATCAAATGGAAAGACCGTAGGTTACAACGGAACGCACGCAGACGGAAGGAAAATGTGATTAGGGAACCTTATTGGCAACGTCAATTCCTGGGTTGGACTTGACGTTGTGATGATGGCGGCTTGGAATGAGGCAGTCAATTCGCAAGGACGCTTCTACCAAACAACTGAATATGCTTATAAACAATCTAGCTGTATCGTGTGCACTTTGCTTTAACTGTAATGAGACACTAGGACATAAGTGGAGTGCAGTTTGCTTTAAATCTAATGAGAGACTAGGACATAAGATTCCACCGGTTTCGTTGAGCACGGTGGCCGGTCCGCACTCTTCCCCCCTTAAAGGGGCCCAGAAACACAATCTTAGTTGACTGTTTTGCCTGTTGATCGCATACAGGGAGTTACAATGGTGCTATTAGCATCGGTAATACCACGTACATTCCGTTTTTTAATATTTTAATGCCCTGCCAAAAACAAATTCATGGCTCTGATGGTGTCTCCATACAGTGGCGGGTTTCAGCAGCGGATATGACATCACTTGGCGCGAGCTTGATTATTGGACAAACAGTAAATATTCTGCAAATTGTTAAATAGAGAGACATTTTGTCACCTGTTGGTGTTTTATATTAGGTCAACAAAAACAACTTGTTCGTCTTAGATAGAAGCCCTGCAAAGCAAGTAAAATAAAAATACACCACCAGGGGCTCTGGCATGGAAACGACGCTGCCAGACTCAGCAAGAACGAGTTACAGAGAGCAGGCAACCATGGAGTGCAAACTTCCGCGACGTGCTCTGGCTGGCTGTTGTGATCTGTTGCGCCAGGTGCCGTCACTGGGAGAGCGAAATAGGAGTGGGAAGCCCCGCCAAAATCGAGTTGAGGGCAGCGTTTTGTTTGCTTGTATTTTGAAATTTCTTCACTGAATAACTCCCGTTCCTGTGCATCGATTCCTGTAATTCTTTTTAGGTCTGCATCTGTGTGACATAAAGAATCCACCTGAAGTATAGCTGGTATCCCCACAAGCAGTGTTTCGCAGCCCCTTTAAATCCGCCTGTGGCTTGATTATACGGGCGCCTCTACTCCTGTGTACTTGTGCACTGCATTATGCTTTCTGCAAGTGTAAAGGAGGCGCGGCGTTGGTACTTTGCGAAAGTGGTGGCATTGAGGCCCCTGCCTGCTGGAGGCTAACACACTGTGCGGGTCTGATTCCCTCACAAATGACGACGAACCGAAGCGCCGCTGGGTTGCTCAGGATGGAGAGGCCAGCACTACTGGCGTTTGTTCCATAAGTGCCTAGTACTATGTACGAATAGTGTCTCTACAGGGGTAGCTCCAATACTTAGCGGACGGTTGAATACAAACTCTGCCTCAAAGTAAGCCCTAGAGAAACAAGTTGAAACCGATAAGTGTATTGAATTATGCGCTTTGTCAGGACAGCTTAAAATAAGAGGAAAAAAAAATTGACATCACTGCGACGACGCGCATTACACCAATGCGAAAACAAAACGTCTACACACTACATCGACGTCCGTGCGTGTTTGGATATCCATGTACTATATCGGTGTCCATGGCTATTTTGACATCTAAGTGTATTATTGCGTTTAATTAATTAATTACACCTCATTGACCAAATACCAATTACACCTAATCGACCAAATTTTTCCCGCAACAGCATTTTATCACACACTATTACAGACACACCTTCACTCATTTCACTCATAATCGTGCGGATATATTTTGCGGACACGTTTTGCGGATACTCTTCGTCGACGCGACAGAGCCATAAAATGCTCTCGTATTAATAGCGCTTCAAATACGTCAGAAGAAGATTTTGTTTCCGAACAGTGTAAAGTTCTCGCGAGCCAGCCGCCTGACGCCTTTCCGGAATATGCAGGGAGGCCTGTACCTCCTGAACGCCATTGACACCGAGGTGGGAGGAAAGCTGCTTCGCTGGATCGCAGTCTTCGAGACTGTTTACATGGCTGTCGGCTACGGTACGACTGGCTGCAATATCCACACCTGCGCTCAGCTCGCGGTAACTGAGACGCTTTTTAGCCACGTTAGTGGTAAAGTCATCATCATCATCAGCCTGACTACACCCACTGCAGGGCAAAGGCCTCTCCCATGTCTCTCCAATTAACCTTGTCCTTTGTCAGTTGCCGCCACTGTATCCCCGCAAACTTCTTAATCCCATCCGCCCACTTAACTTTCTGCCGTCTCCTGCTACGTTTGCTTTCTCTTGGAATCCACTCCGTTACCCTTAAGGATCAGCGGTTATCTTGCCTTCGCAATACATGCCCTGCCCGAGCCCATTGCTTCCTCTCTATTTCAACTAAGATGTCATTAACTCGCGCCATTCATTAACGCGCCGTGTCATTAACTGGTAGAGTAGTTTTGCAAAACTTTGCATTTGTTCCACCGGGAAAATTGGAAGATAAGTGCCACAGGTAAGCCTGCGAGAAATACGCCCAGTAGATAAACACTGGAATAATTAGATCCTGCGAGAAAGGAATGGCAAACATAGAAATTAAATGAGCTATAAAATAAGAGCGAACGTCCCATGCAGAAAGTTGCAGACAGTGTTAGCAAATTTCCCACGACAGTTACAAAACGTTTAAGACTGAAGGTATTCTATTAATGGTTGTGTATAGCAAACTAAAAAAACAAATAGTAAAGCAATGCATAAAGTCTAAGAAATTTTTTTGTAGATAGCATTACTGATATATGTGCTGTCCAACACCGTCAATGGCGGTGATTCGAAGGCCGCCAATGTGCCCTCCTGTGGTGGACCCACTTATAAGTTTTGGTTCAATACTGTAATACGGACCTAGACTTTTAAGCCAGTTATATTTAAGTGGCATGAGTTTGGACGCTTTATTTAATTTCTTTAAAATATAGCTCCTCCTTACTAAAGCGAAACAAGCTTCAAACTTTCCTGTTTGGACCAGTGAGAAAGAAACAAAGCTCGTTCTACAATCAGGCTGTAGACACGTCGCTAATAGCTTTCGTCACTATTTCTCCAAGCCGTTTAATATGTTTGCAAATCGGCGACATATGCGACCATTTTCAGGTTTAACGACTGGCATATATTGATACGGTCATAGTCCTACAATGCTTTGAAGGACTATGATACGGTGGAGGCTAAAGTCGTGCTCTCTTGCAATGACGCCCATACGATCAAGCTTGGAAGCTCACAGTCCGTTGCGGTCTTTACTCTTATGAAACCTCAATTTTTCGAACAGTATTCCTCGTTACTGACGAAAAAACAGGCCGAATGGAGAAGCTCTGTCGTGTTATGATGCCTGGCGGCTTCAGCTTCATTAAGAATGTAAATTAAGGTCCCCCGGTTGAGCCTCCGAAGGTTCATTTGTACCTATGATGTTTAACTTTTCTTGGTCAAAACTATGTGGGCGATAGATGTTTTCTTTCTTTATACTGTAAGCACAACATGCGACCTTCGTCTTCATCTGTACATATCCATCATCATCGCTCAAAGCACAACATGCGACCTTCGTCTTCATCTGTACATATCCATCATCATCGATCATCTTCTTCTTCGAAGGGTTGGTCGCCATACTTGCGGGTGCCATTAAAGCTCGCTCCATCCTGCGCTCTGTCTCCTGTCTCACAAGTGGTGGAGTGTGCTCTCGATCCCTGCGTCCTCTCCGCCGCCAGACTGCAGCTACGTTCCGGTCGCCACCTGCTCGTACCATCCGCACCGATGGATACCGTCAGTGACAACACCACTCGTACTCCCGGTGGGCCCCCCGTTCTTCTTCCTCTCGATTCCAACCGTCTGGAGCCAGCAATGATGAGCCAACCCGGTTCTTCCCAATCATCCGGACACCCCACTTGGACCATCACCACACTCCAGCGCGAGCCTCCCATTTTTGCTGGTCTTCGTGGGGACGATGTCGAGGACTGGCTCGACCAATATAACCAGGTCAGTGCCTATAATCGTTGGGACTCAGCGATGAAACTTGTAAACGTGTCGTTCTACCTCACTGCCGTGGCCAAGACTTGGTTCGTCAACCACAAAGATCCCATCCCGGACTGGGCTCACTTCTCGGCACAGATACGACAAATCTTTGGCACATCTGGTGCAAGCCCCGCTGTCTACAAAAAAAAGCTAGATACGCGCGTTCAGCTACCCGGTGAGTCCTACACATCCTACATTGAAGACGTGCTTGCCCTGTGTCGACGTGTCAACAGCGCTATGTCAGAGAACGATCGGGTACGTCATCTTCTGAAAGGGCTTGGGTCATTTGCCTTCAACACGCTTGCTGCTCAGAATCCAACGTCAGTCCAAGACATCCGAACAACTTGCCATCGTCTTGACGACCTTCAGTCGCTTCGGTTAAAAGACACCTGGGACACCCCACTTTCACCCGACGTGGACTTACGCTCTCTCATTCGCTCCATTATCCGGGAGGAACTGCACGGCTCCACCTTACCGCCAGTTGATTCCCACCCGCCTCCAGCCCCGTCGTCCTCGCCTTTGCGTGATCTCATCAAAGACGAGCTCGCTTCGGTCACTCGCCCCTTGGCTGCGGAACCACCTGTACCGCGTTTTGTGCCTACCTATGCCCAGGTTGCTGCGACGCCTCCTGCTGCTGTTTACCCGTCGCATCCACAGCCCGTCCAGCAAACTCCGGTCTCTGTGTCCCCGAGCCCCGCTATGTGTCCTGTTTGGAGTCCGCCTGCACGTCGGCCGGTGTGTCACTACTGCGGAATTCGCGGGCATGTTGCCCGTGTGTGCCGTCGGCGTCAACGCGACGAGCGCGAGTGGTACCCAGACTTTCGCAACGGAGCTACGTACTCGTCACCTGCTTACCGTCCGGCGTTTGCCTCCAGTCCTCCTCGTCGCCCATCGTACGGGGACTTCTCCCAAGACGCTCCGCACTCGTCGTACGCTTACCGCCCACCGTTTGCTGACCATACCAATTATCGTCCCTCCTATCCCTCCACCTCTCCGGACCGCTCCTCGACCGACAGGCCGTCGCGCCGCCGCTCCCCATCGCCTTTCCGCCGCTCGTCGTCGCCTCTACGTCCACCATCCTCCCAGACAACTGGCCACACGGAAAACTAAATTGTGCAGTTTCCGGAGGTAAAACTGCACCGCACGCCGCCCTCTCAATTCCTCCTGCACAGCCATCGAACATGTTAACCGTTGACATTGAAGGCACTTTAGTAGAAGCATTGATCGATACGGGCGCCGCCATTTCTGTAATTAGTTCTGATTTATGTTCTCGTCTTCGCAAGGTGCGCACCCCTTACAGTGGTCCTTCTCTCCGTGCTGCCAATGATGAATCAATGCGTCCTTCCGGATTGTGTACGGCACGAGTCACTATCGACGGCATCCTGCACTACATAGTATTTGCTGTGCTTCCCTCCTGTGCTTATCCCCTCATCCTCGGCTGGGACTTCCTCCACTCTGCGCAAGCTGTAATTACCTGCTGTCCCCCTACTCTACAGGCTTCTGAATCCGACCTTTCAGCCGTTTCTGTCCTGCCTTCTCATCATCTGGTTACCACCGCTGATCATGTACTTTACCCCGGCTGCGAAGATGTCCTCTCTGTTGCTTCTGCCCACGTCAACGCTGGGGACGTTTTCGTCACACCTAGCCCCCGTCTTCTGTCAAGGGGCATCTTTCTCGTCGCGTCCCTGCTCCGCTTCACCAATGGGTCTTCACTACTGACTGCCTTCAACACTACGCCGGAACCCATTCTTCTGCGTCAAGGCACAGCCCTCGCTTCTGTGGATACCACTCAACCTGTGGCCGTTCTTTCCTCTGCCCCATCAAGCTTCGCTCCTTCGACCCCTGCCTCTGCCTCTGCATCTATTTCAGCTGCTATCAGCCCCGGTCTCACACCGACTCAAAAAGATGAATTGCTTGCCGTCTTGACCAAGCATGCCGCTTCCTTCGATATCCAGGCAACAACCTTGAGCCAAACCACCGCAGCTAAGCATCGCATCTACACAGATGGTTCGGGCATCATTCGCCGTCGCCCGTATCGTGTGTCTTCTAGTGAGCGCAAGGTTATTCAAGATAACGTAGCCGACATGCTCAAGCGCCACATCATACGCCCTTCTTCGAGTCCTTGGTCTTCGCCTGTTGTGCTGGTTCAAAAGAAGGATGGCTCAGTACGCTTTTGTGTTGACTATCGCGCCCTTAACAAGATCACTAGAAAAGATGTTTATCCGCTGCCTCGGATTGATGACGCCCTCGACTGTCTCCAAGGTGCACAATTTTTCTCTAGTCTCGACCTAAGATCCGGATACTGGCAAATACCAATGCATGAGGCCGACAAGGAAAAAACTGCTTTCGCCACTCCCGACGGATTATACGAATTCAACGTTATGCCGTTCGGCCTATGCAATGCTCCGGCCACGTTCGAGCGCATGATCGACACCGTTCTCCGAGGCCTGAAGTGGAAAACGTGCCTATGCTACCTCGACGACATAGTCATTTTTTCTTCGACTTTTTCTGAACACCTTGTTCGTCTCGATGAAGTATTAAGCGCACTTTCTGAGGCCGGCCTACAGTTAAACACCAAGAAATGTTGCTTTGCTTCCACTTCTATCAAGGTACTCGGTCACGTCGTTAGCCAGAAGGGTGTAAAGCCTGATCCCGACAAAGTGGCTGCAGTTTTGCATTTTCCTCGCCCATCGCGCGTCAAAGACCTGCGCAGTTTTCTGGGGCTAGCGTCATACTTCCGGCGCTTCATACGCAACTTTGCCTCTATTGCGGCCCCTTTGCATAAGCTCCTCTGCGCTGACCAGCCGTTTGTTTGGTCTGAGACCTGTGAGGTCGCTTTTACTACCTTAAAGAAGGCTCTCACATCTGATCCGATACTGGCACATTTCGACGACAATGCTCCAACGATTTTACACACGGACGCCAGTGGACACGGCATTGGTGCAGTTCTTCTGCAGCGGCAGCACTATTCGTGCGAGCAAGTCATTGCCTACGCCAGTCGTACACTGACTGCAGCGGAGCAGAACTACACGATAACTGAGCAAGAGTGCCTCGCTGTTGTCTGGGCCATTCAGAAATTTCGCCCTTATTTGTACGGCCGCCAGTTCACAGTTGTCACTGACCATCATGCCCTGTGCTGGTTGTCCTCGCAGAAAAACTTGTCCGGCCGCCTCGGCCGCTGGATTCTCCGTCTCCAGGAATATGACTTTACCGTCACCTATAAATCGGGCAAGAAACACCAGGACGCCGATGCGCTATCTCGTTGTCCCCTCGCCCAAACCCAACCACCGCATCCGCAACCCGTGTCCTCCGCATCCTCAAACTGCCTAACTACCCCTTCGACGGCTATTTCAACCTTGACCGCCGCACCCATTGACTTGATGCCAGCTCCCAGTCTTGGCGATCTCGCCTCAGCGCAGCGGGCCGACCCTTACTGCCGGACTCTTATCGACCGTCTGAGCGGTGCTACGCGGCCACCGAATGCCCGCCTACGTCGCCAACTTAACTCTTTCAAGCTAGTCGACAACATCCTTCTTTGGCACAATTACAGCCCCTTCGGTGACTCATGGGTGCCTGTCGTACCCCGTTCTCTTCGCCGAGAAGTTTTGCAGGCCTTTCATGATGACCCCCCGGCTGGCCACTTAGGCTTTCAGAAAACTTATGACCGCATCAAGCGCCGTTTCTTTTGGCCTGGCCTCTCAACCGCTGTTGGAAAATATATTGCGTCTTGCATCTCTTGCCAACGTCGTAAACGGAGCACGTCTGCCCCTGCGGGCCTTCTACAGCCTCTCCCCTGTCCTTTCTCCCCTTTTGAAGTCGTTGGGATTGACCTCTACGGTCCCTTACCAATAACACCAACGGGCAACCGTTGGATCGTCACTGCCATCGACCACTTAACTAGATACGCTGAAACGGCCCCTGTTCCTTCCGGCTCTGCTTCAGAGATCGCCCACTTCTTCCTGAACGCCATCCTTCTGCGCCATGGAGCTCCTCGTGTCCTTATTAGTGACCGCGGCAAGTCCTTCCTCTCCAGCATCCTTGCCGAAGTTCTTCACGCCTCCAGAACCGTGCACAAAACCTCTTCAGCTTATCACCCTCAGACCAATGGGCTCACAGAGCGCTTTCATCGCACGCTGTCCGATATGCTAGCCACCTACATCCAGCCCGACCACACCAACTGGGACACCATGCTTCCCTTCGTTACCTTTGCATACAATAGTGCTGTGCAAAGAACCACCAACTTCTCCCCATTCTTCCTTGTGTACGGACGTCAACCTACCTTCACCCTCGAAGCGTCTTTCTTCTCCGCCTCAAACCCTTTGCCCGTCGCCCTACTGTGCTCTAATCTGCGCCCGGGCCGGTCGCTTTCGCACGCGAGGGGAGAAAGTGTAAGCACAACATGCGACCTTCGTCTTCATCTGTACATATCCATCATCATCGCTCAAAGCACAACATGCGACCTTCGTCTTCATCTGTACATATCCATCATCATCGATCATCTTCTTCTTCGAAGGGTTGGTCGCCATACTTGCGGGTGCCATTAAAGCTCGCTCCATCCTGCGCTCTGTCTCCTGTCTCACAATACTGACAACGTGCTTGGAATACTTTCCAGCTTGGTCAAATGTTTTAGGGGAATCCCCCAAAGTGGAGTAAATTTGTAATAAGGGAGTAATTACTCATGGGCATCCACCCAAGCGCAGCCATACGGCTACAAAGGAAAGCTATACAGCTTTCTCAGAAACTTCGTAGTTAAAGAAAAACTCGTCCTGGTCCGGGGTTCGAACCCGGGACCACCGCTTCACCGGAGCAGTCGCTCTACCAACTGAGCTAACCGGGACGGTAAGCTTATAGCAGGGCGAGAGCGAATTGATCAATAACTCGAAGTGGGAACAGTGTTGGTCAAATGTTTTAAGGGAATCCCCCAAGGTGGAGTAAATTTCTAATTACTCCCTTATTACAAATTTGCTCCACCTTGGAGGATTCCCCTAAAACATTTGACCAACACTGTTCCCACTTCGAGTTATTGATCAATTCGTTCTCGCCCTACCATAAGCTTACCGTCCCGGTTAGCTCAGTTGGTAGAGCGACTGCTCCAGTGAAGCGGTGGTCTCGGGTTCGAACCCCGGACCAGGACGAGTTTTTCTTTAACTACGAAGTTTCTGAGAAAGCTGTATAGCTTTCCTTTGTAGCCGTATGGCTGCGCTTGGGTGGATGCCCATGAGTAATTACTCCCTTATTACTTTACAGCTTCTAATAGTAGATTACGTAACTCTAGACCTTCGTTGCGTGGCAGCACATGCCCTTTTATTGTCTCTCTTATGAAATGAAGGAATTAAAAAAAGCTCAGTTAATTGTGTTTCGCAAAACGATGAACGTCACATGCCCCTTTTTATTTTCTCTTCAGGCATAGAGAGACTAAGATTGGACGCAGAGTTCATGATGGGCTCCCCTACAGGCTGGCCCGTGCAGTTCTGCTGGAAGTATGTTTGTCCCTGCTTACTATTGGTGAGTTCGTATGCAACAGATTTAGTCTAATTACGCTAAAATAGGCATCTGATTTCACAGAAATCAGGAGTACTTGAATTTGTGTAGGTTCCCTGAGTTTGATCCAGCTTGCATTCTGTACATTCTCGGTGCTGTTTGATCATGCTTTTATTAGGGGAGCAAGGTGATTAAAATTGTTTGCTTAAGCTTGCCTTAGATTGTTCTGCAGTGGTATTCCATTCTGTAACCAACAATTTCCTTCATTAGGCGATCATAAAGGCATTTCTGGGTCTTTTTTTTTGCAGCTGTTCAGAAAAGCCGGCAATTTAAAAAAAAGAAGCAAATTTGGATTCTTAATATTTCCTCGAATTCATGAAGATTCCTTTTTCACTAATTTTGACTCCTGCAGTTCCCTAAAAAAATGGGAGATCCTCCGAATGGAATATCTTTGATGTTCTGCCTGGATGTCGTGATTTTCTGACACGCTGACAGCAGACCTCAAAAGTGTAGTGTCGAGTTCGTTGTCTTAATAATCTAAAACACGCATGATCCTTAGAATTTTGGAAACACGAGAAAACAAGGGCTTAAGCACATTAATTCAAGCCTACTCTAATAGAGCTGTGATAGGAGCGTTCGTATTGGCGGGTGCACATTGACAGCTAGCTCTACTCTTAAACAGCGAAAAGGTCTGTTTTGATTTCCAGAATTAATTCTCTGTATACAGCTTTCTTTGCCGGTTTTAATGTTGGGATCTGTTCCTTTTTTTTTGCGGAAAGCGTAAGGAGAAGAAATGTCACCAGTTCTCTTCTCTTTTTGAAAGAAGAAATACGTAAAACACACGCAGAGTTCCGCTGCTCCAAATCGAACCAAATAAAAATTTTGAGAAAATAGTTTTAGCAGCGGTCACCTCCTGCCTCATTTCTGTGATATATCAACAAACTTCTTTCCATTGTAACACTTTTTTTATTAGTGCAGAACCCCAAATACATGGCTTGGATGCAATTTTGATGGAATAGCACAGTAGCCCCACCAGAGCGAAAAAAACGGCGGCGACCGTGGAGGGTTGTTGAGGAAAATCTTGATTGGCTGGTAGGCAGCCACCTCATCAGTGACGTCGTCAGATTGAAGAAACCCCATTTGCTGGAGTTAAGTGACGTCACCAGACAGGAAATTACGTCCCCAGAGCATGGTCGCCTATGTGAGGCCTGTACCTGCCAAGCGTAGCAGGTAGTGTGTGGGAAGAGCTCGGGAAGAGTAACCTTGGTTTCAGAAGCCCCAGCTGTCACTTCTGGCAAAGCATCGACAGCTTCGACTGTCGCATTGCCAACACTTGCTAGAATTAGGTGTCGATTAGGTGTCCCTGCGTTGTTTGTTTTCAGGCGGCATGCTGAATGAAGCTAGAAGAGGTTGATTCGGCGCTGTGCAATGACAGCGAGGGACAGTTAGCTGCGCGTTGTGTCCGCTAATAGTAAATCTAGAAATCTTTCGACTAAGACCGGAGGTTTGCTAGAGTTGTTTTAGTTTTCCACCATGGGAAATTTTAGCATTTTACATGTGTCCTTTCTTTTATCACGGGAGGTTACTTCCAGGGTGGGCATTATATTACACGGCATATGAATCGTCGTCAGCGTAGGCCATCACAGCATCAATTGATTTGCGCTTTATGGAAGCCAGGCAGAAGTCGTTATTCCTCTCTATTTCATCAAAGCGCACCTCATATAGCTTGAGTACCTTTTAAACTTAAACGCCTAGTAGTCTGCGACCTATCTGGTGTGCAGGATGAATGGTGGGATGCACAATGCAAACGTTACGTTTGAAATCGTCTATCACCCATCGCTACTTCATCAAGGCGTACCTCATAGCGCTTGCGTACCTTTTCAATATAAACGTCTTCTATTCTGTCTACATGATGTGCGTGATGAATGATGGGGTATGCAATGTAAACGTTATGTTTGACGTCGGCTAGTTAACTACCTTACATTTTCTCTTGAGCCACAGAAAATTTCTTATTTCGCCTGCGGTAATGAAGATAGCTCAAATATCTTCTCTCTCTCGCTTTCGTAGGTCATATGCATCAGCAGTGTCATCACGAACAAGCCGCTGACTCTGGGTGACTATGTGTACCCTAATTGGGTACAGATAATCGGAACACTGCTCGTGTTCTTCCCGATCTTGGCCATGGCTGGAGGGGGAATTTTGCACTTCTTCAAATGCAAGGGGGTGAGTCCAAGAACAAAAGCATGTGTGGGCACGCAGTAATTAAGAGCTTAGCTGATTGGTTAAAAAAAATGGTCAGAAATAATGCAGAATCGGGCTAATGCTGCTTCATGCTTCTGCGCGTGACACGACGTTGAAGAACTTTGGCTTGTATAGCAACTATACTACATCGTTTTTGTTTAAGTTATCATCTGTGTAAATAGGAACATAGATAAAATAGGAAAAGTATCTTTCGCAATTAACGCTGCCACTTGTTTACTTTTATTTTTTATCCGATTCACCTCTCACTGAGGACTGATAAATAAAGAAACTGCCATCATGCAGTCTACTAGCAGTCCTGTGAGAAAGATCCCTTCAATGGAGTGGTGCGTTGGGCTTCGGACACCATCAGTACGGCATTCGCGTTTTCGATTGGTTCCCATGTTCAACATTTCTAGACAAAAATATTGAATATTGAAAAACTGTAAGCTATTGGTATAGAAATATTGAAGGTAATGGTCCGGCAGAATCTTCGTTTCATAGTGTTTTCATTGCTGGCATCGAGCAGTTAATATTGCCGTAGAAAACCAGTGGGGAAAGCATTTGACGACAGCAAAAACGTTAATAGCAAAAATTCAAACCTGCCGACAGGAAACCTGCGGATATGTTGAATGTCTTACAATGCACGAAAAAATTGCGCTCATAAACTCTTGCCGATCAAAAATGCTTTTGTCCGGAGTTGTTGGGTGTTGTAAACATGCAGATGCTGACACCCTTTCACGTTTCCTCCGGCCGACTGACGCTGAACTTTTTATATCCATCCTGCATCGTTCGTAGTTCGAGACCACCGATACATCACCTAGGCAGCGCAAAACACGTGGTTTTCTTCACTCTTGGACCTCATATTCCACCGGTCGTCGCTCCTTCTTTCCCGAGCTATCCACTGCCATTCCCACCATTTTAGCATCAGAGAAGCCCCCCCCCCCCCCCCCCCCCCCTTATTTTTTTACTGGCGGAATAACCTCCCGGGTTCCCGCTATAGTCATTCCTAAAGTTTGCGCTACGTGATTTGCTCCCAATTTTGCGATGATCTCCGGTGGGCCAATGCCAGTGTTTGTTGAAGACTTTAACACGCCTTCAAATTGAATACTACTGGCGTGGGATGCAGCGTTGTGTCCACCAGTACGTCCAACCATGCCCCGAATGCCAGCGTTGAAAAAACCCGCCTCGTCAACCCGCCGCGCCCCAGTAGCCGCTGCCTAGTCCAGCTTTTCGAGCGTGTTGACACTGACCCCTACGACCCTCTTCCAAGCACGTCTACCGGCTATCGCTGGATCACCGTTGCCAACGATCATTTCACAGGCTGCGCCAAAATACTACCGTTACTAAACGCCACAGCCCATGATGTTGCTTCTTTAACGCGGTAGATTTAAAGGCCCCGTTTACCAAAATATCCGGGGTCGGCGTTGTGAGCGAAAAATCAGAGGCAGGGCTCTGGCTGGTGATCCTCAGAGAGCAACCTGGGAGGCAGGTTGGCTACCTTGGTCACGTGATCTTGAGGCGTCATTACAACCTGCCCACTGAATTGTGAGTAAACTGCCCACAGTGGCAGGTGGCATTTAAATTAATGATTGGTCGCTCGGGAAGCGCAAACATGGCCGCAGAATGTCCACCGCTGGGAGCACCTGCCATCGCACGGGCGTAGTGGCGCATTGCTTAACCGCTGCACTACTGCGAGAGGGGGGTTATAAGGACTTCCAGGGGTCTATGAATGTAAAGTAGAGAATGACCTTGTGCATATTTGTAGTTAACCAATTACGCTATCACGTAATGGGTTAATGAGATTAAGAAGTTTGAGGGGACAGGGTGGCCGCATCTGGCATAGGACAGGGTTAATTAAAGAGATATGGGAGATACCTTTGTCCTTCAGTGGGCGTATTGATTTGAGTTGAGTTGTTGTATGCTACAGGAGGTAGTCGGGCCGATGGTGATAATGATGCTATCCCGTCATACGGCTAAGGCGGAGCTTACCAGTGGATTCCAATTTTTTATCCTCAAGCGTGTCATTTTTCGCCATGGTACCCTAAATGGGTAGCTCAGTGATAAGAAGTCGCCCCTTACTCTCCGCCGTTTTAGAGTCTGTTATTCAGGACTGCAACATCGTTCATCGCGTCATCTACGCGCACAATCCGCAGACAAGCGCCATTCATGGTGAAGGCATTCATTGTTGAGTGCATTGACCGCACCCCGCGGCCTTACCATTGCCACATATTCTTCTGCGCGGCCGTGAGCCTTCCTGCACGATGGACATTATTCTCCCTTAGGGACCTGATGCTTCCGAATTTAGTTGCATATCCCAAGCCGCAAACTGTGCCGATGAAAGCCACCAGCATGCCCGTTACTTGTCTCAATGAATGCCACCCGTAGGCGCTGCTGGGTTTGAGAGGACAGCTTATTGCGTTGTGTCGGTTGAGCCAACCAGTAAGAACAGAAGTAAACGGAAGATGGGATTAAATCTAAATAGTACCGTTTTATTCCGTCCGCACGCAGTAACAATTTTTTCAACGGTGCTCTCCCACACTAACGCTTTCGGCAGCCCTGTGGCAGACCAGCTCCATAAAACTCTGAATATTTTTTCCTTGCGTGTGATTCGTAACCGCATTAGATCAATAACGTAAGAAAGACGGACATGTTCTTAGATAAAAGAACAGGGGACTAATAAGAGGCCTCAGCCCTGCTGACAAAGTTTCGACAAAAAGAGTTATCTTCGTCGGGGCCTAAACAAAAAGTTCTGGTTTTGAAACCTTTGTCAGCGGACTTAGCCTTCCCTCCCGCTGCTTGTTAATTTCGTTATCTCTAACTGCGTCTAACATGTGGCGCTGCCACTGCAGAGTTGCTCCGAGGCTGCAAAACCTCGACCCGAGTGGGGTCCCAAGGACCCGCAGAACCTGACGCGGTACCGATTGTTCCTCTTCGAGCGGGGTGTCGTCCCGCCGGGAATGACCGAGGCCGACCACGAGCCGATCAAGAAGAACGCAATGGCCGCGGGCTTCCTGCCGGCGGCCGCTGGGGACGAGGCTGTCGGTCCAGAAGGGGCAAAGCCGGAAGTGGGCGGCGCCCCACCCGTCCCGCCAGCACCACCCGCTGGTGGCGCAGTTGCGCCTGCCGGAAATGTTGACGATGCCAAGCCAGCTGCTGCCCTAAAGGCCTAGGATTGGTAGTTTGTAAATAAATGTCCGCCGTTTCTGTTTTGCTGCGGTAGTCTTTAATATGTGGTGCTTTGTGCGCTTGAGTTTACTCGCGTTTGCGTTCTATGCGTCAACTGAAATCTTCCGCGCTGAGCTTGCCCTCCATAGACACTTTAGTTAACTTCGCTTGAGCCATGTCATAATGGCCGCAGACCGGACTGACAAGGGTTACTCGAGTCACATGTGTGAGTTGGGCGAGGCGTAGGGATGATTACGTTCTCTCAATGGCACAGACCCATACATAGGTAGATCATATTTGCATCCCATTTGAATTGGGATGGTGGCTAGTGCCGCCGTTCTGACTAAAGCAAAGTGGTTGTTCTCTTTATTTTGTGCTTTTCGTTTTTTTTTAATTGTTAATCTTATTGTTAATTGTTATCTCTTTGATTCTAATCTATTTTTTCGGTTCGAAACAGGAGTTTGATTTCTGTGACGGTTCGTACAGTTTCTCAGATTTTGCTTTTATGCCACCAGGATTTGTATTCTCTTAGCCGTTTTACTGCTGACGAGTAAAATTTAATTTCACTGGCACTTAAACCCAAGATGTTCTAGAACCCTGATCATGTCCTCTGTAAGATCATTATGTATAGCTTTGAAGTTAACGGAGCGTGTATAATGTTTTCTACATTCCTCCGGCACACTTCACAATGATCTCCAACTTCATACGTGTTCATACATTGTCAATTTCTTGCAAAAAAAAAGAGCCTTACCTGTTGCGTTATCACTCATTGTTTCCTTGCAGATTACGCTCTTTCCAGCTGTGCATTCGCGCTGTGATTCATTTTAGGTTTACAGCAATTGTAGCTAGTTTTGGTTAATTGCAAAATGTACCCCTTCATACCCGTAGGGTCCACCCAGAAGATACTGGACTATTGGTAGTTCTTGCCGACTGTACGATAAATTAAGCATTGCGCTGCTCTTCTCTAGAATGCGCTCGATCCTTGCTATATAAATCATGAACAACTGTGTCGAGAAGGCACACCCTTGTGGAAACGTCAATGATCACTTCCTTCGGGATGTTTAGCCCATCCCAGGTTGTTTGTAATTTAAAGACTTGGATGCCACTTTAGCTCCGCTTTTAATAGTATAAAGATAGCTTTAAAGGGTCTCGGCAGCGGCTCCTTTTGACCTCGCATACAAGGCCGCTGTTTCCATATTACATGAAATACCAGACGACATACACGTCAAGTCCAGCTTTAGACAACTTCTAAGAACATGCCTGCGATTGGGGTAAGACTCTTGTGTTTACGGTGCTCTCGTCTATTTCGCTGCATTAGAGTGCGATTATTACCCTTGAAGGTCGAAACCTTCAGGATTTTGCTTTATTTCATTCGTACAGCACTCGAGCGCTCTAGGCAACTTTTCTCGGGTAATTGCCTATTCGCAGCAGAAGAAAGAGGCCTGGATAACCGCCGCCGCCATCGCTGATGTTCAGTGAGTACCTAGGAATGTGATTACATACTTAGGTACTCATCGTTCTTACTAATCGCAGTCTTAAGCCCAATAATCAGCTTTAGGTGTTTATCACGCCCAACCACTTCGCTTAGCTCTAACAGCTCTCTTCCTTGAATTTCCTCATTCAGGCCCCATCCATATGCGCGAGATAGTGATAGTGACCTGTTGACCAGGTGACAGGCGAAACAATTACACACGCAAGCGCATTTCTACTAGCACTACAGACCGATTAGCTGCACGAGGAACAGGCGTGGCCTCGCTCCTGTTATGTACAGTACCGACGCAGAGAAGATCCTTCCCTGCGTGCAACCAGGACCACACCGCGCATCGGCGCAAGATGAAGGCTGCGTACGAACACGAAATAGGTGCACTGCAGTAGTGATTCCGACTTGCATCGCTATACATGACACGAAGTGCATCAGTTCACTTCAGCGACCACAGGACAATGATTGATTTTCTAGAGGAAATCATAGAAATGATGTGGCTGTACAAACCGTGTATTGTTTATATTTGTTCAGGAGTGCAAACTGCTGGGCTAGTTGGTTCATATTGCATAGAAAGAGAACCAGCGAAAACAGACGCAAGACAACAAAGAAGGCACACACCACAACGTTATTCTGGGCTAATCATAACACTACAATTTTATAACAGGGATGAGCTGTGAAGTACGGACTAGCGTAAGAGAGTACGCGATAGTGGGCTCGTCCACGACTTTGGTCTGCTGAAGCACCGAAGCTTTCCGAGTTACAAGCCCCTGTGAGGCAAATTCCGCTTCAGCATCAACACTACCGCCACTACAAGGCAAAAGCACCCGAGGTACTGGCAAACTGGGTCTTCAACCAGTCCACGACGATAGTAACAAGCAAGAACTGCGACCACCGTCATGCAGATCCACCAGGCCTTGGCTGAGACTTCAAGGAAAGGGAGCTCTGCTCGAAGGTTCGTCAGCTCCTGGTCTTCGCCATCCGTGTCGCGGCCAATGTCGTTCATTTCATTCTCGAAGATGGCCATTTTGCTATTGAAGTCGTCCATGCTACGGCCGAAGTCGTCCATTTTTCGGTGAAACTCGTCCATATAGCGGCCGAAGTTGTCCATGTTGCGGCGAAAGTCATCCATGCTGCAGCCGAAGTCTGTGTGGTCGCACGATTGTTCCGAATCTTGCCATGATAATGATGATAATGTCCTGAGGTTTAATGACACGTATCCACGGCGGCGGATTGGCCGGGTGCATAGCGGATACAAACGCATTCATGTACGAGGAATGGGGTATTTGAATAATTTTGTGACTTCGACTGTAATTTGTACAAAAAAATGCGAAAAAAAAACTGAGTGAATTCTTATTCAAGCCGAGGAATCTACCTGATGAAATTATATAGCGGTGAATATAATCGCAGACTGGTTTCAGGGCATATCCCTTGGCGCTTGCCCCGAAGAAGAGGAGAATCGGAATAGATAGAGGAAGCCTTAGTCGAGCAAGGGGGATCTCGAAGTAAATTTTATGGAGAGCAGCGTAACGCCGGCAGAAGAGAAATTTAGCCACAAGATCTGTCAGTCACCCTCTCTATCTTGGTCAATCCTCCGTAGTGGGTACGCGCCATGATCTTTTTGAGCACAAAAAAACAAACAAACAACAGCGATTCGCAAATGTTGGTCACAGATAACCCCGATCGACGTAGATAAACATTTAGCCGCGGTATTCTGCAGTGCAAAGGGTCATGGACACCTAACATTGCCTTGAACTGAGCATACACGCACTCCAAGGAAATGCCAGGTGTTGAAAATCCGCTGTAGCAAGGAGAGACTCGTACTTGTGGCTCAAGTAATGTGGACGCTGAAATTGCTGAAAGCATGCTATAGTCCAGTAGACAGTTTTTGGGACGAACGGGACATTAGGTCCACCAAGGGCACACTTTGCTAAAAAATCAGCCCTCTCATTAGCAACAATGCAACAATGCAACGGTGCCCAGTGACCCAGTGAAAGCGCACTTCTGTAATATCTGGTAGAATAAATAATTGAAGGGAACGGCTCATAGGAGCATCCCTCGATTTTTCAAGCGCTGTCAAGGTGGAAAGGCTGTCTGAAAGTATAATAACCTGAGAGATACTGCATGGAATCCTTATTAAGGCCAACTCCATGGCCAGACCATTTCGTCTGTACTGCTGCAGAAATGCTACATTTAACTGTAAGTGCTTAACATACCTGTATAAAAATATTGGAAAAGATTCCTGGCACTCTAAGGTCTGCCTTAGTGGTACGATGTGATGGCGTTAATGGGTTCCGTCAACGGCCTGGGCTCCTCTGTGCATATCACTGCTGAGAAACGAGCACTCTTATTTACCTTCTTTTATATTGGTTTTATTCTTAAATTTTTGTGATTTCGATTCTTACCTTTGTTTTTGTTTCTTAATTTCAAAAATTTGTGTTCCATGTTTGATTTCCTTTATTCACCACAAAACGCACAAGGCCTCCATTTAACCAAGTCGGCGAACTCGTCTCGATTACCTATTAAATGTAATGCCACAAGCTGCATTATATTTATTATGGCCAATATTTGTGACATTTATGCATCCGTACTTCGAAGCTCACCTCGATAGTCGTGTGGGCCATCGTGTTCAGAGAAATAAATGCATTCATTGCCATTTATATTGCTTAACCGGAGCGATAAAGAGAACAACACCTTACGCACAGTTTCACGAATACAAACTGAAAATTTCACCAGCAAATAGTATAAAATTACAGGTGCACAGGCATTGAAAAAATCATTTCTTCGAGGACAGCACTCGCAACCAGAGTTGATATTCGTTGTATGAGAAGAACTAACTACCAGTATTCTCTGTGGCGGAGGTGGCGGGGTGAAATTCGCGAGTGAAGCAGTTTACAGCCGTGGCCACCCGTACAGCGGTCACTATCACTCCTCTGAACCAGCAAGCTAAAGGTCGGATAGATTCCTAGTGTACGCGGAAAAGCAGGAAAATGTAAGTGAAACAGTGCTATCTCATGCAGACGTCAGATTTGTAAAGAACGTCGGCCCATAAGACTGAGAGATCGTATTGGCCTTCGTCCTTTCAAAGATTAGTAGCTGAACATGGGAAATAGCTTGTAATTTTATTGTTGACTCCACGCCGGAGATACTTTCTTAAACTCCAAGCTTTATAGCCCAGCAGGGGAATGGGAAAATGAGGCCGTTTTATAGCGACTGATATTAGTGGATAGTTATTGGCTGATTAGCCGTAAACGTCATCATCGAAGTGGAAGCCCATAATCCCGTGATCACAATTTGTCAGGCCAGTCTGCGTCATGATATCAACGCGAGCACGGAGGCATCCGAACGCGCTGATAGATCACGCGATTGGTTGAGCTACGGTTGGATAGGAGGTTGGTTGAATCACAAGCTATGAAGTTGGCAGCGCTGGTGACAAAAGCTGGAGAAGTCAAAACCGGCGAAAAGAGGTTAGGGCGCGACGTAGTGGTTGACTACTACGGGGTTCACGTGTTTCAGATGTCGATAGTAGTGCCCTCGCAGCGACGTCCAGTTAACATGCAACAGATGTGTTGGCTGTAATGAGAATTCATAACCGCAGTTTAATTATTTCCTTATTCTTCTTACTTCAGAGATGGTCACTGTATGATTGTCTGCCATGATGACGTTGAATGAAAATCACCACGCGAGCATCTATGTCCAACCGGAAATATGAAAGGCAACAGACTGATTACCACGGTGCAGGTGAACACCATGGCACAACACTTCGTGCCACTCTTTAAAAAAATGCTGCGTGTGTTGAATTTTGCCAGTAGCAATAAGGAGCGCGTCGCGTACAATGTTTGCTATACAAGCCTCACTTTCCTAAACAAGCTTCTGGAACATACCTTGAGGAGCTCCACCTAATTTGGGATCCTTTGCTTTCGCCGAGAAATACCAAACTGCTCTTCACGAACAGCGTTACATGCGGCAAGGTCACAAAGGACGCTGGTGAGATTATGGACAACCCTTGAAACTCGGACTAGTTGGTAGCGCTCAAACAGGAACAATGAGGAAGGGAGTGCAGATAGAGCGTTGACTTCAACTAATTTCCTTGTTTACAATGAAGAGGATATACGAAAGGCGGAATCCTTCGGAGCTGAGGTTACGCAGCAAGCTAGAAGCCCTTGCTACGCTGACGCCCGCTGACAAAATGCTTTGTTTGCACAGGCTTCCAGCATGTAACGCCACCTGACCTTGTTGTCCTTGTAACATATTTGCAACCTTTTTAACCTTGTAACATCCCTGTATCCTTTTCTTTACGATGGGCACTTAGGCACTCTATACTATAACTACAACTGCCTCTTGTCTTCCCTAATTTTTGTCTCACACTCTACACGACGGGAGTGGCGTGACACTGTTTTCTTGTAGAAATGTTCGCACGGTGTATTTGATTGTCCTGCGCTGACAGCAGCTATTTATTTGAATGAGCCTAGACCAAACGCCCCAAGCTGTCTGCGATATTTCATAGCCGGTAGAAATTGTTTGTGCTCAATGGTGCGCATGCAGCATATATTTAACAAGTCTGCCATGCTTAAACAGACTGCTGGCGACATTTTTGTGAAAAACAGCTTTACTCTAAGCAAGCTTGCGTCTCTTGTAGTTCCTGTTAGCGCACTTTTTTTCTCTTTCTTGGATGGTGTCACAATCTCACCTACGCATGTCCCCATATATGCATTCTATTTCTAGATGAATCCACCGCTGTGGCTTAGTGATTATGGCACTCGACTGCTGACCCGAAAGACGCGGGTTCGATTCCGGCCGCGGTGGCCGATGAAGGCGAAATTCTACAGGCTCATGTACTGTGCGATGTCAGTGACCGTTAAAGAACCCCCGGTGGTCAGAATTTCCGGAGCCCTTCACTACGGCGTCCCTCACAGCCTGAGTCGCTTTGGGATGTTAAACCCACATAAGGCAGAAAAAAACCATTTTGACATGGCCAATCGCAAGTTGAATTACACTTGATTCATTAATGGTTTCTTCACCACACTGCAGCACTGTTCAGGCAGAACTGCTTTTTGTGGGCACTTAAAGTATTCAGTACATAACTAACTAAATAAATAAATCCTTGTTGTTACTTTAACATCAGCTGTCCCATTGTCCTTGTCATTGTGCTCTTGCGCTTTATTTGTTTCGAGATGCCTTACCAAGTGTTACGAGAAAGCAGTGGAAGCTGACAGTAGTGTCGAAGAGCGCGTCTGAAACCGTACGTGTCGCAGCGTTCCTAGAGTTAGCCGTCTTTAAGGAGACACACGGAGTAGGAACGGCTTGTATTCACGGCCGCTGGAAGTAGACAGCCGTCGTAATTTGACTTGCCGCACTCTAGACTCACAGCGCCGATGTTGCTACCGAAGAAAAAAAAAAGAAACCATAACAGTTTCCTGCTTTCATTCGTCGCGTCTTCCGCGTTATCTCTCGTGAAGGTCACGCTAAGTGACTACGCAGCTAAAAACGGCACGGAATTTCCCAGAACGGTTCGAAGATTTTTTATGTGGCTACTTTCGTCGCTGGGCTACGAACCAGCGTATAAAAAAGACCGGAACAATGCAAGCAAACTCCCTTCGGCTGTCGTGTTGCACGCTGCAACCAAAATCCGGTTTCTCGTCTCCATCGCACTCTTCGCAAACAGCTTCTCAAAGCCACGCGCGCAGAGCTACCTCAGTGCTTCGCCTGGGACTTCCCACCTTTGCTTTGCCGGATAAAGGCGGGGTCGGTCTTTCATTCGTGTCATTACCTTCGGACTAGGAGGAGACGGCTACGTCGACCTGTCTCTGAAGGTGAGTGTACTTTAATGTATTTCATTGTGGTGATTACAAATCTGTGCTAAAATTTAACAGGAGCGACTCAGTCAAGCTCGACTTCAAGCTGAAATCTGATAAGAGGTTGCTCAATGTATTAAAGAACGAAATCGCAGGCGAGGCAGCTATGGAAGGGGGTTGAATGCCGTAAAAAGCTCTTTCTCAGACGAAGACAAGTCCCCTTGTGGAAACGTTGGCTCAAGCAACCTGAGATTTTCCCCTCCCTTGTTCATTTTGTGATCGCCAAGGACCATCTACCACACCCTCTCTCTACCATCTTTCTCAGATACATTTATAACCTGATCTGCATCATAGTGGGTTTAAAGTAATATCGCTTCTCCTCTTCAGGTGCCCTCAAAAACGCTAGCGCTAGCGTGTGCTCGTTTTACTCGTTTATGCTCGGGCTATGAGGGACGCCGTAGTGGAGGGCTCCGGAAAATTTCGACCACCTGGGGTTCTTTAACGTGCACTGACATATCGCACAGCACACGGGCCTCTACCTACACGCCACCATCGAAATGCGACCGCCTCGACCGGATTCAAACCCGCGTCTTACGGGTCAGCTACCTATGAGTCACCGCGGCCTTTTTTTCTTGATTTTTGCTGGGCCACCGTGGCGGCTGCACATTTTACTGTGCCTGGGGTAAAAAAAAAAGCGAAGCGCATTCACGTGAATATGAGAGGGATGTGAAGCAGATTTAATTACTTGTTGTCACTCGATACAGTGCAACCAACACATATAAGAAGTCATTTGAGCGAACAGGAGGGTCTATGTTTCTGCTGTATATTATAAATTTCATAGTTCTCTCTTTATTCGGTATTTTCTAGCGAACAACCAAAAGCTAAAAAGATGGGAAAGTATACTTTAATCATGTTTCCTGCCGGAATTATCGCATCCTAAACTTCAGAAGAAACAAGATGAGATTATACGTCTGGTCTCAGAAGGGCAAACAACGGTTTACGATAAACTGCCCTTGTGCAGCCCTAGGCTGCCTTCACGTACCGCGGTTGAATGTCATCTTTAATGACGAAGATGCAGAAAAAGTAAAATTATCGAGAATTTAAGGAACCTTTATTAGGCTTGGTGGTCCAGGACTATTTTGAATAGCGCATAAAAATCACTACTTATTTATTCTGTAGATCTTTCTTTTGTTGCTGCACTGCGTTGAAGAGAAATTCCTGTTTTCTTACGTTTTAAGTGGTTGCCTTGGAGTAGTCAGACGCAACACCGGTTCATCTAAATGAATAAACTAACGCTTGTTCAGCAAAATGGTAAAGCGGACGAGAGGTTGCGGCCTGAGACATCAAAAGAGCGATAAATTCGCATACAAGAATGAGGTAAACAACACACGCTCCAAGTTCTGGGAACGGTGTTTAAAAATAGAGTCGGCCTTCGCTGCACCGAAGGCAAGTGATGCAGACATGCAGTGCGGTTACATTTTGAGCGAGGTTGTTCAAGGTGGTGCAAAACGATGCACTTCATGCGATTAATAGCTGAACTTGCGCTAGCGAAGCTCACGCCGCCTAACGCCTTCAGACGTTTTGCATTGTTTGATATTTTAAAGCTGACGTTATCAGCTAACTCAACATCCGAAGCAGCATCACCTGAGAACTTCAAGAAAAGATAATTGTGCTGGATGAATTCTTTTATTGATGTATTTGCGTTAGCGCATTCTACGCTGCTTTTCACTAATTCATCCTGCGCCTTGCAAAGCAAAGCCTTACGATAACTCAGGTTTGACGCCAACGTCACTTAGGGAGCCAGTATGGCCGCTGCGAAGACGAAGAATATACATTTTTCCTATATCGTGGTCGGTAGCTGATACTAATTCACTATCGATGAGCCAACATCACTCCGCTCAGTTGCCTTCATTCTGTCGGCGACTGCTTCGACGAGAAAATATCTACAGATAATGGAAGTCGCTTCTCCAAGATACCGCCTTAATGAAGATAAACTGTCTTCAACTGCTATCGTTTAGTACCATGGTGACATAGAGACGCAAACATGTCCAAGAAATTTCGGACAAAAATTTTGAATATTGGAAAATTGCAAAATACTTTTACGGAAATAACGATGTCAAGGGCCAATATTCTTCAGATAGAAAACAAAATCTTTCGTCCGCCTCGAACAGTTAAGACTCCCATGGAAAACCAAAGGGGAACACTTTTGATGACAGCAAAAACGTTAATAGAAACAAAAATTCAAAACTGCTGTCGGGGGATCTGTGGGCATATTCAGTGCTATAGGTTTGGCTTAGTTTGGTTTATGGGGATTTTAACGTCTCAAACCGACTCAGACTATGAGGGATGCCGTAGTGGAGGGCTCCGGAAATTTCGACCCCCTGGGGTTCTTTGACGTGCACTGACATTGCGTTCATAAAATGTTTCCCGCTCAAAAATGCTTTTGTTCAGAATTTGTTTCAGAATGGGTATGTTAGGACGAATTGTTCAATTCGAACGTTGAAGGTGACTTCACGTGCATCCACACATCTGTTTCATGGCAAAAAAGAGGTGCACTCGTATACTGGCTGCCCACGTCTTCCTCTATATACATTATTTTTATTAGCTCAGCCGCTAATCAAGCGTCTTCATCCAGCTCACAAGTGCATTCCATGACAAAATGCGACGCTGTACCAGATAGTAATGTAGCAAGCGCGGTAGAGACAGGACACAGTGAGAGACACTGAACATTTGTTCTTAGAGCGACGGGCAGAAACGAGTAGAGCCACAAACGCCTTGACTGCACCGGCAATAAGAACAAAAAACAACAGCAAAAACAGCAAAAACAAAAAGAAAACGGGTGAAACCGGACACTAGCGGTACGGCTCCTCAGGACAGCCGCGAAAAACGTTGGCTAATTAAGCTGGGCGAAAACCATGTCGGTGCCCAGCGAAGTGAGGCGACAAGCGAAAGCAATAAGGGTTGAGGAGAAGAAAAGGGGGGAGCATGGAGGTGAACAAAAGCCGGGAAAATAATTCAGGGCATAAGGCAGGATGCGGTCGGAATTGGTTGCACATCCACCCATGAAGAACATGGAAGGTTAGGGGAGGCGGAAGGATATAATGTGAAAAAAAAAAAGTAATGAAGAGGGAGGACACCCTCGAAGCACCAGAGCTACTCCTTCTCTCTTGACTTGAGGTGCTGGACCTATAAACCGGAAGGACGTAATGCCCTCCAAGAATGCATTTCTATGTTGAAATACTGCATACCTTGCACGCATGTTAGCCCAGTTCAAACTTTCCCCGAAAACTGAAGGTTGTGTACCGGAGTCTGGAGACCGCCTCTTTCGCTGAGTACCTGTGATCATAGAAGGTTCAGCTTACTTTAAGGACTACGCAGCGAGCTATGGAAAGAAAAATGATAGGTGTTACGTTTAGAGATCGGAAGCGGGCGGAGTGGGTGAGGGAACAAACGCGGGTTAATGACATCCTAGTCAAAATCAAGATGAAAAAAATCGGCTGGAGCAGGGCATGTAATGCGAAGGCAAAATAACCGGTGGTCCTCAAGGGTAACAGAGGGGATTCCAAGAGAACACAAGCATAGCAGGGGGCGGCAGAAAGTTAGGTGGGCCGATGAGATTAAGAAGTTTGCTGGGATACGGGGGCCCCGACTGGCAAAGGACAGGGTTAGTTGGAGAGACATGGGAGAGGCCATTGCCCGGCAGTTGACATAGTCAGGCTGATGAGGATGATGACCTGTGGTTATGTTTTTCACTTTTCGTTACTGTGACTCTTGCGCTTAGGTATTACCCTGATAGCAGCGCACTTTTTCCCACTCGCGTATCTGTCCAGGATACCGATCGCCAGCATGGTCGGTATTCGCTACCTCGTCCTGTTGGTCTCCTGCGTACTTGGAGCAAGCCTCTGTGCGAAGGACGCCGGAAGTTCGTTCCTGAGCGCAAATACCGGGAAGTGCGCTCCGCAGCCAGACTCATACGACATCGGCAACAGGGCCAGTTGCACGTTCACCCGTGTCCTGGACATCGACATGCACAGGATTCCACAGGAAATACCGAGCGTGAAATGCAGGTGTCCCGGAAACATATGCAGTCCGATCGGTGATTTCCGGTGCCAGGAAGTGCGGGAGAAGTTGCAGGTGTCCTACACCCGCGACGACAGTCCTGAAGTGATGACGACGCAGAAAACGATTGACGTGACAACAGCTTGTGTCTGCGCCATAAACAGAGCTCAGAAAGCTCGAGATGAAGGCGAGTTTAGGACCTTAGACGTGATGCAGAACTCGGTTCGTTAGGAGTGCATGGCTATCTTGGCTTCGCACTGAAGGTCTTTAGTTTGGCACTGGGACAGTAGATGGCGTAATGGTCGCAACAGCAGTAGTGTGCTTCCTTTCCTGTGGCGCCGTCTGTCAGAGTGGAGACTCCTTTTACTTGGAAGACATTTTAAGCACACGTTAGTTGTCAGGCACGTGGTTTGGGCGTAGGGATGTAACAATACGCACTGAAAAGGCTTTTAAACTTAATGTCAGTATTGGAAAACACATTGACCTGAAGTCAAAATTCTTGCCCATTTGATATTAATGAGATGGCGCAAAATGACCGCTGTGACCCCTATCACATCTATGTCCGCCATGAATAGAGGAGATGCAATCCGAGGTACTCCGTCTAATTATACGGCTCCTGAGAAACATTTTGCCTGTGTTCCAAAGTACCAGACATACCAAATGGGTGCCTCCAAGCAGGAGCTTTCCGTACAATTTGGGGGTTTCGAAAACTGCACCGAAATATACATGTTCCCCAGAAGTGTAGACAGTGTAGCGGTCGATAGAGGAAGAAACAAATTCCGAGTCTTCGGAATTCGCCCCGGGGTCCTGGAGTGCCGCTCATACTTAGTGCATTAATCTTCCCAAATATACCGGCCGCAGTGGCTCAGTGGTTACGGCACTCGGCTGCAAGTTTTATTTATATCAAAAAGTGGTAAATCTGTAATTTCAGGGAAGGTCAGGTCATGCTAGAGCTGTCAAAGGAGCCAGTTCACATTGCTACTACTACATTTTCCCGCGCTCTGGCTACTGTAGTGCCGGAGCCCACATTTCGCTGGCTGGCCTCTCTGGAAACAAGCGCTGCGCGCCCGCCGTCGCTCAAAGCAGGCCCAGACTCTCTCGGACATGTCGCGACGTGCAGCGTGACTCATCCTGCCAGGCCGGCGCCGACACGGACCCTTCCTCTTCCCCTCCTCTCCGTCGGTGCGGGCTCCTCCGACGCGTCATCGGCCGCCGCCTCTCGACCATTGGTCTAATTTGAACGGTGGCCAGTGCCGTGACCTGATTGGAGGATTTGAACGGCTGGCTGCCGTAACCGTTACCAGCGGTTTTAAAAGCGGAGCCGCGCTGAACCCGACCAGCAGACGGGCAGCAGAAGAGCCACTACGCCAGAGCTCCGCTCGCCGCCGGGGCCGCCCTTCGTCTTTGTGCTAGCCGTGGTGCTCTTGACCCTTGTATCATGTAAAAGCCCTTGTACATACTGTACATAAGAGTCATTTGACTCACCGTCGCCTCGACCGTTTCCTGGCTCGGACTCGAACACTACGCTAGTGGTGTGTACATAGAGTAACTGTGTCAAATAAATATTATAAGCAGATTCTTTTTAAAGCCAATAATATACCTGATTTTTGTAGGAAAGCAGAAGGCAGAATTCAGGCTGTGCATAACAAAAGCTGCTGTCAGATGCAGTTTCCTCAGTAAGTACTTGGCACATATCTCGAAGCTGTGACAATTAATAATAAATGAGAAAAAACACTAATTCTAATAAAGGAGACCTGCTATACTAGATCGGGTGATGTTTCTCTCTTTCAAGACCAGTATTTATTTGCAGGGCACCGCAACTCAGCTCATTGTACACAGCCTTTCTGGAGAACACTCCCCATTCGAGGCATAAACCCTCACCTTTTTGACATCTATACGAGCATGCTACGCCTACATAGTTGATATGCTCGGCATACGATTAGTGCCTACAGCCTTAGGCGGCTGAGCACAAGGTCGTCGGATCGAATCCTGTAAGCGGCGGCCACATGCCATTGGCGTAGAAACGAAGAACAACCGTGTATTGTGCGTTATAAATGCACGTCAAAGTGCTCCTTTCGGTGGAAACCAATCTCTCCATCACGTCGGAGCCTCCCACCGAGGTGTGAGTTGTTGTTGATGTGCAGTTTTGGGACGCTAAACGCTATAAAAAAAAAACGACACAAAATGCTGTGTTAGTCTACCGCAAGCTTAATAATGTGACCCAACGCCGCCACCCACTCATTATGCTCAGTTAGAATTTTGGAGGCGTCGGGAACAACATGGTCATTTTCAACGTGACGTGTGCGCCCGATTTCTTTTTGCGGAAGGTTATGAGCAGGCTGGTTATTCAAATTCCTTTCCACATTTCCTACGAATGAAGGGCAGACAGTGACCGCTAATCAGGATCATGAGAGAGAAATAACTAGCAGAATCAGAAAAGAGTGGAGCGCATATGGCAGGTTCTCTCAGGTCATGAATGGCAGTTTACCAATATCCCCTCAAGAGAAAAGTATACAGCAACTGTATCTTACCGGTACTCGCCTATGGGGCAGAAACGTGGAGGCTAACAAAGGGTGTTTAGCTTAGGTTAAGGACAACACAGCAAGCTATGGAAAGAAAAATGATAGGCGTAACGTTAGGAGACCGGAAGCTGGAGGAGAGGGTGAGGTGGCAAACGTGGGTTAATGACACTGTAGTCGAAATCAAGAGGGAGAAATGGGCTTGGGCAGGGCATGTAACGCGAAGGCAAGATAACCACTTCTTCTTAAGGGTAACGGAGTGGATTCCAAGAGAAGGCAAGCGTAGCAGGGGGTGGCAGAAAATTACGTGGGTGGATGAGATTAAGAAGTTTTCTGGACATGGTGGGCGCAGCTGGCAAAAAATAGGGTTAATTGGAGAGACAATAGAGAGGCCTTTGCCCTGCATTTGGCGCAGCCAGGCTGTTGCTGCTGCTAATGATGATGCTCCAAGGGCATATAACACAGATCGACCACTACACCGAGTGGTAGCCAGTAAATCGACCAAGCGTTGCTCAAGCAGTCTTCCAGCCCTCCTTACTATTAACTATGCTCACTGTTAAACGATTTAGATTTCGCAAATAAGGCCTCACACCATTTTGAGGCCCTAAATCTGAGCAGGTATAAAACAGCTGCCTCAAGAAAACAGCGCTGTAATATTTTTGTACAAAAACACCGCAGAAATCTGAAACATACACTGAGAGCCGCCGTAGGGCGTCTTTCAAGTGCAGATAGGAAACCTTCGTCTATTTCGTTTATTTAAAATCTATCCACGCAAACAGGAAATACTCATAGTACACATAACCCTGAGGCAACAATGGAAGAATCGTCGCCTGCAAAGTGAAATAAACATTGGTCAACACACTATTCTATATCCTTCCCACTAATGAACACAGAGATTGGCCATTGCTGCGAAAAACACTGACAGCATAAAGAATTCTAAAGCCATCATAAATACCCTATCTTTTTGACCATCGTGAAAGGTATTTTGGACAAACGTCCACACTGTCGGTATAGTCAGGCTAGAATGAAACGCGAACACGCATATTCGGTACTCTTCTACTCGTAGTTTGCCGTTAAATATTCTTTTTCAACCTGTTTATTAATACGTACTTCCGTACATCCTTTACCCACAAACTTTAATGAGGCTTGTTGTATACTGCGACTAAAAAGCTAAACGTACCAAAGTGAAGTAGCTTACTTTGTTCACAGAAGTTGTTTGCGTTTCATTCCGACCTGACTGTACGCCAACCTGTGCATGGTAATCTCAATGCTGGAGCGCGTTTCGACTTTCTAATCACCAGCTACTCACTATTGCGTCTTGAGGAACTACGCGAAGTAGTTATCGATTTCTGGGATCCTCACTCCCCCGTCTTGAGCAGTGGCCGTTCTGCTGACGGCGCAGACACACGACGTGGGCAGTTCCACGCTTCCAATCTTCAGCTCAGGACCGCCTCCTCGGTAAGCCACGTTGAACGTTGTTCTAACCTCCTGACAGCGGAAGTCACCCTTGGAACTACACAGGCTGGAAGCGCAGTTGCACTTCACTACGGGCAAATGCGTCGGGATCCTGGTCGCGTCCACGTCCACGGTGGTCGTGAAGGTACAAGTCGCACGATACCCTATGCTTTGTGCTTCTGGTTGCGGTGAGCAGTGGTCGGCGTCGAAGGAGGCTTCGCGGGCCGCGGCCGCAAGGGAAACCGGAGCATTCAGGTGCAGAAGGAGACAAAGGAAGAGAGCTGCAGTTGAGGGCATCCTCAGGTTACGTTCCGGGCAGAAGACGAGAGCTCCAAACAGGTGTAAACAAAAGAGCAGGTGGGCTGTTCTATGACAGTCAGTCAGAAGTGATGCTGACGACTACTATTTCGTGAAGGAGCTGATGTGTTGGGTTCTCTTCCTAATTCACTGCTGACAGCTCATGCCCGACTTGCACTGGTCCAGCTTTTGGGAAAGGGAAGGTGTTGGTGGAAAAGGGAAGGTAGCGGAAGGGTGCAACTGCCACCGGTAGATATTTTTTCCCAGGATGTTCCTTTCATCCGTCGTGCTATCGCGAGGTGAGCTGTACCTTTTTCGTCATACGGGCCCGACTCCGTAGAACGACATCTCGAGTCTTTGCTGTCGGCGTAAGGATTTTAGGAAGAAAAAACGTAGTTTTTTCTAGTAATCGAAACAATGAACTTCCTTGGCTTGCGTGAGCAGTTCGGGCACGTTGCAAGTGTATGCTGTGTAGGTAATTTCTATGTGTTTTCGTTTTTCAGCACTTCTATTTTCCAGTCTAACATGCCGACTGGTGATTAACGAAGGCCTAATAACGTACGATGGCGACGCCCTTTTGTGCACAAGGTTCAAACTGCGCGGTAAAGAACAAGAAAGAAAGAAGACGCATGTAGGACATGTACAGTCGCCGTTGAACAAACTGAGCTTTGCAGTGGCTGCAACAATAAGCCAGCTGTACTGCAAGAATTCGTACTGTTGCCGCGCACACTGGGCGAAGTTGCGTGGATAGCTGCAGCTCTGAGTTGTACTGAAGTACGGTACACTAGGAAAGTCTGCTGGCACTACCGCATTGGAAAGAAAAACGAGAGTTTTGCACTTCAAAGATGATGTGACGTTTTGGTTTCAGTGAAGTAGGTAACTGGGATCGCGCGCACGGAGCTGGACCACAATAAAGATGAACAGAGCCCATAGACAAACGGAGAAATGTAAACGGCCAATGCACTTCAAGTAGAAGGCAGCGGCATATGCAGATTTAGGCGTCTGCCAAAAATGTTTCGGATCTTACAGTACCACATTCGATATGTAGTTACTATAAAAAGTTTTTTGGCCACAATGATTCGTTTCGCAAGCGCTGTAACTACTCATGATAGGAGGTATACACCCGTTATCCCTCCTTGTGCAGATGGCACGTAAGTTTAAGTTTTTTTTTACGAATACTGCGTTTTATTTTGGTCGTAAACCAACGGATACGATGAGAAGGCGCAGTATTTACCAGAGTTACACATACCTCAGACCGGAGCATGTCTGGCATAAAGTTCAGTTTTGTTCACTAAGTTGCCTCAGCACCACTTTTGAAGCTCCGCCACTTAACTTATTAATTACCGCGGAAAAATAGGCAATTTCAGGCCTGCGGTGCTGAGTCCAAGGTCGACTATAAGTTTAAATTCTTTTATTTATTGCAACAGATCGTGGTGCACCTAACAGAACTATATTTTGATTGACGTGAAGAAAAGCATTATGTCTGTTGCTTACGAAGAAAAATATCCTTGATTGCCAAATTTTGAGAGACTCTTACAAAAACTAAGAACCATTTTAAGTGTATTCAGTCAGCAAGCAAGAGAATAAAAAATCTAGAAGATACGTTTTATTCATTACTATGTTAAAAAGCAGCGTTCAAGGTTACTGAACTCTGCACTCAAAGCTTTCAGATCAGTAAAAAAAAACTTGCTCGGGCGAAGCCGAGTTCTCGGATCGCAACTTTTTTATATGGATACTTTATTAGTCGGGCTACTCACCAGCGTGTAAATAATGCAGGAGCAATAGAAGCAAACTCTCTCCGAGTGTCTTGCCGCACGCTGCGACCGAATCCGGTTTTTCTTTTCCTCAGCGCTGTTTGCAAGCAGCTAAGCAATATCGCGCGCGGAGTCCATGCTTGCTCTGGGATTTCCCGCTATTTCTTTGCCGGAGGCCGGTGAGGTCCTTCTTTCATTCGTCTCTTTATCTCCGGACTTGCAGGAGGGACTATCTAAACCGGCTGGTTAGGGTGAGTACACTTTGAACCTATTTAACTGCCTCGCGCGATTTAAGGAATATCAGGCGTACACATTCAGCACTTATAGACAAAAGTGTTTTTTTAACGCGAAGGACTTTATGAATGCAGCTTTCCATCTATGGTGAGATGACAGTATAACAATCAAAATATTCATAGATCTCCAGTCGGCGGGATTGCATTTTTTGCTATTAACGTTTTCGCTACAGTCAAAAGCCCTTTCCTTTGGTTATCTATAGAATTCTCAACTGCTCGATGCAAGCGATGCAAAAACTTTGAAAGATTTTGTTACACACGTGAAGAATAGACCATTACCGTCAATATTTTTATAACAGTACTTGCAATTTTTCAATATGTAAAATTGTTATCAAGAATGTTGGACATGTCAGAGAAAAGAAAAGTTAAAGGAAAAGCAGCCAGCAAGCGTGATATCCTCCTGAGAGCAAATAATAGGAAATTAAATAGGAAATTGGCGCAATAGCTTTGACAGCCCAATTGCAGTAGCTGCGGCTAGAGAGGAACTTCAGCGCTGTGAAAACCTCTTTGGCAGCCACTTTTAATACATGTTCGTACGTTCTCTAATAGTGGCATTAATAAAAAGCGGAGTTTCGTGAATTTTAATACTTTAAAGCACTTATTAGAACACGTAACACTGCTACCATCACACATCAGAAGGCCTATGAGCCAAGTGGAGATCAAATTTGCATGTGTGCTTCAAAGATTTCATAATTTTCTCTTAATTGAACATTTATCGGTGGACTCCCAGAAGCGCGAACGGCAGTAGAAGATTTTTCTACCATTTTTTGAAAGCCAAATTATTTTATCATAAGAAGTTGAAAACAATTTGTGACGGAAATTATCCTTTAAGTCTCATGATATAAAACCTTTATAGGATAAACCAACCCCACCCCGAGGATCCCCAAGCCGCCAATGAGCGCAAAAAGGCTAGTGGCTCTAATTACTAGCTGTCTGCGAACATCAATCATGGTTCAAAAACAGGGGTTATTGAACCATGATTGAGCTAAGGCTCGCGTCTTAGCACTGTAGACAACACTCATTTCGAAATATCCGGGTTAGGAACGGGACCGAGATGGGGCTTGGAGAGGCTTGTAACTGGGACACACTTAAACGCCTACATATAACACTTGCTTCAACCAAGCGTCCGAGAAAAATCGCTGGACTTAGTCCAGCGATTTGGACTCCAGATACTTGCAACGAGAAGAAAAATACAGCTTCTAAAACTTGTCTTTATTAAAAATAACTTCCTCGCTTTAACACCCCGCCTGTATATAACACCACTTACTGCAACCAGAACACGTCATCGACACCAGCAGACTCGTCCCATATAGCACCAGAACGTCTTTATTCTTTTTGCCACGACCAGTAAGCGAATGGAACGACCTACCACAATCACTACTAAGCAGTATTGATGTCATTGAAGGTTTAAATTTATAACGTCACACATCTGCACTTTACTACTTCTCATTTGCTATGCTTTTTGTGTGTGGTATTCTACGTGTGGCTGTCTTACATCTTCAATTCGTTTTTTAAGCATTTCAACGTCCTTTGCTCAAATACGATCACAGTTGTGTTGCTGTTTTCGCTTTATTCTGTCCCTGGAACAATTGTATTTGCCATGTGTAATTGCCATCTGTATTTTCAATTGTGTTTGATCAGTATTATGCACCTCCTGCTTGGGCCGCAAGGCCTGCAGTATTGAATAAATAGAATAAATAAATAAACGAGGCACTGTACGCAACTGGTCACGCACAGATGTCTGATGTTGCTTTTCTTACCGTATTGTGTCGTTCTGTAGACGCTTATAAAGCAAGTGTGTGTTCAAAAGTAAAGGTCTGAACTCTTTTACAGATTTATTTGACTCCGCCATGGCACTCCAGGAAAAAAAAGGCAAATATACAAAGGACGAAAGCTTGGGACTGATTTGAGGATGTGGTCAGAAGCTAATTTGCGGAGGACACACCCTCTAGCCTAAGGTGCAATACAATTTGTCCATTGTGAAGACAGCCATCCTGCTTGAGGAAGTCGAACGGATCGAGTAGCCAGCGATGAAATGGCTCATCATCAGCAGGTTTGGGGGAACTCTCAACAGGTACAGAAATCAAGAACGGCTGACCTGACGGCGTTGCCTGTATAGACATGTCAACATGACGCGGTAGGCAACAGGTTTCTAGAAGAGGGCGGTACCTCACATCTACTTGCAGGCGGGGCTGATCCAACGAGTCGCTTCGTTTGACAGCCGAAATAGCAAGAGTGACGCACGTTTCCATGCGGTGAAAATAAGATATCTCTGCGAGAATGCCTATGGGCACTTTCTGTGGGGTCTGCAGTAGACATTCAGCATTGTTCAGAGTAAATCGATCAACTGACTTGCAGTAAAAAAGCGTACGCATAGCCGAAGTTGCGACCACTTTCCGCTCATCCACAGTCCGGGTAAGCTGCCACCAGAGAGAAAGGCTGTTTGGAATCGGCTCAACACTTTCTCGCAACTGTCTTTTAGCACGCAAAGACACGTCGGCCAAGACTTCCAACTTTCGAAGGATCAATTTCTTTTCCATGCTCCACGGTAGAGACGCCCTTATACCTCCTGCTTCAGAAACATTGCCTACGTTCGGAGCTGCCAGATACTGCTGCAGCACAGGACCAAGAGGCTGAAGACCCTGCGAAGGCATTGTACACAAATCATTCCCGATTAGAGCCACTTGGCGTTCCTGGTTTCTTTCCCGCTTCTTTATCTCTGGAGACACGATGTCCAGCTGAGCTCCACGTTCCCTCGATTTCTTTACGAGCTCGTTAATTTGGTTTTGATTGGCAGGCTGCTGGCTTTGGTGGGCGCGGCTAAAGAGCGCGTTCTTGATGTGTTGTATCGAGGAAACGGATGTATCTTGCGTGGGTGGTTGTTTCTTTCTCGGCGAGGAAGCGTTGTAGATGCACCCGGCGATGTAATGTGCCGGGAGATCTTTGTGCAAGACTCCGTGCCCGCAGCGCGGACATTGGATGGCCTGGTAGATGCAGTCTACCTCGTAATGCCGCAACAATGCTTCCACGGTGCCCACAAATTCACAGCCGAGCTCTTCATTCCAGCAGTATGCCTGAAGAAGAAAAAGAAATATTTCGTGTGCACACCAGAGCTCGAGCCTGGGTAACATCTCGATACATTATTATCATCCTCATCATTATCAGTCTAACTGTGCGCACTGTGGGACAGAGGCCTCTCTAATCCCTCTCCAATTAACCCAGTCCTGTACCAGTAGCGGCCACCGTATCGCCGAAGTTTCTAAACTCATCCGCTCCGCTGGCTCTCTGCTGCGTTTGCGCTCTCTTGTAATCCACTTCATCCTAGGGTACCATCGCTAATATTTTTCCTTCGCATTGCATGCAGTCCTTATATCTATTTGTTCTTTATTTAAGACAGGTGTGATTGACTGCTTTTTTTCCACGGTGCTCTTTTTACCAGTTAAGTTTTTAAACAGGAGCTAGTTACGAGAATCAAATGAAGAAAGTTAACAGACACACAAAAAAGGAGGCACCTTGGAATGTATCTTTTTAATTTGCGGTACTTTTCAAAGTGAAATGATTAGAATAATTATTTTTTCCTAAAGGACGACTTATTAGAGAATATAAGGAAAGACAACCACCCGCCTCCAGAGGGATTCGAACCCGCGACCTCCGCATGTCACGTATGGTGCTCAACCAACTAATATACAATGGCTGCTTTCGAACATTTTACTCATCATTTTCACTTTCTTGGTCGCCTTCTGGGGTCACTGCCTGCCCTGTGTCGGTGTATTTACTTACTACCGAAGGTTCGCTGCCGTTGGTAAACTGTCGTTTCTCTCGGAGCTGTTGAAATTAATTTTATTTTTGTTAACAGTGTTGCGTTACCATTACTATCCTCACTTCCCGAAAATCTGCCCGTGTGGTGGTGTCATGTGGCCGCAAACCTTCTGGAGGCCTCCGCACACTAAACATCCACCTTTGCGCTCCACCTGCGCCAGAATCCTCCAGCGGCCACCAAGCATCTCACCTTCACGCTCCCGACGCTCAGGAACTATCAACCTCCTCTCCCAAGAAGACTTCCACCCACTACACACTCACACACTACCCATCTTTGCAGTCCAGAAGCCGAAACTCATCCCAGCCAACCCGCCTCTACCCTAAAGAAGCCGCACCCACCACCACCACAGACCTGACCCTCCAGAAGGCCCTATTCATACTCATCCACTCACTTCCATCCTTCAGCAGCCCCCACCGATGAGAAGCCCACACAGCGCTGGAATGAAAATGCGACGGTAAAGTGCAATTCAAAGGCGCAACGGAAAGGTGATCATTGTAGAAGCGAAATGTACAGGGAAAGCTAATAAAACATATTTGTCTCTTCGTATGGTGTGACCCACTCATTTCTTAGACCCACCTATCAGCGTTGATTGTCAAGTCTTGAAGGCACCTTTGAAATTCGTTGCCTGAGTGACTTATCAAGCAAAGCCACCAGAAAATCAGAAATTACGGCGGCATTTTCTAATAAATTTTACCCTCAAGTGCTCAAAGTAAGGTTATTTGAGTGCCTCTTAGTAACACGCTGTGAATTGTAGTGGCGAGATTTTGCCTTCCTGCCTGACAGTCTTCATAATTGGGTTTCCATAACTTTCTCAACGGAGGACCATAGCTGCTACGCAGCCGGTGCCGGTACATATCCCTTCTCAACACAGTAGTCATGCATTGATTGCATCACTTGAGGCTTCTAGAGAGTGAAATATTTTCTTTTTAATTTTAAGAGCTTCGTAAAGGGGTTGGCTGGATTCTGCGCATTTCTCCTGTTGCCTGACTAATGTCTGATAATGGTATATTAAAGAGTAGCCCTTACGGATGCCTCCAGAAGAAAGTAGAGAGCGGCGGGGCATGAGTAGATACAGTGTTCCATGCCTGTGTAAGAGGAGGAAAAGCATTGGGAGTGGCTGTTTAAGTTTGTATAGGCACAGCCTAGCGGGAGTTAGGAGTAACTGGAATTGAATTTTGTGGTACACGTGATTTTCTCATGTCGTCAGCGACGGATGCGGCGGAGTAAGTGTAGTTAGGTGGTATGGTATTCGTGTTGACGCCGTCCTTGATGCCCTACCCCTCGCCACTGTCGGTGAAAGTGACTGTGGGATCACTGGTGCTAGGTGAGGAGCTTCGCGAAATGATGTGCGAGCTCATTAAAATGATCGCGGTATGAACAGGAATTGACTAAAATGTTACAGGGTGTGTTGCAATTGTCTGAGTGTTTCATTTAGGATAGTGCGGCGGCTTGATGGAAGATTTCTACCGTGGAAAGCTATGAAAGGCTCCTCAGAGTCCGTATAGACTACATGAGCAAAGAAAGAGAGAAGAGGAGAGAAGAGGAAAGAAAAGATTGGTTGGTTGGTTGATTGATTTAGGAGGTTTAACGTCCCAAAGCGACTCAGGCTATGAGGGACGCCGTAGTGATGGACTCCGGAAATTTCGACCACCTGAGGACCAGCGCCGCCTGAATCGAAACAGCGCCTTTCGGGTCAGTAGCCGAGCGCCATAACTACTGAGCCCAATATATATACATATATATATATATATATATATATATATATACATACATATATATATATATATACATACATATATATATATACATACATATATATATATATACCTACATATATATATATATACCTACATATATATATATATACCTACATATATATATATATACCTACATATATATATATATATATATATATATATACACATATATATATATATATATATAAATGGCAATGCCTCCTCTCTTCACGTGCTGAAAAAAAAAGCTTTTTCTGTAGTGTTATGTGCCGCTTTTATTGCTTCTTTTGTTGTGAATAAAAAGCAGTTGGCAGTCAGCGCCTGTGCTGAGTCACATTCGCGCGCTGGGATTCATTTTTTCATGGTGCTAAACATGAATACGTACGAACTCGCCCAGTACCCCGTTCTCCTTATCTCCAGTGGTCTATCATGGCCAGAGCATGTAACCAGCGCCTCTATTTTTACAATGCCTTCCAAGTACGGCCGATCCGACCGTCCAATGTTCTCTCCTATCCTCCTTTCCTACTCTCCCCCATCGGCTAGCCTTCGCGCCCTCTGTACTCCGGTGGGGGAAAGTACCATCTGAGTGGCGCCTGACGACGCAAAACGGACGAAGACAATTTTTGAAATGTTCCCTCTTTCCTCGTGAGGCGGCGCTCTGCATCTCTCATGATAATCAGGCTGCCTGTCAGGTATGGACGCGTCATAGGGCGCGCTGTTCGTGGCGCTGCTCACCGTGCCGCTGCTCATCGTGAAACCAGTGCAGGCGCTGGTTTTAAATGGAGCCACACAGAGTGCGGCGCGCGGCGTTGGCATTACGACGAAAGGCTGTGGCGGCTTGTTCGAGTCATGTTGGACTTTTAGCTAAAGCGCTGAAACATTCGGGGGAGGCACTGCAACCGCTTGGCGGAAATATGAGATCAGATGGCAAGTAAGTTAATAAGTCTTGTAAACGAACAAGTCTTGTAAACCAACAAGTCTTGTAAACCAACAAGTCTTGTAAACCAACAAGTCTTGTAAACCAACAAGTCTTGTAAACCAACAAGTCTTGTAAACCAACAAGTCTTGTAAACCAACAAGTCTTGTAAACCAACAAGTCTTGTAAACCAACAAGTCTTGTAAACCAACAAGTCTTGTAAACCAACAAGTCTTGTAAACCAACAAGTCTTGTAAACCAACAAGTCTTGTAAACCAACAAGTCTTGTAAACCAACAAGTCTTGTAAACCAACAAGTCTTGTAAACCAACAAGTCTTGTAAACCAACAAGTCTTGTAAACCAACAAGTCTTGTAAACGAACAAGTCTTGTAAACGAACAAGTCTTGTAAACGAACAAGTCTTGTAAACGAACAAGTCTTGTAAACGAACAAGTCTTGTAAACGAACAAGAGAGAGAGAGAGAAAGGAATTTTAATGAGGAAAAGATGGAGAGGTCTGCCGATGGTGACATAGCCCTGGCCTGCTACTCCACATTGTAAACGAACAAGTCTTGCGAACGAACAAGTCTTGCGAACGAACAAGTCTTGCGAACGAACAAGTCTTGCGAACGAACAAGTCTTGCGAACAAGTTATGCTATTTTGGTTTGCGATTCAGTCATGTTCAGTAAAAAAATGGGGGAATGAAATGAAGGCATGGTAAATCTTTCCGATAATGCATTTTTTGGAACTACCAGGTAGTAATAGCTTTCAAGTAATAGCTCTACTTTTTTGCAGGAAAAGCTGTCACTGTTACATCAAGGCAAATTTTTTTCTGTGTCCGCGGCAACCTGCAGCGAAAAGAACTCCATTCGCGAATGCACGGCTCAGCAGCTGAAGCCGCTGCGCCGTGCACAATCAGGCTTTAATAATTGATGCAAAACTAAAAAGAATGCGCTTTAAGAAAAGGAGGCTAGAAAAAACCGAAATTAAGTTCGCTTCAGCACGTGTCCAGTGGAAGTCATTGTGAAGGCCGAATCGCAAGGCAGCATTTCTTCGGCGCCGCGTCAGCGTCTCTTCTACCGGCGTTGTCGCTCGCCGCCGCAGGAAAGGGCGATCAAACACATGAGGGCGCACGAACTGGCGTCTCCACCCGGGCGTTAGGTGTGATTTGTACGTTGTTGTGGTCACCACGCGCACAAGATGCTTTTTCCTCCTCGCGCGTTCAAAAGTGGCACTACAATGAAAATTTCTTATGACTAAATATACACCCAAATACAAGCAAATAGACACAAATTTTATAAAGTTAGATAGCTATGAATATAAAGTTGTAGTGTATAAGCCGCAGATACATGCAAATTAACGTATATATGCTATTCTTGCAAATATTTGGAAATATATGTAAATAAATGCGAGTATCCATCCCCTCCTTTTCTACAGTCTCTCTGCAGTGAAACTCCTCCACCCAACGTAAATGAGCTTAAAATCTCCCAGACTCCACACTCAACTGAAAGCAGCAGCCGTACTGCACGTAATTAACCGGTGCCGTTTTACTGCTGCTGCAAGCACACCTCGTCAGCTTCGCCGACCACGCCATTTACCCGTGCAAAACAGTTTTCCGTAACAATGGCGCCACAAAATGAACGAGCGCAACAACTTACAACGCTTGATTCATCTGGCAAGAAAGACCAATTAGCGGCGCAAAGATCTCAAGGAGCGTCTCAAGTATGCTAGCTGCAATCCTCAAGTGATAACCGTAGCGAACGCCTCAGCCCACCTCTGCAAACGGCGACAAAGCTGCCGCTCCAGCCGATTGTAGTTGGGAAAAGCGCCGCGCCACGGATCAAGAGAGCTCAGGAAAGGGTAGGCGGCAGGCAGGAATCTGACAGACGTGTGGTGTAGGAGTAGGACAGAGCTATCGCCATTGCGCGCCCATGCGCAAGCAGTGCTACCTGTAGGTAGCGCCGCAGCGCGGCAACTAACTGAGCATCAGCGTTTTCTGAGCTTGGCCGTGGGCGGCCACTTTTCGCTGCTCACGCTCGGCAGCAGCCGTATGGCCGCCATACTCGGCGCGCGTCCCAGCGACTGCGATGACAGTGCGCATTCACGGCGGCCGTCGCATTTATGGCGTGCTTTTTAGGAGAGAAAGCAAGCGCTGCCTACTTTTTTCCTTTCGCTAATCATTCTACAATTCCTACAAATTCTGCAAATAGATGCTGCGGCGTTTCGCAAGAGGGATTGCTGTTGGCGGCAGCTTCTCCGAAAGTGGCTTCTGCGATGGACGCCTGGATTGAGTTATTGTTTTATGTCCACATTTTTCTTTTGTAGCAATAAATTCGTTGCCTAAGAATACTGTCGTTCCTTTACACTTTCACGACAGTCACGAAGTGGTAAAGCTCGCCGTTGATGGGCATGGACAGAATTTCTTCCTCAAGAAGCGGTTTTGATACAGCGGACTGTTTGCGAAAACCTGGCCTCGTTCGCTAGCAAGACTTTAGAAATGATTAGCGAAAGAAAAACAAGAGAGCGCTTTATTTCTGTTAAAGAAACAGGGCATAAATGCAACGGGAATCGTGGAAGCGCCCGTCATCGCAGTCACCGGGCCGCCTGCCAAGTAGGCTGCCATATGACGGCTGACGAGCGCAAGCTGTGAAATGAGCAGCCGCCGGCGGCTAAGTTCGGAAAAAAGCACCTACTCATGCCAAACGAGCTATCAGGCAGACAAACGGGCGGATATAGGACGCGCATGCGCCTAGTCATCATCGAATCCAGCCTCGACGACGCCACTGCGCCGCCTAGTGGCGCAGAGGCAGCTTGAAAACGGCGCTCCGGCATCTCGCAAAATTTTGTCAATGACTGCATATATGATCGTCAGCGTATCCGAATTTGCAAATGCTAGGTCAAAGGTGAAGGCCCATGCTTCAGCTGCTAACACAGGCCACAGAAACCGTATTTCAAGCACTGGAAAGGACTCATTGTTCGAGGTGAGAATAATACGTGTGTTTGGCCCTGGGTAAGCGAACTCTTTCTCTAAGTATCCCATTGCTTCAAGGGACAATCGGGGCAATCTTCAGCAGTCAGTACTTAACGAAATGAACAGTTTTCCATGTACAACAACTACCAACACTAGTGAATCATGTGAAGAATACAATGAGGGGTTCAAGAAAGATGTAGCACAGGTGTCAGCGAAAGTACAGAGGCTGCATTAAGAGGGCCGAACTCCACATCCACACAATCTGAGAGCGCTTGCCTGATGTCGAGATATAGGCAGTGTACCCTCCCTAATATGCTGGCATTTTCAGACACATTTCGGTCGGATATGCCTTACTGAACAAAAGCCGCTAGGGATCCCTTTTCGCTTCCACGAGGACAGGTTATCAGGGCGAGTGTGTTAGAGTAACTTATAGAGCGGCTAGCAGTCTTTATGTGAAGTTATTGCAGCAGTGTGCTCGTAGTTTCTGCATTCTGTCTAAAGCAATGAACGGTTTCCACTCAGCGTTGGCCATGTCCTTGTGGCCATGCTACGGAGTGAAAGCTAAAGTAGCCGGTTTCCCATGCCGAGCGGGATCTCCTGCATAAAAAACTGACGGCGCTTAACCTTACCTTAAAACAGCGTTAGAGACCCCTCAAGCGAAAGTATTCTTACTCGTCCATAGATCCAAGCATAGCAAGGTGTCCTCATACCACTACTGGCGCAATGGTGCTTTCCCAGAGCCTTGACTGGCGGCTGTTTAACCCACAGGCGTCATCGGAGCTTGTGAAACCGTGGTTGCTCTCCCATATCTTCCATAAGGCTCATTTTTGCACAGATATTCTTCAGGAGGCCGTCTATGTCTCGGCCAGCAAGCTGATGTGCATTGCCACAGTGGGCGGGTGGCAACTGCATTGAATTTATTCAAATTACTTTCATTTCCACCTGCACTGCTAGGCAGGGGTCGCATAACCATAATCTATTTTTCTGGAAAAACATATTCCAGTCCGCTGCCGCGGTGGCTCAGTGGTTATGGTGCTCGGTTGCTGACCTGACAGACGCGGGTTCGATCCCGGCCGCGGCGGTTGAATTTCTATGAAGGAGAAATTCTGGAGGCTCGTGTACTGTGCGATGTCAGTGCACGTTTAAGAACCCCAGGTGGTTGAAATTTCCGAAGCCCTCCACTACGGCGTCTCTCATAGCCTGAGTCGCTTTGGGACGTTAAACCCCATAAACCAAACCAGATATCCCAGTCCAAAGTCTCGCATAGCTAACGTAGATCTGAATGCGTTTACTGCCGCCCAAACTAGACTTTTGTAACGCAGCTGCTGCCACCCGACCCGCAATTCTGTTCTTGTGCTGAGTGGCGGTGGTATGATGTTTAGCAGCGGTTTTCTTCAGGGCTGGTACCGCTAACGGGCTGCAAACCGAGTTTCCTCAAGCTTAAAGCAAAATGATCGTTGCCATGTTGACTCAGTAGGCCTTGAAGAGAGCGTGAACAAAGGTCGGTAAAAAGAGATAACCTTTTCGCGACTTCTTGGCTCACCTTCATGCTGTTGCCTTTCCTGGCCGGAAACTGGATCCTCTGGCACTCTTTCTTGTCGAAGGGCTCCAGGTCCAAGGGACACACAGCGACGCCATCGTGACGGCTTCCTCCGAGGCAGCTCTCGCACAAGAAGTGCGCGCAGGGTAACTGCACGGTTCTCATAGGAATCATGCGGCACAGACCGCAAACATTCGCGGACGGGATGGCATCGACGAAGCGCGTCGGTCGCCAATTAACGCCTTGGATGTGGCCGCTAAGACGGAGCAGTGCTGCGTTTGCCAGCTTGGGCATCGCGAAGCGCGTCTGCTCGTCGACTGATGTGGCTGGACGCTTCCTGCTCAACCTAGACTGGGCTTTTCGCAGCCGTGCCTTCAGACGCGCTATCGGTGGCGATGAAAAGATAGTAAGTGGTAGTTGGAATGCGCGTGTTCTTCTTATCGGATTTCGGGTGAAACTTTTTATGCTCGGCGATTATGAAAGCTTGCACACTAGTGCGCCGTCATTGACAACCTGTACTGCCTAGGTGGCGCTGCAATTGTCCGAGTGCATGTCTAGAAAATCTGTGGGAGACCTACGATCCGCCGTTAAAGGTATGACAAGGCGGATGCAAGGTGGATGTAGAATGGTGGCGAAGGCTGGGCCCAAAAACGGTTTAGCGTGACTACACCACAGCCACAGTTTGGGGGGCAAAACACATATATTGAAATTCAAAAGTACAGACAAAAATGCTACAAAATAACAAAAAGAAATGAATATTTTAATGGCACGTTTTATAAAATAGGTAAATTATTTCAGCAAAACATTACGCCGAATTTTGTAATTTTTTGCAACGTTGTTGTTGCGCATTCTGTTTATGAGTGTGCGGTGCATTTGCAGCGCGGCTTTGCAGGCCTTGTTCCGGCACCCGGCAACAGCGGCCGCGGGAGCTTACGAAGCGGTTTCTTATCTCCAGCTGTCTGTAAAGGCGCGCCTGGGAAAGCGTGTAAATTAAGCTCGCCGGTTTCGAAATGGCCCCTTTGACAAGTTTTTGTCGTGCTTGCTCGTCGCTTCTCTGTCCCCGTTTGGCAAGATTTGCACCCCGCTGCAGCAGTTTTATCGGTTCTATCTTTTCCTCCTGTGTACGGCCAGTGCGAAACCTTTCCCGTCGTTGTGTCACGCTCGCACACTGTTCGTTTGAATAATTTAGCTCTTAATTTCTAGATGAGCTCGCGGCATGTGAAGAAATTTTGCTCCGTGGCACATTGCGGCAGCGTGGACTATATCGTCGGTGTCTTACTACACCGCTTCCCAGTCAGCGCCTCCTCTATTTTTACAATGCCAGCCGCATCGCCCGCTGCGCAATGGGAGCCGTCGGTACACCTCATTTCAGTTAGTTGCCGCGCTGCGGCGCTATCCAGATGGTAGCACTGCTTGCGTCATGCTTGCGTGCGGGCGCGCGGTGGTGATAGCGCTGTCCTACTCCTACTCCTGGCGTCTGTCAGGTTGTTGCTGTCTACCCCTTCTTGTGTAGCTCTCGCTTCATCCGTGGCGCGGCGCTTTTTCCAACGGCAATCGGCTGAAGCGGCAGCTTTGCTCGCCGTTTGCAGAGGTGGCCTGTGGCGATCACTCCGCCTATCCCTTGAGGATGGCGGCTGGCATACTTTATGCGCTGTTTGAGGTATTTGCGCTACTTATTGCTCTTCCTTGCCAGACGAGTAGAGTGTTATAAGTTTTCAGGCTCGTTCGTTTCGTAGCACCATTGTTAACGAAAATTGTTTTGCGCGGGTAAATGATGTGGTCCGCGAAGCTGACGAGGTAACCTCGCAGCAGCAGTAAAATGGCACCGGATAATTGTCTGCAGCAGGGCTGCTGCTTTCAGTTTTGTGTGAAGAGTGGGCAATTTTAAGCTCGTGTATGTGGAGCTGAAGAACTTCGCTGCACAGACAGTACAAAAGAAGTTGACGTTTACGTGCATTTATTCACATATATTTACAACAATTTACAGTAATAGTATATACAACTATTTGTATTTATAGCCATTTACATTTTTAGAATTGGTGTCTTTTTGCTTGTATTAGCAGGTATTTGCAGCCTTAAGAAGTTTGCATTGTAGCGCAACCACTTTTGTACGCACGAGGAGGACAAAGCATCTCGTGCGCGAGCGGAGCTCAACAACAATCAAAACGCACCTAACGCCCGGGTGGAGACGCCAGTTCGTACGCCTTCATGTGTTTGGCCGCCCTTTCTTGCGGCGTAGAACGACAACGCCGGTAGAAGAGACGCTGACGCGGCGCCGAAGAAACTCTGCCTTGCGGTTCGGCCTTTACGGTGACTGCCCCTGAACACGTGCTGAAGAGGTCTTGATTTCCGTTTTATCTGCCTCCTTTTCATCAGGCGCTTTTCTTTGTTTTGCATCGTTTTATTAGCGCCTGGTTGCAGTCAGGATCAGGCAGAACTTCCGATATGCTTTGGCAACAGCTGCTGCGCCGTATATTTGCGAATGAAGTTCATTTTTCGCTTCTCAAAACAATCGTAGCAGCAGGCTGCCAAGGACCGAGAATAATTTTTATCTAGTCGTCGTAACAATGACAGCTTATCCTGACAAAAGTACAGCTACGGCTTGAAGGCTATTGCGGTCTGGTAGTCTTGAAAACTGCCTTGTCGTTAAGATTTGCCATGCCTTCCTTATTTCATTCTCCAATTTTCCTTACTGAACATGATAGAATCCAAAGCCAAAATAGCATAACTTATTACTAAATACGTTTATCATCTGATTTATTATTTTCGCCAAGCAGTTTGTTCCTCTCCCGGAATGTTTCAGCGTTGTAGCTTAGCTGAAAGACCGACATGATTCGGAAAAGCTGCCACAGCCTTCCGTTGCCATACCAACGCCGCTGCGCTGCACTCTCTGTGACTCCTGCAGCGGCTTCGCGATGACCAGCGCTCCACGGTGAGCACCGCCACGAACAGCGCGCTCAATGACGCGTCCATACCTGGCAGGCAGCCTGATGGTCATGAAGGATGCAGAGCGCCGCCTCAGGAAGAAAGATAGAAATGATAACAAAGTGGCCTCGGCGGTTTTCTGTTGTCTGGCGCCACCCAGATGGTCCTCTCCCCCACAGACGCACAGCAGGCGCGAAGGCTAGCCGACGGCGGAGAGTAAGAAAAGAGGACAGGAGAGGGGTTTGGACGGTCGGATCGGCCCTACTCGGCAGGCATTGTAAAAATAGAGGAGGCGCTGTCCCAGTGTACCCGGCTGTACCTTCACAAGTGAGCTCTTGCCATTGTCGTCTGCTCTAGATGTGCTTGTGTCGGACTTTTCGCGTCTGTTTCGTAGCTATAACTGTTTCATGCTATCGGGGATATTTAAGCGAACCGCAGGGCACGCACTCGCAGTCCTACCATTTGTCTTATTTATACTTAGTATCGTGCAGCCGACTGTTACCAACGTGAACTTGATATTGGGCTTTCCGGAGCAACCACGTGCCCTCCACTGGCCGCAAGGCCAATTTAAAACCATCTGTGCTGCCTAACAGCTATGAGCATAGCAGTAATAGGTTTTTCAACACCGTAAGCCCATTTCAGGATCCCCTCGCAACAAAGTATCGAAACTCAACCACGTGTATGTGCGCCGCCTTGACGGTGCCTTAACTGAATTCGGTAAGCAGCAGTTATTGCCGTTCTGCCCATACGTGACCGTCAGTGTAGTTTTAAACTCATTTCACTCCTTCGTTCTCGTCACACTTTGAGCATAAAAAAGCAGCTAGCCGCGTGGTATCAGGCGAGCGTAATCGCACTCTGAGGCGCGGAGGCTTGGCGCGAGCATTTACTGCCATATTTCAAATATTATATACTGCATTTAGGTGAAAGGAATGTTGGCGTATTGACCTTTGGAGCATATGGTATTCATTTGGGTGCAGTTGTATAACGTGCACGCTGCATCATGTCCAGGTGCAAAACGTGGGTGCAATTCTGCCGCAACCTCAACCTGGAGAAGACTCCGCGCCAGCTGCGAGACCTGAGGGTTCGTTCCAAGCACTTCGCACCGTCTGCGTATCTGCGGCAAGGATGGCTGCGTCACGATGCTGTGCCTACTCGAGGAAGGACGGGCGGTATTGAATGTCCTTGCAATTCACTGTAAACTGCACTTCATCTATATTTTAGTTTGATTAGAACTGCTTCAAATTACTCTGGCTAGCGACAAGAAGCAGGTCTCGAGGTTCTGCGCAGGCACTATGTATGGCGCAATACTCTAGCGTTGAGCAGGTTTGTTAATGCTAAAACTTGCGTTTAATATTCTCATGTAGGTGTAAACTTAGCTGCTATATTCTTTCAGTTGAAGAAATGAAATGTGAAGGGTAGTGTCAGTGCTCTATGCCCCATGTGTATCTTGGTGCGCCTATTTGATGTCATTTTTACCTCAATTGAAGCTGTCATAGTATGTTTTCTCTGCATTTAAATATTCCAACTGACAACATTTGTAGCCCTTCAGGGCTTTTCCTGTCTGCACTGGGACCATTCACATGATTAGCCGGCTTAAGCAGTGCTACTCTTTGTGCTGCCTTCGACATGCGTTTTTGTTGGTGTTCTTTATCACTGTATTTTTTTGGTTGATGTATGAAACCATCAATATGAAAACGATACTTGCCACACACTCAGTTGTGAACTGTGCACATAAGGCAGTGCTTTGTGGATCATATCTTGCTATATTCAGAGACCAAGTACTAGTAAAGATACTTCCACCAGTATTTGCGCTGCGAATTATGCATGCCTAGCCAGTGTCCGGTAGGGTTGCTGCCTTTCTACACTGCCTTCTTTGCCAGAAACTTTCATTGGGTTTCAAATTGCTCATAAACAAGGACATGACTAGCACGAACTCGAGCACATTTGACTGACAAAGGTTGGCGCGCGTTGAAAGGCAACAACCTCCAAGGGACGCTGTCTCGAAAATGCGGATTCTACAAACAGACTGATTTACGTCACTCATACGTAGGTTTCCCCACAAAATCCAGGGGTGCTGGGGTGCCCATGAGCCGCCATTTTTTTTGGGTCAATGGGCGTCTATGGAGCCTTCGCTACCATGGTATATCTACCTTGGGTATGACGTGATAGCGTTATTGGTTCCGGTCAACGGCTCTTCCTGCCCCCGCAAACGCGGACACTGCATCCATATTATGGGAAAAGCCACACGGCATACATATAAAGCACCTCTGTGAGGAAGCCGCTCTAGCGTACAGGCTATGTCAAATGTATATTTGGTTGGTTGGTTTATGGGGTTTAACGTGCCAAAGCGACTAAGGCTATGAGGGACGCCGTAGTGGAGGGCTCCGGAAATTTCGACCCCAGGTGGTCGAAATTTCCGGAGCCCTCCACTACGGCGTCTCTCATAGCCTTAGTCGCTTTGGGACGTTAAACCCCATAAACCAACCAACCAAATATATACAGCCTAAGGGGTTTGCTTCCAATACGTGTAGCGAGGCTCTTAAGCATATTTCACAGTCCTAAGCTTGGGAGGTTTCAGGATATCAGTTCTTTCCGCCTTCGTGAGACTAGGGTCTCTGAGTATACGAGGTCTGTTAGAAAAGTATCCGACCTTTGGCCGAAGAAAAAAAACTGGCATAGCTGGAGCCTTGGAAACCTAATCACCTTCAAAGTAGTCTCCTTGCGACTCCCCACACTTCTCCCAGAGGTGCTGCCATTGTTGGAAGTATTCCGAAAAGGCCCCTTTCAGAATTCAGTTTAGCTCAGCTGTCGTGGCAGCCATAATGTCCTCTCTTGTCTGAAATCGCGCTCCTTTCAATGGCTTCTTGATTTTGGGGAACAGTCAGGAGTCGCAGGGGGCCATATCAGGAGAGTAAGGAGTCTGTTGAACTACAGGAGTCCGGTTTTTCGCCAAAAAAGTCTGAATCAAGTGCGAGGAATGTGCAGGAGCATTCTCGTGATGGATGCGCCACTTTCCTGTTGACCTCAACTCCGGTCTCTTGCGCCGCACAGCATCACGCAGGCGACGGAGGACATCCCTATAGAACTCCTTGGTCATTGTTTGACTCTGTGGGGTGCGTCCTCGTGGTGTGCCACAAAGAGGGAGTCAAAAAAAGTAGTCAGCATCACTTTGACATTGCTGCGCACTTCACGGGCCTTCTTTAGCCTTGGTGACGTGGAATGCTTCCACTGTGACGACTGGGATTTGGTTTCCGGGTCGTATCCGTGCCCAAGACTCGACACCAGTGATTATGGTGTTGATAAAGTCGGGGTCACTGTTTGTGGAATCCAGCATGTCCTGTGAGACTTCAACACGAAGCTGCTTTTGCTCCACTGTGAACAGCTTCGGCACGAATTTTGCCGCAACTCTCTCCATGGCCAAATCTTCGGTGATAATGAAATGTGCAGAAAAATTGGTGATGTTCACCTCTTCCGCAATTTCTCGGATAGTAACACGACGCCCCCGCATCACGACAGCGTTCACTTCGGCAATGACCTGGTCATTTCGGCATTTTGATGGGCGATCGGAGCGTGGCTCGCTCTCCACCGATGTGCGGCCGTCGTTAAACCAATTGTATCACTGCTTAATCTGTGTGCAGCACATAGCATCATCACCGAAAGCCGTCTGAATATTTAGAATGGTTTCCACTTGGCTGTCGCCCAGTTTCTGGCAAAATTTGATGCAGTAGCGCTGCTCCTGTCGCTCCGCCATTTTCCCTGCAATAAAAAACCGACGAGAGCACTGCGCACTGCCTCACTCAAACGCTGCGTCACAGCGACTGACGCTATCGGCAGGCGGGAAAAAATTCGTGCATGCGCAGGAAGGTTCAAGGTCGGCTGATGCAAGCGCGCTTGTTTCATATCCATCAGGTGTTCGCAAAAAAAATAAAGTCGGATACTTTTCTAACAGACCTCGTACAAAAGGAGCCGCGCTGTAGGGCTCAGAAGCAGACGGCTTGGGCTGTATACTTTCGATAACGACTGTACCTGCGTGGCCTAGGCGTAGCGTGTCGGACTCGCAAGCCAACTCGCAAGCTATCGGGTTAAAACTGCTGCCGCCAGCCGCTTGGTCCGTGAAGAACACGCGGTCGCACTCTCAACGCTAAGAGACGTCTTTATGGCTGATATCAATTCTTGCCAAGGTGCTCTCGACGTAGAGCTATTAGCTCGCACGCGCCACGTGTGGCGTTGGTTGAGCACGTGAGGTTATTTTATTGCGAAAGCAATACTACGCTCATGAACGGCCTTTCGCGCAGCGGCGGCCGGTAGCCACGCGTGACATTTAGAACGACCTCTGACGTCATGCCATGCCTAGTGACGTCATAGCGTGACGTAATACCAGGGTGAGAGATGGGCTACCAAGTCGAGTCGTCGCGCGGCAGCTGCCAGTAGCCACGCATGACCTGTAGACGCGGCGCGCCGCGTTCCTTCCGTTAGAGGCGCTGCTCTCGCTTTCGCAACCTACCAGGCTTAACCAAAGCTAAGCCCCCGCAAAATTTTTTATAACGTAGACGGGAGGCTTGGAAAAGTGCTGGCGCAGGGGCGAATGGCGGCGGCCATGCGTTTCGGCTTGCGCGGGCGGGAGATGGCGCCAGGAGCGCGCGCAGCTAGAGTAGCGCGCTGCCCTGGCTGCGGAACTCGTTACGAGGGACAACGGCAACGCCACGAAACTCAGGAACGGGCGCCAAAGAGCTGCGCTTTAAAAAGAAAATTTTAACTATTAATAGCTGCTGCGCATTTTAGAAAAGTAAAAGGAAAGTAAAGCGCGTGAATGTCTTATGTGCCTTTTTTTTTCCTTGTCCGTTTTTTGCGCTAAATCCTTCACAAACTGCATCACCAACTAGCCCGGCAACTTGCTTTCCTGAAAAAAAAGGTATAGAGAAATGTCGCCGCCAGGACTAAAACACATCATACGGCGGATATACAGCTGAATACACTAACCACTGCACCACGTCTGCCTTTTTTTCTAACAAATTATTTACTTCATGAGATATTGGAAAGTACATCATGGCTGCCTTTTTCTTTCTGTTCTTTTTTCTCCCAAAATAACTTTATTTACATAGCAATAAGAACAGAGTGAATACCGTGTTATCGTCACTTAGAAGAACCAGAGGGAGACAAAAAAGATGCCTAGGCTTAGCTTGGTTAAGCCAAGAATGCGTTGCATATTGCGCGGTCTTTTTGCGCGAGGTATTGCTTGGCGGCACTCGATTTTCTCAGCAGCTTTTCCTCCGTGACGTATGGATGGATGGATAGGAGCGCCCCCTTTGAAACGGGGCGGTGGCAACCGCCACCATGCTCAGCCGTCCTTTTCTTTTATGCGAAGCACATTACTAGAGGTACACTACAGCCCTTCGCCGTGGTTACGCGCCGTGCACACCACGTGGTACAGTGACGTCACACCACGTGACATACCACGTGACACATGACGTCACGACAGAGGAAGACGGAGGTACACTACAGCCCTTCGCCGTGGTTACGCGCCGTGCACACCACGTGGTACAGTGACGTCACACAACGTGACATACCACGTGACACATGACGTCACGACAGATGAAGACGGAGGTACACTACAGCCCTTCGCCGTGGTTACACGCCGTGCACACCATGTGGTGCAGTGACGTCACACCACGTGACATACAACGTGACACATGACGTCACGACAGAGGAAGATGGGGGTCCACCTCGCGCCGTCGCTGTGGTTGCACGCCGTGCAGACCACATGGTACAGTGACGTCACACCACGTGACATACCACGTGACACATGACGTCGCGACAGATCGCCGTCACGCGCTGGGAGAGGGAGAACGATGCCATCGCACAGACACCGGAATGTCCTCGAGCGGCATTCCCGCGCATTTCGAACGCGCGTTCACACTCGGTGTAGGTGAAACGCTCGCTCCACCGGGCAGGCGGACGCGGCTTCCGTGGCAATCCAGGCGCCCACCCAACGCGCGTCTCGGGGTTAGTCGGCGTTCCGCTGTAGCCATGCCGTTGTCTTCCCCCACGACGAAGGCTTCTAGTGGTTGTATTAAAATGACCAAGTATTCAACCAAGGAAAGCCATGTATTACCAAGCCTAGCCATCAATATGCTTCGCATCTGACCAGGGTTAACCAAGTTAAGCCTCAGCCAATTTTTTCTTTTTTTGTTTTTTTTCTTCCTTTTTCTTTTCTTTTTTTTCTTTTCTTTTTTTTCTTTTTTTTAACGTGGTTTGGTGACGTCACGTCACGTGGTGACGTGACGTCACGTCACGTGGTTTGGTGGCTGCCCTGCCGCGCCCAAGGGCTGAACTGAGTGCTTGCAATATGCTACGCATGAAAATTTTGAACGTGCTGAAGAAACATCGAACGTTAGGACTGGTAACAGGGGAGTGAGGGGGAGGAGGCTGGTTGGTACAACATACTTAAAAAAAAAACCGTGCAAAGGAAGTACATTCGTCCTGTGTGTTTCATTGTTGTGTCCTGCCCTTTGCGCAGTTTCTGTTTCAAGGACAACAAAGATACAGGAAATCGCACGGACACGTTGGCCGGAGGTTCGCGCAATCAGGAGCTGAAAGGTTGACGGGAAATGGAAGGAAAGCCGGTGCTGTTGACGCTATTACGGTCCACGGGTCAATTTCAGTGTTACCCGAGTCGCCTATACTGTCGGGCTTTGCAAAAGGTGGCAGTAGGTTGATGATGATGATGATGTACAAAACCCCGCCGCAGCTTCTCTTGCAGGTGGTTATCGGAGCCAGCAGCCATCAGAGCACTAGCTGTGCTATATTCCACAGACCATGCTGTCCGAGCGCCAGCATGCAGTGTGTGAGAACGGGAGACTGTACACAAACGTACACAGAAGCCCTGCCCAAGGGGCGTCACAAAACAAGCCAAAATAACCTCGCACATCGTCCCAGAAGGCGTGTGCCCGAATGCGCTCAATGAAAACGTTCTGAGCTGCCTATCTTCTCCACAAAGGAAACTGTGCGCCACATGGTAGGAAGAGACGGCAGTCTTCATGACTGTTTTTCACGAACAGAACTCTCACGTAGAAGCGAAGAAGAAATCTTTGTTATTAGAAGCGTTGCTGACGAGCCTCACGAGTCAGTCCCGCCTTCCCCTGTGTCGGAGTTTTCAGTGTACGAGGAGGTACCCAAAAGAAACCGGACTTATTTTTGTTTGAACTTATTTGTTCACATTTTAAGCACAAACCTTCAATCTATTTCAAAATATTCCCCACTTGCAATGATACGCTTGTCTAATCTTTCATTCTATTTTTCAAAACATTGTTTAAATTCATATTTTGGGATGCTTGACAGTGCCTCCGTCGTTTTTTTCTTCACCTCAGCAACATCAGCGAAACGCTTTCCATTCACCTATTTTTTCATTCTAGGAAACAAAGAAAGTAGCACGGGGCAAGGTCGGGAGAGTATGAGGGTTGAGGAATAGGTCTCATGCCATTTTTGGTCCGAAATTGTCGTAGAGACAGGGCTGTGTGAGCAGGGGCATTGCCACGATGGAAAAACCAGTTACCCGACCACCACAAATCTGGCCGCTTCCACCGCACACTGTTGCCCAATCTTTTCAAAACATCCAAGTAGAAAGCCTGGCTAACTGTCTGACCCTGCGGAACAAATGCTCAATGGGCGACTCCTCTCACGTCGAAAAAACAAATCAGCATTGTTTTGAGGTTTGGCTTCACCTGACGAGCTTTCTTGAGGCGAGGTGAATTTGAAGTTTTCCATTGGCATGATTGTTGCTTTGATTCAGGATTCGATTCAGGAACACTTGAGTTGTCCCCATAGCATCGTCCTTGTACGTCTTTCTTAATATTTCAAGAGTTTCCATTCAACTTTTTCAAAATCAGAATTTCACTGGCGCACGCTGTTCACGAAAATCAGACATTGCAAAAACGACATTCACACAAAACAGTCGTCACTCTAAAACTCTGCCTAAACTAGTCTGACCTCCTTCAACGACGGCACTCGGCTTACTGACTCTGGAATGTTAGTTCTATGCTCTCCTAGTTGCAAAACGCGGTACGACAGAAGCTTTGCCGACCAAAAAATTTAGTCCGGTTTCTTTTGGGTACCCCCTCGTATTCGTGGCTGGAGAATTCACGCCAGTAGGTTCAAGTCGAGTTTCTTGGGCTGTACGGAGAGCCGACGTAACCGGTAAACTTTCCCTGTTTGGAGTAGATTATCCATAAACGACACACTATTGGACAATTAGTACTTTTTTAAAACTGTGCATGAGCCAGTTCCACGTGTTTAGAAGCGTGAGATGAAGAAGGCCGTCACGAGCCCCGCGCGAAACGTGCGATAAGAAGAAGAAGCAGCCTCTGACGAACAGTCCCCACGGCACCTCTCCTTATTACAAGGGCAGAAATACAAAATGGACCCTGCTGGAAAGACACCTACGTCTTCCGTGAAGAGCCCCAAGCGTACGGGCTCAGCGGCGACCAAGAAGTCCGTAGCGGGTGGATCTGAAATCAGCCAAAGGAGAAAGGGCAAGTCCAAGCTGTCCAGGCCTGTCAAGCACCGCCCATCAGCCGGACACCATGAAGCGAGTGAGTGTCGCATGGAGCAGATTCGACCGAATTTCGTAATCTTGCATGTTTACCATGCACAGGGTTAATTGATTTCCTTTTACTTAACACATGAGCCTTGCTACTGGAGGCTTTGAGGTGTTGGGCCCAAATTAAGGCTTATTTGGGCTGCTTAGTTCGGAAGGCTGTCGTGATTAGCCGGCAGTGTTTTGTTTTTCATCATGGCAGTTGCTGATTTTGTAGGCAGTTATCATAGCACTCCAAGGGTGTTATTGCAGACGAACAGTTTTAGCATGAGGCTTTAGGCCGTAGAAGTCCCGCATCTTTCTGACAGACGTTTTTCTCAGCCGTGTAACCTCTGGACGGAGGGCGAGCTTAAGTCGGCCTACAACCAGCGGTATATCCATGCAGACCCCATTTAATCCCCGTGGTTTATACGGTCTGTGAATGACACTACAAGAAGCCGGGCGTTCTGAAATCTCACGTAGCGAAAAGCTGGCGCCTATAGCTGTGTTGCATTCCACCCACTCCCTCGTGAGGACACCATTAACTACATTAACTTTGCACCATTATCATCTACAAGAAGTCATCACGAGCTTAATTTGATACCGTATTTTACGCATGCTAATTTGTTCAAATTCAGTTTTTTCCCCTTTCAATAGAAGCCTGGAATTCTCTACCTGGGTCCATTCGTTCTTGTCCATTTCAAAACTTTGTAACTGCCGTTGAAGACGCATAATAGCTGTGTATTCTTACTCTGTCGTTAACAGTTCCTTTCTTGTTTGATATTTCGTTTGTGGTTTTAACTTTTTTGTAGTGCTCACTTTGTACATTTTGCTGCATTATGTTACCTTGCATTTTGTGTTTTTCCCACTCCTGCCATAGCGCATATAATTGCGCTGCAGTATAAATAAATAAATAAATAAATAAATAAATAAATAAATAAATAAATAAATAAATAAATAAATAAATAAATAAATAAATAAATAAATAAATAAATAAATAAATAAATAAATAAATAAATAAATAAATAAATAAATAAATTAAATAAATCTCTGAGGTGCAATGCGGGGTTTTACGAATGAATCCTAGACGAAAGAGAGTAAGAGAGGGCCCATTTCAAACTTGCCTCGGAATCGCTGACGAGAGCAGCGATGAGCTACATTGGTGACTTCGGTGTGGGGCGCGCTGGGTGCACGTGCTTTCCAGAGAATACCGTATGTATTCAGACAGCAAAAACTCGTATTAACATCCAGGATGTAAGATGCAGAACCAAACTGCTGCTAAGGTTCCCCTAGGGCAGCAGGCGGAGAAAATATAGTCGTGGCGGTAGAGGACGGCAGACATGGAAGGTAACTGCTAGACTCTCCATCAAAGAGGCTTGCATGCATTCATTAACATTTCAAGGCTGAAGGCTTTGTTTTGAATTACCAGTTTTTGAGTTTGATCGATGAAATAAGAGGCTGCTGCATATAATGCGAAACTTGTTCCGCCTTCTTCGTATAAACACCGCTAGAGTTCTCTTTATTAAGAAGCTTCAACATTGAATTAAAAGTCATTTGACTGCTTTCCAAGTATTTTCGCAGTATAGACTGCTGTTAATATCTGGGAGGGGCTCTTTGCTGTTCCTTTTCGGGGGGAGCTCTTTGTTTACAATCTTCTCTTCGCAGCGACCGGTGCGTGGAAAGAGGCCTCTCCGGATCCTGTTTCACCGGCCCCGGCAGTGGAGGCTGCCAAGGATTCGGGGTCAGCGCTTGGGCATAGCTCAACTACAGAACCGGAACGTGTCCCAACATCGGCACCTGTGGCTGAACATCCCTCGGCTGGGCCGAGTTCTAGAAAGTCTCACGTGAGATTCACACGTTCTTTTATAAACATCTTCGATCTGCGCGGAGGGTTAGCGAAGAAATGCGGCGTGACCTGCCATCGCACGAGAGTTGCGCATCGCTTAAACCACTGCGCCAGTAGGGGTACGGGGACTCCCGTGGATCTATGCACGTAAATTAGAGACTGACATTCTCCATATATGGGAATTAATCGATTACGCTACCGCGTCAAACCCTTAATGCGAGGTTAACTGGCCGCTCCAATTTTTGTGTTCACTGTGTGTCTGATAAACCAAGCTCGCCTCCCGTAGCCCCTACCATGCCAGCGGACGCCAAATGCTAGATGCCTTTAGCACTGCTGACGTTGAACGCGTAGCACGGACCGGAAAATCACATGCGCAAAGCGCTGATTGCCTATGAAGGCCAGCTACGGGCGTAGCTGCTTACTACGCATCACCAGGAAATGAACGCTTGGGGCTTGAGGTAAGCGGTAAACGGTACCGGTGACGGTATATGTGAGGTCCCCTGCTACACATCGTAACATCGCGCACGCGAAAAGGGGACATGGTTCCACGCCATCTACTAATCTGTTATTGAAATTCATCCATCCGCCAGATATGCCTTCATTCCAGTGCAAAAATTAGTACGTTTGGACCGCTGCAACCTGTTTCGTTCCACAACGGTTTTGTGCTAAAGCTCAACACTTCGAAATGATCATCTAGGAGTAATTTCTGGTCTTGAAGTTGGTGGTTCGACTGGAGACACTGAAAACAAATGTTCCGTTTTTATTATAATCTCTGATTAGCGGTAGATATTTAAATGATTTTTGCTTTTCAGATTTCTGGTGTCTACAAACGCTAAACTGAACTTGTGCTGAAAATAATAAATTTAGCGGCTGTGCTAATTGCAGTCATGGCCCGGTATCTTGATTTCAACGCCCAAAAGCTGCCCGTACACAATGAGAGAATTCGTACTGGTAGGGCCTGCAATAATTTCAAAGACCTCGCTTTCTTTAATGTTTACTAACATTGCACAACCTACGAGGGCTTCTTGCATTTCTCTTCTGTCGAAGTTCGGCTGGCACAGCCAAATAACGGGACTGCCACGGCTACACTCGCAGGCAGCACTCGCCAAGGGCATGGGGACACCTGGGTCGAACATCCTGAGGACCATCGTGCGGGGGCCGGCGAAATTCGAACACTCGAAAAAGGAGCTTAAAGGTGAGTCCATCCGCATTTGTACTTCAGGCACACATAGACACACTCAAGGGCTTCCACAGATTCCATACAAGGCCCCTTTTCTTGAACCAGTGAGCCTTTTTCACCAGCCCGTGCTGCTATCTCTGTTTAATTTATATTCCCCGTGTGTCCTTACTCACTTAGACTTTACCTTTGAGAGGCGCGTCGTACGTTGCAACGTTAAGGATGAATAAACGTTTTTCAGATATGGTGATTTAGGGGAGCCGCTGTTGAAACTGCTAAGCCGCGTACGTCACCTTGTCATAATCTCTTGCAACTTTGGTAATATGTGAAGGCGAGAGTTTGAGCTACAAGAGACGTGGTTTCAGGCCAGAATGCCACACATGAAGTGAGTAAAAATATCGCTGAAAACATGATAGTTTATAATAAGCTTTTATATATACAATATATCCTGCATTCAGTTATTCCGTGTGTGATGAACAAAGAGCAAATAAACACGGCAGCATCATGCTATCTTTGTGAGTGCAAACAGTTTTTGGTCACGCGTTACAGATCCTAAAAGTGTCCACAGAGCCACAGGAGTTATCCGAGTGCCCAGCGTAAGTCGGGGCCCGTACGGTACCAGACCTGTTGCCCAAAAACATGCCCACCACACCACTCCGACAGCACTTACTCCCGGCGCAGTGGCTCCACCGTATAGCAATGCCGTGTTCAAAGAGATCGATCACAATTACTTAAAGCAATACAATGGCCCAGAACAGAATGGCTTAACCTGGTTACTTTTCGTAATAGCAAATCTCCTTTTACAGGAGTGCTACGTACAAGTGCAGCTTACTTGTGCGATTGGTAGGCTGTGCGCGTCAGAACATTTGCCGTTGTGACGAACTAGTACATATCAAGATTGATCGGAAGTGACGCGTGCATTTGACAGCGGTTGTACGGCTTTTCGCATATCTCCATCGGTCGGAGATCAAACTCAATTGCACGCGAATGCTCGTTCGAAGCAGATTGCGTAAGAGTTTCTCCATTTCATGTCTTCTGTGCCTCCGCCAGGCTGCACACCTGATTCTAAACACATATATCATTAAGACCACATATCGTGAGCTGATCGACATTACTTAACCCGGCTATAGTATGCATAAAAAGGGCACCATATACCTTGCTGACTGCACGATTTTCGTACTCTGAATAGAAACTCAGGTTAAATCAGCTCGAAAAATACGAACATCGAGAGAAGGCCAGCACAACGCAGAATTTGTTTGTCTTCTCGTCTCGGTGTTCATTTTATGAAGGAGCTAAACACCGCAGCGGACACGGGACAGAGAAAGAAGACTTCTTTCTCTGTCCCGTGTCCGCTGCGGTGTTTAGCTCCTTCATGTCTCACCAACTGCCCTACACATCTACCCTCCTAAGTCATTTTATGAGCTGATCAACCTGAGTATGAGTCATTACGAACTAGACAAGTTCGCCGTTGTGCTGAATGAAAAAGTGTTTTGGCTGAGAGAAGATATTACATTCATGAGTCTTAGATGCTTTGCGGATTGCTCCACCAAAGACAGGGACCCCGTTTTCCCACTCAATGAACGCAGTGCCGAGTCCAGCCAAGAAGAGTGGACCCAGTTCGCCACCCGAGTCACCCTCCGTCCGACCAGCCCCCACCCCCTCGTCAACCATGAGGGCCTTCGAAGGGGTCGTATCGTTATTCGGTTTTCTGTCAAAGGTACGCATGAACGACAAAACAAGCGACGTCAAACACGCCGTGCGTGATGGTGAATAGTCTGAAATCTAATTTCGAGCCGCTGTAGTAAGGGCGACCAAAGGGCAGATTTTAATTCGTCACTCTCTTGTTTAACAGGGAGGCCGATCGAGGCTTGTACATCAGTGAGATAGTTCAGTCGGACCGGTTGTATAGGGTAAGCAGGTTGTCCGACGATGGCTAACAAGGCGGCCAGTTAATGATTGTCACCACCAAGTAGCCGGACTGACTAAGACGCCATTCTTTGCTACAGCAGGTGGTCAATAGCCTCGCTGATTAGCGGAATGATCTGCCGTAATATCGTCTTTGTGGAATTCTTTGTCGAAGCAAGCAATTATAGTGAGTAATAGCAGGAATTACAAAACAATCATTTGTGATCTCTTATGTTATTTTGCGGGCCGTGCAAATGCAGCCTAACCGTTCAAAGTTGGCGCGTTTTTCGCCATGTGGGTTCGAGAAATTCAGTTGGCCGTTTGGCGTCCACAGTGTTAGGCCCTTTTGCCGGACCACCTGTCTACATGTCACCTTACACCTGCCCTTGGCAATCCAGCTTGATTACGTGTTCTTACTTTAAAGCTCCGCGACGCATAAGTTGTAGGTTTGAGTGTGACCTTATAGTTTTCAGGGAAACTATTGTTGGCTGCTTGCACTTTGTTGAAGAAATCTCTACTAGTCTCATTAGCTACAGGTTTTACCTGCAGGTTTCGTAAAAGTTCACGTAAAAGCTCTCTTAACAGAAGTACGCTGAGAGCTCATTTCCACCAATGAACGCAATTACAACAAGTAGAAAAGCTGAAGTCTCTTTGTGGCTATATTTTGGCTTCTGTTACAAACTCTGCTAATTGATATCAATCCTAATACCGTCGCAAGAGGGTGTTTTATACAGCCCACAATATAGCTTTGATACAAAAACATGCCTTACCCTACAGTTGTTTTTTTTTTTTATGGCAAGCCCTTGACACCCAACAAAAACGAACATGGTTAAGACCTCCAACACATACCACTCAAAAAGGCTCAAAAATTTATTTCTCACGGAACAAACTGGACGATAGAAATTGTTACCAGGCGCGTTTAGTTTCGTAATCTGACACAGTAGCAAAGTATATTACGTTTGTCCATTTTAAGCCGTCTCTCTTGCTTCGAAAAGTTGGAGTTGCCAGGTTTATCACAGTGAATGCATCGCTGGAAAGGCGTGAGGGATTAGAGGATGGCTCACGAATTACTAGCTGCATAGTGTTAATGGCGGGTTCCTTTGGGTGCTGCACGTGACACTCTCTCACCCGTTTCCTTATTTTCAGCTGAGCTGCGCGCATGAAGTCTACTTGGCTGCTTTCGTGAATCTCAACCCGAACACGTAGCTTGATGAACGGCGGCAAAGACCCAGTGATCTGAAGCATAGAGGACGTTAATGGTCTTGCCTCTTGTTTGATTTCCTCCCGGCCTAAGAGTATCGTAAGATCTTTTCTTCTTTTGCTCACTGCCATTCCGAAGGATTGTCTCGTATATACCAGGGGTCATTCTCGGCCTCACATTCAACTTCAGGTTTGCCAAGGCTTCCGAACGATAGCCGCCTTAGCTTTCGGTGAATAGGAGATAAAAATAATTTCAAGTTCATCACGAAACATGAATAATCATTACAACACGCATGGTAATTAAATTCGCCGAAAATATAGAAACATACCTTAAAAAAGAGCTTGGTGTGAAAAGTATTTACCACAAATTTCCATGATACTCGCGAAAAGCCTTGACAGCAGCGTCACGTGCCATTGCTGGCTTGTGACCCACACATATGCTACGGAGGAAGTGGACCGGATAGATGCTAAGGAGGAGGGTCAAACTGTCGTGCAACGATGTCCAACGTATTTTCCACGCAGGGTGCTTCTCAGGTTCCTACGCCGCAAGCGCAGCCTGCCGCCAAGGAGGAAGACCTCTCGATCTGCCTCCTTCCCGACGAAGAAGTGAAGGAAGCTCAGGCCCTGTGGCAGACCACCTGCAAGCTTCAAGACATGGTACGGAATATCCAGTCTAGACTGGGATTGAGTGGTGTCGTTCCAGTCTAGCTGGGATTCAGTGGTGTCGTTCCAGTCTAGCTGGGATTCAGTGGTGTCATTTCTAGTCCTCCTTCGGACATATGCGAGTGGAGACCTACTAGCCAATCAAGCTGTCAGTCAGCCCATAGCCTTTTTGCCCTATCTTCCCGTAATACAAGACAAGCATCCAATTGTAAATTTAACCTCTAAAAATGTAGCAATGTATAAGGTGAACGCCGGATAGAGTTAAATGGAGCAAAAATATCGAACGGATTGCCCATCGAGGTAAAAGTAGCCAGCAATTTTATTATGACTTGCAAACTACATTTCAAGTCTAATAAATTTTTGCCGGAAACTCTTGTTTTGTGAATTCTTGACACCTCATTTTTCTTGGTGCATGGTTTTGGTATGTTTTTTTCATTGTATTCTGTGTAATCTTTTCTTATTTTGTTGTTTTTGTTGTTGTATTCTTGGTATTCTTTGTACTCTTCTTGCAGTCTCCTATCTTATCCTTGTTTTTTGCTGCGTGTTTTTTTGTAACCTGCACTATTGTGTTTAACATGATTAACTTTTTAGTCTTCCGCCCTATGTGGCAGAACTGCGAGTAATTTTTGTATTGGGCCGGCCACTAGCTTTGTAGCTATCGGTCCAAACAGTGTTTGTGTATATCACCTGTTCTCGCAATAAAGTTTGTTATATAAAAAGAAACAACGCAGCAAATATGGTTTTGCAGTGCAAGATTAAAAAAACTATATAGCAATGCGCCAGTGTAATCCCGATTATTTCGCACGTGATTGTGATTTTTTTTCCAAATAACTTACTAGGCAAACAGTAGCCAAGGCAATATATGTTTGTGTACGGCGCTCTCCCTCCACAACCAATCACTAAAGACAGGCACTCGCATCACTTCGCTTTCCCGAAGGCTCAGCGGGCCGCGGCGGCCGAATTTCGATGGAGGCAAAATGCTATACCGTCCATATGGTGTGCGTCATTAGGGTATACTCTACCAAACGTGTCCAAAATTCAAAATTTAGAGCCCTTTATTATGGTTACGCAACATAGCCCATGTGCTGACTTAGTGTGTCAAGAACAGCGTGTATCCAATACCATAGCACCACTAACCCCCAAAGGCTCATCACTATAGCTCCCAGTTAAATGGCGTTACGATGACAACAAATTGCGCAAATTTTGGTCGTATGGGCAAAAATGCTGAGAAATGCAGGAAGACTAATTTTCTGTCTTGCAGTGGATCAGCGCTAAGTTTACGAGCAAGAAAACAGGTGAAGTCCCATCGATAAGTCCGACTGTATGGCGTCTTTTTTATTTCTGCTGTAATGAGACGACTCGCACAATTAGTGTGAACGGCCGGTCTTTGTTCAAGCGGTGCTGTTCAGCAGGCCAGCGTTCGCAAGCGCGCTCCCGAGCTTCGTCAGCTTCGTCTTCTATCTTCTTCGTCTCCTTCGTCGGCGCTAGCCGCTGGGGCAGCTCTCTTTATTACACTGCATTCAAAGTTAATCGCACAAAAATGGCGCACAAAATCTCCTTTTGGTTCAACACACCCGTGGTTTTGAGCCAAAATCATCATTCAGAAATGCCACCTCACTGCCCGTTGCAATCTAAGGTGGTCGGAATTGCACCGGCGCCCTCCACTATGGCGCCTCTTTCTCTCTTCTTTCACTCCCTATTTCGTCGCTTTTCGGCGCGGTTAGGTGGCTGCCGTGGCCACAGTTGCTGCGTCTTTTTTTCCTGAAATCGATTTTCACTTTCTTGGTTTAATTGTGGCGCGCTTTTGTATTAGCAGCGATGCTAGCTGTAGCATTGCATGTAGGAAATCTAAAAAAAAGTAGGAAGAATAAAAGACAATGCACGGATACTTTTCTCTTGAATGCATTCGGTGCAATGTCTGCTTCCCATACGTCTTCTGCCCCGTTTAAAATGTGGTGCTATAGGCTAAGAGAGCAAAAATTGACAGTGCCAAATAAGTCGGCCTCTGCAACACGGTAACTTTCAAAAGAGCGGATGTGCATCGCATATTGGGGTTGGCATTGCGCTGCCAATGGATGGCATTACGTTGCTTTCCGAGGGTCATGTGTAGTTACATTGAAGTGCAAGCAGCTGCTGACGCCAACGCCCCAGAAAGTGTGGTTTAGCCCAGACCAGCGGATGCGTTCACGCAGCATAGGATAAATGTTCACTTACCCATCTCGTAAATTTTCTTCTACTTGAAATTAAACCACGATGACAATGTGCAAGTTTGAGCCAGTCCATATATGAGCGCATTAAAACGACGATGGCACAGAGTTTTGACTTTACGACGTGTCGGGTCTTCTGATCTTGAGTAAGAATTTCAGCTGAAGCATAGGAGGCTGTAAAAGCACACAGATGTTGACTGCGCCGCAAGAAAGCACACGTGCAGTAGGTGAGAGGTAAGGAGTACAAGCAGCGATGCGGCGGAAGCTTGCGTTTTGAAATTCTACTCGAGAGGTTCATGACACGTTCAGCTGATTCGAGAGAGCACGCGTACAGAACCCCGCACCATGAAGACCGAGCAAGGATGGCGATCGGAAGCTGTAGGCGCAATGTTGCCAGACCTACAAGCAATTTCGCATATCGGATATTGCTTGGACGTTGCTTTTGAGAGTGACAGAGCAATAGCAAGTGCATACTACGGCTAAATAGAGCAGAGAAATCGAATTTCACTGCAACGAGTCCTCAGTGAACGTTGCCTTTGCAGTGAACTTCAAGAAGCCTGTAGCGTTCAGTCGGGTTTGGGCGCGGCAGGCATTAAGGCAACCTGTTATTCTTCTTCACAAAACTGATTAAAACTTCCATTTGGCACTAAGCATCAAGATGTGCTATTTTGAACGTTAATTAATGATTTTATGTAATTAGACACTGCATTATGATTTTATAGCAGCTGGCATCCACAGTAGCCAATAGTTTGACGCTGAAAAGTTACTTTCGAGCGCCTTTTACGCTGGGACATCTGGTATAATAAATTAACTTGCATTTATACCTTCTGTTCTCACCGTCAAAAGAGTAAGAAAGCTCCATACAGGAAGCGGAAAGTTCTCCGGGATTATGTCAGGAATTATTTACTCATCACTAATTAGCCGGAGAGCTGAGATCAAATATATTTCACAGCTTGCATACGACAGTGGTGGGGAGCTTGTTTTTTTCGCTCTGAGGAAGCGCCCTGGAAGAAGTGAATCAGTCAATATTCCATTTTCGTTACCGCCGCTGTCAGGAAACATGACCCCACTGCGCATTAACGTGGCTATGTAGCACCTTGTAGCTTTGCAGTCAGTAGTTTTTTTGGTTTATGAGGCTAGCGTACCAAAGCAGCTCCGGCTATGAGAGGCGCCGTTTGAAGGGCTGGATAATTCGACCTCCTGAGGTTCTTAAAGTGGTCTGACGTCTTACAGTGCACGGGACTCTAGGATTTCGCCTCTATTGAAATGAGACCTCCGCGGCCAGGATAGAACCTGCGAGTTTCAGGTCAGGAGCCTGGCACCTTAACCACTGAGCCACCGCTGCGGATAGTTTGCATATTGTATACGTGCAATTTGAGGATGCTATAACTATAACTGTAACTATAACTGCTTCCATGGTACTACCTTCCGTAGCCGAAAAAATTACTATCCTAGTCAAGAATAAAAACACCGTGGGGTTTGCTTCTTGCTTGTAAGGGGCTCCCTTACAAAGTTTTTCAGACAGTCTATAGATTGTCTATAGGCTTCTGTCTAAAATGTCTATAGACTGTCTATGGACAAATTCTAGGGAAAAGTCTAAAGGCAATAGAAATGCTACCAACAGTCTATGGACATTTGTCTATAGACAGTCTATAGGCTGAATACACAAAAAGAAATATCTATAGGAAGGCAGTAGAGTCTATAAGAAATCTATAGACTCTCTATAGTGATTTTTATAAGGGTTTGTTCTAGCACTCGTGAAAGTGTGAATTTCAGAGAGGTGAAAACCACAGGTTCTCATAGTTACCAGGGATTTAAAAAGCTGGCGGTGAGTTCCTGGTCACGCACCTTCGCACCGAAGGAAATCTCTTAGGCTTTACTTACTACAAAAGCTGTGTTTGTGCCAGGTGTGAGGCTTACGCCGCATATTTTGTGACTCTTCGCCGCAGATGGGACCCACGACCCATATGTCCGCTCACGGCTGGCAGTCGTACGTGAAGGCGCACCGTGCTTGGTTTGCGTTCGCGGTTGCCGCGGGTCTATTTGTGGCCTTTATGTTGGTGTTGGCCACATTCGCGCGTCGCCGCGATGTCGTTGGGGCAGCGCAGATGATCTGCCGAACCGAGGACTGCGTCATCCACGAACGACTCCTGCTCCAACACGTTAACAGCAGCGTGGACCCCTGCCAGGACTTCAGTGCTTACGCATGCTCGGCATGGAGCCCGTCCAAAGAGTTTGTGAGCTACGCCGCGGCCACCACAAGTGACGCCATCGAAACGTGGTTCAAGGCACGTGTACGAACAGAGTCTCTTATCTCCCTAAAGCGCGTATTCGTGCATCTTATAACATTTGCCACAGCTTTATAAGCTTATTTTGTCAGCTGGAGTGTGAGCAGTGGAAAGTCATTCCGGTTTGACAGTCAACAAATTTCAATGAACGTTTTTGACAGCGAAGAAAATAAACAGTTTTGAACATTCCCAACTTGAGACCCAAATATTCTTAGGCCTTGCGGCGGAGAAATCTTACGCATGATGCCACTCTCCCCGACATCCTACTACACGAATCATCTCTGGCGCAGTTCCATGTCATGACCACTCCTTGGAGGTTCTCACAGCGAGGACAACAAAGCCTAATTGCACCGATTGCTCAATATAAGGTTTTAAACAGCAGGTTCTTCTCTATTCTTTTTAATTACTCTCCACTCTCTCGGACGAGGTTTGACTACTAAAAATAAGAGGTTACCATTACAGAACTTATTTGCATGTATGTACCATAACGGAAAAACTTCGCCATCCCTGTCGACTCAATCCCCGTATCCGTTCTGTTTTGCTTCCCTCCGGCGACTATCTCTCGTCGATATCTTCTCACTGTCCCTCCACCCGCCTCTCCACGGTTTTGTTATTCGTCGCCATCCTGCAAACGGCACCGGGTGCCGGTCAAGTCCTTGGAAAGCCTGAGGTGTAAAGTCAACCTCCTTCACTTGCAAACAGGCGGGCGTCGCTAGGAATGGCTGCGACAGGATCAGGTGTCCCTTTCGAGGTCGTCGCGCTCTTCCGCATCCAGCGTCTTTCCTCTCCAGCTAGCCATCTGTCCGGCCTAGGCTTGCCTACCCTCTCAGCACTCAGAGCTGTTCTGTGACATGCAGCGACTGCGACTTTTGTTCCTCACACTGCACACGAACTCGGGGAGCGCCTTCCATCCGCTCCCTGAGGCGAATAAACCGTACACACGATATATTCTATGGGCTGTTCTTTTACAGAAAGCTCTCGACTTAGCTGACTATGGAGAGTGCAAAAAGCTCCTGGTTTCGGGAATTTCGCTTGGTCTGAAAACGCACAAAGCAATGCAATAGGGGCCGAACCTCTCTCAATGACTATCAAGCTCTCACAATAACCTCCTAGACTAGCTGTGCTAATGCTGGTAGAAAGGTATCTTGTGCATATTAAAATGTAGTGAGGCAGTCTCGAAGGAAATAGTAATAAACTTTCTTAATGCAGAATTATACATACACCTTAGTCAATTCTTGACCTACGGGAAGGTCCTATGAAGGACGACCTATAATAGTAAGGTGACCTAGCGCAGTGAAACAGAACGGCGCCATTTGCAGGGCGAAGTCAAGCTGGCCTCCTCTATAAATATTCAAGCAAGCTGCACGGCAAGAACGGTGCACCCTAATCCTTGTGCAATTTGGTTTGTCGCCGCTGCAGGGCTTCGAAACGCTCCTGAGCAGGGGATCTCAACGTAGAGTCGCAGGCAGGAAGGCGCTGGCCATGTACAGAGCTTGCATGGAAGCAGAGCGAATGGGTTCCACGGATGTCAACGGCATGGAGGACCTCAAGGAGTTCATGCGAGAGCGCCGCATCCCGTGGCCTGGCGAGCCCGATCCCGGAGCGAGTCCACTGGGCATCCTCCTGGACTTGGCCTTCAACTGGCAGACTCCTTTATGGTTCCATGTACAGGTGATGTATTAACAAATTGTGGCCGCGACATGCACTTAGAGGGGTGTGCGACCGTGTATCAGCTCTAACGTCGCGAAGGTTCGCGTGGGCAATGAGAGACGATGTAGTGGAGGGAAACGAGTGAATTTCGACCGCTAGAAGTTCTTGAACCTGGGTTTAAAATAACGCAAGCCTGTACGCACGCCGTGTACTTCGACACACGACCGCCGCGTCCGGGGTTCCATCGAGTGACCTTGGGCCCATGCCAAGTCTAGTAGACTCCCGGAGTGTATGTGGCACTTGACTTTATGGTTCGTAAGTAATGGAATTAAATTAAAAGGCCCAGCAGGCGCCTCGATACACAAGAGGAGCAGTTTATCATCTCAAAATTTCAGCAGTGATATGGAGAATTGTGAAATAAGTGACATATCACGCGTCTGTGCCATTTCAGTAGAATGATTAGCCATGCCAAGCATCCCAGCGCTCATTAACAACTCGTTGTTGGACGCGGCAGATAAGATTGCCTATGGGGTCGAACTGTCGATTTTCAATTTTTTTTTTCTGTAACCCACGTGTCTTCCTTCCTTTCGTGATTTAAAATTAAAAAAAGACGTTTTTTTAATGCGTGGAGGTGGAAACTTGCAAACGATTTCTGTGGGTTACTGACGACGGAGAACCACCACTTTAATCTCACCATGAAGACAAATCAGACCTTGGGCAGGATCCAATGCCACATTTTTCTGTTCAAAAGCACTCTGAAATGATGCGATAAGCAAGGCAAACGGAGGAATAAACTTCAAGAATCATTTCCACAGCGTACATTTTGTCTGTGATTGCTACCATCGATTCCTTTCACATTTCGTAACGACTGAAGTCAATGAATACACATACCCTAATGAGTGCACTAAGTCTCTAGATTTTTCTATGCAGGTGCACCTTAAGTTCTGAAAGTTATTTTTCTCTGAAACGTTGCCAGTGAAACGGGCATGCTGCATTTTAACGTATGTCTACGAGTATTCGGCGTGAATAAAGAAAAAAACGAATAGCTTTGTTGCATAGAACTGTTTGTTGGGAACAGGCTGTCATAAAAAGTTGTCTTTCTCTTTCTTTTTAAAAGCCATTGGAATGCCTTTTCGAGGGTGTGAGTTGTCATTACTTTTTAACTAGTAGAGCTAACCGAGTGTTAACGCACTCCATAAATCAACAAACAAAGTTACATATCTGTGCCAAATTTGGTATTAATTACCACGCCCTAATTTAAAGCACTCGTATGCTGCAGGTGCGGCAGAATCATAGCCGAGACAGGAACGCATTGATGCTTCGCTCGGGCAACTTCATGATGTTCTGGCCCAACTTCCACGAGAGCCTGATAGCCGAGCGGGTCTACTACACCTACTACATGAGTTACTTCCAGGCCTTTGCCGGCGTTAACGAGCCAAAGCCGAACGAAGAAGAAGTCGCGAAGACGGCGGCAATGGAATCGGACATCCTCGGCCGCTTCATGGAGGTGCTCATTAGGAAGAACAAGGCAGGTGATTTACAAAGAATGCTGAACGTACGGGAAGGAAAGGGAGTGGCCAATAAAATCCCATGAACTCTTAACCCTCTTATAGGCGGGTAATGAAAATGGTGAAAAAAAAGCGGGAACATCCAACTTCTCGTATGTTCCTGGTTTTGAATAGAAAGAATGTTTCCACACATTGCTGCGAAAACTATTTTGGCATAAAGAAACAGTGAGCTATCTAGGCTGATTGCTTGCCGTCTTAAGCCGAAAGAACTACTCATGCAGGTAGTTATATAGCCAATGATTTATTCTTCTACCTGAAGCCGCATTTTGCCTGAAGCCGCGTTTTGAGGCTGCCCTGTGCTCAACTGACGTAATGGCCCCTTTCATTGTTTTTATGCTGGGTATCTACCAAAACAGTAATTTACGTCATGTAAAGGCAGTAACTTACGTCATGTATTTGTAATTCATCATCATCATCATCCTGACTACACCCACTGCAGGGCAAAGGCCTCTCCCATGTCTCTCCAATTAACCCTGTCGTTTGCCAGTTGCGGACACCATATCCGCGCAAACTTCTCAATCTTATCCCCCCACCTAACTTTCCTCTACCCCCTGCTAGGTTTGCCTTCTCTTGGAATCCACTCCGTTACCCTTAAGGACCAGCGGTTATCTTTCCTTCGCATTACATGCCCTGCCCAAGCTCATTCTTCCTCTTTATTTCAACTAGGATGTCATTAACCCGCGTTTGTTCTCTCACCCTCTCCGCCTTCTTCCGATTGTAATTACGGTTTCGTTATTTTAATATCTGCAATGTCGTACCACATTTACTAGAGAATGGTCACGCGTCAGCAGTGCACCCGGACGCAAACGCATACCTCCAAGATAAAAGCCCATGGGAACTAATATTTCTTTGTCCCTGCGGGCTTTTTCGCAGACTCCGGCTGAGTTGCCTCTGTCAGAGATCGAACGCCTCACGCCGAGCATCAACGCTTCCGAATGGTTGTCCGAGATCGGCTTGAACGTGGCATTATGGCCCGATTTTAATGACAGCGACCACGTCCTGGTCGAAGACACGGCGCTTCTCTCAACGGTCGACGAGCTCTTCGCCAAGTACAGCCGACGAGAGATGGCGCAGCACATCGCGTGGTTCTTCGTGCAGGTATTCCGTCACTTAAAATAAATCAACAGTGTTCCTAAGGTTTAGGGTTCGTAGGCTTACGGGGAGTCAAAGAAGTGATAGGAGGGGACAGGCAAACCTGAGGGCGACCTGGCGACACTTTAGTTTGGACATTCTGTTACAAGAGGTCTTCAAAGGGTTTCGCCTGCAGGATGGCGGATTTTGCTTAGGTAGTGAAATAAGTCGCCACGACATGCAATTATCGAATATTCTCTTCGCAAGCAGCGAAGAACCATATCGTAAGGTACCAACTGAAAGAATGTACTCTTCTACCACCACTGCACGCTTCTTCCACGCCCTTGTAGAAAATTAAAGTGCCCAGTTTTGCCTCATCGACATGTCGGTCCGGAACTTGCACTATTTTTCTGGCATAAAGGAGCAGGCCAAGTGCAAACGCATCGCATCAAGAGAAAATTGCGCAACATATGTGCGCAGCGTCATTTCCACGAGAGAAAGAATGTCACGTGTATGAGTTCCTCACTTGTGGCCCTCGGTTGTATATGGCCGATGACAATTAATGTCACCTTGATATGTGATGACATCATTTTATTCCGGACGAAGACAACTAAATACAGGGCGTATATAAATTGGGGGTCTCTATAGGCAATGCTTTAAAGAGATTAGGACAGAGAAGAGTGCAGCCGCCGAGCCGGTTTTGTGCCGCAGGTGTTCGCCCCACTTGGAAGCATCCAACTGCTAAGGAGCAAGTTCGGCGAATTCGATCGCGGCATCAGCAATCGGCCGGTCTTCTGTGCCACCGAGGTTGAGGCATCCTACGGCGTGCTCATCAGGTTGCTGTTCTTGGAAGCGTTCCTCACGGCAAAGGTGAGCGTTATTAAATTGTATTTTAAGGCGGAAATGCTTAACTAGCAGATAAAGTAACCAGGTTTGAGTTGTAGAATAGCACTTTTTTGGAGTAACTACAGAAATTTCCGTTCTTACTAGAAGCTTCTGGTCAAAAATATTCAAGGAGATCTATTGGGGCGACAGAAACTTCTATGCCATGTTTTACTGTTTCAATTTTTCAAAACTTCTTTGGTATCACAAGCATGTTGAACGGAAAACCTTATTGCCATGCTTGCAATGAGACCTGCCCAAGCCTGCATAAAAACTATGCTTAGCTTTTTTGTTCTCCTGTAAGTTTGCATCGGCATTCACAGTACTCTTCATCAATCATCCTTGATGCATATGTAAACCATTAGTTGTTGAGCAAAAACTAAGGACATGGTTGCGCCTACCTGTCGTTTTGTTAATGGAAAGCTGTCATACCGTTCCACGGGCAGCTGTGGTATGGAGCAGCTTTTGAATCTCTCAAAATGACTTTTATTTGTGCATATGTGTCAATAATTACAACCTGTTATGCAAACATCCAACCATTTTGGACCTTCTCATATACTGCACTTTTGTTTTTTTTCATACATTAGCTGCCCTCTAAGCGGTTCCGTGGGCATATTTGAATCTATGTGCAAAGATGTTCATAGTGAGGGGGAGGTATCCAAGCTCACATTCTGTCCCTTTTTGCAGCGTTTCCCCGTTAAAGTGACGAAAAATGAACGTTCTATTCTTATTGTGGCCTTAGTTAATGTGGTCTTAGTTAAATGTCAGTTTAGTTAAGGAGTAATAAGTTCTGAATATTTTCATTAATGAAAAAACTTTCAAAGGCTCGCTCGCTCGTGGACCGCACTCTGGAGGACATCACAGAATCAGCCAGACAAAGGTTCGCCACGCTCTCCTGGGGAAGCGATTCGTCCAGTTCCAACGCTTCCGGCGCCGCCAAGAGCAAGCTGGACTCGCTTCGCGTGTCCTTGTGGCCTCCCGACCCTCTGCTGCAGTGGCGTGTCCTCAGCGAGATGTACAGCAGCTTCACTCCCGCTCAGGAGTCGCTTGCCCGCTACTGGGTACACGGGCACGAGCGCCTGAGGCAACTCTTAGAGCAGCCGCAATACACACAAGCACTGGCACAGCGAGCGAACTTCCTGATGCCATTGATTCGCTACGATTACCTCCTCAATGTTGTGTCCGTGTCCATGGCGGCGCTGCAAAGACCACTGTTCTACGTCCACGGAACACCCGCCATGACGCACGGTGGTCTCGGATTCACATTCGCCAAGGAACTGGTCAAGGCCGTGGACAGCACGGGGCTCATGGTGAGCGGAACAGAGCGCAGGCTTCGCAGATCGGTGAATGCGGCCAGAAAGCTGGAGAGAGTGATCTCGTAATAAAAACATACCAGGATATCTCAATATAACTGACAGAAGATCGGTGGCGTTCTGGCTGAAATGGTCGTAAGGGAAGAGATGCACCACAAGGTTGGTCTCTAGACTGAACGAGCATAAAATAAAAAAATGATAATGATGCATACCAAAGACGAAAAAGAACAAAGCCCCGTTGATAACGTAGATTTGTCCCTACAAAAGTTCAACAAAGCAGTCCACGTTTTTCCGCTCTCTCTTCTGGACGAGTTCAGTTCCTACATTTCCTGCCATATAGGCCTTGAGTACCATACACTTAGGACTGCCTGATAAGTCATTGTTGTGCCCGACACCTCTGTCATCATTTGTACAAAAAAGCTCATATTCGAACAGATCGGCATTCATGCGTTTTTGTGCATTCTGGACAGTTTCTTGAAGGCCGTTAATTAACTAACTCTCCTATTTCGTTGTCTCAGCCGTTGCGAATCTGCTGCAAAGCGGAAAAAGTATCCTCATCTGAAATGTCTTCAGCCTTCTTTGGCACGCTACATATTTAGATCTTCCAGCTAACATTCAAGACTCGAATTCATTCTAAGGCCGTCTCCAGTCAATCGGCATGGACATTCATAGTTTTCCGCTCTATCGAATCGCTCTTCCCGTTGCCGGAAACGAAGCATGCAACCTCCTTCTCAGAGGCAGGCCTCTGTATCCACTTTGTCAACGTGAGTGGTGTTGAGGAGACGTCAAGAAGGTACAAAACTTCCGGCATGCACATTGTCTTCTGTGTTCGCAGGTGAATCCGTCCGGCCGCATTGACGATTCATGGGTGCCGGCCGACTGGCGCGAACATACCGCACAAAGGGCGCGCTGTCTTCCCTCCGGCGACGACATCTTCCCGGAGGTGCCCGCACTGCGCATCGCCCATGATGCTTTCCTCCAGCGCCGCCATCGAGAGGCGGGTGGAACGCGCGTCTCCGCGCTCTGGTCCGACGAACAGGTATGCCCTGCTTTTGTCACATTTAATGTGATATCCCCGATTGCAGAGCTTTCTCAGGAGTTTGCAGTGCTACCGTCGGTTTAATCTGCCCTAATCGCCTCCGCGATGGTTCAGTGGTTGTGGCGCTCGGCTGCTGACCCGAAAGACACGGCTTCGATCCCGGTCACGGCGGTCGAATTTTGATGGAGGCGAAATTCCAGAGGCCCGCTTGCTGTCGGAAGTCAGATCATGCTAAAGAAGCCCAGGTGGGGGAAATCTTCGGAGCCCTTCACTACGGCGTCCCTCATCGCCTTGAGTAGCTTTGGGACGCTAAAACTCCGCAAACCATAAACCATAATCTGCCCTTATTGAAGCCTATAGCCATTAAGGCCTGGTAATTTAAGGCCCGCTAATGAAGGATTCTTATCGAGATGTTTCAGGAAATCGTACTCTAGAGATTGTACCTTTAAGTTTAGAAACGTATTATCGTGGTGGGCCTGGCCCTTGTAGCACTTGATGTCTTAATGGGAAGGGTAGCAAAACACTGTCCCGACAACAACAAGGAGACCAGGAGAAGGGCGCGGGTGATGTGTGCCCTGTGTCCTCGGCGCCATCCACGTAGCTTGAACGTGTATATGGTGTCGGTCAAAGAAAGCAATCCACTGTCGTGAGTCGACAGCTTTCTGCACAGATTGATGCACGGCAAGCATGATGTCATTCGTGAACGAAATCGAGGACTTGCTTAAGCTTACCAACAGTGGTGTGCCTGGCAAAACAGTACCGTAAGACGGAAGAATGACGCACTCAGCCAATTGATGAACGGAGAGTGGCGGCTGCCGACAGGAGAGAAGGCAGAAGGAAATTCGGTAGACATCAGAAGTAGAGTTAGACTGATCGCTGTATGACGCTGACGCACATGGAAGCATAATCAGTCGTAAGATCATTTTAGGAGATTATTTTCTCAGTATAAACGCAAATTTCTAAGCCTCACTTCCGTTGTTATGGGCCGACTGTAGGGATCTGTGGAACCAAATTTCTAATATGCTGAAGGATGCCAGGTGCAGTGGTTCGGCTTTCGCTGCTTTTCCTTTGCTGAATTCCGCGGGAAAACAATCATTTTCTTCACTTGCTTTGACGCCGTCACATCCCCGATTAAGTGTCGAATCAGAATGAGACACATAACTCTGCTTTTATGCCCTGACAACCTATTACAACGAGATTTCATCTGCCCACATAAAGTGACAAATTTGCCGTTATTGTCTTCCTGCGATGGCAGAGAATAGAATGCATCGCGCATGAATTGTGCCAATCGACTTGCCGCCATCGCTGTTGACGGTGTTTCATTAGTGACCACGTAGTAGGATGAACATATCACGGCCATGGCAACTACAATTCGACGGCAGAAAAATCCGAAAGGCTACCTCATCTGTGCGATGCCAGTTCGCGTTACGATTCCCGCTGGTAAAAATGAATCAGGAGGCCCGCTCACTAGCCTCTATTTCTCAACATCCTTTTTCACTACTTCCTTCATGGCTTTCCTCATGACATGTTTAAGGTGCCCAGATCATTAGGTTAAAAATTATAATTATCAGTCTTAAATATGTGGCAATATTTTTCTGCTGCCATCATAGATTTGATATAAAGTTTAGTGAAACCAAGGGTACAAGATGTTTTTCGCGTTGCGACTAATTATCTCGCACATACAGAAGCGATATTGGCAGAAGCTTTTGAAGCCGCTTGTAAAATTTGGATCGCCCAGTAGTAGAGCATTATTGTTCTTCAAAGAAGACGGTTAGCGTCAATCACATTTGCTCTTAAGATCACATTGCACTGAAATAGGTGGAATTCTTCCAGAGGTTTTTCTATTTGTTTCAAAGCCCACTGTGTTAAAAACGCTTTAACTGCCTTCTGCAGAACGGCACAAGTTTCAGGCCGATATCTCGAACTCTGTGGGTATGTGCCGGAACCCTGTCGGAATCGCTCGGATAATACGAATAGCGCAATGAGAACCACTCCTGCGAGAAGCTGGTTGTTTTTCCACCTGTGTCACTGAAAACATTGTTAAAATCCATGTGCTTGTAAAGGCGCGCTTTGAAACCTTTTTTCAGAAGAAAGAGCTGTTAGTGCTCAGGCATAAATTGAGAACTCATCATGAAGAAAGGAAAGACGCAGGAGCTGACTGACTGTCCTTGGGCACTTTAACCGCCCCGTGAAGAAAGCAATGAAAGATGGTTTGGTTTGGTTTGGTTTATGGGGTTTAACGTCCCAAGGCGACTCAGGCTATGAGAGACGCCGTAGTGAAGGGCTCCGGAAATTTCGACCACCTGGGGTTCTTTAACGTGCACTGACATCGCACAGTACACGGGCCTCGAATTTCTCCTCTAAAGAAATTCAGCCGCCGCGGCCGGGATCGAACCCGCGTCTTTCGGGTCAGCAGCCGAGCGCCATAACCACTGAGCCACCGCGGCGGAGTCTATAAAGGAAGAAAAAAACAAGCTTCGTACTGGAGGGCTCCGCAATATTTTGGAGTCCCTGCTATTAGTTAGGGCGCACTGACATCGGTAAGCGCATTCCGTTTTTTGCATTTCGCCAGCTTCGATACGTGCAGGCCACTGGAGAAATTTGATCATCAGCATATAGTATTCTTTATTTCTTTACGGCGAATGAACAAAGTCTCTGGCTATTTCATTCTAGTTCAACACCTTAGACGTCCCGCTAGGTGAGAGACAACGAAAGGAATGAAAAAGAGAAGAAAGACAGAGGCGCCACAGTCGAGACCAGCAGCATACTTCTGACCACACTTGGTTTACAAGTGTGCACCAACATTGAGCAGTGTACGGCCGTCTTTTGAATTCGGCATGCATCAAAGTATGACTTCCGCTTCATGTTCACCAGTAGAGGGCACAAAACCTCGAACCTCCCCTACATACTCTACATGTTCAGCAACCTAGCAAGGGAACAGCAGTTCGTAGTTGGTAGCGAGGTGCTGGAAGCAGTAAGAGAATATGTCTACTTAGGGCAGGTAGTGACCGCAAATCCGGATCATGAGAGGGAAATAACTAGAAGAATAAGAATGGGGTGGAGCGCATATGGCAGGTTCTCTCAGGTCATGAATGGCAGTTTGCCAATATCCCTCAAGAGAAAAGTATACAACAGCTGTATCTTTCCGGTACTCACTCATGGAGCAGAAACGTGGAGGCTAAAAAAGAGGGTTTAGCTTAAGTTAAGGACAACGCAGCGAGCTATGGAAAGAAAAATGATAGGTGTAATGTTAAGAGATCGGAAGAGGGCAGAGTGGGTGAGGGAACAAACGCGGGTTAATGATATCCTAGTTGAAATCAAGAGGAAGAAAGGGGCTTGGACAGGGCATGTAATGCGAAGGCAAGATAACCGCTGGTCCTTAAGGGTAACGGAGTGGATTCCAAGAGAAGGCAAACGTAGCAGGGGACGGCAGAAAGTTGGGTGGGCGGATGAGATAAAGAAGTTTGCGGGGATATTGTGGCCGCAACTGGCAAAGGACATTGTTAATTGGAGAGACTTGGGAGAGGCCTTTGCCCTGCAGTGGGCGTAGTCAGGCTGATGATGATGATGATGATGACGACGACGTACTCAAAGGAACACTTGCTGCGTGACGTTGAAGATAACGTCAAACATTATACGAACTTCGTAATCACTGGCCGAAAGTGGATGTCGGTTTGGTCTAGCCGCACATATCCGCGTCCCTTCTTTGATGAGTTTCCTTTCTCACCACGCAGGTGTTCTTCATCACGGTGTGCTTCAGCATGTGCGGCCGAAGGGGCTCTGCCGGCAATCTGGGAGGAGACTGCAACAAGGCGGTCAGCAACCTGTCGCCTTTCGCTCGGGCCTTCCACTGTCCCATTGGCTCTCCCATGAACCCGGAGAGGAGGTGCACCTACTTCGAATGAGCCGCTCCCCTTCACACCGACTTCTAATCCTTATTAACTTGCTGATCTCCGTTTTCTATGCGAAACTTGTGTACCTGTGTGCACTTCTGAGTACAATTTCCGAGCAATTAGCGGCGCGAAGGCACTAACTTCACTTGTTCTCAGCTTTTTCCTGATATTGTTGATTCGACCCATAGCTATTTCCCTGCTTTATTTGAACGGTTGCCTCGGCTTCATAATTCCGTCTAAGCGTTACTATGCTCTCTGTGGACTAACACAGACAACTTCTAATCGTTTGGAGGAAAACGGTGCTGTGATTGATGAGGATCACTCTAGTGACGTTTCGTGAACTCCTCTGCTCAGCATGTGATTTTCTGTGTGTTCCCTACCGAGCTTCTGGTTTGCTGCGTTCAGTTCGCCTTTTATAGAGTGAGGGAGCTATTGTGTTCTACATTTTTCTTTTTATCGTCCACGATGTGTTTGTGTTGTGGTGGATCAGAATTGATAGATTCCATTTGGAAGTGCAGTAATAGACAAAAGTATGTGGGAGTCAGATTCGAGGTTAAAAATATATTTCAGCTGGAGCTGACAAATAACTTCAATGAAAAGCATAGATGCATGATGTTAAATGCATTCTACATTCACTGTAAACAATACGATCTGGCTTGATAGCGAGGAAACGCAGAAATAAGTCTCCTTCCAAGAATCCACATTCCCAAAACTTTTGCCCATGACTGTTAATGAATATGAAGTTAGTGTTCGTAGCTTGCTTTGTTGAGTATAACTCTGATGACAAAAGTATGATCCATCTCTTCTCAAATGAGATGTGATGGGAAATGTGAACGATTAACTCGTTGTTGTTTAATTGTCTCTACACGAGGCGATCGGACACTTTGGTCTTTCATTCACGGGTCTTCAATCATTTGACGTTCTTTGTCGCGCCATATGGTTTTGTATAGATATACTTAAGCCTTGTTTGGGCCACTGCGCCAATGTGTGAACGCGTGCATACTGCTGATTTATAATAATTGATAATTTGTACTTCAAGTTGAGCCCAATTGTTGAACTTTGTGTACTCGTCATGTTTCATTATCGTGTTCACGTTTTTTTTATCGTGTTCACGTTTTTTTATGACATGGCTTGTCACCTGTTCAGTTGTCCTTTTTTTTTACAAATTTTAATAAGACATCATATGAATTTTGATGTAAACCTTTGCATCCCATAAATGCTCCTGGGGCTACGGCGGAGGCTAACGCAGAGAGGTACGTTTTAATGCCGCGTACATGGGGTCGTTTCCTGCCTAATGGGAACGCAGTCCACAATGGAGTTCTTTCATTTTGAAGCGACAAAATACAGCTTCTGTGGTGGGCTCATTTTTAGCTAGCTGCCTCTAGTGGCTTTGCTTGGTTACACTGAACGACGGGGCAAAAAGTACTGCTCTTACGATTGCTTCTCTGAATGCAAACTAAATGTCAAGTTTTTAATAGCTTTACACGCAGCTGATAGCTTCGAATGGGAGCACTCACGAGGTCCGTGACAATGTGGCTGCAGGCAGAGTCTAAATGTTGCGCCCGACCCTTGAAACTTTGAAAATGCGAAATGCGGCATTTCATCTACTCAGCGGCTTGACTGCTTACCTTTGTTTTACAGAAAATTAGTTATTGGAAGCCTCCCTGTACCGTCGTCGAAAGCGAATATGTGTCATACGAATAAAACTATAATTCAAATTCGAAGACTTATTTTTTAATTTATAAATTTAAATATATATGTGAATACAAGATTTTTAAAGTTTTAATTTTAAAATCAGCTCAGCACATATTTTGGGCATTTGAGGATAGCTGATCCTTCTAGGGAGGGGCTGGCGAAAGACCCTTTTCCTAAACGTTACGCAAATGGGAAGAGCAGTCCGGGGAAGAGCTTTACCCATTCAAAGCCGATGGATGCTCGAAGGCAGCGGGATCTAACCCAGCCCCTCCCGAATGCTAGGCGGATGAATTACTCTAAGCCATTGCTTCGATAAAATGGGGCTAATGACCTTTGCCACAAAAGGTCGATTTCTGACCCTTCCGAGTATTTTTGGTGTAATCAACCAGTGCTGTTAAAACTGCCTTGCAGAATTTTGACTGTTATTTGTGATCCATTGCGCTTACCATCAAGAATCTTGAATTCAGGCTGCTTAATTTTTCCCCTTAAACGTAGTTGAGATATGATGACGTGTAAGCTGCATTGTACCACGGGAAGTGAATTTCCACTCACATTCCGCAGGGTATCCGGGAGTGGCTGAGCTTTGTGTAATTAAATTGAAGGGCTCGAAAAAACTACCTGTGTGTAATTAAAGAGCTGAAAAAAAAAAACGAATTTTGAAAAAAAAAAGCTAGTGTTTTTTTTGCTAGCGATGGAGAACACGAAACACCCAGACAGGTCCCAGAGGGCTAGTATATAAGGTATCGAAAAATTATTGCAGTTAACATTAAAAACTGAACAATGGCTGTGTCAGAAAAATTAATGAGGCAAGAAAGTGCGCCTCATTGAGGATTCTTTTCAGTCCTGATATAACTTGAGTTTGAGCCATTCCGCCATGCTTGCATTTCATTTGGTAAGCAACGAACAAATAGCATATGTCGCGCTGTTTTGTCGCACCTAAGCACATGGCTACATTTGTCGAAAATTTTAAAGCTCTATATATAAATCAGCCACTTTTCCGCCGCTACCACGCATCTAAGTGTAAACAATTTGCACTCTCGTAAAAATAAAAAAAGTCGAAGTCCATTTGATCTCGCCAACATTGCAGTACCATTTATTTCTCACCTGTAAAAACATTTCACAGTACCAAGTGTGGTGATTGCAGAGAAACAGGTAACGATTAGATCTCGATACACTCCTGCACTGCAGCTTGTGCCGGCATAAGGGGAGACTTCTTTACATTCTTGTGAAGTTGTTCCTACTGTTTTCCTTATCACTCTGTTCTATTCAACCGTCGAGAGTCGCTCTCTTGGCGACCGTAAATGACGGCTGCTCGAACGCACGGTTTCAAATCTCGCAGGCTTCGATTCAGTACTGGTTTTTTGAAAAAAAAAAAGTTGTCCCAGGGGTACATATCATTTGTGCCAGTGCCTCATTAAGCATCTTCTGGCACTCTTGTGCAGTTTACTCAACAGTTGTTCCTAAAAGGTACAGTCTTTGTCAAAAGCAACCAGGCTGCACGTTTTTCTTCTCATTCGTATATTAAAGCTACTATGCCAGCCCTGAAGCTCTAAATCTCTGTATGGCAAGAAGAACCCCTCTTCTCACCTAGAATGGACTTTTTGATCTTTAGGGAAGCCGTGAGGGCTCTGTAATACGAATGAGAAGCAAACCATGGAGCCCGGTTACTTTTGACAAAGACTGTACATTGATGGAGTTCACCATCAGCTTCCTTGTTTTCCTTGGCTGAATCAGCTTACGAATGCACACTCCCGGATGTCACGATTTAGCATTGCCTTCTGGAGAGACTGTAATCTGAGGGGATTTATGAAACATCTTCGGGTAGCAATTGAACAGATCACCTCCTGGCGGCCACTTCTCGTGCCATTCAGTATACATAGGGTTGTTCGTTTTCGGGTAAAACCCGATTTTCCCCGATTTTTGCGCCCCGAACGTGTTTCTAAAATATCGGGTAAAACCCGATTTTTCCCGATTTCTGAAACAATTATACCCACGGAATTGCTGTGCCTCAAGTCTCAGACAAAGAAGAAAACCAGTTGACATTGTGGAAACTGGGAGCCGTACTCGATCCCTTCCAGAAGCGGCTGCTGAGTCAGTCGTTTGATGACTACCGACCACTCTTTATTTCCGTGATGCACGATGTAAGCCCCACAACTGAAGATGTTGAAGTGATGGACTATTGGAACGACGCAACTGTGCGTTATCCAAGCTAGCAAGTGCAGCGTTGTCATTGTTGTGCCTAGCTAATGGCAGCTGTGACGTTGAGCGTTCTCTCATCTAAGGCACCTGCAGAGACAAGACAGGTCTCGGATGGAAACCGAGATGTTGCACATGCAGATGATTATGTATGTTAATAAGGACGTGTAGAACGTCGATGACCAGCCCTAGTGAATAAAATGTTTCTTTTCTCAAAACTGACCGTTGCCTCTCACTGCGAGTTATAAATAATTACCAAATAAACGCCAAATTTTGCAATACTTTCTTGAAAGCAGCCCATAATAAGCCCTAATTGTTACCCACCGGTTAGAGCAAATCGAATAAATTATTAGTTTGAAAATTTAACCCGACAAAACCCGAATTTCGGAGATTTTCCACAAAAAAGCCGATTTCACCCCTATTATCAAGCCGAAAAATAACGCCCGATTTTTACCCCCCGAATTTGAAAAAATATAAAACCCGAAAACGAATAACCCTAAGTATACATAGTCTTCACCGATGTCATAGCGTCCGCCATCTCTGGGTCCGGAAAGCGCAGCAAAAGCCTCGACGTTTTGTTAGCCCGCCCTTTGCCAATCGCTTCCCGCGTACACTGTGGAAGCTAGCCACAGTACACAAAGATGGCGCCTTACACCGCCTGCGCCTCACCATGGAAGTGAGTGGAGACTACAGTCCCCACCATCCATATCACACTTCAGCAAGCGTCTGTCTTGTGGAACCGAAAGCTTGAAGCAATAGAGCACATATGTCAACAAGAAACCATAAAAAGGTTAATTTAGGGCTGAACGTAGGGCGTCTCTGCATATAAATGATATGTATATACTTGTTCTGACTATGTTCCCAATCTGTCTAATATATCTCGTAAAAAGGCAATTTTTTCCCTCGTTTCTATTCCATCATTAAAATTTCCGAAAATTTTCTATTTTTAGCTGTAAGAAATGTGGCTGAAGCAGCAACGCAGCAGCAGCGGTTGCGGTTACAGCGCCGCTCTCCGGTCACAGCGCAATCACCTTGCCCTCAGCTTTCCTCTCCTAGCCGAGAGATGGCAGCACAGGTATTGCTAACACAGGAAACACTGATGGCGGGCAGACGACGTGAGTTTTATTTTTGCCCCTCTCTCTCTCTCTCTGTCCATAGTTTCTCAACGTCCTCTCCTGTCCTCCAACTGTCTCTTACTCAGGCCTCCCCTTTTCTGCCTCATTCTGCCTCTTAGATTCACGCAGTCTCTGTGCTCTGCATTATTGCTGTTTTTCACCTTTTTTTTTAATGATTAAGACTACTTTCTAGGTTTTTTTATGCAGCGAGCCTCGATCCTTGAAAGTCCAGTGTTGTTCATGAGCACAGTGGCAATGCACGATGTGTCCAGTAAATCAGATGGCTATCAAAGGAAGTGTGCCGTGGGGCGGATAACTTTTGCTAATGATTTTGCGAAAGTGAAAGAAACCGCCCAATGCTGGGCTTCTCTCCTACGGGCGTCCAGAGCTTGTCTCTAAGAGTGGTTGTGATGGGCTCTACGCTTCAAATATTCGACAGACATCTGCTCGCTGAAGTAGATACACCGAACTAAAACATGGACACCAAAGGGACAATTGGGTACAATTCTTCCATTCTGATGCTTCCTTCAAGTCCCACTAGACACGCTGACAACAATAACCTCAATTTACCCACAACACACAATGTATACGGACCTAGAAGCATAGCATTTGTCAGCGCTAAAGTTTGGAATATCATCCCATTCAGCATTAAGTCCATCTCGAACATTGCACCTGTTCTAAAAAAGTACATGCTATCAGAACAATACACCTCAACTTACGGTTGAATTGATTATTTTTATTGCATTATATTAATTATATGTTTTGTATGTTCAGCCTTGTTCAACTGCCTAGATTTATAACATGTTTGTAATGGATCCGAAACTAGCCACTGACTAAGGATCCAGATGCCTCATTCACCGTGAACTTTGTATATTTTTTTCTGTGTAATAAACTTGACAATATGCACCTCCTCAGCACTTGCGACTCTGGTCCTTATATCGCGCCTGTTCGTTCTTGTGCGAAGCACTCTTTTAATGTAATCAGATGAACAAGTTACCACCTGCAAACCATTAGGCGCTGTGACTTCAACCAACACACGCTTATTCGTTTCGCCGACACCGCATGTGGCCAGTCGGAGGTGACGTGGAAAGGTACGGTGCCGGCTGCATATTCTTACGGCGTGACATACTTTCTAGACCGAAAGCTCTGCTTCGCGACCAAAGCTTCAGGCGTGGTCGTCATCTGGCCGTCATCTTGATTCGCACGCTGGTGGTAATCTGAAGTAAACGGGCCCATTTAGAGAGCCGGCAAGAAGAAACCGCCGCACCTTCCGTTCTCCCCTCCCTTCGGACTAAGCCGCCCGTGACGCTGTGGATATGAGCGCAGCCGCCGCTTTAGAAGAACCAGCCCAATAGGCGGCCGGGACGCAACAGCAGCTGCACACCCCGCAAGAGTGACAAAGACGCCGGCAGTAGAGAAAAAGACCCAAGCCGGCGGGAGGTCCGGGGAAGACCGAGAATGCCACAGGCGCCGGCGCTAAGAGGAGGGCGAGAGAGACGCTCCGACCGTGACAGAACCCAGCAAACCAAAAACCTCTCAGAGACGTCTAGCTAGACGTCTCTGAGAGGTTTTTCGTTTGCTGGGAAGGATCTCCCGAATGGTAGGGGAAACAAGGCAAGCCGGTAAGTGGAGTGACGAGCAAGGCCTGAGACGACACCGCTGGACGGTCGGTCCTTCGTCGCCCCAATCGCCCGAATCATCTGGAAGCAACCTCGCCTGAGCGAAAGAACAAGGTCAACCCGCAACCCCTCCGTCCATCTTGACGAAGACTACGGCGCTAATGCAGCTGCATGTAATCTTGGGCACCCCAGCCTCCGCATCGTGTATATGTAATTTTTGAATATATCTGTTTTCTTCCAACTGAATCTAACGGTGTCCGTTTGCTCCTCCGTCTCGTGTGGACCTGCGCGGCATGTGGGGTCGTCACACTGTTGTCGGTGCCTCTCGAGTAAGGGCACGTACCCACGCTGGGGCGTCGGTCCAGGTTTGATGCAGGCTGAAGCAGAAGAAACCTTCGCCAGAATTTTGATCAAACTGCACATAAACATTTAAGAATAATGAAGATATGGGTTATAAATTTGTAAGATTTTGACGGGGTGGAGAATAAATCGAGGGAACGAAGATACGAAGAAAACGTTAGCGCGAAGACTGCGCTGCTGGAATAATATAACTGCGAAGGAACTCGCAGATTGGTTTAGGAAATTCTGTTAGACAGCTGCACCGAAGGAGAGCAAGACTGAACTAGTACACGGCAGCCCTAATAGAGCGAGAAGAATTGGAAATAGTTTATTCTCTGGGTTGCGAACTGTCGCCAGGGCAGAACGTAGGGATCTAAGGGCTAAATGTCGCTGCATATTCGCACACATTCAACAGCTTGAACCCAGAACGGAATGAGTAAAAGGTGAGACAGAATTTGCAGCGCAGGAGCACCAAAGCTGCCTCGCATTGCCTCAAACTGCGTAAACATACCGCCTTTTCAAAAAGTAACCGAACAGTCGCGCCGGTGGCCGGAGCAGGCTTGCAACCGAGTGGCGGCGCGGCCATCTTCGGCGCTGGCCGCTCGTTCTCAGCTGCGAGCGTAAACTGCCTGACGTAGCTCTGCACCCTCGCTCAGCATGACAGCACTCCGAAGGCGTGAAATTGCTCGCCGCACATACCACTTTATCATCCAGGGAAGGAGGGCTAGAGCGCAGGCTTACGTCACCCAGTTCACACTCGCAACCTGGGAAGCGCAGCGCCAATGCTCGGCTGAGCCCACTCCCACTGCCGTCGCTGTTGCGCAGTTACTGCTGGAAAAGACGGTATACTAAGCCCTCTGCATCAAGGATGTGCCCGGTTCAGGTTGTGAAGTGTCTTATGTGGGGATGGCTCGGCGCTTGAGGCTGCGAGGGCCGAGCACACGTAATCCTGTGTCATTCGGATTCGAGCGGGTGCCTCTGAGTACACCACCACCGCGCATGTCCGGTAAGTCTTCTGCTGGCAGTGCGGCGAGCATGTGCGTGATCGAAGAATCGGCTAGATCATGGCCGAGTGAATGGCGAGCACGGGAGCGCTGCTCGCTCTCTTTCGTGGTTCCGTCGGCGCGGTCCAGCTGCCGGCGAGGCAATCATAGTTCTTTTTCCGCTGGAGCCGGCTTCAATACAGATACGGAACGGCAGTCAACTGACTGCGTAAGAGCTGCCCCGGACGGGGGTGGCTGCGACGCTAGCGGCCCCGTCATTTGTTAGCGTGAATTTCGAGTATCTTCACGGGCTTTGTTAGAGCGGATAACGTCTTGTTGTTCTGTCCGTGCGTGTTATAATTGTGTTCTTTTCTTGACAGGGCTGCGGAGTAATATTTGATCGTTGTAGCGCGTGTGTGGATGTACCATCGGGGACTAAATTTTGCGGGACGTCGGAGCGGCGTTTTCAAGCTGCCTCTGCGCCACTAGGCGGCGCAGTGGCCGCGTCGAGGCTGTGATTGCCGATGATTAAGGGCATGCGCGTCCTATATTCGTCCGCTTGCCTGTCTGATGGCTCGTTTCGCGTGAGTAGCTGGTTTTTCTGAGCTTGGCCGCGGGCGGCCGCTTTTCGCCGCTTGCGCTCGTCAGCCGCCACATGGCCGCCGTACTCGGCGCGCTTCCCGGCGACAGCGGTGACGGTGTGCATTCACGGCGCCCGTCGCATTAATGTAACTTTTTTCTTATGGAGAGAAATAAAGCGCTGTTTTTTCCTTCATTTAAGGAATCGTTTGTAACTTCGTGCCTACGTTGGAGGACGGGTTTGTTCTGCTGCGTGTTAGAACGACTTTCTGACGCACCTTAAAGGCCGATTCACACGACGGACCGTTCGTCCGCGGCCCGCGCAGTACGTGTGCATACGTCAGCACTTTGAGAGGCGCGCTAGATGCATGGATGGATGGCGGCCGACAGCGCGCCCCTCAATGTGCTGACGTATGCACACGTAGTGCGCGGGCCGCGGGCGAACGGTCCGTCGTGTGAATCGGCCTTAACGGCGAGCGTGCATCGTAACCACTTCATAAATATTCTGCCCCTGTAAAGTGCAAAGGTGGGAATTCTTTCACAAGAAATTTATTGCCACAAATGAAAAAAAGTGGACTTAAATAAAACCGCAATCCAGGAGTCCATCGCAGAAGTCACGCTTATGAAACGCCGCAGCATCTATTTGTAAAAGACCTTTAAAGCACGAAGCCTTTCCTACTGTCTTGATGGCCGCCTGTTAATTATCCGCGTTGGTTGGCATTCCCAAAGTGCGACCCCAAATGGTAAGCTTTTATTAAGCCCCATGCATTTTCTATGGTGTCCGTGTGGCCTTCCGGTGACCGTGCTAGCTGCCGCACACCACGACTTCCAAGATCAACCCTGACTCTCTGCGAAGTGTGCGCAGGACCTCTGTCCCGCTGAAATAGAAAGCATTTAACCCACAATAGTCCGCGAAGGACGCAGGGCAGGACACGTTCTCAATATTGTTCGCGTAACAAGGCAAGGGCCCGTCGATTGTCACTATACAGGTCTGAGCCCTCTCATTGACTTGCGGCTCAGACAGCCTCTCATTAAAAAAAAAAAGTTACATTAATGCGACGGGCGCCGTGAATGCGCACCGTCATCGCTGTCGCCGGGCAGCGCGCCGGCTACGGCGGCCATGTGGCGGCTGACGAGCGGAAGCAGCGAAAAGCGGCCGCCCGCGGCCAAGCTCAGAAAAACCAGTTACTCACGCGAAACGAGCTATCAGACAGGCAAGCGGACGAATATAGGGGTGGTATTCTGCCGGTGTCGCCTTTTGCGACATGTCGCATATGGACGGGGCCTAAAAAAGTGCTTACAGATGCTCGAAGAAACGGAAAAAGCCGCCGGCACTTTCCTCTGTGGTGCATTCATTCACTCCGAGAAGCGACAATTTACCACTGCTGATCCACTAGCAGCAGTAGTTTCGTATCTTTTATAGCAAGAATATTTGCCATCACATGACGTCTAATGTTCAAAAAAAAAACATTTGCAAATTTAAGATAAACTCGCTTTACTTCATTTAAGTCTATAAAACACCGCGAAAAAGCCGCAAATCTATTTTTCTTTCGTTCCGGACGGTTCTGCTAGGTTTCGGCTGCGTTTCGGGCAGTTGCAGACGGTAGCAGTGTAGCTGGAGGTCCCATTAGGCTTGCGCGCTCCAGAATCGAGAGCGTATCTAAAAAACTAGGCTGAATTGCAGCTTAAACTTTATCGTCGAAGCAAGGTAAGTCATAGCGAAAAGTAACAACACCAGTAGTTACCGGTAAACATGCCGACCGGAATCGCAAGGACTGCTGAATTGGCTGAAGTGGGCGGCTCTCGCTTGAAAGGACGTCGCCATGTTTTCACGCCAAGGGCGCAAAAGCCGCAACTGCCGATTGCGTTCGTACGCTAACGGTAGCCCGTCGCCCGCGCGAATCGCTTCAGCGCATTCCGTTGTTCGACTAAGCGTAGTAAATTGGGGCGACGTCACGATGACGTAGCAGGAAGGTGGGTCCGTGTCGTCACGCCGCCGTCACCGCGGCTCGAGCCAATCAGCGAAGAGCGAATGCGACATGTCGAAAAAGGCGACACCGGGAGACTACCACCCTAGGACGCGCATGCCCTTAATCATCGGCCATCACAGCCTCGACGCGGCCACTGCGCCGCGTAGTGGCGCAGAGGCAGCTTGAAAACGACCGCTCCGACGTCCCGCAAAATTTTGTCCTCGTTGGTACATAGCTTTAATTGTCGTCAGCATTATCTCGCGTACTGCTGCTAGTGGACTATAGTAGTTTTTAGGATCTCAGACACTATTTGTTATTATGGTGCGAAGCTTGTGCGAGTGGTGTACCTTGCTTGGAGCGGGGTGCAAGTACATGTTTCTTTTAAATTTTAATGGCGCTTTGTTGGCCCGTAATAAACTGTGTTGATGCTACATTGTGGTGTGTTGCACGTCGGGCGATACCATGGCTCTCGAACCCCGTTGAAGAGGGAGGTTCCCTCACATCAAAACGTTCGAAACGGCTCAAAGTAAGGAGGGTTGCCAGTGAGCGCTTTGTGTCGTTGTCTTCCTCCTCTGTTGCTGTCTTGATTGAGCTCGGTGATAATAAAAACAAACCAACTTTCCCACCTTGTCCCGTTAGTCGATTTTTGCGCATCTCTATGTTCGAATAGAGCCGTCCTTATCTTTGTTTCTCCATTTCTCACAACTCTGTCTCTCTGTATCGCAGTTCATACACTTTCATTTCTTCACATGTCTATTGCTGGAGCTACCCATTTCTCAATTTCGGCTTATGCCGCCGCGGTGGCTCAGCGGTTATGGTGCTCGGCTGCTGACCCAAAAGACGCGGGTTCGATCCCGGCCGCGGCGGCTAGAATTTCTTTGTAGGAGAAATTCTAGAGGCCCGTGTACTGTGCGATGTCAGTGCACGTTAAAGAACTCCAGGTGGTCGAAATTTCCGGAGCCCTCCATTACGGCGTCTCCCATAGCCTTAGTCGCTTTGGGACGTTAAACCCCATAAACTAAACTAAACTAAACTAAACTAAACCAATTTCGGCTTATCCACTTATTTATCACACCTCCTCTTTTAAACTTCTTGATTCCTGCATTTCACAGTACCTCCAGTTGCCAATGGATTCACTTCGGTTCAAGATGTAGTTATACTATGAAATTTAGGGTAACCGTATGAGCGTTGTAATCAGCTCTAACAAAACCCCCCGCTTTCGCATTGCCGTTTCTGTGCTTGCCGAGTAAAGCAAAGAGATTCTGGGAGCTTATTCCAGGAACTAATTCCTGCGCAAATGCTAGTTGCACTTTTTGAAACGATTGCTATTGTGTATGAAACTTACCGATATATTTTCAGAGAGCGATTGATATGAGCTGTTCAGGAGAACGTGCGGATACTGTAATAGCTAAGAGGCACAATTTAATTATCACACCATTCAGCCTATTTACACAATAAATTCATTTTCACACTTATTATCACGAAGTAGCGCAATTTAATAATCACGCATATTTACTATCGACTGCGGCGACGTGGAGTAGTAGTAATAGAAGATCCGACATAATCTTCCCAGATCAGAGGATGTAGGAATCGTTTCCGGCGGCAATCACAGCGCCCGGCGTTAGCCTGTGTAGTAAAACCATTCACAAACAATTGCGCGGATGGAGCAACGCAGAGTTCCGTGCTTCCAGATGAAGTAGAAGTGCATATCACATTACGTGGGAAATGCGGTAAACGTCGCCGCGACGAGTAAAAAAAAAAAAAGCAAGGAGTAGCGTTCTGCGCACACAGCGGTTCTTTTTCCGGTAGAGTTTCGCGACTAGCGAGGTTAATTGCTTCGGTGATGCGGCAGTGCGTTTCTGCGCACCCCGAACCACAAATCGGTGGTGCCAATCAGCGTCGCTTGAACGATACCAGCGAGAGGCAGCGAAATGGATTCTCTCAGGATGTACTCGTAAACAAGGCATTGGAGGGCGCGGAACGTGTGTCGATGCAGATAAGCGCTGAGTCACTGAAACTGGTGAGCTACCGCTTCTAGCGCAGCAGGTGTCGGCAACACAGGCAGAACACACGCTCTCCCTGACGGTGGTTTCAAGGAGGCGAAAACAGTGCGTTACTACGCCGTCACTCGCGTGCCGTAGCCAAACTTTTCACTTGGGCTCCGTCGCTGTAACGCCAATTTCTCCGCTTTCGGCTAGAGCGGCGATTAAATCGAGTGAAAAAGCCACCCCTCCACCCTACTTCCCGTTTTAAAACATCAGGAGAACGAGGAACAGGAAAAACGGGGGTAGAAGCGAAAGAATTGCTTAGCCGAGCCGGCAGAGGGCGCCGAGTGGCCTGAAGAGGGAGGGAAACGGGAGGGGGTGGACACGTTTTAAACGAAAAGGCAATGCCACACGCAAAACTCCCCTCACTCTCTGCCTGCCCCATCGCATGCTTTGTTGTTCTTTGTCTGACTCGTCTGGAAACAATGTAAACCACCCGACTAGCAACAAGACGCACAGAGGGGACTGGAGAGAGGGCAGATGCCATGCTTGACGGGGATTCACCGAAAATGACGTGGCAGCAACCATTGCGTTCGTGTCTAGAAGAGGATGGGAAACTGCTTTTCGCTCGCTTTGATTCTTGACCTTTTTCCTATTTTTGTGTGCTTATTTGTTTGGTTCATCTCTTTACTTTCTCCTTCCTTTTCTCGTCGTTCCACTTACGCACGGAGATTCCTCGCCAACTGCTTGGCTGCGGATGGGTGACGCCCCGTAGTTGTCGCGCGATTTCTCACTTCTCAGACGTCGTCGTTCCCGTCCTAGTCGTCTTCGGCTTTTGGCCGTTCACTTCGGCGATATCGTTGATAGCGGTTCTTGTTCTGATTTGCTCGTTTTCTTTCTTTTCTTCCTTCGCCATTGGAGGGACAAAGAAAGCGACGACTGCGGCACGCGTCGTGGTACCATCTTTGCTGCGTCGATGTGGGCGGAAATTTCCGGTTCAGTATTTTGACTCTTCGTCGAAAGCGACGTCTGCAGCTCTCGAATTGTTAAAATTGTGCCAGCGACGATACGACGACAGCGCTGTGTCGTCCGTTTTCTTGTCTTTTGTGCTCGTCTTCGTTCGCGCTGTTTATTCAAGATGTTCAAGATTCAAGACGGCAAACTTTCCCCTGCGTAGGGAGAAGTTCTCATGCGTGTTAACAAACGCCGCAAATGGTAGAGGTGCTTTTAAAGAGACGACGCTAAGCTGTCAAAAGGGTGCTGGTCCAAGCTCCTAAGGCAGCCTGGTAGATATCTCTGAGTGCGTTCTCACTGTTGTCATGACAGATGCGAGCTATACATCCATTCACGTGTTCTTCCGTCAGTGACGACTGGAAATAAATTGGCGCGTTTGTGATCCACTTTAAAAAGCGATTTGTGCTGTCTCTAGTCATGCGAGATGATGAGAAATGTGGCCTCAGAATCCAACTATTTTCGAACGCTGCCTTCTGTTCACGTAGAGCTCAGAGCATGGAAACAAAGTGATATGCTACTATTGTCACCAACAACACGTGTATTAAGTGGGCGTTGCAGGCCCACACCACGGGGGGTGGTACACGGCCGCAGTCGTACACAACACAAAAACAGTTAACGGGCTCACTCTCAAAGCCTACAGCTCAACACACGCGGAGGAGATTGCCATTTCGCTGGCTGTCATTAATCCCAAGTCGAAACACATCATCACCGAGTTTCGAGGGACTTGTCGGGACTATGAGCTGGAATAGGCTACCCGCTTGCCTGGCGCATACGGCAGTATAGCTGCCGATACGAAGCTCGAACTCCCCGTAACGTGATTTGGGCACGGCGGTCACCAGGGCCTTCAGTGAAACGAACAGGCCGATCAGACCGCCCGCACACTCTCTCCCCATGCTATCTCCCTGTCCTTGGAAGCCTACTCCTAATCAGACAATCTGGCCCTTCCATTCAAACACATCACCTATTACTACAAGGAGGAGCATCGGCGCAACCCGGCCCGTTTTCAGGGACTGGATCGCGCTGACGAGCGCCTCCTCAACCAAATAGTCACCAACACGGTACTGTGCCCGGCTGTGCTTAAGAATTTCAACTCATCCTTTGATGGTGCGTGCCAGTTTTGTGCTGAGGCGGCTGACACCTTCCGCATGGTTTGGACGTGCCAATCAAACCCATCTATCCACCCAAACCCTAACCCCAGTAGAGAGGACTGGGAGGCGACCCTGCTCGGCTGTCCTTGCACCCTTGTACGGAAAGAGACTGGATTATAGAGATCACTTCGCCGAAGAAATGGCGGCAAAGATGAAGCGCGCATTCTCCCTTTTCCCTCAGAAGCAGCTACACCAAGGTACAGTCTTTGTCAAAAGTTTAGAGCCCAGGGGGTTCACTTCTAAGCTTTATATTGGGACTCCAGGAGCATTCGTGGAAGTCCTACCTAATGCAGCAGACAGTACCAGAAATCTTCTCATGTCCAGGAAATTTGGAGCGCTAGAGATCCATTAAGAACGACACAGCGTGGCTCAAAAGAAAACCCCCTGGGCTACAAACTTTTGACAAAGGCTGTACATGTGACCCACCTCAATCACGTCACCACCGAGGCAACACTTTCTTCCCGGCCGACTAGTGAAAGGCAGCGGTAATGTGCACGACAGCCACGGCACTGACGTTGTTTCTGCCTCAGAAAGTCAGCCTGTATCACTGTTGCCTACAGCGGACAAACGGGGAATTACTCTGCAAAGGAAGCAATGCATAGCCACAGCGGCTAGGGTCTGGAGGTAACGCTTGCAATGAAGCAGAGCCACCCAAATATTGAAGGCAAGCCTCCTCGAGCACTTTGCTTGAGAACTATCGTCTGCTGTCTGATTCTGCTCTCATTTAGTCCTGCTGAGCGCTGATCAAGCACCACGCAAGAGAGCTCCAATAAAGAGAGCTCAGGGGTCAAATTCCCGTTTAACAACAAGAACAAAAGTGATGCGATATCACTTGCTCCTTTGTCCTTTGGACTGAGAAGTGCCAAACGCGGGTTTAAGAAGACAGTTCAGAACAAATCGAAGTGTACTGAAGGCGTACTGGATAGGCAGCGGCGACAAGCTAAAGAGGGATTCTTCGAGCGACTCTCTGGTCGATTGACTTTCCTTCACCGTGAGACGTGGAGGAAGAGACGAGGGAGTAAGCTCCTTCAGATGCACTGAACAAGGATGAAAACACTAAATAGATTCCTCGTCGGATGGAAGAGATCAAGTCGATGTTGTCGAGAAGCCGGCGAGATTGAAGCAAAGCCGCGGTTGGGCTTTTGAGACTCAAACAGCCACAAATGAAGAAAGGTACTCGAACAGAAAGATGGTCAGGGTGGCTTAGACAGCAGCGGCAACTAGCCTGCACAGCATTCTTTGTATTGATCTCTGCTTCGAGCAGAGATAGTGTAACAACACGTTTGTTGACTGAACTTCTGGACAGTTCTGTACCAACTGATAATCTATGCCTTTTCTTTCTTCAGTTGTTTATATTAGTTTGGACGCTCCGACCAGTGCGCTGAGCAGACTGAGAAATGAAAACTTAGGATAAACCATGGCGAGCTTAGCCGTGTCAACACTTTTATTCCCTGTCTCATGTCTTTTTGATGCCAGTAATATGATTAAAGACAGTAGTGTATACAAAAGAACGAAAATTTAGTGAACTTATTAAAGTGTGCCCAGGTTGAGGAAAGGGTCAACTTCCAGGCTTGAAGTTCAACGATTATATTTGGTAGCAAGGCTAACGGCTGAGAAATGGCGGCTGTGAAATGGCGGCGTGGGTAGGAAGGAACCCAGAAGGGCTAATAAATAATATTGGTAGCAAATATTTTGCAAAAAAGAATGTCAGGCATTCTTCTGCCGGCCGAGATGAAACCGAGTGACAGCACGATGTAGGCTGAGCGCCCTCGTCCACCACCGCACTTCCTATCCACCGAACCCTTCAGCCCTCCTCTAGCTATCAGACTGGATCAGGTGACAACAACAAATAACAGTGTCCTGAGAACGTCATCTCGTTGGCACAACGCACCGTTGTGGCAGTGGCCCAGGTATTGTAATATACTCATTTGTTAGCGTAGGCACTTACAAATGAAGCAATTTCTTTCGTAATGATAATTGAACTCACAGCTGTTGATACCCCCACTCCTTAAACACCACGTAAGAAGCGAAAACAGGTTAAACGGTGCTTAGAAAGGGCTCACGATCTGTGCAGAAATTTGCCCTTTTAAAGATTCACCTGATGACCAAGTCTATAGAGACACTTTATTAGAGACGTGAGCCACAAAGGACTGAGGGCCTGATAATACACTATGCAAAAAAATTTGCGTGTACCGGGTCTGGGGCCAATTTCTTAGTGTGACCCAATTACCAAAGACAATAAAAAAACGTAAAACTAACGAATACAGACAGAAACACTAGGATAACGCCGAGCCCTTTTGCTCGTCGTCCCCCTAGTGTAAGATGACAAGCCCTTTCAATCGTCCCTAGGGGAGCAGCATCATTCCCTGATTGCTCGCGCATTGAACAGCAACCTTACGTGACAGTTCTCTTAGGCGAACAAAGAAATAGACATGCCGAATGTAGCGAAACCTGGGGCCAGCGGCTGCCATTAAAAAAGCCCACGCAAGTGTTCCCTTGAGGCACAAGAAGGAGCCGAGCTTCTAGGCCCTGGAAGTTTTACCTAACAAACGTACACGCTTGCTCCCGTTTTGCCTTAGAAATTCGTGAGTGGGAATGACACTTCCAGTATGGTCGGTATCGAAGGATGAAATGTTTTCCGAAGTCTTTCTCTTGTCCGTCCTTTCTTCCTTGCTTTCCCCAGTCTTCCTTGACACCTAACGAAGGCGGCGAGAGAATGCTGTAGGGAAAAGGGAACGGCAAGGAGTAGTCGATCCCCAAACGCCCTGAGTCTCTCACCTTACCTCCTTTCTGGGTCTCGCGGATGAAACAAACGAGGCGCTGTCCTCCTGTCGTGATCAAGGAACGCTGACACTGACCGCAATTTGTTCTCGCAGTCCCCTTTGTCTTCATTGCTCCGTTCCTCTCCCTCGGTGCTTGTTTGGCGTGCGATCAGCTGGGAAAATGCTCTCCCTCTCTTGCCTATTTGGGTGCTTCCCTCTCCAGGCTCGGGATGGTTGTCCTAGTACACCAATGTTAATTCTCTTCACCGTGACAAGAAAATGTTATTCATGTACCTAACAATTCTGGACAAAAGCATTTTTGAGCGGGAAGCCGTCTATGAACGCAATTTTTTCATAAAATGTAAACATGTCACATTAACTATGAATATATACGCAGTCCCCCCGACGGCAGTCTTTCATTTTTTTTTCTATTAATGTTGTTGCTATCGCTAAAAGCGTTCCCCATTGGCTTTCTTTAGCAGTCAAAACTGATGCGATCGATGGAAACACTTTGAAAGAAAGATTTTGCTACACATCGGGAGAATGGGCTATTACCTTCAATATTGCTATACCATTATCTTACAATTTTTCAGTTTTCAGAATATTTTGTCCGAGAATTTTGGACATGTGCTGTTTTCTGCAGTGTCTCTTAGCCCAATCAATATCTGATGTATGGAGTGTGAGAAGGTACACCGCCTTTAATTAGTGATAGTTTGGTTTGTTGGGGTTTAACGTCCCGTTTAACTCACTCTATGAGGGACGCCGTAGTGAAGGGCTCCGGAAATTTTGACCACCTAGGGTTCTTTAACGTGCACTGACATCAGAGAGTACACGGGCCTCTAGAATTTCGCCTCCACAGAAATTCAACCGCCACGGCCGAGATCGAACCCGCGTATTTCGAGTCAGCAGCCGAGCGCCGTAACCACTGAGCCATCGCGGCGGGGTTTAATAAGTGACGATAACGAAGGGTTATCAACTGACGCTGGACCACTAACATGGTTTACGATGTCATGTTCGTGCTAAGAAGGTATCGCTCGTCTTAAAATACCTCTGTATCTCTTATAAAAATTTGAGGTTATCCCAAAAACATTTCTACGGAATGGCTTATAATAATTTATTAATATACGACACCGGTGCTCGACATCCTGGCTATTCGTAGAAGTTTGCATCGTGCTTGACGTCACACTAACATTGTTATAGTCTGACTCCATAACTACTGTCCCTACTTCGGAGCTTGCTTATCGCGGGTAGAGACTGGTCTTTACGTGGTGAGTCATTTTATTCTCTGTGCTGCTTCCCGAGTGAGAAAAAAAAAGTTAGTTAGTTTGGTGATATGTCCGTGTTTCTCGACCGACCATTGTCGTTGCCTTCTTGATCATTACATTCATTGACAATGCCCTGTATTGTTATTCATTAATTATTAAAAAGGAAACCACCGTGAAATATTTTTGCAGAGCCCCGAGCATGATGACGCGGTGTTCTCACCAAAAGCAAGCATAGGAATCGGTAGGTGAACACTTGAGTGGAGCACTAAGGAAGCAGTCTCTTCGCGGACGCTTTTCACAACAGTGTATCTTCAGTATGAGTGTCAACTCATTTTCTTGGCAAGCATCGATCATAATAGAGGAGACGTAAGCTTCAGAGTTTGATTCCGTGCCGAAGTGGAGCACATAGCCTTTTAGAAATATGAGTAGCCTACGTGGCTTGCTTGCTTCTAGAGCCTGCAATATGTTTCTTTTGTATCGACAGCAATCAAATTCTCTAAAATGAGAGAGGAATTCTCACCCTCATACCGCTAATATTCGGCATTTCCAGGGGCTATAAGCCGCTCTTCTTAAGGGAGAATAAAACCCCGTGCTGTGTATATTTTTGACATTTGCTGTCAGTTACTTGGAAGTTTTGATGGTTAAGAAGACGCAGGGCAAACTCTGCTTCGCAGGTGGGCGGCATGTACGCACCAAACAGTGTGCTCTTTGCTGCGAAAAGATCTTAAGATCTTAGTGCAATGCATTTGCTTGCGCGCGCAATAAACACGGTATGTTGCGTGCTCTGTTCTACTGCACATGAGGTATAGATAGTTGTCACCATGAATAAAAAAAATTCCGGAAGCCGGATGGCTGGAATTTAGAAACCATGTTCATCCTTATCATTGCCGCCAGCATCATCACAATCATCACCGTATTGTTGTTAGCGACAGCGACTCTTTGTTTATAGTTTTTTTTTTCGCTGGGAAAACAAAGGGGAGCCCCCCTTAAAAGCAGCGCGTATAGGCACTGCTTTATCCCTTTTCTTTAAATATCCCTCCTTTAGTTGTCTTGCGTTTTTTGTCTACTGATTTTTTCATATCGATGTCGTTCGTTATCGAAACGTATCAAGTATGTCTTCGTACTGCACGACAATTTTTTTTTCGCTACGAGCGAACGATCCATCTTTCCCCCTCATCTCTTATCTTCGCCCCGCGCTTCCATCGTGTGTGGTTTTCGGGCAGATTGAACATGACTTTCTAACAACAGTCGCTGCTTTGCCAAAGTTCATTTCATTGACATATGGCATATCGTTACTTCCCTTCCCCTAAACATGTTTCCCATCCAGGTTCACGCCTATCCCCCTTTTACCTTACTTCGTTTACTACGCCTATGTGCCTGTTGGCACTGAAGCCTTCTGCGTCAACATCGCCTCCGTAACGCAAACGATGTGCTGAAGATAACGCTTTTGCATAGTTACGCCGTTTCATTTTTTTGTGGTATTTTCGACCTCTGCCAGCTTCGATATTATCGACTAGGCCAGACTGGAAGCGTTGGCTCGTTCGCGCTGACGCGGGGCATGCCGGGACAATTTCATGGCGCCCGCGCAATCGACCGCCGCTTGCGCAGCACGAGCCAGCCGTACCCTGGAGCGGTTTTGAAGAGTTCATATTTCCATTACGGGATGTCGAGAGTGTTACCCTGCGGGCAATGGATACAGTTCCTTATATTTTCCTCTTTCTTCCTACATTTTTTATTCTTTGAAATTGTAAGGACTGCGCTCTGAGGCGCTGACACTTTTTGTGCAGTTGCCTGGTCGAGACAACTTTTGTTGTCACAAAATGACCCTCGTACTCCAGAAGCCTGCTCAGTGATTTATACACAAGCGCCGAATGCACCCCCAGACGGCGAGATAAGTTCTTGGCAGCCTCCAGGCCTGAAACGTCGATGAAGCCGAATTCGTCAGGTACTCTGGCTATTTGCCATAGCAAATATAATTGCAGTCGAAATATTTTTCGCTCTTCAATTCGTTACAGTCGAAATATTTACCCTTTAAAGTAAGAATGTGAACTTGTATATACCAAAAATAAAAGTTACGGAAATTTTATTTAAACAATTTAATGCGAAAACTTTTTTAACGAAAAGATTTCGCTCTGAAGAGGGCTTTACTTTTCCAACAATAATGCAATGGAGCGGACTGCCGCATCTCTCCGTGTTAACACAGTTTGTGGGCAGGGCAGAAACTGCTAACGAGTCTGTAAACGAGAGTGTTTTGTTGGAAAAATCTTGTAACTAAGGTGACTTTTGTACTCTTGCAAGTTGTCGTTTGGGACCAATCACGGCTCTCGCTGTCTGTTCTATCGAAGCGTGAGCCAAGTTAACTCATTTTTATTAGAATGCCATGCCCTCTCTGCTTGCCTGCATCATCTGTAACCACGCGGCATTTTTTTTTTATACTTTAGCTCCGGTAGCGCTGAAGGACGATAATCTTGAAGGCGATGAGAGAGGTGTCTGCATCAAAGGCCCAGGCGTTGTTGTCTTGCTGTAACTCTTATGCCACACGAATGCTAGCGCGCAGTGCAGATGATTTCTGCGACGGTATGTCGGAAGGAAAGCTAGGGGTAACTAATATCAAGGAGCAGCAGTTCAGCGAAGCTCGATTGGTTCCGAAAGAGGTGAAGCTGAATGGCTCAAGGTAACTGCGCCGAATTTCAGCCGGATGCTTAGCAAGAAGCAAGAATGTGACGCTAGTATAAGGAGGTTACGTGGACTTCACTTTCCCTCACTTGTGTCCGTGCGCTGGAAAGATGTTGGTCGAATAGGCTTGTTAAAAGGCGTAATGCGTCTGCCAAGAATGTGTAGGAATATCTGTCTCTGATCGAAACTGCAAGCCAGCTGTTGTGCTGGCCGTTCAGATTCGGGACTAGGATCCGTGTGCATGATTTTAGAGACTCAGATTGTTGCTTTCGAGGACTGTTGGCTTCCGTCATGCACCTACAGGCATTTTACCCTGAAAGCACGAGAAGGGTTACCGTGGAACGAGGAGGGTATGGCCTGTCACCTGGCAACCGGGGCAGGTGAACAGCTGGTAGTTGGCAGGTGGGGATGGGACGTCGGCAAGGACACCGAGCTGAGTAGCATGCCGACTGATCAAAATTGAAGGACCATCTCTGAAGTGCGAACGCTCTAATACGCCGATTTAGAGACGAATACGTCAAAATTTTATTCATGAAATCTGACTTCATGTAGGAAAAAGGTAAGTTTGCTGTGTAATAATTGAAACTATTTCTCAAAGCATATATTTTTCTTTGAAAAATTTGGTACCCATTTTTAATCTGTAATGTTGCCTAAAACCAAGAGGTTATTCCGAAGGAAATAAGTGCTGCAAGTTTCAGCTTCCTGTGAAATGAGCGAATGATGAATGAATTTGTTACAAAAAAGACCTCAGATAACGGGGTGTAAAAAGGAAATGAGGCACATTGCTAAGGACAAGAAAGGAATATTCCTTACTGACGAGGGAATGAAGCTTTCAAGAAATACTTTAGAATGTTTCATTTCTTCCGATGTTCTGACCGGCTCATTTCCCACTCCGAAAAGAAGATTTGAAGCGAGAGATATTTCCTTCACGGAGGAAGGAGAATGGATGACTGGATCGAGGCCAAAGAGTAGAATGGGCAAGAAAACGAGCTAAAAGCATATCTCCCTTTGCTCGTAGCCAGTGGGGACAACAAAGCAAATATATATTTATTACATCAAAATCGACACAAAAAGAGCACCAACAACAGCAATAACAACGAGGACGCTCTTGGATCGAATCACTGTCGGCTATTCGCAGAGCACTCAGAAATGCGCGCCTTTCACAACAGAACACGTATTTCGTACAGGCGCCACGTTTTCTCCGAGAAGACCTCCACGACAAATAATACGCAAGAGATTCGGCGGCCTCTCGAATAATTCAGGGCCTGGCCTTAAACATCATGAGTTCGGAAAAACTCTCCGCGCGGATTGCTCACCGGCATTTTTTCCTGCACACAATACAGAACACGTGAATGCTCGGCGGAAACAACTTGAAATGAAAAAAAAAAAAACAACGTATAAGAGAGAATTTCTGAGTTCCACCATGGAAAATGAAAGGTGTAGCTAAGGAATGAAAGAACAAAAAAAAAGCTACTATCAAAAAAGAGCCTAACAGAAATAGATCTCGAAAAGCTGGCTTTGATGGATGAGGTTGCTGAGAGAGCGTGCTAGCCAGATATTCGGCTAGACGCCCGATCCGCGAAGAGGAGGCAGGATCGGCAAGCTCCTGTGCCCACACAGCAGCTTCGATTCTGCAGGCCTGCAGGCGCTCACAGAAGGCGACATATCTGTGTCCTCTAGTCGTCGCCCGCTCTGTGAGCTCCGTTGACCTGGAAAGTGATTCGTCTCCTTTCCGCTCGCTGAACGATGCATGCTAGTCTGCTTAGTGTCAGCAGAAGCCCTTCTTCTGTACTTGCTTTGTATGAAATGATGCTTTTATCTGAGTTTTTGTAGGCTTTTAGTAGGAAACAGACGAATGTTGACCCGACATCCCAGAAGCGTCTCGCTTATGGTCGCCGTTTGACGAGACTCGCGGCGCAGCCCTGAAGATTTGTTTACAGATTGCCCTGAAGCTTCTTTGTCATAGGGCTTTGTCATAGAAATCCTCCGAAAGCCATCCCTTTGGAAGGATAGCGGAGTCAGACCTAAAAAGCGAAAGTGAAGGGCACGTAGTCTTTCTTTTGCAGTTGAGTAATTGATTTCTTTGATGAGAGGCACACTCAAGCACTAGGTGGCGCTACGTGTGCAGAAAGACAGACAGGCGCACGGACGGACGGACGGAGAGACGGATGGATGGACGGACGGACAGACGGACGAGCAGACGGACGGACGGACGAACGGACAAATAGATGCATGGATGGATGTATGGATGTATGGATGTATGAATGTATAGATGTATGAATGGATGGATGCATGGATTCATGGACGGATGGATGGATAGATGTATGGATGGATAGATGTATGGATGGATAGATGGATGGATGGATGGATGGATGGATGGTTGGTTGGATGGATGGATGGATGGATGGATGGATGGATGGATGGATGGATGGATGGATGGATGGATGGATGGATGGATGGATGGATGGATGGATGGATGGATGGATGGATGGATGGATGGATGGATGGATGGATGGATGGATGGATGGATGGATGGATGGATGGATGGATGGATGGATGGATGGATGGATGGATGGATGGATGGATGGATGGATGGATGGATGGATGGATGGATGGATGGATGGATGGATGGATGGATGGATGGATGGATGGATGGATGGATGGATGGATGGATGGATGGATGGATGGATGGATGGATGGATGGATGGATGGATGGATGGATGGATGGATGGATGGATGGATGGATGGATGGATGGATGGATGGATGGATGGATGGATGGATGGATGGATGGATGGATGGATGGATGGATGGATGGATGGATGGATGGATGGATGGATGGATGGATGGATGGATGGATGGATGGATGGATGGATGGATGGATGGATGGATGGATGGATGGATGGATGGATGGATGGATGGATGGATGGATGGATGGATGGATGGATGGATGGATGGATGGATGGATGGATGGATGGATGGATGGATGGATGGATGGATGGATGGATGGATGGATGGATGGATGGATGGATGGATGGATGGATGGATGGATGGATGGATGGATGGATGGATGGATGGATGGATGGATGGATGGATGGATGGATGGATGGATGGATGGATGGATGGATGGATGGATGGATGGATGGATGGATGGATGGATGGATGGATGGATGGATGGATGGATGGATGGATGGATGGATGGATGGATGGATGGATGGATGGATGGATGGATGGATGGATGGATGGATGGATGGATGGATGGATGGATGGATGGATGGATGGATGGATGGATGGATGGATGGATGGATGGATGGATGGATGGATGGATGGATGGATGGATGGATGGATGGATGGATGGATGGATGGATGGATGGATGGATGGATGGATGGATGGATGGATGGATGGATGGATGGATGGATGGATGGATGGATGGATGGATGGATGGATGGATGGATGGATGGATGGATGGATGGATGGATGGATGGATGGATGGATGGATGGATGGATGGATGGATGGATGGATGGATGGATGGATGGATGGATGGATGGATGGATGGATGGATGGATGGATGGATGGATGGATGGATGGATGGATGGATGGATGGATGGATGGATGGATGGATGGATGGATGGATGGATGGATGGATGGATGGATGGATGGATGGATGGATGGATGGATGGATGGATGGATGGATGGATGGATGGATGGATGGATGGATGGATGGATGGATGGATGGATGGATGGATGGATGGATGGATGGATGGATGGATGGATGGATGGATGGATGGATGGATGGATGGATGGATGGATGGATGGATGGATGGATGGATGGATGGATGGATGGATGGATGGATGGATGGATGGATGGATGGATGGATGGATGGATGGATGGATGGATGGATGGATGGATGGATGGATGGATGGATGGATGGATGGATGGATGGATGGATGGATGGATGGATGGATGGATGGATGGATGGATGGATGGATGGATGGATGGATGGATGGATGGATGGATGGATGGATGGATGGATGGATGGATGGATGGATGGATGGATGGATGGATGGATGGATGGATGGATGGATGGATGGATGGATGGATGGATGGATGGATGGATGGATGGATGGATGGATGGATGGATGGATGGATGGATGGATGGATGGATGGATGGATGGATGGATGGATGGATGGATGGATGGATGGATGGATGGATGGATGGATGGATGGATGGATGGATGGATGGATGGATGGATGGATGGATGGATGGATGGATGGATGGATGGATGGATGGATGGATGGATGGATGGATGGATGGATGGATGGATGGATGGATGGATGGATGGATGGATGGATGGATGGATGGATGGATGGATGGATGGATGGATGGATGGATGGATGGATGGATGGATGGATGGATGGATGGATGGATGGATGGATGGATGGATGGATGGATGGATGGATGGATGGATGGATGGATGGATGGATGGATGGATGGATGGATGGATGGATGGATGGATGGATGGATGGATGGATGGATGGATGGATGGATGGATGGATGGATGGATGGATGGATGGATGGATGGATGGATGGATGGATGGATGGATGGATGGATGGATGGATGGATGGATGGATGGATGGATGGATGGATGGATGGATGGATGGATGGATGGATGGATGGATGGATGGATGGATGGATGGATGGATGGATGGATGGATGGATGGATGGATGGATGGATGGATGGATGGATGGATGGATGGATGGATGGATGGATGGATGGATGGATGGATGGATGGATGGATGGATGGATGGATGGATGGATGGATGGATGGATGGATGGATGGATGGATGGATGGATGGATGGATGGATGGATGGATGGATGGATGGATGGATGGATGGATGGATGGATGGATGGATGGATGGATGGATGGATGGATGGATGGATGGATGGATGGATGGATGGATGGATGGATGGATGGATGGATGGATGGATGGATGGATGGATGGATGGATGGATGGATGGATGGATGGATGGATGGATGGATGGATGGATGGATGGATGGATGGATGGATGGATGGATGGATGGATGGATGGATGGATGGATGGATGGATGGATGGATGGATGGATGGATGGATGGATGGATGGATGGATGGATGGATGGATGGATGGATGGATGGATGGATGGATGGATGGATGGATGGATGGATGGATGGATGGATGGATGGATGGATGGATGGATGGATGGATGGATGGATGGATGGATGGATGGATGGATGGATGGATGGATGGATGGATGGATGGATGGATGGATGGATGGATGGATGGATGGATGGATGGATGGATGGATGGATGGATGGATGGATGGATGGATGGATGGATGGATGGATGGATGGATGGATGGATGGATGGATGGATGGATGGATGGATGGATGGATGGATGGATGGATGGATGGATGGATGGATGGATGGATGGATGGATGGATGGATGGATGGATGGATGGATGGATGGATGGATGGATGGATGGATGGATGGATGGATGGATGGATGGATGGATGGATGGATGGATGGATGGATGGATGGATGGATGGATGGATGGATGGATGGATGGATGGATGGATGGATGGATGGATGGATGGATGGATGGATGGATGGATGGATGGATGGATGGATGGATGGATGGATGGATGGATGGATGGATGGATGGATGGATGGATGGATGGATGGATGGATGGATGGATGGATGGATGGATGGATGGATGGATGGATGGATGGATGGATGGATGGATGGATGGATGGATGGATGGATGGATGGATGGATGGATGGATGGATGGATGGATGGATGGATGGATGGATGGATGGATGGATGGATGGATGGATGGATGGATGGATGGATGGATGGATGGATGGATGGATGGATGGATGGATGGATGGATGGATGGATGGATGGATGGATGGATAGGTAGATAGCCAGACAGGCAGACAGAAAGAAAGACAGACAGGCGCACGGCCGGCCGGCCGGTCGGCCTAGCGGGCGGGCAAGTGGGCGAGCGGGCGGGCAGGCGGGTGGGCAGGCAGCGTGACTGATATATGTATACGCCTGCCGCAAAGACCATTCCCAGCGCATCCTTAAGTCCATCTAATGGCTTACTAACGCAGCCTTGTGGACCAGACCTCGTGTTTTTGCACGAGGCCAGTATGTGGGGACAACGTGTTCACCTGCGTAGGCTTAGAGGAAGCTAGCATTGCACCGGCCAAATGCCGCTCTCAGAATGACACGTGCGCAGAAATCTCATCAGCCATGTTGCAGAGCACGCCTTGCAAAAACACTGCCGGTGTGGTAATGCGCATGCGTAGGACTTTACTTGAAAACGACCCATTCATTCGGTGTTTCTTTATCAGAAGGTAATCAGCAGGAGGATAATTTAATTTAGTTTAGGTTATTGGGTTTTACGTCCCAAAGAAACTCAGGCTATAAGGGACGCCGTAGTGAAGGGCTACCAAAATTTCGACCACCTGGGGTTCTTCAACATGCACTGACATAGCACAGTACACGGGCCTCTGGAATTTCGCCTCTATCAGTATAAACATACCCACTAGCTCATAATGCGCAAGATATCGCCGATTCTGGAAGCTTATAGATGTGATACCGGTAAATGTTACCTGTATATAAAAAGGACAAGAAATAAACTTCTTTCTTAATCAGTATGAAGATTCGGCGCTGTGAACGAGCAGAAAAGGAAGTTTTGGAGAGAGGTGGTGATTTCAGCTGTAAACAATTTAATAGTAGAGTAGCAGATACCATTGATTACGTTACCCTAAAAGTTCTAATGGGACATAGAGCCTAAGGTCCCGATTAAGGTATGTGAACAGCGTACGCGAGTAGACGTGCCGCTTTGTAAATGTCACTATGAAACCAAAATCCCTTTTTCTAAGCAGCTTCCCTGAACCCTGCAGTTCCCTTAGGCCTAACACGAAAGTCGACATCGCGTAAACACTATTTGCTGCAGTGCTGCATTGAAGAAAATACCTCGGCTTTGTTCCTTTTCTACGTCCCGCCCAAATAAATAAGTGCCGATGGTACTCAGGAAAGTATCAAACGCGTTTAGGTCTCCCGTGTGCCTTCTAGCAAAAACACAAGAAAAAGACACTGTTCTTGCGTCTTTCAGTGAGTAGTTTCTCCTTCGAGTCAGATGCTAAAACATTTCTCTTTGTATCTTCCTTCCAAAGGAACAGTCGGGAGCGGGACGGGGTGATCTCTTCTTCGCTGGGCTTTCTGGCTCGCGCTGGTTTGACAAGGGCACAAAAGCCGATATCCTCGAATGCCGGACATCTCGAAGGCGGTTGAACAAAAGATGGGGCCCATCAGGCCAAGACCGATCGTTATCGGCCATCCTTCACTCAGAGCAGCAGCAAACGGCGACCAAGGGGCCACCGGCGCTCTGCAAAGAGCTTGATGGCCGCTGATCACCGTCAGGGTTTGTTTCCTGCGTACAGGGCGGCTTGTATCGAAAGAAGCACTCTGGCCACCCTTCCTCAGTCTGCTGCTTTTAACGGGAGCAAAATCCTCTCCTCGGTCATCAGTTACTCTGCGTCCCCGTGAAAAGATAGGAATGAGAAAACGCGGGCTGCAAGATCGAAACTCGAAGAGTGTTGCTAGAGCCGGAAAGAGTGCAGGAATTTTGCCCAGTTAGAGCACGCGGTAAATCCATTATCAACAATTGCACCTTGCAGTTTTGTCGTTACTTAACATTTCTTTTCAAAATAAAACTTCATTGAGATCTTTCGGCGTCACCTGCGCCTGTAGCATATTGTAGATAACTGTACCTACAATATGCTGCAAAACCTTGGAATCATTAGTTATAGTCTGTTATTACCTAACAAAAATTGTAGATCGAAGTCTAAATGGCATCGTAAAGGTGGTTTAAGGCGGAGAGCGTTCTTTATACTAAAAGGTGGAATAAAGACAGTGCAGCGTATTTATCAATGAGGTTGGAACACGGTGATTACTATCGTTCGGGACAAGGAGCTTTAGGGTCGGAAGTCGGAGTGAGGGAGTCTCCTCGAAGAATAAAAGTACCCAAAACATTATCTTGGGAGAGTTCTTAGCGAGATGTGTCCGGTAAGGTCGCTGCGTATGAGCGCCATATTCTGGCAGTCGGTACTCGGCAGAATCATAAAAAGAAAGCCGAGAAGCCGAGCTCTGCCTTTTCGCAATCAAAGCACTCTGCGTTTGGGAGGGAGCGACGACTAATACCACGTGTTCGAAGCACAACAGTACTGTGTGGACCCTATTTGAGCCATAGAAGGATTTGTGTTCTCAGTATGGTGATGGAAGATGAGGTTCGTACAGCTAGGTTATTATTACGTCTGGTTCTCCTGAGAACTCTGCTGTGCAGGCCAATGAGCCCGAAGGAGTCCCGAAACGGGAGAAGGCGTAGGGAAGAAGGGAGGGAACAAATGCCAGCGGCAATCGCCATGGTTTTCTCGTGCCATCTCGCCTCAGCATGTTCGTCCGAGAGGACAATGATGCCAGACGACAGTCGTTGCCCGGGGAAAGGAAGGAAGAAACTTATAGGAAGAGAGAGAGAAATCACTTAACGGAAGTGACTTCCAGTGCTTGCCATCAGGGAACGAAAAGGATAGCCGGAAATGAAGGCGTGTGTCACCACATTTACTGGGCGGCCGTTCGGCCGAATGCCTCCATACCATGACGTGACACAGCAGTGTCTAGCCCCGTTTCCGAGGAAGGAAGGAAGGAAGGAAGGAAGGAAGGAAGGGAGGGAGGGAGGAAGGAAGGGAGGAAGGAAGGAAGGCAGGGAGGAAGGAAGGCAGGGAGGAAGGAAGGGAGGAAGGGAGGGAGGAATCAAGGGATGATGGGAGGGAGGGAGGAATCAAGGGATGATGGGAGGGAAATAGGGAGGGAGGAATCAAGGGACGATGGGAGGGAGGGAGGAATCAAGGGATGATGGGAGGGAGGGAGGGAGGGAGGAAGGAAGGAATCAAGGGATGATGGGAGGGAGGAAGCAGGGAAAGAGGGAAGGAGGAAGGAAAGAAGGTAGGTATTATGTTCTAAGAGGATTCTGGTGTGGGCTAGTTGGTTCATGCTTAAACAGATTCACAACAGCGCTACGGAACGAGGACAGAAGGAACATGAACAACAGCGCCCGTCTTGTGTTTTTCGTGTTCCTTCTGTCCTCGTTCCGTAGCGCTGTTGTGAATCTGTTTATTAAGGTAGGTATGGTACTCCTTTTGATCTTGGCCTTCTTTTGATTCCCAGGGATCTTTTTCCGCATCCAAAGTTGTTTAGAGGATTCGTTCGTGGTCTGTAAGGTAACGGCGTATCTTGCATTTCTCTTTCCCGCGGCGGTGGCTAAGTGGATATGCGCACAGCTGGTGACCCGAAAGATAGGGCTCGATCTCAGCCGCCGCAGTATAATTTTGATGCAGGCTAAATTTTAGAGGCCCATGTAGTGTGCGATGTCAGTGGAAGTTAAAGATACCCAGGTGGTCTAACTTTCCAGAGTCCTTCACTACGGCCTCCCTCATAACCTGAGTCGCTTTGGGACGTTAAACCTTCATAAACTTAACCTTGTGCTGCATTGATGTTGCTGCTATTGTTGTCTCGACTTGTAGTCCGAGTAGCCGCGGTCTTTGCATTCTTCTCAGGAGCATCCATTTTTTGTTTGCTGTTGTGTTTTCTGTGGAGATGGTTGCGTGCTGTCCACTGGGCGTCCTTGCATTCATAGGCACGATGTATTTTTCGTCATTGCTTTTGCGTTCACATAGCGAGAGAAAAAAGCATAGCACACGCTCAGGAAGCCTTAAGGGGTGCACGCTTTCAAACGCTTCTTGTATTTATTTCTTCTCTATTTAGTGGCACAAAAATCTTTTCATTCTAGCCATCTGCGGAACAAACGCTTGATACCATACAGCTCATCATTAACTGGAACGTCTTGTACCAAGGAGCGCAACTCCACGACTGTTAAGCACTACCACCAGTAAAGTGTACTAGCCGATTCCCAAATGGGACTATTATATTTCTGTCTAGTAGGTTTTGTTTCGTGAATAGCCGCATTTCAGGAAATAACCAGGGCAGATTACGTTTGCTGAACTTCGGAAAAACCACATAAAAATTCTCATTATATCGGTGTTCTATGCAATGAGGAGTGATAGACTGAACATACGCAGATGTAATGCTAGTCCCTGTCTTGCATCCTTTTGCCGATGTTTTCAGAACATCGTCACATGGGCACCCCGGCCAAAACCTAACCAATAAGGTGAATTAGGATTAAACTATTCCTTCACCTAACAGATGCCTGAAAATTGGCGGAGGCTCAGCTTGGTTAAGCCCGGAAATTGCGAAAGCAACTTCATCCGTTTCTTCAGCCCGCATCCACCGTGTCTACCGCCGCTCTGCGCCGACGACACGAGCTGGAGCTCTGTTTATACAAGCGGTATGACGTCACTCCGACCGCAGCGCTCCTAGCGGGAGAAGCTGGAGGCTCACCGCCCGCCATGTCTACCGCCGCTCTAAACTGACGAGCCGAGCTGGGGTCCTGGTTTTTCGCAGCTAGTAAGACGTCACGTCTAAGGTCACGCTAAAGGTCAAACGTGTCCACCGCCGCGCTACGCTGAAGGGCTCAAACTGTGAGCAGTATTGCTTTCGCAATAATAAATCCAGCATTTCCCTCAGGACACCTAGATGCTCTGCAGAACAACGACTTCTAATACTGACCTGCAATCACTCAATTCTTGAGGCGCCTGACTAGTTGACCGCCGCACGCCTGAAAACTTCCTAACCTCCTCCCTCGAGATGATTTTGTAGCGCCTGATGCTATGGTAACTTTTCTAGGAGTCCACTTCAATACCCTAGGCGAGCATCACTTATTCGTTTCCGGCATTGCGTACTATGCCCGTGTCCTTTTTTGCGTCTTCCTTTAAGTTAAGTTGTCGCTTAGGAGCGTTTGTTCGCTAGCGCAGTAGGCTTTCTTCCTGCCTATGAACTGTTAGTAAAATATGCGTGAATAAATCACGCTGTTCTATAAAAGTTAACGAACCCGACGAAAGGGATCAGAAAAAGGTTTCTCTGTTGAAAACGAAAGCCAATAAAGCAAAAAAGGAACCATAGAATAGAACAACAACGAACGCGAACTATCGAAGACCAAGTTTTAAGCCGGAAATATATCTAAAGGAAAAGCCTTAAACATTATGAGTTAGTAGCGTCGCATCACCTCTTAATGCACACTCAGGTTACAGTTTTTGCTGATTGCAACTGTCAATATTCGAAGTGGCTACGCACGGACTCCTATATACTGAGCGTCGCAGAGAACAGGACTCATATCGTGCGCAACTACCGGTGTCGGATTCCCTGAAACCTAATATGCTATCGAAGCTGCGCCTTAACTATGCAATTTGTTCTCACCAATTATGCGCAGTGGGCAGTGTCCTAACCTAATGGCGCAATGTCTGATCCAATAGTTGTAAATGCCACGGCAGTATTTTCAGACGCCATTTAACGCTCTGGCGAAGGAATACCCTGCGTAATTAAGTTTGTTAGACGTGACAACAAGACGAAACTTGGCGCGGCTCTTTCTAGCTTAACCTCAAAGCGCTGCTTATATTGAACCCTCTGTTGCTAATACGAGGGAGACAATTTCATCTGGACGATCGAAAAGAAGACCCCACAGAAAAAAAGAAAGAAACAAATATAAACGGGCATGCCTGTGATAACGATTTGCGCGAGGAGAAAGGCGGCAATTAAGGAAGTCATTAAGGAACGCGACTCTTTCTTCGCGGAAAAGGAGCCGACCCGAAGAGTCGGCATTCGCAATCCGAGACGGGACGAGATAATCCGCCCGGGATAGGTGCTTAAAATTTAAGGAAAGTATTTTCGGGGCTCGACGAGTTTCAAGGGGAAGAATGTGTAAAATTTCGAGGTAAACTACCCGAAGTCGTTTTTGTGCCAGCGTTTGAAACAGTACCGCGTTTTCAGGCTTCTCCGCAGTGCTCAGCTCCGGTTTGGGGGCGCAGGATGACGCTATTTACAGTAGTTGTCAATTTTCGCTGCTCAAACGCGCGCTTTGGACGAAGAAAGCCAATGAAGCCAAAGCCCGGGGAACATTCTTTGGCGGCATCCGACGAAGCAGAGCAGAACGCTGGCGAAGGCAGCGGAAACTTGAAATCTCACCGTTCGTGACGTCATCACAGATCTTCTCCACATTTCTCCGACTAAGCGTGAAGAAAATTCAACTGAAATCGGCGATTAGGTCACTATTTTAACTGCTAGCTTCCGACAACAGGCTTCATGCCTTTCACAGTTTCAGTATCGTGGAACTCTCAATACACGGTACAGCTTCCTGTTAAAGGCGAGGAGGAAGGAGAATCCACGAATAATCAAGAGGGAAAGGAGAGAGTGTAAAAGCAGTCAACATAATGTGCGTGGGTTGGTTTCTGTTCGTGTGCGTGGAATCTAGGGCCAGAATGTTCAGAAGCAGAGATACACGACCAAACGTCGTCTTACTCGCGCCTTACACTTGTTCCTGCAGTTGTTCGTGGCACACTGATCGAGACAGTATAAGGCTCTACTCTGCAGCACCGATCAGTCAGTCACACCAGGAAATCTCGGCTGCAGTGTTCTGCCAGAAGCTATGAGGGAGTGCAGAGCCTGGAAATGAAGTCATCCGTTACCGCCAGTGGCGTGAGGTGGTAGGGGCAACATGGGAAGATGCTCCTCAGAAACGCGAAGCGGGGACTAAGTCTAGCACTGTCGAATTATGCACTGTCATTGAAGTCACGCTGAACACCCCCCCCCCCCCCCCCCCCCCACCCCCCCCATACTTTCTGTCAGACTTCAGTGCCTGCTCGAAACGTGAGTAGCGTTCTACCCTGTGGTGAGTGTATAACGGTGCCTGTAGAACATAAGCGGTGACCGACGGCAGGAATTCGAACGGAAACATTGCTTCATTGGCCGGAAAGTATAGTCGATCAGCACACGCCGAAAGAGCAAAACTTTACGCCATGATAAGATTGGTGCTGATTAGGGGTGCAGTTAAGAGGGGAGGCGGGGTTCGGTGGTAGAATTTTATGGGGGGGGGGGCATAGAGCATGAGGTTTGGCGTGATTGTTGGGATATTCACTGCATGTATAAATGCAAAATTTTACTGAAAAACCTCAAGTTCCTTAAATATTTCTGACAATACGAGTTATTACATGCTTCGTTGCTATACCAAACTTGCAGAAATTCTGGTAGAAGCCTGCTTTAAGTTTTAAGTTTTACCCAAGATTTTGGTTGGTGCACCGACAATTGCAAATATTTTTAGCAGCCTGATTTTTTTTTTGCCGCACAATGTTACACATATTGTCATATTAGTGACGGAGAAAAAAAATGAAAAGGTAATTCAGAAACAGAGGAATATCACTGCATAAGTTTGTAGATACATCAGGCTGTTCATGGGCAGCTTTATTTTATTGATTAGATTTAAAGAATTATCCAGGAGCACAGTGCGAAAAACCGCATCAAAATTCGTGAGCCCATCGTCATGCTGCGGTTTTTGCAAACTGGCACTGAAGGTGTACAATCAGTTCATGCCCTTCAGAATGCCCTAGAACCTTAATGTTTTGCTTCTTTGGCCCTGGGGGCCTTCGAGTATATCCGTACTTTGTTTATTCAGCCCTGGATGCCTCTTTCGTGCTTTCTGGCCGTTAATTTATGCAGAGAATCAATGAGTGTGAACTCAAGCTCCGCTGCCGACACCGAGCCAAGTCAGGAGCGGACGCTGAACGCTTCATTCTACTCCGTTTCCAAGGCGACAAATCACAGTTACAAGTGTTCCCTAATAGTTAAGGGCCAGCTACTAAAATGTGCGTCGTAATCGGGATAACCCGTACTGCTCACCCCACGCTGTCCGAAAATGAAACTTCACACGCGTCGCAACCGTGCCGCAGTGCTTTGAATAGCTGTTAAGGCGGAAGCCTTTAATGCCTCATCGTTGTAAGCAGGAGTTGTCGACGGAAATGTCACGCTTTTCAATTGGTCGAAATGGTCGTGACGTCACAGTGCGCAAATTTCAAACGGGGCCAATTGTACTTTGGCTAGTAACCATGCAACCAATTGAAGGGATGATATATAGTGATGCTCCAATTAGGTAGGACTGAGTTTAGTTAATTAACAAATTAGCGTAATTAACCTTTCAAGCCAGACCAGATAAATAAAACTGAGTAGGAAATTCGTCGAGTTGGGGAATCGAACCAGGGTCTCCGGAGTACGAGACGAGCACGCTAACCCCTCCGCCATGCCAGCTCGATGGTTTGGAATGAACCAAGGCGCGTCTAGTGAATACGGTGTCTTCGTTACTCCCATCTTGCTCCCTTCCCTTACGGCGAGGTTCAAGTGTCCACCGAGGTATGCGGGACAGACACATTTCCTTTCCTCAAAAACCAATTTATCGACGAGCAAGGCGTAGAGGCGAACGGGCGATGGCGTTCTGTGGACTCCCTGGTAGCGTTTCAAGATGCTTTCGCGTTGCTCTCTTGGAGGCGAAGCTTAACATCTTAACCACACATCAGTAACACAAGCAGCAGCACTGCGCTTAAGGCTTCCGCCACACCGCACTTTAGGTCAACAAAGTGCCCTCTGAATTTTTTACACGTCGCCAAGTTATTCGCGTTCGCTCGTAAAGGTTTGCGAAGGCTCGTAAAAATGTCTTTGAATAAATATTATTGTTTTAGTTTTATTTTTCAACTTTTTTAACACGAAAGCGTTGGTACCATAATGTCAAATAAAATTGTACGGCGTAGGCGATGGCTACAGCGGCGTTGTCGACCGTTTGAAGCCTCGCAGCCGCTCCCCGAAAGAAAACCGCGAAAATTCCTCGAAGAAAGAACCTATCAGGCAGGTGGACCACTTGGGTCACTTGACCTAGTGTCGTCATAAGCACATTTAACTCCGGATTTTTGGCATGCTGCACAACATGGCAGGTGGTAATTAAATTAATGACTGGTCGCGAGAGGTTGCTGGAGAGGTTGCGCTGCGCCCCTGCGCCAGGAGTGATATGAGGATTCCCGGGGGCATATATAAATGTCAAGTAGAGAATGAACCATGCCGCATATGTGGGCTTTGCCCCATTAACGCTGCCATGTCAGAGCCTTAAAAGGGAGCTTAAGCGTGCCCTCCGATTTTTTTTTTCTTTCCGCCCGGCACTTCCTCTATAATCTAGTCACGTGTTCTACATACTGCACTTACTTTACTGACTTAATTCTCTCCTCTCTAAAGCTCACCATGTTGCGCTTTCGTTCGTACCTGCTTATTCTAGACCATTTCATTTTATGCTGCTGCTTTGGGTGCCGTAGAGATGCTGCCCCAAGGGAATACGCAACCTTACGAGGCGCTAGAGGGGGCCATCGTTGGATGTGATGCATTCTCACGCTTGAAGAATTCGATGCGTCTTACAAAGTGTAACAGTTATTCATCTACCAGTAGGCAGAACACCCTGAGGCCATCATGCACGATAAGCATAGAAAAAGTTCGGTCTCCTTTGGAAGAGGTGATAGTAGTCGTTAGCGTTCAGAAGGTTGTTGACTGAGGAGAAAACTTTGTATGAGAAAAGACGCATACTACCCAACTGCGTAATAGTTTGACATACACGCGCGCTGGTGGTTGGAAAATGATCGTTGTTAACTTTTTTTAAGGCGAAAGCCTTTAATGTCTCATCGTTGTAAGCAGCAGTTGTCGAGAGAAAATGTCACGCTTTTCAATTGGTGGAAACGGTCGTGACGTCACAGTGCGCGAATTTCAAACGGGGCCAATTGTACTTTGGCTAGTAACCATGCAACCAATTGAAGGGACCATATAGTGATGCTCCAAGTAAGTGGGACTGAGCTTAGTTAATTGCTTAATTACCCAATTAGCCTAATTAATTATCTAGTCAGGCCATATAAATAAATAATACCTAGTAAGAAATTGGTCGAGCTCGGGAATCGAACCCCGGTCTTCGGAGTGCGAGACGAGCATGCTATCCACTCCGCCATGCCAGCTAGATGGTTTGGAATGAACAAAGGCACGTCTAGTGAATACGGTGTCTTCGCTCACTGCCATCCTCCTCCCTTCCCTTCCGGAGAGGTTCAGGTGTCCACCGAGATATGAGAGAGAAATACATTTCCTTTCCTCAAAAACCAATTTACCGACGAGCGAGGCGTAGAACCGAATGGGCGATGGCGTTGTATGGACTCCCTGGCAGCGTTGCAAGACGCTCTCGCGTTCCACTCTAGGAGGCGAAGCTTAACATCTTAACCACACATCAGTGACCACACTTTAGGTCAAAAAAGTGCACCCCCCCCCCCCCCCCCCCCTGAATTTTGACGGGTGTCCACCGAGATATGTGAGACAGTTACTGCGTAATTTTCTTTCCTCAAATACAATTTTCATTTTCTTCATTACGCGCCATCTTCGTCTTTCTTCTTTCACTCCCACTTCCTCCGTTCCTCTACGGTGCGGTTCAGGTGTCCACCGAGATGACAGAGATTTACTGCGCCATTTCCTTTCCTCAAAAACCGTTGCGTTGAAACGGCAAGGCATCGCGCCGAACGGGTGGTGGCGTTCCGTGGACTCCCTGGCAGCGCTACAACACGCTGTCGCGTTCCACTCCTAAGGGCGAAGCTTAAGCTTAATTAGCAGTTAATTAGTATTCATGTATTAATTAGTAATTAACCATTAATTGGTGATTTGTCATCACTTAGTAATTAGCACTCAATTACATGTGACGCCACCAGTGCCACAGAAGCAGCGAAAGTGGTTCGGAAAACGCTTTCGCCTCTACGCACTTTAGACAGTCAAAGTGCCCCCTGAATTTTTTTTGTTAGCCTGATTCCGGTCGCCACCGAGCAATATTCGACTCAGATGAAAAGAGTGAATTGCCGTGAAGTCACCGGACATCAGCTCATAACTTCAAAACTTATTTTATAATCTCAACTTGTTACATGGAGGAGAGCGCGGAGAGAATCTCGGGTGAGCCAGGTATACAGAACATTCTCAGGCACGAGAAATCAGTAAGCAGGACTACAACTGCACCTTAGCACGAAAAGACATGCAAGAATGAAATCGTTGACTGCTATCAATGATTATTATTCTCTTTAGTGAAAGCAGGATTCGAAATTTTCCCCAGCCTTCTAGCTGCCCCTCCTGCTTTTCAGCTCTGACACATTACGTGCCCTCAGTTATTCCCTAGACATAGTATAAAACTGCGTTGAATGCGGCGAAAATATTATCACGGCATACCGATGTTCCGCAGACGTGGGTTAATTATCCGAGCTTTTAGGTGACGTTTTAAGGCCGAAGCCTTTAATGCCTCTTCGTTGTAAGCAGGAGTTGTCGACAGAAATGTCACGCTTTTCAATTGGTCGAAATGGCCGTGACGTCACAGTGCGCGAATTTCAAACGGGGCCAATTGTACTTTGGCTAGCAAGCATGCAACGAATTAAAGAGATGGTATAGTGATGCTCCAAGTAAGTACGACTGAGTTTAATGAATTGGTTAATTAACCAACTAGCCAAATTAACCTTTCTAGTCAAAGCCGGTAAATAAATAAAACCGAGTAGGAAATTGGTTGAGTTGGGCAATCGAACCAGGGTCTCCGGAGTGCGAGACGAGCACCTTAACCACTCCGCCATGCCAGCTCGATAGTTTGGAATGAACAAAGGCGCGTCTAGTGAATACGGTGTCTTCGTTCACTCCCATATTCCTCCCTTTCCCTTACGGCGAGGTTCAGGTGTCCATCGAGACATGCCAGACAGATACATTTCCTTTCCTCAAAAACCAATTTACCGACGAGCAAGGCGCACAGCCGAACGGGCGATGGCGTTCTGTGAACTCCCTGGCAGCGTTGCAGGACGCTGTCGCGTTCCATCCTTAGGGGCGAAGCTTAACATCTTAAGCACACATCAGTGACACAAGCAGCAACACCGCGCTTAAGGCTTCCGCCTCACCGCACTTTGGGTCAACAAAGTGTCCCCCTGAATGTTTTGGTATAGCAAGTAGGGGATGTACTGATGACTGAAAGTAGGACCGTACTGCACACAACAGGCATCCGGGCGCACGTCCACGCAGGCACACTTCTGTACTGGCTCGGGTGCTTGCGTGGTGTCAGAGAGAAATGTGATGTGGACAGGAAGTGCACGCCAGAGAAGTCGTGAGAAATGTGGAGGAATACAAAGAGACAAACATTAATTTCTGGCCGGTTGGATTAAGAGAAGGAGTCTCGTTGGCCGGTGCCATAAAAGAGGCGCCCAGAAGGACAGAAGTTAGCCCCGAATTGGTGCCCCGAGAGCTCCACTAGTGTGGAAAGATGTGGAGGAGGAGGGAGAAGGTTGGGAAAGGGAAGAGGAGGAATATGGTCGCATGGTCGACGGTAGAGTCACGTACCACGTGCGTCGACACTGGCCGGCACGGCCGGAGAGCGCCTGGCCATAGATTTCCCGGGCGCTCTTCCATAGAGCGCCCGGGAAACCTATGGGCAGACGCTCTCCCAGCGGACCACCCTTCGTAAGTGCGCACGTGACATTTGTTTATTATATTCTTATTCGCATTCGACCTCGGCTGCAGTTTCTCGGAAATGGCCGAAATGTCAAGGGTTTTCTCCCTCCCCCCCATCTTTCCTCATTCTCGATTTACTATTCTTTTTTTTTTCGTTTATCACAACTTTGTTCAAGACGTAGATCAGAGTGCCGGAGAAGCAGAAATCTACAAATAATTGGATAATTGAAGTGCGTATAAATTTTTTTGAGCACGCCCTTACAAAAATGCTTCTTGAGACAGTGTTGAAGTTCTCATGAGCAGACTCAACACGCCATGTTGAATTTTTGTTGTGACCAGGATGGGCTAGTGTTGGTGAATTATTGAGGCCGAGTTGAAACTCATTGGAAAAGTGGCCACTGTGCTAGAGTTGAGCATTCTCAATGAAATTTCTGCTTTGCGTTCATGTTGAATTCATGTTGGAATTACGGGAGTGAATCAACACGCCATTCTGAATCTTGGCTGGGGTAAAAAAGAAAAAAATCCTGGGAATACATTCGTATTGCGCCAGATGGACCGACTACCAATGCAATTTTCGGCGGTATATTCATATTTATTGCTGCAATTTCTCGTTAACCTGAAGCCGTCATCCACTGTGACGTAGTGCTCCATACATATGCACAAACACGTGCGTATATGTGCGTATACACCCTACATACAAACACCCTAGCTCTACACATCCATCAGATAAAGAGCATGGGACAGTACTGCACACGAGGCTGCAGGAAGAACTGACAGAGTTCATCTTACGATCTTAAGTACAACCTCGGCTTCACCCTTATATAGTCCTACTCAGGGGTGTCCGGACATGCGCAGGTTGTGGCCTGCCGATTAGCAAAGTTATGTCAGTTATTACTATTAATATTTATTTATTTTATATATAGTAGAAGTAATCCAGTTCATGTGCAACGGTCTATTATTTGACGACCTTGATTCATTCATAAACAACTTAAATAAAGCATTAATTAAGCGCCCTTTTTATGAGAGCACATACGAACCCTCCAAAGTAGGTATGCCTGAATGAGCATACTGCAGTTTTTTCTATGCGAGAAAATGACTTTGAGCGGTTTATGAGAGTTTTAACGGGTGCTGCATGCGTTCTTAATATGTGTAATGTGATCAGGTTCTGTTTACACGATGCATGTCGAAATGATTTCATTTAGTTAGGCTTAGGAATGGCTGCCTTGAGATGTTTCAACTTAAATTCAACAGAAATTGCTCAACAGTAAATCTCTTGACTACGCTCAACAAAAATTCCGTGTAGCAGGTGTTGCGTAGGCTCAACATACATTGAGTTCATGTTGGTTTCCAGTTGATTCAACAGGAGCTCAACAAGGCGTCAACTGAAGCTCAAAAGTCATTTTTGTAAGGGCGCCTTTAAGTGAAGAAGCTTAGACAAATTTTAGGAGACCAGAAATAGAACTCTCAAAATTAATGACCTGTTTCTTTTAGAATGTGAAAAAAAAAACATTGTTTCACGCAAACCGTTAAAGGCAGACATATAATTTTTCAGACTTGGTTTGGAAATAAGAAAAGTGAAACGTAAGTCTAATGTAAGCGCACAGGGCAGCTTTCATTACTTAAGCACTCGAAATGCATATGTACTCACAAGAGGGCGATAATTTTGACACTTGCTGTCTCTCCTTTTTTTTTTGTTAATAATCGTTCCGTATTTGCTAAGTGAAGATCAAAGGTTATACCGCTCTTCTGATGCCATGAAGAACTAGTGCGGCGTTAAATACTAGTGTAAAACGAAGTACACAAAAAATATTATACAGGCACCGGATGGGGTAGCCTTAATCCTCAATTTGGCGGTTTAAAGTCTGCGGTGCAAACCTCAGGTTAGCTAACCACATGCATGGACGTGACCATTGTCACTACTCTGCTAGTAGTGTCGTACCCTATGTGGACCTCGGTAGAAAGCAGGTTAATCTTAGCGCCGAGTTAATCTGCATAAACAGGCGCCAGGAGACTGAATTGGGTGAAAACGGAAAAATGGCATAAAAATCCACATCTGCCTTCTTTTCACGACGCCGTGAAACCTTTATCGCAATCGCACGTTATCAAGCAGTGTGTTAACCTACTTTCCGATAGACTAGTTTGGTTGCCACTAAACTTCAACTTCTTGTCTCCTTTTATTTCTGGCCTTGCGTTGTTGATAATGACGACGTTTTGAAGGTAAATGATTTTTGAACGAACATTGTGCAGGCCAAGACTTCAAGGCGTGGCGCACTTTGGCGAATCTCACCTTGCGTCATTACAAATAATATAACCAACTTTCGTTGGGGTAATGATGCGAGGACGATGCGAGCCAAGGCCGTCAAAATGCAGAAGGTAGAATTTTTGAATTGGTTCCCAAACGCCGGAGGGAATAGCAAGTTCGTACTTTCGTTTTAATGAAGTTTAGCCCCTGAAATAAAACGCGAGAGGGAACTCCGGCAGCAAGTCCGGACGCGGACTTGCAAAGCTATTTCGGGTTGTTCCATTTCATGTTGTGTCGTAAGTAAAAAAAATTTACAGACGAACAATGTAATTGATGTGAGAGAGTATGCGTTGTCGTTAGAGTTTACCCCAAATGGAGCAGCCGCTTCCACTGAAGGTTTAGCCCATGTGAATGTGTGGCGCCATCTCAGCTGTCAATCACTGCGTGACACGTGGTATTCCCGCTCCGCTCTCTCCAGATCCAATCGAGCAATCACAGTGTGACAAGCTGTGCCCCCTCTCAACTATCCCCTACTCGCCGCCGGTCACCTCCCAATCCCTCTACATCTTCCCTCTCCTATTTCCTCTCCCTCCTCAGGTAAATAAGTGAAGAGGGGAATTTCTTTCCCTCCACTTTGCCACCTGCGAAGTGAAGCTTCGGGCGGACGGACAGATATTTCCAACATGTGGGTTCTAATGCTAACGCATTGAAATGTGTGTTTGCCTTTTCTACTGCAATGACAAAGAGCAACCGTCTGAGTTAGAAAAATGTACTTTTCTTGCAGCCGCTGCAGGTTGAACTAAACAACGGCCCAATACTATCATGGCTGGCCCGGCAAGGAAACAAAAAATTTCATAAGGTACAGTTTTGCTCATTTTTTTTTATTTACTTCTGTTACTCTCTTGGCCCAGAGGGCATCACAAAGGAGAGTGATACAGTTCAAAAAAAGCCATGCAACAGATGCCGCAAACAGTGCGACAAAAATGTAACAGAGGCTAATGTTATTGTGCAGTATTGCGGCAAAGCGGGATAAATAATAAAGAAAAAATGACACATACAAAAAAAAGAAACAAGCGCAACTGAATACAGGCGTGAACAGGCGATTATTCTTGTCTCAAAAGCACACGGTAATGTGGGGTAACAATCTAAAAACTAAACAAAAACACTAACATCGCATGGGAAACATAGCTATTAAGTGGCAACACTCATCAATATTTGTAATTAAAAACGGAGAAGAAAGTAGAACACAATACCAAACCACATAAAAACACAAAAATATAACTGAAAACTTGGAAACGAAAGGAGTTAGAAGAATCTTCTATGCGTCATAATGCAGCATAGGTTTTTTTTTTAATACTTCGATATTGTTTGTCAGCACTAGTGCGACATGCAGACGATTGCACTCTGTTGCTGCTTTAGTAATGAATGATTATTGATAGAATGTAGTGCGGAAGTGGGGGACGCCTACATTGCACAGATTATCGATGCGCGGCGATACATATGTGGTTGATATGATCAGTGCATTTTTTTATAATTGTATTGGTGTGGTAAATTTCAAAGAAAAGGAATGAGCCGCACCGTATGGCTTGTAACGCATCTTTAGCAATGCAAATCATCTGAAGGTAAGAGTATTCCTGGTCTTGCCCCCTTCTGCGAATGCTGAGCAGCCTCACTATATAGCTTAGAAGCAAACCCCCTGGACTCTGAACTTTTGACAAAGGCTGTACGTTGGACGAAGCTAGGAAACAAGAGGCCAAAGCGCAAGAAACCAAGCTGGCATTGTTGTCGCCGCGAGGCAACGATTTTTGCAGAAGAAACAATACTGAAACGGAAATAAGCCAAATGATTTCCAGATATTGTGCGTTTTGAATGCCGCTCCCGGGGCGCGCGATGTAACAAATTCGCAAAGACGGAACAGAAAAGAGAGAAGACACCAAAACGGAGAAAAAAATGTTAGGAATCCGCTGAGTGAGGTGCTGGTTTCGTCGAGAAAGCAATTATGACGTCAGTGGGAACATTATTTCGCAAATGGGGACAGACTTGGGAGAGAAGGGAAATTGGCATTAAGAGAATGTTATGTTATATTAAAGATACATAGTAAGCGTGACACAGATACTGTAAAGAGCGTTAAAAACGACGATGCAGCTTAGGCTTGTATTGTTGTCCTAGTTTTCTTACAAAGGGATTTCAAAAAGTTTTCTTCGATTCCTTTTGTTTTTCAAAGGGTGGGAATTGTTAGGCGACCAGCAGAAAGAATTTATTCTGATTCTGTGCGCGGGTTTTTGTTTTGTTGGCGTTCAATTTTTCATTTTTTTTTTGCTTTTGTGTACTGTCTGATGTGGGAATACTTTGAGGAAGGTTCTGACGCATCTCAACGTTGACATTCCGTTGGACAGCACTGAAACATGAGGAGCCAAAAAATGTAAAAACCAGCAGGAAGCAGCGGGCTTTCAAGTGTTTTGTTTGCACAAAAGCACACTGTATATTGAAGCGAACTGCAAAACGCATTTATTCCGCGAAATACTTCAGAAGGAAAGTAGCTATTTGCTTGGAACGTAAAACGGTCACTAGCAATGAGAAGAAAACAGCTTGCGCTGTGTTTCGTTAAAAGGAGTTTGCTACTTTCTGAAAGGATTGTGGAACTTCCGCCTGCGTGGTGACTATGCTGGGAATGTGCTTCACTCTTTTGCTGCCTCCTTTAAGCGTATACAGGTTTCATGGAAAAGGGCCCACGCGAGAAAAAAAGAAAAAAAAGGAGATAAACAGCAGCGAAAGCGTTTTAAATCTCTTATGAAATTTTGGTAGGTGCTTTTCTTTTCTTTTTTTCTAAAGGCGCAAATTTTTTACTCGCGGTCAGCTTCATTGTGGAAATGACTTTTGATTTAAGACACCTCTCCATCTGCCGTGAAACACAGGCAGAAGTTAGTTTAGCTTTTCTCTTTATGACAGTAATAGCTGCAAGAATGCATGCATGATGCTCAAAATTTAGCGCTATAACAAATCTTGCTTCTTCATGGTTGGCAGTTCGCCATCCCCATTTTATTGTTGGAAGACCAGAACTGCAGTGTAGGGTGAAAGTTGGTGGCCTTTTGTGCTAAAAGTCCCTTTTTACTTTTATGCTGACCAGCAACCAAAATGAAATAATTTGTGTATAATGTTTTCTTTAATCAAAATGTGGACGTCCTCTGTTCCGACCGTGGCGGCGGCATTTCGTTGAAAGCTAAGCGCAAAGCTTGCCCGTTTGCTGTGCAATGTTTCTCTGTGTTAAAAGACTCCACGTGGTTGAAATCAATCCGTAGACCTCCACTGCGGCCCCTTCTTCTCTTACCTCTTATTCTCTCCTTTCTTTCTGTCCTCACGGCGAAATTCAAACGTGCGGTGAGAGTTTGACACTTACTGTACCTTTCCATTCTTTGTAACAAATTTGTTTATGCAGTCAGAGAGCGTGTAAGGTTGGCTTTGCCTCACTAAGGGTGTGTTCGCAGAGAAAGAACCTTTACAAAGAAATTGCGGCATAAACTGCAATTTTTTTTCCTCGTGAAAGTCGCGTATCCACGGTTACATATGAACTAGTTCAGACTCCACCAGAAATACACAAGGCTTAATAAACATAAGTGTGTTCAACAGACACGCTCGTACTCGCCCGCAGTGACACCCTGGTGACGAAACTGAGCGCGGTTGGAAACGCCGTATTTTACTACATGAGCTTGGTTTACGTTAATTTTTTCCTTTAATTTGCGTCCCCAATACGCTTTCCTATGAAAAGAATGAAGAGACGAGGTTGATCTTCTCGCGTATCAACTTGCAATTGCAAATGCTACCTGCCTGCTCGGGCAGCAAATCGCGATGGCTACTGAACAAAATGTTCATCAGAGAAAGCCGCTGGAGTCATATCAGTGGTGTTCCATGAAATAACGTCATTACTACCTCACCTCATACCTTCAATCTGCTTTCCACATCTCACGCACTCGCGTTCGGGCTGGCGGCGGTACATTAGCTTTTCGCATAGGAGCCGCCGCGGTGGCTCAGTGGCTATGGTGCTCGGCTGCTGGCCCGAAAGACGCGGGTTCGATCCCGGCCGCGGCGGCTGAATTTCTTTGGAGGAGAAATTCGAGGCTCGTGTACTGTGCGATGTCAGTGCACGTTAAAGAACCCCAGGTGGTCGAAATTTCCGGAGGCCTCCACTACGGCGTCTCTCATAGCCTTAGTCGCTTTGGGACGTTATACCCCATAAACCAAACCAAACCAGCATAGGAAATTGCTGTGGCATTGTGGGTACTAAGTTCTCTCTTTGCGTGCAGCGTAGCAACGGGAGGAACCACAGTTTGGTATCTAACGTGTACGACTTAGCGATAGAAGAACGGTAGATTGGGCGATGACAACCACCAGTACATATTTCGACGCGCGATGACCGTGCACAACCTAATCCATATGTACTACTTTTTAGAGTGAATGAACCACGAGCCTAGAACCAAATGTGAGCCGCTTTGAATTAGCGCCTCATTTTGTTTAGTAGATTGTTTTGCGTTCGTCGTTACCCTAGCGGTCACAACCTTGAAAGTTCTGCATCGAAGTCGAACAGATTCTTCACTAGCTGGGCAGTGCATGTTCGCCGTACCACGCGTAATACATGGACCTTTCACAACTGACGTGGTTTACCTTAGGAGGGCGCGTAGAATGCACAACAGTGCTGACCGTAAGCGGAATAAAACCAATATTCTGAAGCAAACATAACAAAGACCTAAAAGAAGGCATGTACCTCACGCCATAATGTCTTAAGAAGCTAGGGTGCTGTATGAGCCTGTAGACTTGGAAACAGTGATTTCTATCACATAGTGGCAAATGTGGACCATAATTTCTAAACAAAGTGACGCGAATTTGTTTTTGTTTACTTTAGCATTGGTCCTTGTAGACAAGTATCTTAGGCAATCACTTGCGCCTCGTATTTGCTCGAGGCCTGCGAGGCGGCTGGAGAAGAGTAGCTTTAATTCTAATGCTTTTCCGCGCTTAAATGATGATGTATACCTATGATTCTACAGAGATTCCCACACCTGCCATTGCCATAACACTTACGCGTAACACAAGTTGCAAATTTTTGATTAATGGTCAACTCAGTCTGTCTTGATGTCAAAGTATGATATCGTTTGCAGTTTACTGAAGAATGCTAGCAGGAAAAAATATATTAAAAGCTAGTGAGATTGACGAAGTGTGAATTCGGTAAATAGCGCTTTCTCAAGTTCAGTACAAAATTTTCAACTGTTTCGTTGATTTTTAAGAATGGAAGTAAAAATGACCGAAAAAATTAAATTTAAGTTAGTTAGTTATATGGGGTTTTATGGCGCATAAGCAACTATGGCTAACATGCGCCAAACACAAGACATTTTTTTTTGTAAATTTAAGGTCTTTGCTTATCATGCCTGTACGTCCCTCTCTTTTGATAATAATGTTTAGTGTGTTATTCTTGACTTTACACTAAGGCCTTTTTAATTTTTGAGGGCCAGTGAAAATGTCTTACTGCCAACAATGACAGCATAATAAGATTTTTCCTGCGCAAGTTATCAAGCCTAGGTTGCTACAAATTCTATATTTATCTGTCTCCACTTGATACTCTGCTACAATAAGTAGCGTCTGCCTCAGAGCTTTTCAAGTAGATGTTATAGTTCGTCTTAACCTTTGTTCCCAGATCTATGCCGATTATAGTCGAGAATACAAATCACGATGTGCGCATACACTCTGTGGTTTCATAAATCACTATATGAGTGGCTGGAGCGGCCATTTTTTATTTGAAATGAGGTCTGACGTGTAGAAAAAGCTAAATAATAAGGCTTGAAACAACAGTTTTCTGGCTGCGTAGTTTTGACATGGCTGGGAACATGCACGTACAAATGTAGACAAAGAAACACTCCGTCTAAGCGGCTTAAAAACTAAGCATCGGCAATGAAGTTAGCGTGAACATAGCGACGATAAGCAATCTTGTTCGAAATGTATAAGTGGTTAAGAAGATCAAAGTGCCCGAAGCGTATAAAAAAATCTACTAGCATTTCGCAGGAAGTCAGCATTCCTTAGAGCCTATCTTGGAAGCGTTATGAGAAGTGCTTTAAGCGTGAATGCGATCATGTGCATTGCTATGTCATTATTCAGAGCATCATTTATTATTCGTTTTGATTAATTGAACGAAAAATACTGCTGACAATTAAAAAAACATGAAAAAATAACTATAGTTTTACATACGCCACCTATCTGTACTACATTTTTTTCAGCTGACAGGTGGTCCTCACATTTATTCTGTGAGAAAACTCATCAATAACTTTTTATACTGATTCCGCGATCGCAATGCCGTGAAGTCAAATTAGATCTTGGCAAGGCTAACGGACGATTCTACTTGTACCTACCTCCGAAAAATCTCAGATATAAAGAGCTGCTGATAAAGATTAAGTCATTGCTTTGGAGGTAGCGACATGTTCATTCATAGCAAGAGTAATTGACGAATGTGTTTTCATTTCGCTATTTTGATTTCGACTTTAGGGCGTCTGAAAAGATGGAAGGAATTTTACTCCAAGCTTTTAATATATGCTCTGTAAGCCGTAAGTACGAAACGAAAACGGCAGACCTAGCCTATAAGACCAAAAAATGTATCTGTACATTGTTGTCGGGAAACTTAACTCAATCGATCCAATATATTTTAACTATAATATTCCAAATAAAAGGAAGGAAGGTAAGAATGAATTCTTCATGAAAGAAGCTTCTTGCATGCCTTCCTCGACGAATGATTTATGAGCAGCACCTATGAATAAGAACGGCTTTTCCGACGTGAATTTCTTTAATGTTGAGAACGAAGTTCCAAAGTAACCGTAGGCTCCACATCAAGTATAGAACAAGGAGACTAGAATGAAAGAAACCACACCGACCCGGAAGGGCACGTTAGCGTCATACTTCGACGACGTAGGCAATTTGTCCCAAACTTTATTACCTACAATAAATGGCATTCCATACGCTGTCACACCATTAACCAGATTTCGAAGTCCCGGAGATCTTGTCATCCATATTTATATTTGTATTCTACGTAGAGAGTTATCGCTTAGTTTCCTCTTGGGTCATCTTTTCTGGAAGATCAAGCGTTTTGTGTCCATTAAAGGTGCGCTAGAGAAACTGCCGCGTGCTCTCAAGGAACTTGCGTGGAATGAACGCGCGCGAGCACATTAAACTTAGAGCCATTGAAAGGGAAGCCAAGCAAAGTACAGACAAGCGATAAAAATATAAACCTTATATTTAAGGAACTTTCATGCAGTTAATCGTCAGGACAGAAGGAAGTAGCGGTACTGGAATAAAGAAGAAGTATTCTTGGCGGCTATTTTTTTTTCCTTTTGGCCTCTTTAACGATTACCACGCAAGAGTAACAAAAGGAAAGGAAATCCTTTTGATTCTCTTTGGTTGGTTAACTTCAGCGGCTTCGGTTTTACATTCCTTATATAATGCTAATATAATAATTCTGATCTAATCGAAGATCCATTGACATTCACGCTACCCGCCTCTTCATGCTTTCCGCGCCCGTCGAGACTTCGAAGAAGGATGGCTCTGGTAACAAGATTAGAAGAGAAATGGCTAACTCGCAGGATTATGACTTTCTAAACTCACAAGACGAACCTGAAGTTGGAAGATTCAGTCGCTGGTAAAACTGCACCAGGTAAACCAGACCAATAAAAAATGAGCGGATGGGAAAGGGAGGGAGGCGGGCTGGCCCTTTTCAAAAAGAAGGAACCGCGCACAGGCGAGGCGACTGAAGCGAGAAAAGGAAAAGTAATAAAACGAGTTTCGCGGAAAGTAGTTCAAAATGGCGACCGGCATTTCGTTTTTGCGCTCCATGGAATCCATGGCGGTGACGACAGCTCCAATATAGAACAAAAAAGAATGTAATGCAGATGTATATCACAAAAGACCAGTTACATGCAGGCGTTCCCACCTGGCATCTGCACTAGCTCGTTATCCACTTCCTGCTCTTTATATTTTTAGACTTTTACGTTCTTTTTATTTTGCTCTCCTCCACGCGCAGCCCCAGTCTCGGATCTGACGCGAGTTTTATTGCAAAGCCCCTTCCATATCGAGGGTGTAATGGAGTCTAGCCGTGCTATACCCCGAGGGCATGCCACCAGTGGTTTCTGTGCATTCTTTTCTTCAGTATTATCTTTTTTGTGCCTTCTAACCATTTCTGTGGCACCATGTCTGACAGCGATGAACTTTACATTACAGATGAGATATAGATCTTTTTTTGGCTCGCGACTTTAAACAAAAATTTCTCAATGTGACGCTGTAAGGAAAGCTTGAACAAGTCCTTGGCAAATAGTGAGCAAATGCGAACAGAAATGCCTTTACATCAAGAGCAGGAAGTTGCATTAAAGTTTGCAAACGTCTAACTCTCCACGGCTGTCAGGTAGAAAAGATGCTTGACTGAACTTTTTTTTATAGATTGGCCGGCTTCAAAGAAAGTCGTCTCTAAACTGCATCAAACTATCACGGTACATTGGACCTACTTCAACCTATCCCGAAGCATTCCTTCAGTTCGATGATCCGACACAGTGTGTTGAGGATGAGGAAAAAAAATTGCACCGGAGGATTTTCGCACACTTCTCACCTCGCAAGGTGAAACCGGATTTAGTGCTGTCGAAACGCCAGTCTCACGTGTGTTTCGGCATTTTCAGTGTCATCTACAGGAGCAAAAGCAATATTATTGTGAGAACACACTTTTCTCTCACAGTCACTCAATATTCGTTCCATATCAAAGCTAACCTTTTTTAACCATGAACAATCTGGACATTATATATTTATATACCAGAAAAGCGTCTAGGCCTAGGTTCGCCGTACATTTGCAGAAAACAGACGTGGTGAAAGAAACGCTGTACTTTCGTGACGTTGCTTCACCACGTCTGTTTTTTTCAAGCGTGTTTGTATGTATGTATATATGTATATTATAGCAGGTTGCTCCCCCCCCCCCCCCCCCCCCCGTCATTGACAAATGCGCAGCCTGCCACAACACCGGCTTCAGACAGACAACACACCAAGAGACAGACAGACAGACAAACAAACAAACACTCATGCACAACGGCTAAATGAAGGGAATGACCACACTAAGTGCAAGCGCACTAAAAAACAAAGGGGCATACATTGAGGAGGAAATATGACTCCGAGGAACGAAAACATGCACTGCTTAATGAGGTGTTACCATCTCCACACTTTTTGGTACATGACGTAGCTACTGAACTAGTATCAAATAAATTCCACTTTTTTCTTGCGTTCGAAAACTTCAGGTCGAACATGCATAGATATATTTCTCCAAAGCTACACGATGTGTACTTTTTGCACCTAGTATATTCGCATAGTATTTTAGGAAAGTCTCAGTGATGTAAACGAACGCCCGCGGAAATGCCAAATATTCATGCGACTCCCAGGAAATGCCCGGAAAGTAGTTCACTCATTACCGGCATGTCTAACCTTAAACTGCGCACCTGACCCCAGCAGCCTGTCCGGTACTAACGACACGAGTGTTCGAATTCAGTTTTAATATTTGCACTGCAGCAAGTGTTGACATTCAGTGCTGCTGAAGACAACTGAAGACAAGGTGATCCCAGCTCGATGCTTTAAAGCGAAATCCGTACTGGCCGAGTCGAGCGACTTTTCGCCGTGCGTGACAGTTTTACCTTGAAGTGAAGGAGTGAAGCAGTGTGACTCGCCGACCCTGCACCGATCGCCGCCTCACGAGCTGTGTCCACGTGACTAATCACGTGACTCACCAATCGCTTGAAAGGGAGACGGTGCCGCTTTCTCTGCTGCCTAGAAGTTTCTCGCTGTAGCCTGACCAGTGCTTCAGTTCAGCCGTTGTCCGATGGTAACAGGGAGCGAGGACTGTGGTCCATCTGTGCCAGAGTTGTTTGCGCGGTTCTAGAGGCGAAAGCGGCAAGCTGCGTCGGACTATGCGGCTTTCACTTGAATAACGGGGTCTAGACGAGCTAAGCCTCAGCCATTTTGCCAGAAGGACAGGCACTTCTTGCTTGGCCTAAACGAATACTCCCTCGAATGAAGTAAATGAGAAAAAAAAATTCAGTGTACCGAATTACAGCATAAGAAACTCGTTGAGAGCTGCCATGAACGACCAAACGTACAATATAGGTGGAGAGGAGGATCCATCCCTCTACTTTTTTTACCTCTCAACCAAGGCAGATCGCATACTTATGTGCCCATGGTCGCATAGGCATGTTATTTGCCAGGTGGTAGGTGGCAAAGTGTGAAACCATTGGTGGGTGTTGGGACATGGAGCTGCTATGCGATCGCAAAAAAAATTCTTAAAAAAAACAAAGCTTCCTCCGTTCTTTACTTTCAATAATCGGAGAATATACTCAGATTGCAGTGCATGTGCATTCACGAAGCCTCAAATGACAATGTCTACCCACATCGGGTCGCTATAAACTGCGCCTCAGAATATTGCCACTACGCTTTCTTGCCGAAGATTGTCGTTAGCTTAGGTTAGGTACAAGTCCGAATATTAGCTCACCCAACCCGAAGTCCCGCTATCAACATTTCCCGCCTTTTCTGAGTACGCCCAGTTAATACATGTCGAAACCACGCAGTCGTCGTAATGCCTTCGGCGGCAACGTCGCCCACCGCCTTGTCAACGGATGCGTAAACGAATAAGGCCAGCGTATCTCGGCGCGTTAGCCAGTGGCCACTGGCAGTTGAACAAACTGCGGAGGTGAGCTCGGAAGTTGGGGAGCAAGGGCATGTCGCAGGGCCTGGGCTGATTAATTATGCCGGGGCGCTGACGCAGGTTGGGCCACTAAACTTGGGACTGCAAGAGCGGTGTGGGAGCGAGTAATGGAAAACCCAGGAGGTCAGCACAGGTTTTACGGACTGTGTACCATAAAAGCACGCCAAATCAAGATGCACAAAAAGACAGAGCAAAATAGCAAGACACTCAACCTTGTAGGAGGTACTACAGGCTTGCTAAAACCATGCACTACTCCGGAACCCAGTGCTCAAATTGACTGCTAACGCGACGAGCGCCTTAATCTTGAGAAGGCTTCGCGATTGGCCAGCGCCCCTCTCCTATCCAGCCCACAGCTGGTGCTAGCGATATGATCATACCCAGCAATTCTGGACGAAAGTAATCTTCTACGGCATTAGTTTATTAACATAATTTTTCATATATTTAATGATTTTCCTTTGGCGATCAATACGTTCGCAGATTCGAGATTAACGTTTTTGCTACTGTCAAAAACGTTCCCAACTATTTTCTATAGCAGACGTTACTGCTCAATTCAAGCTGTGGAAAAACTTAAAAAAGAAGGTTTTGCTATGCATCGGAAGCATGGACCTTCAGTATTTCTATAACAACACCTTAGAATATTCCAGTATTTAAAAGTTTCACCCAAAATAGCTGCACTTTTGGCAGTCAGGGCTTGAGGAAATTTAATGGGTCTGTTATGGGGAATGCCTGGTTTCCGTGTTCAAGTCGTCAGCTGTGCCAGACTATGTATGTAATCCATGGCAATGGAGGAATTAAGAGACACGGGCTTATTTGTACCTTTCAGAGATAGCCCTTTCGACTGGGCGAGCTGGTTCATAACAGCAATTAAATGAATAAAATTCCGTAAAGGGATTGAAGAAGAAAATGAAAGAGACGTGAGGACAGTACAGAGCGCTCTGTACTGTCCTCACATCTATTTGGTTTTCTTCTTCAATACCTTTGCGCAATTTTATTCCTTTAATTGCAGAGAGCTGCAGGGGAGCAATAGGGCAGCGGAGTTTAAAACCCCGATAGGACAGCGCGCTGAGGTCCGGAGTTAATTACAAGTCGTGTCCACATAGTTGCCGCCTTTCTGGGTGACCGGCGGAGCGAGAGTTCAGCCCTCACTGCTTAGTTCTAAGTAGACAACGTTCGCACGAATGCACTGGTTTAAATCTGGAGCCGCTGAGCTCTGATTAGTTGGTGCAGTGTTTTAAGGATATCCCTATAGTTGAAGTATATTTGCACTAATTAGGTAATTTCTGTCTTAATTGTTTTCGTCAAACAATTACGCGCATTAATTTACTACGTGCGCCTCGGTCGGTATTAGTTATTTTCGAGGGTGGCTACGAAAACATACCGTGTTGCGTCTTCAGCTTGGAGGTAAAAATATGGAGGTGTATTAATTATTATTCGAAAAATTAAAAGAAATTTTAGGAGTTATTGGTAGAATGTGCACTCCACCCCATCCTTATTTTCCTAGTTATTTCACTCTCGTGGTCTGCATCTGCGGTCGCTTCTTGCCCTAAGCACATGTATTCCTTTACCACTCCCAATACTTCGCTGGCTATCGTAAACTCCGTAAAAAGGTATTACGCTGTCTTCTGACCTGAGGTGGGACTCTCACATTGCTAACATCACGTCTACTGCTTTACGGAAACTTCTCTTTATCAGGAGACGCTTGCGGTCCGCACCAGTATCTTCTAAACTCCTTGCCTACAAAACCCTTGTAAGGCCAGTCTTAGAATACGCGAATACAGTCTGGTTCCGCCAATCAATAACTAACATCACAAAACTTGAGGCTATACAACACAAAGCCCTACGAATAATTCACAATAAATACAAGCGCACAGATTCCCCAACATTGCTTGCAGCTTCATCCGGTCTCCAAACATTATCCGCAAGAGCAAAACAAGCGCGCTTAAAATTTTTGTTTCAATTATTACGCGAGCAGTACAGGATAGATGTGAAAAAATACGTGACGTACTCACAATCGCCACCTTCACGGCACAAACATACGAACACACTAACCGAGTATATGTGCCATAATGACACGTTTAGGCATTCCTTTTTCCCTCTCTCCATTAGTGAATGGAATCGCTTGGATCGTGCCATCACCTGCACTCAATCCTTATCATCATTCGTGTCACAGATAGAGCATTTGTCGTAATGCACAGTGGCGATGCAGCAACCGTGACTGCAAATCTAGGCAAGAAGACAACCCCTTCTAACTTGTCATGTATGCGATTTTGAGTGCATTTTGAAATTGTGCCTACCATTGTCGAAGATCTGTTCTGTATATCCTTTTGCTATGGCCAATTCACTTTTCCCTACCTTTGTTTTGATGCCATGTTTGCTGCCTTTGAATAATATGTTTATATTTGTTTTTTTCACTGTACTAATTGCCCCTGCTACGGTCTTGCAATAAGACCAGCAGTATTGTAAATAAATAAATAAATAAATAAATAAAATTTCCGAGACTTTTTAAGATTAGTTTAATTTTCTACATGATATTTTCGCCCCGACTTTTCTGCATTCCTTTTCTAAGTCTTTATAGCGCTTTGCAATGTGTGCGATAAGTTACTTATCCACGCAATATTATAAGCGTATCGCAGATTACTAAGCTGTTCTCTATTATTATTTATTCCCAAATCTTCCCAGTCCAGATCATTGAACACATCTCGTTTGCATTCTTTATGGAGGACTGTGGTAGCTTTGCAGCCCCTATACATATCTTCGAGTACATATGGCTCCTCTCCACTGTGGTTCTGCAACACTTGAAGCACCCTACGCTCAGTTGCAGGTCTGACTTCCATCTTTGATAGTCGCTCCGATGTCACTGGGGACTGATGGCTAAGCGTTAAATGGTGTGTTCATGTAAAAGGTGCGGCCAAATACCGCACGAGTGTGGCGAAATCTTCATTTGTCTTATGCCGCATTTCTGACTCTGGTCTCCGAGAACAGGTCGCACTACAAGGTAGTTATTGAATTCAATAGACACTAGGACGTTTTGTGTTCGGTGGAAAATTGCGGCGCACCGGCTTTAGAACCTAGGTTCTCTTGAACAGGAAGAGGATCTACCTCTTCGACATCGCCATTCTACACTATAGCGACCAAATACCCAGAACCAGTATGCAGGAAGAAATTAAGAAATAATTAATATGAAGCATTAACAAGAACAACCGGACTCAATTCATGACCTCATTCTATTTTTGATATGTATTAATGTCCTTCCTAAACGCTCCACTTGTTCTGAATCAGCTCTTTAGGTAGACGATACCACAATTTGTGCTAGGGCCATTTGCGTTAGTTCTTTACCTGCCAAATTTGATTCCGACCTTCACAACATTTTAACAATTGTGCCACTGTAAGTTTATTGAAATTAATACCTCAAAGGCTAAGTTGAGCTCAAAGGCTCAAACCACAAAGCTCCTCTATATATTGCTCTATTGAACATTAGCCGTCATCATGTTGCCGCAGGCTTTGAGTGTTCCTTATTAGGAGCTGTATTAGAACTCAGCTTGAAATTTTCCATTCACATTGCCCATTTCAAACGAAAGGTAGCTTATGGCATTAGAAGCTTACAAAAAGCACGATCGTATTTTTCGAAGAGAATCTTGATCATCATTTATTCCCATTCATTCACATTCTCATTTATTCACATTTAGTCGCATTTCCTTCGCATTTATTCACAGTTAACACGCCAGGCGTCACATTAAGATGCAACATGAAGTGATAACTAGAAACGGAGAACTGAAAAGAAAACTTGCTTGTGTAACACCTTTTCTGACATACAGAAAACGGGAATACGTTGCTGTTCTGGCGAGCGCCCATATTTTCACTGTATCGAAATTATTGTGCAGTGATTTCGGTACGTTCCTTTCTTCGACCACTGAAGGCTCTCAACAATCGTTTACCCAAGTGTTTTCTTTCTAAATAACAGGCTTAACCTATTTAGTGTAAATGACTGATGAGGTATATAAATTACCTTAGTCATCAAGAATGCGACGGGGGAGCGCAAATTTGTTATATATCAGAATCCTTCAGCAATAGTAAATTAAGACGTGTTAAGTTATAGGCGGGAAAAATGGGAAACAAGTGAATAGTTCTAGTATCTAGGTTCAAAAGCCTCAATATTTTTTTTTGTCGCGATCTATAAAGAACAACTATCTGGGCTAGTGATTAAGGAAACTCAAACTTTTCATTACGTTTTCATGTCCCCTAATTAATGTTTCCGTCCTTGGTTTCGTCATTCCCATTTTTCCAGTCTGCTAGAATATCATAGACTTGCGTTTTCACCAGAAAGTGCGCTCAATACGCCGTGAAAACGAAAGAGCGAATGTGGTGCTAACCAATCTCCCTCGTAAAGAAAGCAATGAATAATGTGCTCCTGGTTAACGTTACAGCAGCTGAAGAGCCTATTAATCAAGCACCCATCTTCAATCCGAACAATCACGGATAGCATCTTGCCTCCCGTTCAGGTACATGGGGTTGTTATAACACGCAAAATGCGGCTGACACCAGGTTTTTTTACGATATCAAACCCACGGGAGAATGCATACTATCATGTGGCGTTTTATTAACTAAACGTTTGGTACGCAAACCAAAACTGCAGAATATGAACCACACTGTAGTGGTGGTTTTAGATTTTGTTTCTATTACCTGGCTTTTTCTTTAGATAGCTTTCTAGATGGGAATATACCTGCACGCTTTGGCGCCACGCGACTAAAAACTTGGCTGCGAAGCCCTGAATTAAATCAAGGCAGATAAATGAGCAAGTTGCTATCTATTCATTGCGGAACACTTCAAGTGCTAGCGATGTATCAGGAATCCATTGGCTAGCCTTTCTGGAATAATTTTTTTTTGTTGATGTAATGAAAATTGCATGTTAATGATGCCCCTCTGGAAGCTTAACACGTGGCGTGCTATTTTTGTGGGTTATTTTCGCTGTTTGGTGTATACATTGAAATATCTGATTAAAAAAATCTTGACTTACCAGTAAGTGCTATGTCCGCTTTTGTGTCGCTGTTTTGCTTAAGCATTTCACATAGAAATAAATCCGCGAATTCTTCGTGCTGAAAAGGGGAACGTCTGTCTTCTGAGCCATGGGGAAACCAGACTGACCCTAGGTATATACAAATGTTTGCCTTTTTTCAATGACCCAAAAGGTCGTAAGGCGCGGGCAATAAAGCGTAGTGCATGCGTGAAATCGGAACATGGTGGCCAAGTACCATCAAGGGAGCCATTACGTTCTCTAGAAAAATTCAACACTCTTGGCTGGCTTGGGACTTGGAAGACCACCCCTATTCCTAATTAAGGTCTCACTCATTTTGCTTCTTTCCGTGCCAGAGCAGTGTTTGTCCAAAGCCGTACTCGTCTGTTTTCCTAACGACCAAATCCTGCATTTCCATCAAGAAAACGAAGAGAAACGAAAACGGGAAGAAAGAAGTAAAGAGAAAGAGTGGTAGGAAGTGAAGATCTCTTACTCCATCTTCTCGGTTGAGCCAGAAGCAATGGTGCAAACAAGTCACCCGGACTCGTACGTGCTTCTTTTGTACACTCCGAATCAGTCTGTCAGATGCGCTGACATAGTACCACGTGACAATGACAAGGCGAATGTAGGCTGGGAGCGAAGCAGATGGCGACTTGGAGACGGAAGTGTTTCTTATGTTGGAGCCGGTGCCCACGAGAGAAAAGACACTCAGCAGAAGTGACAGCAGCACGGATGCTTGACAGTCGGGATGGGAAAATTCTTGGCTCTGTCACTGTTTGGGGACAGGGCTCTCGTGATTTATTAGAATAGTGCCAGATAAGCAGAAAAATTGGTTTAAGCGGCGACATAGGAGAGGGAATAAATAACAGCAGCACTTTTTCATTTGTGAACAGAACGTCAGTCTTCCTGGATGTGAAGCTATTTCAAACTATAACTACAACTACAACTGCGATTAATTGGTTTAGAGATGTGTGAGTGGTAGCAAACGCATTATAGAAAAGGTTTACCGCGTGGTAGTTGTCCTGACTGTCCGATTTTCCGAGTTCGAAAGTGGAGGGCATATTTATTATCCTGGAGAATAGGGTTGTGCGAGGGAACGCGACCTGGAGGTTTCGCTCTGTAATACAATGCCTACTATGTGCGAAACCCAGACCGCAAGAGCCAATACCTTTTGTGTCTGCTGGTTATATATTAACAAATTCTCGCAGTATATAGCAACCACAGTTCGCAGAACATTTCTCAAAATAAAACCAAACTGTCAGCTCTCAGAAAATCAACGGGGATGCTGTATCATTATTCGCAGAAAAATATGAGCGTGCCTGGCGAGAACACGCAATGCCGCATACGCACGAAATACAAATTTTGACATTTTGTTTATATTTATTCCATTTGCACGGATATGAGTGCTCAGTCTGGCTGTTTTGATGAAATTGAAAAAAATTAGTGTATCACATTGTTGTCGCTCATAAAAGTACTCTTTTTTCTGAATTAATCGACCAGTCCTAATAACGATAATATACAGGAAGCTGGGCAGTTTTGTTCCGCGTCTTCATTCCTCGATCTTTGCATATTTGAAAAAAAAAATGATGAATGCGTGGATTATGAAGAAATGCGGATCACTATTTCTGGGGCCTCCTTGGAGTGAGCGAGGTTTTATTTTATTTAGTAGTGGGCTCATTGTTTTTATTAATTTTGTTATTTTCAAAAGTTCGAAAAATATTAAAATTGAAAAACTGCGCATGCGGCGTGATTTCTTAATAGAGAGGTTTAGTTCGAGAGCCTGTTCCCACATCCTGAAAGAAGTTCTCCTTGTGGAGAAAACTACGTGATCCCAGCAGTTCGCGTATGCTTGCAGCGACTGCGGAAACAGCTGTGATGCGAACGATGAGTACAGTAGCACGTGCAAGGTGCGAGATGTGCCTTGCTCTTGCGACGTTCACTGAGAGCTCGTCAAACTGTATTCGCTGTAAAAGTAGCACCAATATACATTGTCATTTTAGCTTTTAGCACGTCAAAGACGGGTTAGAAGTTTATTTCTTTGTTTATGAACCTGTGAAGTACTCGTCCTTTCAGAGTAGTTCTACTAGGCGGCAGCATATTATTCTTCATTACTTTGATTCCGTCAACCAATGGTAGTAAATTTTTTTTTTATTACAGCTTCATGTTATATAGGCCACCGTGTAAATCGCAACCTCTTCGGTACGTTCCTTTGATTGAACTTTTTGATAAACGCAACGTTGTCGTTTTCGTCCCCGGACATGTCTGTGGAGAGCAATTATGTGTGCATAGATGTTGCCAATCATGTAGGTTATTTTTTTCTTCCCAAAATTTGTCTCTCCTGTATCCAAAGCCTATCCCTCTCTCTCTAAAAAAAGAGCACTTATTTGACGACAGGGCGCGCCTGTTATTACTACTCACAGTGCACTGCATGCTGATGCTATCGTTGCGTCAGCGGACCGACCTTTTATAAAGTCATCCGTGGCTTCCCTAAGAAATTCGCGCTTTTACGCTGTGACTCCTTAATAAACTAAAGTAAACGCTGAGAACGCCCAAAAGAAAAGGATGTTGCTTCTTCACAGTTGCGCATCCTCTCTTTCATAGCGGTCGACGGCGACAAAGGGCGAAGACTGCGGAAACGCTACAGCAAGAAATACAGGGGGGAACCTTGTTGACCTAAAGCGCGGTGAGGCGAAAGCCTTTAGCGCGGTGTTGCTGCTGGCAATTTCCTCGCTGGCGTCCCAGAACCCTCCTCGCAGCGCCGCCCGTCCTCCTCCGCTGTCCTCCTCGTCCTCTTTTTTTCTTTCACAGCTGTTGCGCTCTTCAGTCTATTCCTCCGGCGAGTCTGCCTCCGCGCACCGCGAATCTGCGCGTCTTCTGGACCGCGCTGTCTGTTTTTTAATATTTTTCATGCTTTATAGTTTAATTTCTTTATTATTTTGTTTCTTTTCATATTTGCATTTTTTATTTGTTTTATTTCACTCACGAAACCCGTGCGTTCACTAGATCTGCCTTTATTCTTGCTCAAACCGTGTTCGTGACGGAATGGCAGCGACTACCCTTGAAGTGCCAAACGCCCTGGTTCGATTCCCAGTCTCAATAAAGTTTTTTTTTTCTTCGCCGGAACTCGAACACACTTGCTAGCATTCCCTGCTCACGACAGTATGAGGCATTAAAGGATTTCGCCTTAATAAAGCGATTCTGCTCGTATTTTCTTTCACAGCTGTTCTGCTCCTGGCGAGCTTCTAGGACGGCCGGCTCGCGATTTTCGCGTTGCCCTTCGAGCCATTTGTGTGGCCGGCACGTTCCTCGCGCAAAGGCGACTGCGCACGTACTTAAAATGGCGTTAAAGGGATTTACACGACGGTCCGTTCGCCCGCGGCCCGCGCACTACCTGCTCTCATTCCGTGATATTCTCTCGTATTAGCGAGACAAACGAAGAGAATACGCACCCCCTGCTCCGTCCCTCACCATAGCGCAGGCTGCACATTGGCGACAACTACAAACCCGGACTGCTCAATACCCAATACTGCTGCATGCCCGATACCCAGACCAATTCTCGTCATCATGCAAACTTTTGCGGCAAACCAGGCGCCCCTACGATTTACATCATTTGCAATAAACGTTTCCACCACCACCTACGTGCTCATGCGTCAGCACATTGAGAGGCGCGCTGACCAGGGCGCGGTCCAGAAGACGCGCAGATTCGCGGCGGCGGTGCGCGGAGGCAGACTCGCCGGAGGAATAGACCGAAGAGCGCAACAGCCGTGAAAGAAAGAAAGAGGAGAAGGGAGAAAAACAGGAGGAGGAGGGGCGGCGCTGCGAGGAGGGTTCTGGGACGCCAGCGAGGAAATTGCCTTGCTGCTTGTGTCACAGATGTGTGGTTAAGATGTTAATTACGCTCACAACTGTTTCTGAATCTTAAATGCTGGGGACACTGGAGGGCGTTTGGGAGGCATCTGTCTGATTCGACGCCTTTCTGCTAACTCTCTCCAGCGTCGTAGAAAAGGAGAACTACATATGCGTTGGCACGAAGTAGCGCAGCCATTAGCACGCTCGGCTACGAAACTGAAGGATGGTGGTTCGTATCCCGTCGTGCACCACGGTTTTTTTTTTCTGGTGTGACTAGAAAAGCGTGACACCTCTGCTGACAACTTTCTGTCGACAACGATGAGGCATTAAAGGCTTTCTCCTTAATAGCCAGGTGGTGGCCTATGAGGACGCCGCCGATTACCGCCACCGAGACACCTTTGCGCTCACGGTTACGAACCATACATTGAACGTCGCCTTTACCCGCCGGCCGACAGGTCCTTATCTTATATTATCTCCCACACTCGAAATTTTCTGGCTCGAGTGTTAAGCTCACGCCTGTCCCTCTACTATACGAGCTGCAGATTCTGCGCTGGACAATCTTCCCTACCGCTCAGCATGTAGGCCTGTCCCGATCACCCATTTACTGCTTAACACGTTTTGGCGGGCTAGTTGGTTAAGCATCTTGAATAAACAGCGCGAACGAAGACGAGCACAAAAGACAAGAAAATGGACGACACAGCGCTGTATCGACACAGCGCTGTGTCGTCCATTTTCTTGTCTTTTGTGCTCGTCTTCGTTCGCGCTGTTTATTCAAGACATTTACTGCTAATAACTACCAAGGAGCAGATTCATTTTAGCAGTAACCAGTGTGTGTGGTTTTTATGAGTTTGTTGGCCCGGCCGACAACAAAGTGGAAGCGGAGTTGTTGCGCTGTCTACAGGGAGGGCACATTCAGCTAGTTCAGTAAGGTGGAAATATGCAAATATTACATACAGCTTATTCTTACTGGACACCGCACGGAACTCAAGGTATAGGCTATAACCTAAGGGGCAGATAATAGATAACTGGGCCGCCGCGGTGGCTCAGCGGTTATGGTGCTCGGCTGCTGACCCGAAAGACGCGGGTTCGATCCCGGCCGCGGCGGCTAGAATTTCTTTGGAGGAGAAATTCTAGAGGCCCGTGTACTGTGCGATGTCAGTGCACGTTAAAGAACCCCAGGTGGTCGAAATTTCCGGAGCCCTCCACTACGGCGTCTCTAATAGCCTTAGTCGCTTTGGGACGTTAAACCCCATAAACCAAACCAGATAACTGTTCTCCATCTACATATAGGCTTATCTGCGGCTTTTAATGAATGTAGTAAAAGTAAAAAGCGGCACAATCAGGGCATAAAAGCTTCTGCGAGCAGACATATAACCGAATAAATGCCTGATGGACATGCTATCAACACGTCGTTTGGCTAGTCGAGCACTGTGGGCTTTCTGGGTTTGTTTGCGCAAAAGACACGACACAAAAGAAACGAGGTAGACAGGACAAGCGCTTACTAACAACTCAGGTGTTTATTGACGGAACATTTGCTTAAATACAGCAGCAGCTCTTATCAAACAAGAAGAAGGAAAGAAGAGACTTTGCATACATACATATCAGATCAGCACAGATCACATCATCGCACGAGTGAATGCATGCTTCGAGCTCTAATTCTTTTGAAGGGACTTTGCATACATACATATCAGATCAGCACAGATCCCATCATCGCACGAGTGAATGCATGCTTCGAGGTCTAATTCTTTTTGAAGAGACTTTGCATACATACATATCAGATCAGCACAGATCCCATCATCGCACGAGTGAATGGATACTTCGAGCTCTAATTCACTGTGGGCTTCTGAGACGTTTTATTGATAAGCTATAAAGATTGCCATCTTAGGAAATTAAGAGATGTACTGTGATATTCACTGAACGACAGTTTCTTGACAATACAGAAGAAGCACTGGACCAAGCTTACTACTTTTTGATGCTCCAATACCGTCTTTAATACACGCATTTTCGTAACAAGCTGATGTCTGCCTGAGTCTTAGCGTTTGTCGAATCGGTAAACGATGCGCCAAAGCACTTATGAAAAGCCATTTCGGCGGTTTATCAAAAGAAGGTGCGTGCAGTTGTATGCACAAAGATGTAATGAAGCACAAAGCCGCTGCCATAAGGGCGTGGTCCTGCACTCGGAAGGAACAGCAGGGACACGCATACAAAACACCAGGAATGCCTTGCGTGGGTCCGTGATCTTCTCGTCATTAAAAGCCAGGCGTGTTTGCTGCTGAATAAAGAAAGCACGCGACGTACAAGAGTGGCGTACCACCCTGGCTACTTCCTTTCATTATTTTTCTTCGCGACCACATCGTGACTCAATCTCGCGTTTGTGTTGCCTCTCGCCGAAAGATTGCCGGGGCCGTATATTAATACAGCGTGACACGGGTCCCCCCAGCGATGTCCCCGGATTCTGCCACGTTCGGGTCGTTCCGGTTACGACCCCACGCCGTGCTTCGACATTTACAATGCAGCGACGGATGGTCGTTTCGACTTTTATGGCGTCATTTACAGGAGTCAGCGAGCCATGGCTTCTGGAAAGAAATACAAGGAGGAAAAAAGAAACGAGAGGTCACTTGCTGGAGACGGCTGGACATGGTGACACGAAGAAAACAAAGATATTAGGAAAAAAAGGGACAACGAGCAAAAAAGAAAAAATATGTCAGGGACGACTTCGAAAGAGCTGCGGTCAGGAATAAGTCAGGACGGCTTGCACCCACAAAGCATAGACTGGGTGCTTCTTTCAGCAAGCGGCGTGAAAAACAAAGCGGGAGGGGGTAATAGCCCGACCATCAACTTTCCGGGAGCACTTATACGGAGGGTTTAGGTGTACAATGGGGAGAAAAAAACTTAGGTGACACTTAATTACATTACGTATTGAGAATGTAATAGCACTGAAGTCTGGAGTCCGCTCAGCCTGCTTCTCCCTCGTCACTGCTGCATGGACTGAGCCTGCACAGCCAGCAATACTCCATCTGCAACGACATGGTTCCGAGGTCGCGCTCTCCGCTTGCAAGGATTTCCCACTGCGGCAGACGCACGGGGCGTTGGTTCAGGCCGCATTAAAACCGTATACGTGGAGCTGTCCAGACAATTATGCACACAGGTAATTAAGTGCAGCTGCCAACCGCCAACCAGCAGCGCACGTGCCAACTCGTTCGTCACGAAGGCGCTTGACGTCACACGCCCTGGCGACCAATCAGCGCTCGTCCATGTCCCCTGCCAATTGTATATGCCATTGCACCTTAAAGCATTCCTGCCACCTGAACCATCTCACGTAATGTAATGGTGTCCCGCACCCTGTCGACCCGTCAGTGCTCGGCCATGTCACGTGAGCACGTGACGTCATGACTATCTCGAATATTGAGTGAATGTTAGGACTCAACCACGCAGGGTACCTTTAAAACATGTACTTCTGTACCCGTACCCTCCACACCTCTGCACAGCTCTTAGAGTGACTGCCCCGGACAGGAGGCTGTGCTGAGTTTGATCCCCGATCCGGTACGAATTTTTCAGCTACGGCGGTCCGGTGAAAACTGTATAGCTTTCCTCTGTAGCCGTATAGCTGCGCTTTGGTGGATGCTTAAGATTAATTACTTTCAGACACCGTCAGACACTATCAGACTATCAGACACGTATGCAGACACGGTTAACATAGTCAGTGAAAAGCCAAGAGAAGGAAAAAAAGAGAGATGGACTTCGGTCCATAGTTTCATTCACTCATTTCTTTTTTTGTTCAGTTAATGAATGTAGAAGTCATTAAATCAATTTTAAAACCATATGATCGTTAAAACTCTCTTGCTTTCTTCTGTTTTCATGAATTGCTTCCGCAAAATAAAAAACCAAATAGTGGACTCTGTTTAAAGTCTTTTGCTTTGTTTGAATTTCTTTGGGCCGCCGCGGTGGCTCAGCGGTTATGGTGCTCGGCTGCTGACCCAAAAGACGCAGGTTCGATCCCGGCCGCGGCGGCTAGAATTTATTTGGAGGAGAAATTCTAGAGGCCCGTGTACTATGCGATGTCAGTGCACGTTAAAGAGCCCCAGGTGGTCGAAATTTCCGGAGCCCTCCACTACGACGTCTCTCATAGCCTTAGTCGCTTTGGGACGTTAAAACCCATAAACCAAACCAAACCAATTTCTTTGGAGCTTGCACAAGCACCTCCCTTACTAAAGCCTGACCGCAGCCTTTGTCTGCATCGAGCTTAGAAAAAGAGTCAAATGCCTCAGGCCGTCACGGTAGCCTTACAAGCTAGTGTGGACCACAGGATAAAATAGAAATGACTACGAAAGTAGTAACCAGTGAATTGTTCAGGAGCAAGATTGTGCTTGCAATCCATAAACATTTTCGCAGATGCTTCTTCTGTGGGCATTTTCAGTAGCAACCACTGATATGCATATGTAGTTTACAAACACTGTTTTCGGGGCTTAAGACGTTCTCTCGGGGAGTGCCTGTATTGAAATACTTTTGTTGCGAAAGCAACACTACGCGAGTCGCCGAGCCATTTCGTGGAGCTGAGGCAAGGCCATACTGCGCATGCGCGAGGAGCAGTGACGTCACACGGCGCACAGCTGGCGCGCCGCCGCCGTCGCTGCGCGGGTGACTCAGAGGTGCCGCCGCCGCGCTCGCCAGTTGCGCATGCGCAGTAGCGGCGCATAACCAGCGTGCCCGGGCCGCCGCCGCTGCCACGTGCTCTCCATCGCCTCTCTCTCTCTCCTCGTTGCTTTCGCAATCCTCCAGGTTTAACCAGAGCTAAACCACTGCCAATTTTTCCGACCAGGGTGAAGCTGCTACAAGCTGCTGTAAGTAGCACAGTCGGAACCTCTTATCACATGGAGAATTTTTGAGCGGTGTTAGACTTGCATGACTTTCACGACTGAGCAACTCAAGATTCAAGGACATTTCTGTGCGAGATGGTAGATTTATAGTTTTGTTTATTCGTCGTTATTTCTTCTCAGCTTGCTGGTGTTATTCATTTTGTTCAGACTGTCACGTGGCTCTTTCTGTTGATGCTTTGCGCAGTGTCACTGCATGATGAACGTTCAGCATTGTGTCGTGTTAAGCCACACGGAAACGCCGAAGCCATCGATCTGGATGCGTGCCTTCAACAGCAGCCTTGTATTTATGCATGTTCAACTTACTAAGGTTTCAAATAACGTTGTCTAAAGCAGAGGAATTTCCCTGAAAAAGAAAGTTCATATCGAA